>NW_017729032.1:167581478-167599923 GCF_001723915.1 Gavialis gangeticus
CATGGGAGATAGGCCAGGTACCAGAGGACTGGAAAAGGGCTATCATAGTGACTCTTTTTATAAAAGTGAAAAAAGAGGACCCAGGGAACAACAGACTGGTTAGCCTCACTTCAGTACATGGGAAGTTACTGGAGCATATCCTACAGAAGGCTATTTGCAAGCATCTAGAGAAGGAAGGGCTGATCAAAAGCAGCCAGCATGGATTTATGAAAAACAAATCACATCAACCAAACTTGATCTCATTTGACAAAATAACTGCTTGGTGGGAATGCTGCGGATAAAGTGGATCTGGACTTCAACAAGGTTTTTGATAAAGTCCCATGTGACCTTGTCATAAACAAAACTACTATAAGGTAAATAGATAATGGCCTCTTTAACTGCAAGCAAAGGGTAATTATTAATAGGCCTATGTGAGAACAGCAGTGGGTTTGTATATTACCATTCTGGATAATGGTCATAGTGTCTAAAAATGAAAGATAGGTGCTGGAGTATTCAAGAGAGATTCTGATGGATGGTTGATGGTTGAATTTGTGATGAAAATCAGACTGCAGTTTTTCAGTCCAAATGATGAAATTGTCTTCTATATATCTTAGGTATAGCATGGGTTTGATTCAGTTCTTGAGGAATTCTTCTTCTAGGTGGGCCATGAAATGTTTGACATATTTTGAGGCCGTTTCTGTACCCATAGCTGTGCCCATGGTCTGGAGGAAGTGTTGGTTGTTAAAACAGAAGTTGTTGTGTGTGAGGATGAAGTGTATAAATTCAGTAATATTTTTAGATCTGTACTCTGAGTTTTAATCTTGCTCTTTAAGATATTTAAGGCAAGCTTGGATGTCATCCTGGTGTGGGATGTTGGTATATAAGCTGGTAATATCCATGGTGGCTAGGAGAGTAATGCTGGGAAGGTGATTTATGGTTTTAAGTTTTCATAGAAAGTCTGTTGTGTCTTGGACAAAACTCGGACTTTGGGTGACAAGGGATTTTAGGATGGATTCGATGAAACCTGACATTTCCTCAGTGAGGGTTCCATGGTTGAATAGGCCTTCCTGGGTTCCTTTGTGGATTTTAGGGAACATGGATTAGGTAATAGTGGGATAAAGTTTTCTAGTTTCTCTTGTAGTTCAGATGTGTGATGGGGCACCAAGTCTGCCCCATTACAGAACTCCAGGGGAGTGAAGGAAAACAGAAAACTTACCTTAGCAACCAGTCCCAGGAGAGAAAGGGGTGGGGATACCCAGATGGAAGCCAGAGAGACCCTGATGAAAACATAAAGAGCAGCATGCGCTGAGGGGGGGAGGGAGAGAGGCAGCAGATGGCCACAAGGATTTAAAGGGGAAGTAACCCAGAATTAGCTCTGGAAAAGAGAGGAAAACAAACCAGAAGAAACAGGAGAGACTACAAGAGAGAGACAACAGACGACAGAGAAAAGTGAATGTAAGAAGGGTCCTGGAGAGAGACTTATCTGGGAAGCTGAAGTGAGGTAATGAAGGAGACCTCTGCGTTGGTGAGTCTGATACCTGAAGAGATAGGGTAACACCCGAGAGACTCAAAATTAAGAGACAGGAATAAGAGTGTATGAAGATTAACATAGGGAAGAAAACCCCATATTTTTTATATCAGTAGTAAATGCAAGGTGGCATAAAATTGCCATTTCCTTGGGACCCGTGTCAGGAGAACGGGACAAGCAACCAAGAAATTAAGAGTTCCCAAAGAGAGAGGGAACTAAATATATCTTAGATGTTAGGTATCTTAGGGAGACATAATAGTTTTGCAGAAGAGTTATTTTGTTGAATTACGGACACAATATCTTCTTCATCTCTCAGAACTCTGTTTACTTCCATACCTTATTCCATCAAAGTCGTGGCGGGCAAGAAATAAAGGAAATTAACCAGTTCATATTAAAACAAGAGATGGTTTTGAGTTTTAATGTGAAAAAAGGAGTTGGCTCTTCCTCTAGTTTTTCAGAGTAGGTGGTGTCAGAGAGTTGTCTGTTGGCTTCTTTTACGTAGTCTTCATGGTTAAGGATAACATGGTTAAGGAAGTTGTGAACTGGAACACCAGAGGTGTTGAAGTGGAACCTGGACATCCACTGGTCAGGGATGATCTAGCTATAGCTATGTCTGTGTTGTGGTATGGCTATTTCCTATGCTTCTGGGCTTTGCTGGTTACCTCACTCCCTGTTTCTGTCACGTGTGTGAGAGTATTTTTAAGCCTCCCTCAGAGATATTGGGTGTTGGATACAGCCAATTGCTTTGGACTTTGACTGGGATAGCCCAGAGCTCCTGATCGGACCAAAGCTGGAGGTTCCTGGCTAGAGGATCTTGTAACTCACTTTTCTCCAGGGCCCACCTATCTTTCCTTTTGACTCTCCAGTAAGCAATCTTCAGAAAATAGTGTGAAGGGTAGTCGCTGGTATGGGGGTTCTATGGGAACTATGTGTTCAAATCCACTCCAGAATCTATGGTAAATATTATACTACTGGGGGAAACTGTAAGAGGATTCTGGTCTATCTTTGTTGCTTTGCAACTTAATGCATCTATCTGGTGGAAGCATGATTAAAAAATCCGTGTAAGTCACTGGAAATATCATTTAGACAGCTAACCTTGCTACATAGCTATAGATTGTTGACTTTGGGCTGAACTGTCTTCAGAAACAAAACATTTTATTTCATGTTGAACAAAAATGTTGAACTTTCATTTTGAATCAAATAAATGTTTTGTTTCAATTCAAACAAAGTGTGTTTCCAGTCAATACAACATAAATGTGGTGTTTTTCTGTTTGGCTTAGCTTGGTTTGGCTTGGATTATTAAGGCTAAACACACCAGAAGTTTTCATTCTGGTTTGACCCTAACTGATTTTTTCCTGTTTTATAACCATACCAAAAATCCATTATTTGCTCAGCTCTTGTGGCAATATTTCTATAGACAGTATTTATTCAGTGGCATACATTTGTAGAGTGCAAAGTAGAATAAGTGTGGAAGGGAAATATAACTTATGTAAAGGCTGAGAAACAGTAAAAAGAAATAGATGAAGAGAGGTCAGTGTCTGAGAGAGAGAGAGAGAGAGTACAGAAGAGTGAAAGGGCACAAAGGGCCATTAGAGGATTTACAAGGCGGATAACTGGAACAGGAATTTTCAATCTGAATCCTGAGAGTCACATTCATTGGTAACCTCCTTCCTCTTTTATATTGTTTCTTCTCTCTCTACTCTTCCCATCCCCCAATAAAGAAAAAAATAAAAAATAAAATGCAAAAACAAAACCTTGTTGGATGTTTCACTGCCAGGATCCATTTGGGTACTGGCTGACTGGAATAGGATGAGTAGTCCTTAGCCAGTATTTAATAGCTTGCCACTTACATAAGGCAAGAAATGGTTTAGCTCACTATATCCATGTCTACATACTTGAAATCTGCTACTGTGTTTGATATTAATATATTTACCATTACAATCTGCAATACATTCCTTACACTAAGTGAAAAATTTACTAGCACAAGAAATCTCATTTCAACCTTAATTTAGTCAAAGTAAACATTGAAAAGATTAATGAGGACTGTTAAATATGTACCCAGATATGCATTACATGTTGTCTGGATCTTGAAATGGGAAAGAAAAAAATGATGTTCAAATATTATGATTCTTCCTTTTCTAACGCTAGTTTGATTGCTAGCATTGTCTTTCATGAAATAGGTTATAAGGAAAAAACCCACAGTCAAAAGTCTGAGAAGCTCACTGAATCAGACAAATTGTGTTAAAGGACAAAAGTTGGATGGGCCTTAGCTTTTCTGTTCATGTAAATTGAATTGAGAAGCTAGCTAAAACCATTTGTCCTTTCACAAAAAATTTCATGTGCAAAACTGTTGCTAAAGACTCATAGGATATGTATTTCATTTTGTGGCAATGAAGACAGTTTGCATGAAAATTATATTTTTTCAATTGTTTCTTCTCTCTGCGTCATTCCTCATGGAGGTCAAATCAGATACTACCTCCATTTGCTTCTGCTTATACTGGGTTTACACTGTAATGGGTGTATCTACACATGCAATTAAAGTGCCTGAATTTTCTGCAAACAAAATTCAAGTACCTCAAACTGCACCCCCACATGCATCTGAACATATGCCATCAGGAGCAGTTCAGTTTAGCACTGTTCCTGCCTTGCTCTGCCTCACTGCAGCAGTCAGAGAGAGCTCCAGGCTCCCCCCTGTGCCAGCCCTGGGCTGGGAGGTGGCATGGGGGCTGGTCCTGATCTTCAAGGAGTTGGGAAGAGCTGACCCGGCTGCTGGGCAGCTGCCTCCCAGCCCTGTAGACATCCAAATGGGTCACAGTCTCCATGTGGCTGGCAGGCAGCTGCCTGGTAGCCAGGACAGCTGTCCCCCATCCCACAGGAATCAGGACCAGTCTCCATGACCCGTCAATGTGGGGGAACCTGGAGCTCTGGCTGCTGTGTATCAGTGTTCCTGCACTTAAAAAAGGCAGTGGAGGTGCTTGAACTAAAGTTCAGTCAAGATTCAATCACCCCCGTTGCAATTTTTAAGTGTGGGCACACTAATACATGAGATGCCGGAGGCTGCTGGAGCAGGGCAATTGCCACACTCCAGCAGACTCAATTAATCAAGTCTGCTCTGATGCACTGGAATTCCAGCACATCGGAGCAGCCTTCACGCTCATGTATAGACACCCCAAGAGACCAGAATTCGATATTCTGGGTGCAGCTACATGTCGCCCTATGGTGACGTTGTTACTGTGCTGGACTTTAGTACTTCAAAAAGTGCTAAAACGTGGCACAGTAACTGCCCATACTGTGTCATATGCATGGCCCACAGTAATTTTTAGGTGCTACTTCATCATACTGGCATGCTAAAACAGGGGAGAGTGCCACTATGGCAAAGTAGCTGCTGGTGACACATAGATGCACACGATCGCTATGTCACCATAATGCATCACTATGGCAATGTAGGGTGATGTGTAGATGCACCCTCTGAAGTAGATAGCAATTTAGCCCCAGATCTAAAGAGTTTCCAGAAGAAGGCTTCCTTATTTTTGTTTAGCACATATTACCTCTGGTTTGTATTCCAATCTCTCTGTCTGGAAATGGAGTGCCAGCAGGTTACTGTGCAAGGATTTCACAATCGTGATGCAAAGGTTATACCTGCAGTATACGAATGTATCCTTACTAATGCATGATTCTTCCATGCTGCTTTCATTAACCAGTCCTGGCAAACTTTAAATTTTCCTTAGTATAATTCCTAGCATGCACATTTAACTTTACAAATGTGTACTGTTTTTCTCCCTTGCTTCTTTCAGCTTTAAATAGAAAACAGGTAAGAGATCTTTCAGTGGGGAGATCTACACTTCAATGAAGAGTTGGTAGTTTAGTTTGTATAGGTATACCCAAGATAGCTTTAAATTTACTAGCGTAGGGAGTTATGCACTGAAGAGGTTCTCACAAGTGCTAATTGAAACTGGTTGTTGTATTGTGGAAATGCTCATGTTCCACAATGCTGAGCAGCTAGAATTCTGGCAGTCTAACCTTGGTTTTCAATACTTGTGAAAAACACATGGTAAGAAAATCCTCTAAGTGGAAGAATGAACAGTTAAAAGCTCCACTACTATTGAAATTCTCCAGAGATGTGGAAGATAATGGTAGAAAGTTTAAACAGTTCTGCACTGTAAATGCAAACAATGGATGCCACCAAAAAAGAAAGACAGAGTGGGCTCTTATAGATGTGCATGGAGCCTGCTCCAGTGTCGTGGAAACTGACATGCTACAGAAGCCTCCCACATCACATGTATCAGTGTCCCCACATATCTCCATGCTGAAAATATTGTGGTGGGGCATTTTGAAATAAAACATGTTTGATGAACTTTAGTTCAAAATGCTCCCACTGCCATTTTTTCAGCATGGGGCCATGCAGGGACAATGATACATATGATGCATGGGTGCTTTTAATTACCGTGGCTCGCTAATTAAAATGCCTGGTGTTGCATCCCAGAGCATGTGTAAAAATGTCCTCAGGGATTTATTACATATCACACTGTGAACTGCACAAATTTTGATTGGCTTTGTCCTAGCTTGCAGTCACACCTTCAATTTGAATGGCACATCTGTGGGGAATGGCACACATGGAACAGGAGCTGAGCTACAGGATCAAGAAATAATCCTGCCCTGGAGTGGTGAAACTGTGTGCCACATAACAAGTTCTTTAAACCACTTAAATGTGTTAATGTGTGGGGCTTAAAAGTTCCAACTGCCCCAAATTAATCATAGAATCAATGGATCAAAAGTAAGATCATCAAGTCCGGTCCCCTGACATAGGCAGGAAGTTAATGAGCTCAAACTAGCTGAACGAGGTGCTTATCCAGCCTCCTCTTGAACACCTCCAAGGATGGCGACCACACCACCTCTGTCAGGAGTGTGTTCCAGGTTCTAGTTACCTTTATGGAGAAGAAGTTCTTCCTTATGTCCAGCCTAAATCTTCCCTCTATTAGTTTGTGAACTTTGGTCCTTGTCCTCCCAAGGGGTGCCTTTCTGAAGAGTTGCTCCCCCAGATCTTGGTGTTCCCCCTTGACATACTTGTAGGTGGCTATCAAGTCACCTCTCAGTCTCCTCTTACCCAGGCTGAACAAGCCCAGCTCCTGGAGTATCTCCTCATAGAGCCTATCCTCCAGGACCCTAATCATACAGGTGACCCTTCTCCATGTAACAAGGCCCAAATACAGGTTCTTAAATACTTGGGGACAGATTCACTTACAACTTTAGCCTGGAAAAGAGCAGGCTCAGGGGTGATCCAATGGCCACCTATAAGTTTATCAGGGGTGACCACCAGGATCTGGGGGAACGTTTGTTCACCAGAGCGCCCCAAGGGATGACAAGGTCAAACGGTCATAAACTACTGCGAGACCGTTTCAGGCTGGACATAAGGAAGAATTTCTTTACTGTCCGAGCCTCCAAGGTCTGGAACAGCCTGCCATTGGAGGTGGTTCAAGTACCTACATTGAACACTGTCAAGAGTAAATTGGATGCTTATCTTGCTGGGATCCTATGACCCCAGCTGACTTCCTGCCCTTTGGATGGGGGGCTGGACTTGATGATCTTCCGAGGTCCCTTCTAGCCCTAATGTCTATGAAATCTATTAAATAACTTTTAGACGTCCAATTTTAAGACTGAAAACAGATGTTCAACTTCTCCCAGGACAAAGCCTTTTATTCTGGGATCCTAGAGATATACAAGCCCATTCTCCCACTTGAAGCACCTGTGAAGCACTGAGATAATTTTTTTCCCCCAGGGACAGTTAACAATGGTTAATTCAAGTTAATGGCCATTCAAGATGCATGTGTAATTGACTGTCCAGCTCCTGTTTTGATATGAATCAATGCCTGGGACAGTCAGACCCAGGATAAGCCCCATGTCTGTTTTTTGCCTAAGTGAACCTAGGTAAAACTGTATTCCATCCTGCAAGTACTTGAAAAATCTATTAATGTATCTGATTTTGTAACACACCATCATCTTACCCTTAAGATTGAATCACAGAATGGTAAAATGGAGGAGGAAAAACCACCCACCTACAGCTTGTCAGGGACTCAAAGGCTGTGTAACATGGTAATTTTAGGTGGCTCCTGGAACTCTTAACACTTGGAGTGTCCACACATTAACACCTGAAACTAGTTTTAAGCATTCATTAGGCAGCTAAAAATTATGCCATTCCAGTGCAAGATGATCTCTGTTCTGTTTTACCCAGTTTTTATTCCTAGAGGAAACCGGGGGAATCTGAGGGACATAGGGAAATGCTCAGAATGAGAGGGGTGGGATTCTTACCTTTCAGTTCTGCAGACCCCTGCTGGCCTGAAGTGTGACTGCTTCAAATTCAAGCTAGCACTAACACCAATTTGCATTTATGTAGCTCACAGTGTAAGGTTTAACAAGACCCAAACAGACTTAAAACACCTACAAGCAGAACTCTCTGTTTCTTTTTATGCATCTAAATGGCAGTTTCTTAGCCATCTGCAGACATATTTGCCCCTTGCTTTACACCATGAGTCTGTAAATGTATGTGTGTAGAATGAGCCCATGCAACAGAGATACACATTGGCTGGGTATGTACATGTTTACCTGAGTGCGAGTTCTGGAAAAAATGCTGGTGAGGGCAGGGAGGAAAAGGAGTTCAGCCCTCTTAAGTTTTAGCCTCAACATCTGAGTGGTTAGGGTATGTACCCAGGAAGGTTTGAGCTTATATAGTTCGCTGAGTACCTAGCACAACGGTCTATCCACCAAATGAGACATCCAGATCCCTCTCCAGTGCTCCTTTTGAACTTTAGCTACTGCACTTTGCATTTAATAGTCGCTGCATAAAATGGCAGAAGGACAATGTAGTGGGGAAGTTTCTGCCCTAACAGGGATCCAAGCTAAAATTCGGGATTCAAAATAAAACCCAGGCTCTTTTCTAGGATAACAGCCATCTTACTAAGCCTCACACCCTCTCACTTGCTTGCTATCTCCTTCTCACTCAAGCCTCACCCCCTGCTTCCATGGCAGCTGCCAGTTCCCTCATGTGGGGCTTCCCCTCAGTGCTATGTGAATGCAAGGAGCTGCACATGCATCGTGGGGAGCCCTGTGCAATACAGGTGGGTTGGCCTGGCTTCACTCCTTGCTGCCATGTGCAGCTCTGGCCAGAGCCATGCACCACCAGGCCACAAGTGCCCTGAACACCTGACGCCTGCTGCTGCTGCTGCCAGTGGCAGAGGCTGTGTGCCATGGTAAGGAGTGTGTGGGGGGTCCCCTTGGCCCCATCCTCCCTCACAGACCACAAACTGTAAACCCTGGTCTTACAATACTACCCCCCCACATACATACACACACCCTGCAACATACCTTACACCTTCCACACATAGCCACACTCTCTTACAAACCTCACACACATACAGACACCCCCACACCTTACCATACACACACACACCCAGACCATACCCCACACACTCCCTGACACACAAAATACAAGTGTAAGCCTTTATTTTTCACTTATTATGCAGCCACCTCTATATACACTACATAAATGCAAGCAGAATGGCATTCAGAGCTCAAAGATAGCAGAGCTAGCATACTTCAAGAAACTGATAATAATGGTTTTTCTTTTGACCATTCTGCCTGTTACAGAGGCTAAACAGATGAAACTCAAAGTTTACAGCCATAATTGTATTCCCAGTAACAAACTGTGTGACAGAGTTGCAACATGTAACAGTATCAAGGAAAAATGCTCATTGCTGTGTTAAAAACAAGATCATTTGGCAGAGCAGCTAACCAAAACATTTGAGAGAAAGTTTAAGACTATCTTCCAGAGAAGCCAGCCAAGCATAGAAGTGAACTCAACCTTCCCAACCTTTGTTTGAAGGCAAGAACTAAAAGAAGAGCTGGATAGGGTCCTTACTGTGAGAATCAGTGTAGGAAAAAAAAATGATCGAACTCAGCTTACCAAAAAAGGTCACAGGTAGCTCATACAGCTGATTGGGCCAATGTGAGCAAAGCATACCAGTTTCTCTCACCAGTGATGAACAAGAGTGTGATGTCAATGACAACACACATGTCTACGTTTGACTCCCTAAGCCAATAACAACTTTACAGCAGGGTTAGGCCTTCAGCAAGAGTCTGGAGTGAGCCTTAAACTTAGTTCTCATAAAGACTGAGATGCCTTGACAACTTTATCACTACAACCTGAACTTTCCTTATGTATAGAGCCCAAAGAACTAAATAAATATATAAAAAAAAATATTTCCCACTAGTTACAAGGAGGAAAATATTGGGAGACATGGCTGATACCAATCATTTTATACACTTGAGGCATCAGCAGGGTGTTCATATAAATTTTACACCCCTGTGGAAGATACTATTTAGAGAGCCATTTGGGTTGTGTTCAGAACCCAAATATTTAATCAGAAAGTAGAAATATACAGGAGTCTAAAATTTACATAATTGAAGTTTTGATGTGGGAACAACAGCATAACAGCACGAGCACAGGCTTCATACAGCTTTGGAGAAAAGCCAGAGATGCTGGACTAAATCTGAAAAAACAAAAGTTTTACATTTTGGGTGTGTCTACACAAGATACTTTACTGTGCAGGAGCATAGTTTACTTTGCAGTAAGTGTGTGTGTCTACATGTGTACATACTTACTGCACAGTAACTTTGCTACCTGCAATGCGAGTAGCAAATTTACTTGTAATTACTAGTAAGTAACACATGCAATAAGTGTACATGGAGTAGCACTCATGTAGATGGCTCACTGGGAGTAAATTTGCTTCTGGTCAGCTGGCCACCATGGAGCAGGAATTTGCTCCCTTCCCCCAGGAGCTGCCTGGTGCTAAGATGGGCTCTGGTCTGGATCCTGGGAGGAGACTATGTTCCCTTGCCTTGGCAGCAGGGAACTCAAAGCCCCCAGCTCTGCGATCACAGCTGGGGAATAGGTGTTGGGAGATCCTTATCTCTCAGCCTCCACTTCACCATCAGGGAGCAGGGGGCTGGGCAATCATTATCTCCCAGCACCAGTTCTGGAACCATAGGGCTGATGCTGGGAGATAAGGATCTTGTGGAGTTGGTGCTGGGAGCTCCCTGCTAGTGGGGGCTGGGGAGTCTGTTTTCTGCTCAGTTCCATGTTCACAGAGCTGGGTGGGGAACAGGTGTTCATGGAGTAACAGCTGCGAACTGTTGTGGTCAGGGGCAGGTCCCAGCCCTGAGACCCAATTGGGTGATAGAGGCATAGGGCTTAGAAAGAGCTGCAGAGGTGGGGTAGGACCCAGCCCCCTGCTCCAATCTGCTGGTGGTGCAGCTAGCAGTGAGCTAGCTGCTAGCTGGCCCACCAGTGCATGAGGCAGGGGGCTGGGACCAACCCCTCCCCTACAGCTCTTTCTAAGTCCCCTCCCCTGATCAGGGAGCTGGGGCTAGGAGCTCCTGCTGCTGGGGCAAGGGGCATTATCCTCACCCTGGCAACAGACAGCCCCACTCCACTGGGGCCAGGGAACAATGTCTAGTTTTGCTAGAAGATACTACAGCTAGCCAGGTGATCAAACATATAAAATAATTTTCACTAGACATGAAATGTCTGGCATAGTAATGTGTAACAATGGGCATGATTTGAGCACTGAGCAGTTTTAGACCTATAACTTTACAAGTTTAGACCTATAATGACTAGTCCCTACTATAAAATCAACAGTTGGGTAGAAAATATGTCAAAATAATAAAGCCCCTGCTGAAAAAAAAATGTAAAGAATCAGACTCTTACCTATATTTACCACTGTTAAACTGACAAAGTGTATCCATGATGCCTGGGAAATCATCTGCCGACATCTCATTCAACAGAAACTTAAGAGCAAGAATGCCTGCATTGTTAGAAGCTGACATCAGGATAATTTTGGACTTGCAGTATTTTAAAAAGACAATAAAAAACAAAAAAGTGTAACCAGGTCAGTTTAGATTAGGCACTGGGTCCTAAAAGATGTCACTACTTTATTATAACAATTGTTATAATAAATAACAGTATTCCCCACATTTCTATGAGGGAAAATGATCTTGCACAGCAGCAATGAACTCCCTGCTTCTTTGAGGTTATTACCCCAGATGGACATATACTACAGCAACCGACACCTTCCCTAATGCCAAAAATAGACAAAAGATCAATACTGATATACAAACAGTATATCAGCTGTTTTTGCAAGATCTCAAAAAACAGGGAACTACCAAAGAAAGTTGAAACATAAGCCCAAGGGCATGGCATACCCAAAATTATTGTACATACCAGTGCTGCTAATATTTGAGGGGAGACTGACATGTCCTTTGAACAACAATGTCAGAGACATTAGTTAGGTAGTGGCTTATCTATATTTTAAATGCTGTATTATGTGCATCTTGATTGATAATTGTTACTCTAGATTGGTAATTATTATGTTGGTCTGGGGAAGGAAGGGGTAGAAAGTCGTACCTTAATACAAGTTCTGCATGTTCCAGTTGGAGCCAGTGGCTGTGTTAAGCTGAAGCTTGTGTTGCACTCCCAAAGTGAGGGAAGACCCAACCAGCCTGTTATGATTCTTTTGAACTTAATGTTGTGTTTGTTAAGGGGTCAGGGGAGAGAAAAAATGTATGCTTTTAGGGGACAGTCACAGACCCTTTGTAGGAGGTAGGGTTATGATGTCCCTTGGACATGAGACAGAGAACTACAAATGAGTAGTCAGGGAAAAATGGTGAGGGATGTGGGAAGATGTTTCTATACCTAGATGTGCATGGGGGGTTGGGAAGAATGGTTGGACTGGAAAGTTTTTTCTTCTGGGTGGTAGGCAGGGAAGCAGGAGTGGATGGGATGGAGTGTTAACGTATTGAGGTGTCAGTTAGGAAGTTTGTTTGTTATCTTGTAGGTTGTTTGCTTTTTATGGTTGGTTGCTTTTTATGTCCTGAGATGTTCTGGATAGAATGGGAAATAAAACTAAGCAACAACAACATTACTCAGTGCTTGTTACATCTTATGCTCAGGGCCCTGTAACACCTTACACTGTGAACTTCACAAATGTTGATCAGATTACTGCTAGCTTAGAGTTTGGAGCAGTTACACCCAGTGGTGATGCATAAGAGGTGCATGGGGATGTATGTTCACCCCTTGGGAGTGCTGGAGCACCTCCGACAGCCAGCACTCCCTGCTTAGGTGATGGGCAGGGGTGCTGGTGGGAGCACTGGTGCCACCCCTGTGAATGCTGGCCAGGGAGGGGAGGAGGGCAGTAAAAGCACTGCTGGCACTTCTGGGAGCGCCACTGGCACTTCTGGGTGTCCTGCTTGTGCTTCATGTGGTCGCCGAGACCAGCCAGCTGTGCCCCCCCGCAGTTAGCAAGATCAGCTGTGGGGGGACCCCCCACCAGGGCACTGACTGGCCACTGTGGGGGCACATGCTTATTCTGACTCAGGAGACCACAGTCACCCATGGTCACACCTTCAATTTGAGAAGCAAATCTGTGGGGAATGATCACACCTCACTGGAACAGGGGCTGGATTGTGCTGATCAAGAGATAAGCCTGCCCTGTAGTGGCATCACTTTGAGCCACATAATGAGTGCTTTTAGTCACATTAAAGTGTTAATGTGTGGACAATCCAGGAGTTAAGAGCTCCTGGAGTAGCCCAAAATTACGGTGTAACAAGGCACTCAGAGACCAAATACAACAGAGGTCCATCAAACTCCATTGCTCTGAGTCATCTCTGAACAACACAGTTATCTTATGCACTGAAACAGCAGTTTTTTAACTACTGAGAACTGAAAGTCCACACTTCAGCAATTAAATTCTCTGTATCTGAATTAGCTACTTTATGGCTACCTTGAGGATGTATCTTCAAGCTGAACCGCAGTGTAAACATAGCCTATCCTGGTTATAGCTTTGAAGAGAGGACATATAGGTAGGATATAAGTAATCAGCAACTCAGGAAGTGCTGACTTGTGCCTACACACTTATATAGGGTAGATTATATGTACCCACTACCCCACTGTTGCCCTTGAATGCATATGACTGGACTTAATGACCTAGGAGGCCCATTCTGAGACTATGTTCTTATAGTAAAAAGCCAAGAAAATCTGCATCTCTAATTATCTGAAAATCAAAAAAGACTATTGTATAAAAGTCTTTTTAAAAAAATACTTTTATACAATAGTCAAAATTATATTGTTGTGGATGAGTTGGGATGAGAATACCACAAGTAGGTGGGGATAAAATTCAAAGGCTAGGACGTTAGAAAATCAGTTTGGACCTAAGAGTTTAGGTATGTATCCAGATATATTATTTTTTGCCTTGAAATCTGATTCTGTTTCCCATCCTGTGCCATCATACTATGAATATATAATATCACATAATGGACTTGACACAGACTATTTAAGACTGAGATGGAATAGAGAACTAGGTATTCAGACGAAAAAATTCCAGTTTTTTCCCAGGAATCCCAGGAAATCAGCAATTTACAATTTTTGAACATAATTAATCTTAGACTTTGTCTTCTGCAACAAAGGATCATTTTTTGTTTGCAATAGGCTCTTAAAAATAAATATAGGACTAGTAAATATATGCTAGAGATGTGATGCATTGCAGTCAATGCCTCATTATACATTATGACCATGCTCTGTTATCATTTTTTTTTAAAAGAAAATGTAACCAGATTTAACATGGTTTTGAACACAGATCTTATACCTCTAGTAAATGTGTATATTCTTAGGTATATCCCCACACTGAAATCAAACTGAAGACTTCCCAAATTGCACTCTTACAGCAAACCTTGTTAGTTACATACATGGTTTTATTACTGTATTGGAAAAGTAGGTAATCTCCAAAGGTTGATGTCCGGCACAATGTGATGGTGCAGCTGGTATCTATGGAAAGATTCATTTTTAGCAGGATTACCTGCTTTGAAAAGTTTGGTGCAATTTGGAAGGAATTCTTGGAATATTTTGGTGCCTAGATCCTTGCTTTTTTATCTTCTTCTGTCTCTTCCTCTTACCTCCTCCTTTCCTTTCGTTTTTTCCTTTAATTGATTATTGTTTGTGACATAATTTGGTTTTACAAGTACAGTTGATACATACGTTTTTTCTGATTTTTATGTTTAAAAAATCAGTAACCAAAAATGAAAGGCTAGGTTGCAAATGGAGTTCCAACTAGCAAAGAGCATGAACTGTAATAAGAAAAGCGCATTAAAAATAAGAAAAATGTGAAGGACTAAACAGGTTGATTACTTAGTAGAAAAAGTGAGCCAATAATGGATGATGCATTATTGATGAAGTAGAAATGTTCAATTCCTTTTCTGCAGCAGTCTTCAAAAAAAAAAACAACCCAACACGATTGTTACAAGGCACTATACACAATTAAACATAGAAGTATTGGAACATGAAGCAGAATAGGGAAAACACAGGCTAAGGAGTATTTAAATAATCTAGATGTATTTAAAAATGGCTACATTTGATCACATTTCCTTAAAATATTTAAAGAAGGAGCTGAAGTAATCTCTGGACCATTGGCAATTGGTTCCAGAAGATTACAAAGGGACAGACATAATATCTGCATTTGAAAAAAGGGAATAGGAGGAACTAGAAAGTTCCAGACCAATTAGATTACCTTTAAAACCCAGAACTATCCTGGAACAAAATATTATGTAACTAATTTACAAAAACCTAGAGGACAATAAGGTGATATGAAAGAGGAACCATAGATTTGTCAAGACCAAATTATATCTAATCAAGATAATTTCCTTTTATGATGATGCACCTAGCCTAATGGATAGGGAGAAATAAAGATGTGTTTATCTTGAGTCATATTTTAACATAGTCCCTTGAGATACTCTCCTGATAAAATTAGGAATACAGTTTGCTCATGTTTTATTAATTTCTAAGTTAAATTACTACATTACTAAATTACTCTGCAAAAAAGTTTGGTGGGAAAATACCCTCAAAAGGTGGTTATAAATAGTTAGTTGTCAAACTGGAAAAAAATATCAAGTGGAGTCCCACAGGGTCTTCTGTTGGGCCCTATGCTATTTATCAATGGCTTGGACAATGGACAAGACAGAGTCCTTACTAAATTTGCAAGTGATATCAAGCTGAGAGGAATTGAAAGCACTTTAAGGGATAGGATTAGAAGTCAAAATGAACTTGAAAATATGACCTTTAATGAGAAAAAAATCCAACAAAAATAAACACAAGTATTACATTTAGAAGGAAAAACCAAATGCACAAATTCAAAATGGAGAATAATTGGCTAGGCAGCAATATTGCAGAAAACTATACGCATGCCATAGGGGATCACAGACTAAATTCTAACTATAATGTGATCCTGTGGCTAAAATCTACACTATGCTTTCTAATTATATAGGAAGTGAGGTTCTGGAACAGGTAAGCTACAGAGGTAGGGAATCCTTATCATTAAAGGTCTTTAACAACTATCATTCATGGTTGCTCAAAGTACACCTTATCCTGATTCACAAGAGGGGGAGGAACAAGATGACTTCTTGAAACCCAACCCATCCTTATGTTTCTAAGTCTTTTGAAAGGCGGCAATATCTTTAGAACTGCTTTATATGAGCGAGTATAAAGTGAACTGCAAGTAGGTGTAAGTGCAATTATTCCTACTTTAAGGCTATTTTACACTCTCAGAATGGCTTTAAATTATGAAAGAACATTAATGTGAGAATCTGAGGCAAAATGCAAAGTACATTACCTAACATTGCTACTCAAAAACAATAGATTTATTTGGCGGTCCCCAGTGGAAAGCTCTATGTACAAATACTCCAACACATGTCAAAATACAGCTTTATGAGCAAAGAGGCTTCCATAACAAAGGTGCTTCCCCAAATGGCCAACTGGCTAGTGCTATTATTAACACTACCCTTAAGCAGTACAACTCTCACTTCTGTTACCACTGCTGGAATTCTAATATTGCATTTAATTGCAAAACATTAAACCCATTTATTTATTTACTTATTTACAATCCAGTTATTCTACTGGAACCTGGAAGTCTCATAGTACCAGTTTCATTGAAAAAACAAGTATATGGCAAATAAAACACAGATTACAGAAGGAATCTAGTAACTAATGATAAGTTTAATAAAAAAATATAATTAGTTTAGCATAACACAATAAAACACATATATATAAATGAAATTTCTAAAATGTACAACATTAAAACAAAACTGTGCTGTGTCATTTCTCCAGAAATGTATATGGAAGATATTTTGTAGGGATAAAAGCAAAAAATTGTGAAGTTAAATAGATGAAGTCACAAATTTTCTAAGTTGAAAATTATACATTTGGGCACCTGTCACACAATACTGCTCAGACTGAAACCAAGCATGATGGTTTTATACCCAAAGGAAAATATCGCAGTGCATGAAAAAAATGATTTATTATAGATCTTCATATAAAATTAACAATAGCACTTGTGCTTCTAGGAGTTGCTGAGAGTTATTTTACATGCACTAAATCACTTAGCTAATATCTAATTTAAAAAGCATTAAAAAACAAGCTGTTATATTTCTAGTTGAGTTACACAGATCTATACCTTTGGGTAATTTTTTCAGATTCTGTAAACAGCATCACTCTACTGCCAGAGTATCTAACACCTTCATAAGTCTTCAGCTTATTGTCCTCCTTTTCACAAACTCTTATTACTTCTTTAAACCCAACCCTACCAAACCTAGAGGTCCTATTTCCATACTGATTATTATGATTCATGCAGCTTCAACCACATCCACGGTGGTGAGAGTCATGTTGGCCCCTTAACGATTTACTTCTATTCTTATATGCTAGTAATCATAGCGTCTCCAAAGTTAGACTAAATGGCCCTGACTATAGGGTTTTTTCCACAGTTATTTTAGCATGAGTCACTCTTCATAATATAATATTAGCTAATAGTTAAAAATGTATTAGGGGGTGGGGAAAGATATATGCATCACTAACATGGAATGGCTTGATTCCAAATATATTTTTAAAATGCAGTGCTTCATCAGCAGAGAGACTTAAATCACAGTGTTTGCCAGGAGGGCCAAATGGAAATAAGAGGAATTAGTTTATCTTTAGTATATTTGTGTAATCTACAATGTCCTTATGAGGTCCCTCTCCATATTACCTATTTCTTTAATTATCTTTACTGGCTAAATGACATTTTCTTGATTATAGCTCTAAAAATTATTCTACTTCTTAAAGGTTACTATATTTCAAAAATCCAATATGAAAATTTCAAGCATGAAGGAGACACATTCTATTGGCTGTTTTTCATAAGCACCTTGGCTGTGAATATTATAACGTAAATTTATCCAAAAGAGAAATTCAGTGTGTGGTGACTGCAAATGCCATGATACTAATATATTGGTAGTTATACATGAAGCTTCTGTAATGCAGGAACTGGTTGATGATTTTAAGTGATGTTAGAACTGTGAATATCTAAGTAGCTAATTGCAAAAGTTCTTTGCTTGTCAGTAAATGTAAGAGTTTCAAATTCATCATACAGATATGAAATGAGGAAAAAGTTATACCCTGATACTGCCAAAAATCATGAAAATGTCACCAATACACACCAGCACTATCTTAGTATGCACTATCAGAAAAATTATGTACTTTCCCAGTGATCTGTTTCCAAAAAGGCCTGTGAAGAACATTATGTTAAGTTGAGTGAGCCTTCACTAGAGATCTGCCCTAAAGCTCAGTCAAAATCAGTCAGTCACTCTTTCCATTCACTTCACTGGGCTTTGGATTAAGGTCAGACTGAATGTCTAAGGCTTGATATCAAATTATAGGACTATTTGAATTCAGATATTTTCATTATCATTGGCAGTCCCTCCGTATGAAGATGAGTCTTTCATTAAGTACGGAGTCATCAGTGAGTCTGGAGGTGACAGCGACTCTACATGTTTGACTGTAGGCATGGCAAATAATTTCAGAAGGTGGAAGGA
>NW_017729032.1:167599934-167602154 GCF_001723915.1 Gavialis gangeticus
TTCTTGATTATAGCTCTAAAAATTATTCTACTTCTTAAAGGTTACTATATTTCAAAAATCCAATATGAAAATTTCAAGCATGAAGGAGACACATTCTATTGGCTGTTTTTCATAAGCACCTTGGCTGTGAATATTATAACGTAAATTTATCCAAAAGAGAAATTCAGTGTGTGGTGACTGCAAATGCCATGATACTAATATATTGGTAGTTATACATGAAGCTTCTGTAATGCAGGAACTGGTTGATGATTTTAAGTGATGTTAGAACTGTGAATATCTAAGTAGCTAATTGCAAAAGTTCTTTGCTTGTCAGTAAATGTAAGAGTTTCAAATTCATCATACAGATATGAAATGAGGAAAAAGTTATACCCTGATACTGCCAAAAATCATGAAAATGTCACCAATACACACCAGCACTATCTTAGTATGCACTATCAGAAAAATTATGTACTTTCCCAGTGATCTGTTTCCAAAAAGGCCTGTGAAGAACATTATGTTAAGTTGAGTGAGCCTTCACTAGAGATCTGCCCTAAAGCTCAGTCAAAATCAGTCAGTCACTCTTTCCATTCACTTCACTGGGCTTTGGATTAAGGTCAGACTGAATGTCTAAGGCTTGATATCAAATTATAGGACTATTTGAATTCAGATATTTTCATTATCATTGGCAGTCCCTCCGTATGAAGATGAGTCTTTCATTAAGTACGGAGTCATCAGTGAGTCTGGAGGTGACAGCGACTCTACATGTTTGACTGTAGGCATGGCAAATAATTTCAGAAGGTGGAAGGACTAGGTCCTGGTAGTGTCAGATCACTGCTCTTCCCTTTTGTCTTTCTTGTCTATCCACCTCCATAGTGAGGTGAGTTTATTCAAAGTGATCAATTGCTTGTCATACAGCATAGCACAACTGGGGGCAATTCAGTGCTCAGATCTTACAAGTATTAATGTTATTATCACATTTCTTCATGCTGGCTTCAAAGGTGTCCTTGAATCTCCTTTTTTTTGTCCACCTATAGAGCACTGACCATTGATGACTAGGAGTAAGAACCTGTTTTTGGGAGTTTGTTGTCAGGAATCCTTATGATGGGTCCTGTCCAATGGAACTGGTGCCATATAAACAATATGTTTTCATTGTTTGTAGAGTCTGCTTGAGCCAGAACACTACTATTCATTCTTCTGTCCTTTCAACTGATACAGAGAATTTTCCAAAGATATTGCTGATGGTAATGTTCCAAAGATTTCAGGTATTTCTGATATGTCTTTGTGGTTTTACACCCATGAAGCAAGGTAAGAATGGCAATAGCCTCATAGTGAAGAAGTTTGGTTTGACTGCTGATGTCATGGCCATTGAAGAAATGATTTCAGACACATCCAAAGGCAGCTCTGAAATATTTACCTGATGCTTAAAATCATTATCTATATTTACTTTTTGGGAAAGGTGACTATCCAGGTAGAGGGAATGCTTAAAATTCCCCAAAGATTATCCTCTAATTGTAATACATGGCTAAGCTTTTAATATATGGAGGATCTTGGTTTTCATTAAGTTGACAGTAGTGAGTCCAAACAGTTCACTTAACAGAAGCAATCAAGAGTGACCTGGAGTTTTTCAAATGATTGGGTACACATGACACAATCATCAGCATATTGAATATCAACGTAGGTTATTTTGGATTTGGAATGCAACCAGTGGATGTTAAAGGGATTGTGATCCATGCAATCCTGAATACTGACTCTGAATGGAAGCCTATCAGCTATGAGATGCAGAATAGTTGAGATATAGATAAAAAGAGTGTTGGTACAATCATACTTAATTCTAGTTCTAATAATGAAGGAATTGATCAATTCTAGTTCTAGCTTGAGTTGTAATAATGAAGGATGCTATTTCTATAGGACAGTTGTGGTCATGTCATCATGAAAGAGTCTGAGAAAAGTAACAATTTTTAAAAGGACATAATATTAGCAATGACTTAAGATTGGTAGACCCAGCATTTGAATGATATTTCCATTTTTTCCTTGTAAATTCCATGCTTTTTTTCTTTTAATATGTAGCTTAATAGATTTTAAAAAATAGGTAGCAGGGACTACTGTGACAAAATCCTACCATGACAAAACTGTTTGTTTAAAGATGGAAAGCAAAGTCGTCTTTAGAAAAGTATCATTCAATATTAAGCATTTGGGGTTGCAAATGACAAAAAATATTAAACTTGACTTTAAAAATTATCA
>NW_017729032.1:167602165-167608790 GCF_001723915.1 Gavialis gangeticus
ATAATACATTGCCATTGTCCTTAAAATTTCACAAATATTTACTGAGACATTAGAAATCTGTTTTGACCTAAATCTGATCCGTGCTACCTACTGTTTCATTCTTGAATAAAATGGCCACAGTTTATTTTCCTCCATTGTTTTTTTAGCAAGAATTTAACCCAAAGTTCTAATGAAGTGTTAAAAATGGTATCAAACTTAATCTAAAAAGTTTTTCCTTTGTATTCAAAGGGAAATGGACCTTAAAAGGTCCATAGACTTATACACAGGTTTATATGACTACTTTTCAGCAGGTGTTAGTGCATTTTTTTTTTGCTCAATGTGTAAATTATCATCAGGCAGATGATATGTATTGTCTATTTCTGCCCTATGGGAGAGAATTAAAAAGGCTAAAATCCCTGTGAAGATCCCTTCATCAAGTTCTTTCCTTCAAGTTTTCTGGCCAGAAGATGGGTTTGCTCTGTCTTGAAATTGTATGGTTTGCCTCATTGTTTGGAAATATCTTAAATAATCTACAAAAGGATGAGCTCTACTGTGTAAAGAAGAAATAAGGTGTGCCCATCACCTTCTCCCAATGTGATCCTGTTCAGTATCTATCCAGCCATCAACTATCATATGTCCCCATCACCACAGTACTTGGGTGCTCACTTCTTCACACTAATTGTGCATGTCTACGTGTGTCTACATATGCATTCACCTACCACACAGCAAAATTTGCTACTCTTGAGTAAATTTGCTACTTGCAAATGCTAGTAGCAATTCTCACAAATATTTACTGCGCAGTAACACTCATGGAAGCGCCAACTGGGAGCATATTTGCTCCTGGCCAGCCCTGCCACTAGGAAGCCAGCCTCAGCTGAGCCCCAGGGCCCTTGGGCTAGGATCCTCTCCTGCCCCAGTGTTGGCTTGCCTCTATGGCAACCCCAGCCCCAGGCTCTTTAGAATCCTGAAGGAATTTTGAGCCCTGGTGCACAATAGCAGCAAGCCTGGGGGGACTTTTGACTTCTGCTGCCCTTGCACAGGCCAGAGGCAACCTGTGCCCCACCGCAGTGCCAGGCATCTGCCAGGCCCACACCATCCAGCCCTGCAGACTGCTACAGGCTGTTGCCAGGCCTGCCAGCTGTAGCCCCAGTCAACCCCCAGCCTGACAACTGTAGCCCACAGTCAACCCCCAGCAGCCTGCGCAGAGCCTCCAGGTGCTGCAGTGCATCCTCTCACTGTGTGGCTCCTAGTCTTGTGCCATGCCTCTGTGCTGGGTGCTGCAGGCAGCTGCCCAGGCCCAGCACCACAGGGACAACTTCCCAGATGCCCAGAGAGCTGGTGCAGGAGCCCTAGTGGTGTCACTGCTGATGCCATACACCACCACCCAGGGCCTCTAGCTCCCCTAGCTCCATTCAAAGACTTCCTCAACCTGGTGAAGGGTTTTTAAACCTGAAAGCTTTCTAAAAGTTTTCTTCCAACTATTTAAGTTGGTCTAATAAAAGATATCAGATTCACCTAAAGAACCTTGTCTGACTCAGCCTTAGGAAACACCTGGATCTTGCCTACCCGTTCTTTCATTAATGTTGAAGGCTATAGCTGAAAATAATAGTTTTGTAAACAGACCAAGAGTTCTGAAAATGAATTTAGCTTAAAACCGTACAAAGGGTATATATGGAATATGATTTATTTGTACTAACATCTTAAGATGTATTTTAATTGTATATCTTTTGCAGGTTATTCATATATTATTCAGGTTATTTGTATATTTGCTACTTGTAACCAAGAAAAACATATTTATCTATGGCATTGCTCTCACTAGTGTACAGAACAAGGATTTACCTACAGTTTTAAGTTAAAATGTTCCTTATATTAACTTATATAAAAGTCATAAAATATACTTGTAGTCAAAAGTGTGATTTGTGCTAACAGAATCATATGAGTCTTCTTCCATGACAGCCAGTAGCTTTTTGAGGATATGATATGGTGCCAGATGTTAAAATTTCACCTAGAATCTCTGGAGTCAGAAAAGCAATTAGATTTTATCCTTCATCTCCTCTGTTCCAGAATCTCATTACCAGAGTTTACAGAAGTGTTTGTGCTGTAAATATTACAGGTGCTATTTAAAAAAAAAATCTTGATTGCAGTTTTTCAAGAGATAGGTTTTATGCACACATACAGAAAAAGTATACAGAATATAAAACTAAAACAGCATTTCATTTATATTTCTAACTTGATTATTGCTATTGCAGTGAATATCTTCCCTACATTTTAATGTAATTTTCTCAAAAATCTCTCCGCAAACATTTACATATGTGCTCAATGTTGTCATAGTAGCCACGTCTACACGAGACGCTGACTGCACAGTAGCTTGTTACTACTGCACAGTAGCATTGATTGACATGAAGCATGACACAATGCTACTGTGCAGTAGTAATGAGCTACTGTACAGTCAGCAAGACCGAAAAGTCATTCAGAGATGCTGCTGTGCAGTAACTCTGGTCATTACGACTGTGCAAAGCTTTGGTTCGTGATTTGATTTGGAGAAGATTCAGCCCAATTCAGAGGTCAAACCTTCGAATCTGATTTGAATCTTTGAAGCTTAAAACTTTCCAAATCTCTGCAAGTTCCATCCCAATCAGCCAGAAAATGACAAAGTTATAGATATTTCATTGATTCACCATTATATTCTATGGCCAAGTCTCCAAATCTCTCTGAATCGGTGCCAAATCTTCTGAATCAAATCGGTGGCCTCTGAATCAGCCAAATCTGAATCCAAATCAAATACTTCTCTATTCACACAGGCCTACTGGTCATTATCTCATGTAGATTAAATCAGTGAGTCATTCCATTTGCTTCAATGGATTATAGACATAGATAAAGTTAAATAGGTTAAGTGCTGATACATCCAGGTCATAAATTATCATACAGTGGCCACATTTACACATGAACTTTACTGCGGAGTAGACTAATTAGCTGCAGATTAAAGTGTCACAGTCTATACATGTGATGGCATTAGGTAACAATAAACTAATTTACACTGCAGTAAAATGGCACTGTTGTAGACAGTACTATTTTACACCAGGATAATTTACTACAAGTAACCACACATGTAGATGCTGACTGCAGGTGTAAATTGTGCCTGGTCAGCCCAACCAGCCAGGGGCCAGACTGCTGCCTGCCACCCAGCAACACAATTCTGTACTTTCAGCTCCCTCATGCCCCAGCCAGCTACTCTGCTTCCTGACACCACAACCCAGAGCCTGGGGCTGAGTGGCCCTGATATAAACTGCTCTACCACAGCTCAAATTGCTGCTGTCCAAGGCACACATGTAGATGCTGCACCCAGGAGTAGTTTACTCTGGTTCAAACTGCTCCAGAGTTCATTGCTTCAAATTAATTGCATGTGTACATGCACCCAGTTTGATTCAGGTTCTTTCAAAACTCTTTGGTTACTCAGTGCTGTGTTTTATTGTGAGCAAGACAAAGCAGACAGCATGCCTCCATAACAGAAATAGGATTCTGGTGCTAGATGATGAAATGACATTTTTAGACTTCCATGCCTGAAGAAGGGTGACTGTGCCTGAAAACTTGCTAAGAACTTTTTTCCATCTACTCAGTTGGTCTAATAAAAGATATCACATCTACTCAAAGAACTTTGCCCGTCTTCAAGAAATAACCTTGTTTTCATCCAACTTGAAGTATGTCTAGAGTAAATACTGCAGTACATTATATAGGTACTTCAGCTGCTCTGTTTCTGAGCAGAACAAATTAGCCTGGGCAGAGCTTAATATTTTCATGTTTGTATAGCTTCTTGTACAAAGTCAGCCAGTTTAGAGTCACTATCTTTACACTAGATGTACATGTGTCTATATGTCTATAAGGTCATTTCTATAGCATGGCATAAATCTATTCTGTACTGCAGGAGCATGAGGTCTTGGGGAGCATAGGGCTCAACATGACACACCTCAGCCCGCACTGGGGGGCCAGCACTGGTGTCTAGCCCTGAGCAGTCTGAGTGTCATATTTATGGCTCTGGAGTGTATCAGCAGCCTCAGCTTGGTAGGATATGTAGGGTGGGAAGTGGGCAGGACCTTTCCAAAACCTGCTACTACCATGGCATAGACAAAGCCTTACTGTCATAAGAAGTGTTATACCACCTCAAGCAAGTCACACCACTCCAGGTTGGTAGCCTCTTAAAGAGGAAGCATTTCTTTAAGCAGGCTAATTAGCACAGTTGAGTGATTGGGTAAATTAGCCCACCTCTGGCACTGGACATGGCTACACTACTTGTGGTGTAAGTGCATAGTATGCTTGATGGTACTATTCCTGGAGACAGTGAGTTTGCAGACATAAACTAAATGTCTTAATGAAAGTTTTGACAAGGTTAGACATGGTTCACTGACTTGAACTAAAAAAAGTGAAAAAAAAATTATTTGGGGCCATACCAAAATGGAATTTTTCTTAAAATGAAAAAACACTAAACAACTACAATTCCATATTAATATCTTTTTAACTATACATTTTCAGGAGTTTCTTTATTATTTTTTTTAAATTTTATGTCGATTAAATTTGAAAATGAAACATAACCAAAAAAAGAAGAAGACATGAAAAATCTGTAACCAAACAAATCAATCTTTCAAATTTGTAGGTTTTTTCCCCAGATAAAACAAGTTAACAAATATTATTCAATAGTTTTGATATAGGTGAAGCTGGATTTTTTTTCCTAATACAATATTTGATAAAACTCTGTATTCCTCTGTAGTTCATCCTTTTTGGAGATTACACAGGCAGGATTTCCCAGACCCTAGAAAATCTAGTTTCTTTTCTTTGTCTCCTCTAAACATAAGTGCAATCAATACTACCTGCCTGTGGTTAAAAAGAAAATCTATGTTTCTACTGTTATCTATTTCACAATAAATTTTTTAAGCACTAACAAAATTCCCAAAATAAGTATTCAGACCATATCTTAATTTGCATTGAAATATTGTCAGTTTGAAGTTATTCCAAAGCCTTCAGATTTTGCTCCCCATCTTTGCTACCTACTACTTTGTCTGTTATACAGATATAGAGACACCTCCTTCTGGAATGGATTATAATTAAAAAATCTGACCATATTCAGAGATCTTATAATAGAAGAGTCAAGATAGCTCTTTATGTGAGGCTATTGCCCTTGTGTTTCTAGTGTCTATAAAAAACAAAATACATCATGTCTGATTGTCCCTGCTGATTGGCCTGGGAAATTTCAACTTGGGTTAATCAGGCCAGCCAGAGCAGTCAGCTGAGGATGCCAGAGGGAGCATACAGTGCCCCTGGTATCCCCTGACCCTTGAGGCAGCGGTGGCAACAGCAGCAGCAGCAGCGAATGGCAGCTAAGAAACAGCTGTGGCAACGAGAAGGTAAGCCGGGGGAAGGAAGTGAGCGGGGCCAGGTGTTGGCGATCAGGCAGGGGACTCTTTTCCCGCCTGACCCTATTTATCTGCACCGGGCAGGAGCCACTCTCCCGAGCTGTGCGAACAGAGAGCGCAAACAGTGCGAGCTCTTTAGGGGAGCGCCGGAGTTTGCACCAGGGTTCGCACAGGGAGGCGCATGAGAGAGGCCTCAGGCAGCGGAAGAGCCAAGGGCGGCAGTGGCAGCAGCAGCAGTCGTCTCCAGGTAAGTTTGTGGGGGTGACAGCATGGGAGTTGTCATGCAGAGTGCATCCAGGGCTCCTGCCCCAGAGCTGCCTCCTGGCCCAGGGACTGGTGAGGCTTCCACCAGTGGGGCCACCTGCCTCTGGGGGCTGCCTAGCTTGGTCCCTGGGGTCGGGGGGGGACTCAGAGGCAGGGGCTTCTCTCACCTGTCCCACCTGTGCCAGGATTATGGCACTGGAGGGGCAGGTGAGAGAGCTCCAAGCGGAAGAAAGCAGGCTGTGGGGGATCAGGGCCATGGAGGACAAGATTGATGGATACTTTCTCTCTCTGCAGGGCCCATCCCCTCAGGCTGTCACCACCCAAGAGTCTGCAGGAGGTAAATGGAGGACAGTCACCTCCAGGGCCAGGCGGCATGGCAGGTGGCACATAGCTGCATCAACTGTCACCCCAGTACAACTGGGGAACACATATGTGGCCCTGGCAGTGCTGGAGGAGACTGGGCATGAAGAAGAAGGAAGGGAGGAAGCCATGTCCTCATCCAGCAAGCCATCATCTGTACCAACTGAGCATCATCCAGTGACCCAGACAAAGAGACGTTGGGTCATTGTCATAGGGGACTCCCTCCTCAAAGGAAAGGGAGGACCCATCCACTGCACAGACCCCAATGTGAGAGAAGTGTACTATCTCCCAGGAGCCAAGATTGGGAACATCACAGGGAAGATCACTGACCTCATCCGGCCTTCTGACTACTATCCTATGGTCCTCATCCATATGGAAACCAAAGATGCGGCCCAGAGTAGTCCGGACCAGATCATGGATGACTACAGGGCTCTGGGAGCCAAGCTTAGAGAGTCGGGGACCCAGGTGGTCTTTTTGTCCCTCCTCCCAGTTAGTGGATACTGTCAGTGGTAGAGCACCTGCATCCGTGAGGTGAACTGGCGCCTCCGGAGTTGGTGTCATCACGCCAGATTTGGCTTCCTGGACCATGACCTGCACTTCAAATCAAAAGGTGTCCT
>NW_017729032.1:167608943-167614964 GCF_001723915.1 Gavialis gangeticus
GACCCTACTTCTATGATTCTGATTCTATGACTTTGATTTCATTGATTTGCATTACCCACTACTTTGTTATTGGGTTATTGCACATTGTGCATTACTTTGCTATTTGGTTATTGAGCACTATTTACTTTGTAAACTAATTGTTGTGAATACATACTATTGACTTATTCTTTGGCTAGGTAATCATTCTACTTTTCATCTTATTTACTGTTTGTAGTCATACTGGTTTCATCTCTGATTTAGTTTTACCACATCTGGTCCCTTGTTTTGTACTGAAATGGGAAGCACCAATTTAAAAAAAACAAGTACCTATATATGCAGGTGTGTATGTGTGCGTGCATGCACAAACTCAGTTCTACACTTGCTCAGAAACTGATCAGTAAACCAGGAAAATATCCTGCCTCAGCTTTCATGAGACTCATTAGTGTGAATGTCTATCCGAAGAAAAAAAGCATAAGTGTTTAATTTAACAACTGCACTAACTCGTAAATAATTTAAAGCTTCAAACCTTTCTAGCTCCCACTATTTTAAAGGAGGCAAGAAAAATCAATATAAACAGTTTGTGTGAGCAGCATAATATTTTATATTTATATTTTCTGGGTTATTCTCCATTACGTTTGTCTGTTCTTACACCCAGAGTGTACCTTTCTGCAAAAAGTCACAGTACAGTTCTCCAGCATCCCAGGGTTCTTTGCTCCCACCCCTTTTCTCCTTCCCAGAGTCAGTGTGTCATTCAGCCTGGAATCTACCATTCTAGCTGAGCAGGAAGAAGAACACATAGCCTTCACAACTCTGCATTGGGATGCAGGGAGGCACAGGTTGACTCTGAACAGTCTGGGTCATCCTGTCAGGGCTACCTGCTGCCAAGCAGACTGAAGGAGCATATAGAGCAACAGAGGTGTGTACAATAAAAGATAATAAGAAATCATTGCCTCTGGCAGGAACGTATATGCATTCTTAAACAAAGACCTTCAGGAAAGCATATACTGAAAAAAATCAGAGCTTATAAACAGTGCAATCTAGTATCCAGCAATTATATATACTGTCCCTGGAAGAGGCAGCAAGAACACTAAGATTTCCTGGAAACAGCTTAGCTGTGTATATCTGCCTAGAGATATTATAATTTTTTTTCATTCAATTGTAATACTAAATAATAGAAACAAATGTTATAGCGTGAACCAAAACAAAGTTTCCTTTTCTTCCCCAAATAAAATTATTTTGGGGAATCAAATTTTTCATTCAATCCAAAATACATTTGGTTATTTTTGTTTTGTTTTTTTACTTTATTTTTCAGTCACATTAAGCTAAGCAGCATATTATTTCAAAACAAGAATGGGAGACGTCATTTCAGAACTGTCAGAACAAAGGATTGGAAGACCCAGATCATAGGGCCATTCACCCAGAGGAGATTTGAACCTTTATCTTTCCATATCCTAACAATGTTCCCTAACCATAATGTCATGTGCTAAGCAAAGGTAATAATGCCCTACCTGTCTCTTGTTGAAGTCACCCAAGAAATGAAGATATGTGTAGCCAGAAGTGATGCTAGGAAGAAGTTGTGTAACTTAGTGTAAAAGTCACTGACCTGTAACGGAAGAACCCTGGGTTTTACCCTTCATCAATACAGCATCCCAACTTTATTTATCCAGTGACTATTAATCACAACCGGTAGCAGAAAAAAAGAGCCAGATCTGAAACCATCCTCCTTTCCAGAGAAATGCCCTCTCACTAAAGCCAGCCATGGAACTGCTACATGCCTGTCTAATGATGGAATTGGATATGACTGCAGATAAAACAATAAACTGGGGCTCAAAGCCTCTAAGTTGAAAGATGAGATCTGCCGCAGTTCCAAAGAAAAGTCAGTCTCTTTATGTCTCAGATCCTCATCTGAAAATAAAAATAAAGAATAATAAATATTAATATTTATTACTAATATATAGCAGTCGTATAATCATAGAATCATAAAATCAAAGGACTGTAAGGGACCTGTAAGATAGTCAAGTCTAGTCCCCTGCCACAGGCAGGAAGTTATTAGGATCAGACGAGCTCAACAAGGTGGTTGTCCAGCTTCATCTTGAATACCTCCAAGGATAGTGATTGCACCACCTCTTCTGGGAATGTATTCCAGATTCTGGTGACCCTTACAGAGAAAAAGTGTTTTTTTATGTCCAGCCTGAATTTACCTTCTATCATCTTATGCCCATTGGTCCTCATTCTCCCTTGAGGTGCCTTCCTGAAGAGTTGCTCCCCTAGATCACGATGCTTACCCCTGACATACTTGTAGGCAGTTATCAAGTCACCTGTCAGCCTTCTCTTACACAGACTGAACAGGCCCAGTTCCCGGAATCTCTCCCCATAAGTCCTATCCTCCATGCCCTTAATCATGCGGGTGGCCCTTCTTTGTACCCTTCTCAAGCTTATCCACATCCTTCTTGAAGCGCAGTGTCCAGAACTGGACACAGTGCTCCAGCTATGTCAACCCCTTTTTAGGTTGTAGGTTGGTATTAACCACTTTGGGGCAGAGGCAGGCAAGTCCCACAACCCAGCTGCAGCCAGTGCTTCTCCTTGCACCAGCTCAGGAAGAACATCCACAGCTAAAGCTTCTCCCCATTGCAACTTGGGAAGGCGATTGCTGCCTACACCCTCCCGGCAGGCTGCATCAAAAGGTTGTAGGTCACCAATCCCTGATCATAATAGTAAATCCTAATATGGAATTCCCAGTTTAGCATATAGATTTTTTTTAATACCTTTTCCCCTTCTTTCTGAGTGAGAAAATTTGATTCAGACCTCTAGATCATTTTAAGAAAATACATTTTTAAAAGAAATTAACATTATACTTTAAATTAACATTCTATCCCTTTCAATAAAGATAAAAATAATAAAAATGTAAAAAGAGAAAGAGTCTAGAAGGTAACTTGAAGGTCATCAGCTTCTCTTAAGAAGTTTTCTGCCATTAATATGCAGAGGTATAAAAGTGCAAGAGAATTCCAATTTATTTCATAAGGTTAATCCTATGTTAAAGGTCTGTGTACAATGACCTCCTCAGTAATACTATGTATATGGTCAGTGTTCTTCAAAGATGCTCTATAGTGCATTGGAGAGAAGGTTGGATCTAGAGAAACTTGAGATGTATGATGAAAAAACGTATTTTAAAGTTTTGCCCACAATGAGCAAAACTTGTTTGGGGTTTTTTGGTTTTGCTTTTTCTTGTTTCTTTTTTTTTTGCCCAGTCATAAAATGATGGAATATATATTTTTAATGTAAAAATTTAATAATTATAGATTAGAAGCCAATTTTATTTTAAGAAGTTTATGGTTTTACAGGGAAAAAATGACCCTTTAGGCTCGAGAGCATTTATGTCTTATGAAGTATTGGTTGGTTGCTTTCATGCTTTCATACAATTCTTTTTATGTAAAAAATTAGAAACTTTTCTTTTCGTACTGGTGTTATGAAAGCCTATTGATCTTTTTTAACCAATTAAAATTTTATGCATTTAATTTTTCACAAATTAACTAAAAGAAAGAGAATGTTTGCTTGCAAAACTTGAAACAGAGACAAATTTCTTAGTTAACGTACCTTTAATTTGTTAAATCATTTTTTTATGTACAATTTTTAACTTTCAGTAAGCTGCATACTCTACACTAGATCTGTGGTGTGATCAGAGTGTCTTGGTCCTCCATGGTGATTAGGCAAGCTGTACTGGGGGGACTGTAAAAAAGGTGGGACAGTTTGAAGTGAGGCCAGATTAGAACCCATGCTGTGGCTGTTGGTGTCTCTGTTTCTATCACATCACATGGTTTCAGAAGTGGACCTGCTACATCTCTCCAGGAAAAGAGGAAGAAAGATAGAGTGAAAGAGGAGCCCCAGACTGCCAAAGTGTAGGCAGAGTCAGGGAATGATTGACCATGTGCACTGCAGCAGGGAGGGGAGGCTGAAAACAGTGCAGCTCTGGAGGCCACAACACAAATGGCTCTGATACAGAAGTTTGACTGTGGGAATGTAGGCAACTGGCCTTGCTGGGAGGTTTGAGTGGTTCTGGATGGTTTCAGGCTTATTAAAAAGAACACAGGAATACCAGGTAAATGCCCTCATCTTTGTCATTAGAGAGGATATAGATTGTGTTCTATGTGCCCTCTCCTAGTGAGGAGGAAAAGAAAAAATGAGAGAGACCTGATGCCCATTTCATAGGGAAAAGCAAAGGGCCAAATTTCATGAGAAATACCACGAACCAGGGGAAACAGCTGAATCTTTCATTAGTGAAGTTCACATTTTTACAAAATACTACAGTTATGGAGTTTTGAAAGAAGAATTCCTAAGAGACGGGATTGTTGTAGGCATCAGAGATGCCAGTTTCTTAGCACAACTGCATTTAGATCCAGAAATTGCACTAGAAAAAGCCATAATAAAAGTTAGGATGCAAGAAACAATAAAGAAACAGCAGTATGACTTACAGACTAACAGTGCTTCTAAAACTTCATCAAGTAACCCCTGCAAAATATTGTGATCCATTTTGTGATGCTGAACCGCAGGCTGGCTGAGGCCTTTCTTTTTCAGCTTAGCTGGCCATTTATTTTGTATGCTCAACCTCATCTGTAAGTACAAAAGCAAAGGGCTTATGTTACTTCATGGTTTTATTGATGAGAGACCATGGAGATTGAACATTTGGAGCTAATTTGAAGGCAAGAAATTCTATTTCCCAGTATTTACTGTGTGTGTTTATATGTGCACTTTAATGTGCAGTAGCCTATTTTACTGCATGTTAGAGTGTCAAGGCAAAAACTGTGCTAATACACTAATATGCAGTAAAATTAGACTACTGTACATTAGGCATCACTAAAAATGTATGTGCTTTTGCTACTGCACATTAGGGCAGCGTAAGGTGCATTTAGTTAGTACCTTATATTAGAGGTTTTAAATTTAATGTGCAGTAGCAAAAGTACATTAATGAACATATAGACATACCCACTGTCTATTTTCACACCTAAGACATTCTTCCCAAACCTTAAGTTGTCCCTCTCAAATATTTATGGTCTTTTGACCTAACAGGAGTTTTTCAGTGGGCTTCAGATTTCTTCCTAACATGGAATACTGCTTTAAGTAACACCTAGTAATCTAAGGCGTGTACAGAAGTGTTCCATGCATGTTTTACAGGGTAATTTAGAGTCCTTTTAATAGTACTGGTTGGATCACTAATTAATTATGCAAAGTATACAATGCTCTTGTAAATGGTGGGGGACTTATACAGCCCAGCCCTAGCTGGTGAATACTAATTAGTTTAAAAAATAACCACAAACTCCTGCTAACATGCAGACTGTATTGAGCTACTCTGAAGAGGACCAAACTGTATTGAACAGCTCTGAAGAGGAACAGGTGAGTACAAGAACACATTAAGAATAATATACACAAATATATATACAGGTAAGGTGAACTTAGTAGCATGAAGATCTGCTTACTAACTTGTAACAGTGACAAGCTGTCATTGTCACAAGCACCAGCTACTACAGAGGCTATTACAGAGGCCTACTAAACTCAGGATCCCACTCCCACCAGGACTTTCCACAACCATGAGGCTCACCTCAAATTAGAGTGAAGTGATGCGTTGCCATCAACAGCTTTCAAAGTAGTTTGTCAATTTAAGCATTGGGTGTCATGGGACTGAAGTGACCAGTCCTGAGAGGTCACAGCAAGGGACTGCACCTCAGACAACCGTTTCACTCAACCACACGTATCCACCTGGGGCTTTCAACAAGCATCAGATCAGACCTATACACACCAAAAAGCTCACATTCCCCTCACAGTCACTTACATACCCTACAACCCAGTCCTACAATCCAGTCCTTCTCGTACACAGTCTTTCACATGCACCAGCACCAATCACCCACCACCCTCTATCTCAGCCTATTTAACTCTTTCAGACACATCCCTTCTGTCAATCATCTCGCTGACCAGTCATATATGTAGGAAGGGTGTCAATCTCACATCAATCATTTTACTGACCAATCTAGAGGTCAGCTGTCCCAAATA
>NW_017729032.1:167619964-167626651 GCF_001723915.1 Gavialis gangeticus
TCACCCACCACCCTCTGTCTCAGCCTATTTAACTCTTTCAGACACATCCCTTCTGTCAATCATCTCGCTGACCAGTCATATATGTAGGAAGGGTGTCAATCTCACATCAATCATTTTACTGACCAATCTAGAGGTCAGCTGTCCCAAATAATCATTACATATTTAACCCAAAATTGGCAACATTTCCCACTGAAATGTTATTATGTAACAGAGGTGAACTGCACATGCCTACTAACTGAAAGTAGGCCATGGACCACTAAAGTTCAGCAGTTCACTACATAGCATCAGGGACACTGCAGCGAGGGCCAACAGTACTATAAAGTTACAGTACTCTTAAATATGACAGAAGTGTCTGGGTCGGGGAGAGGGAGAGGGTCTGAGCCTCCCTGCACTTTCTAGGCTATGAGGCAGGGCAGTACTCCACAGTCTTCTGGGGCTTCTCCACTGGTCAGAAATTTGACCAGTGTGCAGAATTAACTTAAAGCACTGTAAATTACTAATGTGCAGTAAATTACAGCATGTCAAATTTAATATCTCATTTAACAAAAGTTAATTTAAAGCACTGTACCTGCTTTTAAAGTGCTGTAAAGCCATGCACTTGTGTTGCATGGCTTTAAATGGTGAAAAAAGCAACTTCTGTACACACCCAGAGTTAATTTCTAATGCATCTCCACCAAAATCAGTATGAGATACGTATCAAAAATTAATTTGATCTTCTAAATGCATGAGCACTTTGAGAGACTCTCTAAATTCTTTAAGAGTTGTTGCTTGTACAAATGGTATTTTTGTATCAATGCAATTTATAGCATCTAAGATCAATTCCATTTAGATTTAAATGATGCCTGTGTCTCCCGAGAAGGTAGTAGAAATATTTTACATGAATTATGGCCCTGTGACAAGTTTTGGTATAGAGAAGCAGGAACTAACGGTGAGTATTGTTAGATGTTCCTTAAAGGGGGTGACCTTACCTTCAAGGGCTGTCTCCTCTTTGGGACTATAAAGACTGTCTCCCAGGGAAGGAGAGTTTACTTCAGGCTGAGAAGCTGAAGCAGCAGGTGCTGTTTGCCATTTGCTCCACAGCTGAACAGTTCTCAGGGGAAGAATTGTCCTAGTCAGATACTAAATTTAAACAGAGATGGTAAAGACACTTTGGCCACAGATGGAGGAGGAGGAGGACAGAATCTTGAAAAGGGGAAATAAAAATCTAGATTCTGGGGAACAGAGGTAGGAAATGACCCATGGAGTTGTTTTTCTGTTGGTGGTCAATTTGGCTGACCCTCACTGTTGAGCAAGGCACATTTGATGAGGCCTTGACCCTACCTCAGCATATACCCCCTCCCTTATAAGAAGTATAAGAGAGATGAAGGTGCTGCAGGACAATGGAATCATGCAAGTGCTGCAACTGGAGCACCTGAGAGAACCAGAGCAGATGGAGACCTGCAGGAAGAGGACTGCATTTGCCTAAGGTTAGGAAAATTGGGCTCATTGGGATAAGAAGCAGGGAGGACCCATCTCACTCATATGCAGGCTCCAATTCAACAAAACACTTAAGCACCTGGCTAGTGTTAAAAACATGCTTAAACACTTTTCTGACTTGAAGCCAAAATGTGGTTTGGATATATGCTGACTTGAAAAGTTCTGCAATTATATTGAATTTGTTTTTGTGGCCACAAAGAGAGAAATTTGACCTTATTCTGCTAGTGTGAAATTCACCCAAATGCAGAAGAATCTGTGTTCTGCTTGGTTTTGCACAATCAAAATCACTTTATAAACCAGAATAAATATTCCCACCTGGAGAGTCAGTGCAGCGCTGTTCATGAAAGGGAGCTGCATGAAATTTTACTTTCTAGTAAAGAGGGAGAAAATGTACAGAAAATGGCATGTTTATTACAGTTTAATCACAGAACTCCTTGAAGTGTGTCCATAGTGAGTTTTAAACAAAAAAAAAAATACTGAGATGTGCCAGACAATGCAAAAACAAAAGCATTGAATACCATCCCCTTCCTTCAAAAATAGTGACATATTTTTAGCAAAATCCAAAGTATGAATGTATTCATCTGCCAGTCACCTGTCTAGGGCAACATTGTAGATACCTTTACATACCCAAATGACAGGTTTTTTCAGAAATGAGTGGAATTTTTGGCACTTGTTCACAGTCTGTGGTTCTTTGTCTCATGCATCATGGATGTTTAAGCTGGACATAGCCATGTCAAATAAATATACACCCAGCAAAAAACAAGTTTTCAACAGAGGAAGAGGGGAACCCTCCAATATTTTAGCTCATTGTTTGAGTAGTTCTGGTAATGATCCAAGAGGCATGAAATATAATTCTTAAGCTTACTTTGTCTTGCAAAAATTTGAATCTGCATCTCTGACTTCCTCAGATCCATGAGTCAGTTGTCCAGCCCACCAGGTATCCTGAGGGCTGTATGTTTAATACCTCTGCTTTATGTGAAGTGCACGATTCAGTAAGTCTCTCTTAACAACCAGGAATCCATAATCAGTTTATAGCGTCTTCTTTTTCAGGGTCCAGTATTAAGGATCGTATTCTCTCCCTTCTCATATATATCTAGTCTCAGATCCTTGTGTCTTATAGTCTTGATTATATGGAGACTAAAAGCTGTCATTATTGATAGGAAAAAAAAATTATAAACCAGATGACAACTTCAAATTCCCTGCCAAATTCACAAACTAAATTTTGGGAGTCTATCTTGCTACCAGATGAAAATATTTATCCTATAGTGTAAGAGCCTCTTCAGCACTTTGTTTCACACCTAATATCTTGAAGTTGCTACAGCAGTTTCTATTCTTAAGATTGCTTTTCCCTTTTTATTTTTCTAGAATTTTCTGGATTTTTTTTTTTTGCATATTTGTAACTCAGTGACATTTATCTTCCTAAACTCTTGCTCTATTTTCTACTTTAGAATCACTGTACCCATAGCATTCACAGATGGCCTGGGAAATTTGCCAGTTTTATCTCAGTTGTAGAAACAGGAAGAATAGTGTGAGTGTGAATTTTCTTAAACAGAACACCCAGCACTTTTCCAGTAAGATTATTCACCTTCAGTCAATGTTGAGGGGTATCATATATGAACCCAGCAAGAACAAGTATGCCTCATTTATTTCTAGATTATTTTCCTTTTTCTTCTGACATAAAACTTCAAATATTTTTACTCTTTTTCTTTTCTTCTGATTTTCTGGAAGCGAATGTGTTAGGAAGCCATTATTTTAGTCTTCCATATCCTGGGGTTTTAACTGCAGAACATGCTGTACAATAAATTGGACCACCCAAAGCTGGAAACTAGTACATGGAAAAGCAGCCCTTTGCAATTTGTGTTTTGCACTTTTGTGTCTCTGCTTCTCCTGACTGAGAAGGTTATCCAACAGTCCCAGGCTGGTGCAATGGAAAGCTGCAGAAACAGATTAATTTTCTTTGCTCAGTATTTATTATTACTTCACCTACCTTGAAATAGGAACTGTAAACACTTTGATTAATGGACTGAAAGGCTGTCTAGTTTCATCACAGTTCCTATACGCGCCAATGTGTCTTTTGCTAAAATGATATTTTTTAACTCTTCATAGCAGTACTCCTCAATGAATCAAAACAGATATCCCAATTCTGTTTTTGAGCATAAAGAGTGGTCTTGACTATTAATCAGCCAAACCCTGCTATAAAAGAAAAGCACCATGATCTCAAGGTTATGATAAAGATCAGGACACTAGACATTTATACAATGATAACCTTAGGTACAGGTTTTAAAGTGCAAACTTAGTAAATCAGGATTGCTCTCAGTCAGGATTCCATCAAGGGCCTGAAAGGATCATCCATCTATATATGTGCTCTGGGGTGGAGGTGGGGGTGCTTTAATTAAATTGGCTCTAAGAGCTGCTCTAACTAAAGCTCCTGCAGTGTTACGTGGATTCAGTGTCCCCGTACTTCAAAATAGAGGCAGGGACACTTTAACTAAAGCTCATTCAATAAGCTTTAGTTAAAGGACCCCACCACTGCCATTTTGAAATATGGGGACATGGAATATACATGATGCGGAGGGTGCTGGAGTGTGCTAATTAGCATAATTAATTGAGTCTCCTCCAGCCCCTGCTAATTAGCATGCATTGGAACAGAGGTCCACCACATGTAAAGGTGCCTTTAGAGCCAGATTCTGATAGTTTTGATACAACCCGTGTCACCTATGAAAGCTTATGCCCCTCTGAACTAGGTAGTCTTTAAGGTGCTACCTTGCCCCGCCCTGTACCTGAATTTCTGCAATTGAAGTTTCAATACATTATTCTTTGCACTGCCCACTTTAGACAGAGCTGATTGCCATCTTCTTTACAATAATCTTTTCTTTGTGAATACTTATCAAATATGCACTCTGTTTCAGCATTCTCTTCTCCAAATTAAATAATCCCAGTTTTTCCAACCTTCCTTCATATGCGATGTTTTCTAAACCTCAAATCATTCTCATTGTTCTCCTCTGGACTCTATATCATTTATGGAAATCTTAAAGTGAACTGCCCAAACTAGACATACTCAAGGTGAAGCACTTCAGGTTGAATCGAAGAATCACGTCCTGTGATTTGCACACCTCACTCCTATTGAACACAACCCAGCATGTAATCACTTTTCCCTTTGCAACCCTGTTTACTTATATTCAATTTGCAGTCCGTAATAACACTTAATATAGCAATGCTGCAGCCTGGCCAGTTATCCATCATTTTGTACTCATGGAGTTTTTTGTTCCATTCTAACTGCAATAGTTTGCACTTTACCTCATTGTACTTAATCTGATTTATTAGGCTAGGGACAGACATTTAAACAGCCCAAGCATGAATTGATTCAGTTTTTGCAGGTTAATCTAACCTGCAGAGATTGAGCAGATTTGCAAGTGTATAGAAATTCACTTTTGATTCAGGACATTAAGGCCTAAAGTGGCTCAGGCTAAAAACAGGGATCTTTGGCTTAGGTAAAAGAAACGTTGCTGTAGAGCAAATGGGGAGGTTGAGAAGGAAGCGTAAATGAGATTCAGAGAGTATGGCAACCAGTTTGATCATAAAAGTTATTTTATTGCCAGGTATATGAAACTTATGGTGATACAAGTAGTAATAGTCATACAAGGAAAAACAAACAAAACAGTTACAACATTACACGGGTTCAATTGGGAATTTGGGGAAATCTAGCTCAAGCTGATCAATGAAAGTCAGGCTTAGAAAGCTATGCCTGGAGTGAGAGGAGAGAGAGATATTAAATTAAATCTGAGGTTTCAGAACTGGGGGAGAGAGAGAGAGAGAGAGAGAGCGAGAGAGAGAGAGAGCATGCTGGAATCTCAACCAAGGTTCCCAGGTGTTTGTTCACAGGAAGAGCCCCCAGCATGATCAGTGAAAGTATTTCAGGCAGAAAAGGAGAAGATAAAGTACCATTGGAACTGGTGCAGCTTTTTGGATCCAAACACCAGGACAGAGACTTGAGTTTGTGTGGGGGTTCTTGTAGGGAAAAAACAATGGTTCAAGGGAGAACAATGGACTTATTAATGCTGAATAATAGGAACTGATTAGTCCTGGCTCTAGGTGGTGTTACTCAGAGGGAGTTCATAATGCAATCAGGCAGAGACAGTATTTTTGGGTACCAATAAAGGAGTCATCACTAGAACTCATCTGATAAATGCTGAGCAGGATGTATACAGGCATGGGTTAATTAACATCTGGAACAGAGATCCCCCATCATGCAGCACTTCTCTGCTTCTCTGGTCCCAGAGTTCAGTGCAATCCTTACCTTGGAACATTTTTGCCATCTCTCTTGATGTCTTCCTTCTCTCTGATGTAAATGAGACTGGGGGAAGTTACTGTAATCTTGTCACCCTTATCTGGAGGGGTTTAAGTGCGTCTCTCACTATATCTTCATTTCCTTTTGTAAGCTCTTCTTCTGATCAGTTCTGGTTCAGGCAGAGGTGAGGTGGGGGGAGGGGTGGGGAAGTCCTTTGTGAGTCAGACAGGCTGGGTACTATGCCAGGGTTCCCCAGGAACACAGAGCTGACAGGTAAAAGGGGAAGCAGCCCTCACCATGCTTTTCCCCCCACCCCCACTCACTGCTAAAGGGGTGGGGAGTGTTGCCAGCCCCCAGCCCCTAGCCAGCACTCTGAGGCAAAGGGCAGGGGTGGGGAGGAAGGACTGCTTGTGTGGACTGCATGCATCTGTTTACAATACTGAGCTTTTCAATCTCCCCCTCCCTGCTTCTTCATATGGTCTGCAGCAAACTGACAGGCACTGTATTAATTGCAAACCAGGTTATTTTTCATACCTCTCTGTGTCGCCTGTTGAATACTGACAACAAGCTAACAGCCAGCAGGGAGCTTATCTGAACACAAAGCTTATCAGCCCATCAAGAAAACAAAGCCTCTCTCTCACTAATTCAAGCTCTTCTTCAACAGCTTTTTGCAAAGCATTTTTAAGGAAGAGCAGAGGAGTATTACCGATTGACCTGTTGATAAGTTCCAAAAAGCAGACACTGCTCTGTCTGCCCTTGTTCCAGTGAAATTGGAGACATACACACATAGACATCTCTAAGCATTAGCTGGCATGAGGGTGGTGTGACCATGACCAGATGCTGGCTGGGGTCCATGCTGTGGGAGAGGGAAGGGAGGGAGGTATCCTAAATGTGGGATGGAGAAGAGATCGAAGGGTCACAGG
>NW_017729032.1:167631651-167634008 GCF_001723915.1 Gavialis gangeticus
GGGGTGGGAGGATTGAGCAGTGAGGGTGGGGTGGGGCAGGGGGAAGCCAGGCAGATGGTGAAGTCTCCACCTCCTTGTGCCTGCAGTCTTCACCTCCTTCTCAGCCACCCAGAGCTCCAGCTAGGCAGGAGAGAGGCAAGGCCATCTCTGCTCTCTGGAGCAAACAGCCCAGCCCAGCCCAGCCCAGCCCAGGGCTGGATGATGGGGGACTGATTTAACTTAAACCAGGAAGGATTCAGGGGCAGACGTTCCATCCAAATCAGTTAAGTCTGATACTACATTCAACTATCAGTCCAAGATCCCTCTCAGCTGCTGAGCTGCTGAGGCGGTCATCCCTCAACCTATAGGTGTTCTGAAGATTCCCCCTCCCTAGGTGGAGTACCTTGCATTTATCTTTGTTGAATTGCATCCTATTTTGTTCTGCCCATTGGTCCAACCTGTCCAGGTCGGCCTGTATCGGCTCCCTGCCCACCAGCGTGTTAACTTTGCGCCATAACTTGGTATCATCTGCGAACTTGGAGCGGGTGCTCTCCACACCCTCATCCAAATCGCTGATGAAGATATTAAGTAACACTGGTCCAAGGACTGAACCCTGTGGGACCTCACTGCCTACCTCCTTCCACGCCAAGAATGATCTGTCCACCACCACACTCTGGGTGCAGTCCCTAAGCCAGTTGGCCACCCGCCTGACTGTGTAAGCATCCACTCCACAGCCTGCTAGCTTCCCTATGAGAATAGGGTGTGAAACTTGGTTGAAGGCCTTCTTAAAGTCCAGGTAGATGACATAAACCTGAGCTCCTGTGTCAAGGCAGTGTGTGACCTGGTCATAAAAGGCTATGAGGTTTGTCAGGCAGGATCTACCTGTGATAAAGCCGTGCTGGTTTCCTTTCAGCATCATTTCCCCTGCTGGGCCTCCACAAATGCGCTCTTTAAAGATTTTTTTCCAGTATTTTCCCAAGGATAGAGGTAAGACTGACTGGCCTAAAGTTACCTGGCTTATCCCTTCTTAAAAATGGGCACCACATTGGCCCTTTTCCAATCCTCAGGGACCTGTACGAAGCTCCATGACTGCTCAAGCAGCTGTGGCAGTGGCTCAGCTATGACACTGGCCAATTCCTTGAGCACCTGTGGATGGAGGTTATCCAGGCCACCTGACTTGTACCCATCCAGCCCCTCCAAGTGCTCCTTAATTAACTCAGCACTAACCTTTGGAAGTCTGGTGCCTTTTGGATATCTGTCTATGCTCAAGGTGGGGAATTGTCTTGGTCAGGACTTAGGAATACTGAAGCAAGGAATTCATTGAAGAGCTCTGCCTTTTTCCTTGCATCAGCCACCAACTGTCCTGATTTGTCCTGCAGAGGCCCTATGTTACTCTGCACCTTTCTTTTGCTTGCTATGTATCTGTAGAAGGATTTTTATTGTCATTAATTGTTGTAGCCAGCCTAAGCTCCAGTCCTGCCTTGACCTACCTTACTGATTCCCTGCAATAGCACGCCAGGGAGATGTATTCCTCCTTGGTGATTGACCCCTGCTTCCGCTGCCTATAAATCTCTTTCTTTGCCCCCAGTCTTTCCTGCAGCTCCCTGTTCAGCCAAGGGGGCTTTTTTATCCCCTTACCCCCTTTCCTACGTAAGGGGATAGACTCCTTTTGTGCCCCAAGGATCACTCCCTTGAGAAACCCCCGACCTTCCTGGACCCCCGTTTGCTCGATGCTCTTGAGTTCCGTCACCTCACTAACTAGCCTTCTAAATTTACTAAAGTTGGCCCTTCTGAAATCTAACACTTTGGCCTCACTGGATATTTTACCCACCCTTTGCTGGATAGTGAACTCTACCAAGTGATGGTCACTATCTCCCAGGTTACTGTGTACTTGCAGGTTCCCCATGAGATCATCCCTGTTGCTAAGACCAGGTCCAGCAAGGCTCTATCCCTGGTGTGACTACTGGACACCATCTGGGTTAGGTGGAGATACTGCACACAGTATAAGAACCTACGTGAGAGGTTTGTTTTGGCCATCTGCTCCTCCCAGCAGATGTCTGGGTAATTTAGATCTCCCACGACCACCGGCTGCCTTGCTGGAATGGCCTCTGAGAGCTGCCTGGAGAATACCTCCTCTAGCTCATCATCCTGATGAGGAGGTCTGTAGTAGACCTGCACTACCAGGTCCTTTTCCCCCACCTCTCTCCCACATTGTGACCCACAATGCCTCGGTATTTCCCTCCTCTACCCCTGCCTTGATGATGGAAGATGTGTACTGCTCCCTAACACAGAGAGCTACACCCCCACCTTTTTGCACCACTCTGTCTTGCCTATATAACCTGCACCCCTCAATGCCCACCACATAGTCATGTGTAGAA
>NW_017729032.1:167639008-167642050 GCF_001723915.1 Gavialis gangeticus
CTAACACAGAGAGCTACACCCCCACCTTTTTGCACCACTCTGTCTTGCCTATATAACCTGCACCCCTCAATGCCCACCACATAGTCATGTGTAGAATCCCACCATGTTTCAGTTAAGCTGACTAGGTCATACTGTATGTTAGCATGTAAGAATGTGAACTCCTCCTGCTTATTCCCCAAAAGCCCAAGGTGGCCAGCATTTTAACAGTACTGTTTGAACAGTTCCATCACTCCCTTTAGGGTACATACAAACATTTGGGGTTGTAAGAGGGAAGCTAAATCGAGTTAAGAATGATCATCTAATCTAAGGTAAGCCAGGACAGGGGTGAGCAGTGAAGGGATGCTACAAGGTATTGGGAGGGCAAGCAGACTCTGATGAGAATCTGGAGAACTGGAGATGGGGGGAGGAAGGTGGGGTCTGCAGAGGGGAATTGGGGGGGCAAAAGGGTTCAGGGGGATTGGGAGGACTGGGAGGGGCAGATGGGATCCACAGACGGGATAAGGGGGAGAAGCCAAGTGAGATACATAGGGAGGATCAGGTGGAGTCTGCACAGGGAGCAGGGGGGCTAGCAGGATTCACAGAAGGGATCGGGGTGGGGCAGTGAAAAGGGTTACACCTCCAGGAGGACTTGGGGACATGGAGGACTCTCTGCCCCAACCCCTGGGAACCATGGGCTATTTTTAGCCCCCTTCTCCCCCACTCCAAGATAAACAGCCAGCAGCTCGATCCCCCTCCCCCCTGGAACCAACAGTGAGTTTCTGTTTAGTTCTGAGGATCATTGTAACTCAGAATGCTTCCTGCAAAGTGTTCTAAGTTACAGTGGGAAGCTGCACTTCTGTATTCACCCCTAGAAAGAGTCAGCCATTTTTAGACCAATCTAACTGTCTTGAACTTCTCTACAGTTCACACTTAGATTGACCTAACCAGTGTACGGTCCTCACCTGGGTGAACCAATTTAAATCAAGCAAAGAGAGCATAAAGATGGCATTGTTCATAATCACTATGTAGAGGACCATGATACCTTGCATCTTTCTCCCACAAATATGTACAACAACAGCCCAAAAGGGCATATCCTTGTCTTTAGTATTCAAGCTTTGGGCATGTATTCATTTCTGCAAGAGTATTTAGTTAGTGTATTACCACACTAAAATAATGAATAAGTGGATTACCTCATTTTAGCATCACACAGGTTTTGTATTTGTATATAAAAAGTAGAGAGCCAATTATTTCTTCCTTTGTGCTGCATGAATATTACCTTGCTGTTTAATTTTATAGCATGCCATCATTTCCTAGCGACCACAAGAGAATATATACACAATTCTAGGAAATCATTCACTAAAGTGCCTGAAATTTTAGTTCATTTTGTGAAAAGATGGCTTATTTTATCTAAGAGTCAAGTATGCATAGAATGCTGAAATGTTTCCACATTAAAACAGAAAAAATTAAAGAGAAAATATCTAACTTTTGCTACTAATGTCAATAATAAAAAAGATTAAAACAACAGCAAACAATATATTTTTAATAAACTTTAATGTGAATTATAACACCTCTTGGGTTTGGATGCACTACACTAGTTCTATGCTACAATAATTAAAAGCAAGCAAAGTACAGGCATTCAGGAATAATACAGATAGCGAGTCTTTAGTTCCCTACAGCGCAATGCCACTTAACTAACAAGAAGGATTTTTTTAAAAAAGTATTAGGAAAAAAGAAATCCTACCAAATTAATATTTTTCTTCTGTATTTGGAAAGATTTTGGATCCCAGCTTACAGTGATTAATTAAATGCTTTCTGTTCCAGGATTACAAGAACATTAAAGAGCAGCTATTAAAGGAAAACATTTTAAATATGGAAATGTAGATCATTCACACCAGAGAGATATAAAAGAATTGGCTGAGGAACAGAGTGAACCACAGGTAGTGAGTGCTTTGGAGATTTAATTAATTTTAAAGTCCTGAGAAAATTTCAGATAAGTGGAATAAAATGCAAATTGCTGTGCTAATACTTTAACATATAAAGGAGGATAACTTAGATAACCAAAGATTAGCAAATATAATAGACAGCAATAGCCAAATGGATAACAAGGGGCATTGTGTGTGTGTGTGTGTGTGTGTGTGTGTGTGTGTGTGTGTGTGTGTGTGTGTGTGTGTGTGTGTGTGTGTGTGTGTGTGTGTGTGTGTGTGTGTGTGTGTGTGTGTGTGTGTGTGTGTGTGTGTGTGTGTGTGTGTGTATATATATTTGAAATTTGAGTATTTGAAATTCCAGTTAGAACACCTTTCAATAAAACTCAATTAGAAATATGAGTTTTTATGGACGATATTGTCGCCTACAATAGCCAACAACAACCAAATAGCTGACAAGGGACAAATATATATATTTTAATAGATTTTATATATAATTGTCCCTTGTCAGCCATTTGGCTGTTGTTGGCTACCATCAGTATTATATTTAATAGCCCTGTGCAAAATGGCTAGTATTTGCTTTGGATTTGGATTCGGACGATTCAGGGGGCAGTGATTCAATCTGGTGATTCAGATCACTGTCCTGAATCGATTTGGCTGAATCTGATTCAGGCCCATCCCCCACCAGCTCTTCCACCCCGGCAATGGCTGCCCCACCCAGCCCTGCTCATGGCACTTGGAAAAAAAACAACCCCAGACTCACCGGGTGCTGCTAGGCGGAGGGAGTGATCCCCGCTGCTACCTGCTGCCCCCCCCGCTGTGTGGGGGTCTCTACATGAGCCCCCCCTAATGCCCCAGACCCCCCATGCCCTGCATGCCCCAGCTCTGACCCTTTAAGGAAAAAGGAAAACCAAAACACACCTACTCACCAGTTGCTGCCCATCGGGGGGTGATCCCCATTGTCCCCCGCTGCCCCCCACTGACCAACACCACATGGGGGGCTCTGCATGAACCCCCCCAAAGCTCTAAGGCTGCTGCAGGAGCTGGTGAGTTCTGGATTTTTTTCTTTTTTTTTTCTTAAAGGGCTGGAGCTGAGAATGAAGGAGGGTGCTGGTGGTTAACAGGTTATGCTGAGGTTTCA
>NW_017729032.1:167642061-167642418 GCF_001723915.1 Gavialis gangeticus
AGCAGACAGAAGATGGGGCCTGGCAGGGTCCCACCATGGTCCCAGCCCTGCTTCTGTATCCCCCCCTTCCCCGCCCCCTTACTTACCAGCTCCAAGTCCAGCTGCAGATCCCTGCTGCAGTGGGTGGGGACTGCCTGAATCATCAAAACTCTTTGAATCTTTTTCCAAAGATTCAGAGAGCTTTGAATTGATTTGTACCTTTTAATTGGTCCCCTGATTCAATTTGGATTTGGAGATTCAGCAACCAAATCAGGCTGAATCTCCACACCTGAAGTTTCACACAGCCCTAATATTTACTAATCTTACTAATCTTTGATTAGCTGAGTTATCCTGTTTTATATTTTATATATGCTTCAT
>NW_017729032.1:167647418-167652899 GCF_001723915.1 Gavialis gangeticus
ACAGCCCTAATATTTACTAATCTTACTAATCTTTGATTAGCTGAGTTATCCTGTTTTATATTTTATATATGCTTCATATATATATATGTGTGTGTGTGTGTATGTGTGTGTGTGTGTGTGTGTGTGTATGTATGTGTGTATGTATGTATGTATGTATATTATATATATATGTATATATATATAAAACAAATTAAAGTCTGCCAGCAAAATGCATGGCTTTATAGAAGACACATCTTGTCAGCATACTTGTTATTGCTTTTGAGAAGATTACTGATTTAGTTGCAAAAGTAATTGTATTAATTTGACATATTTAGACTACCATAAGGCATTTTACTTAATATTACATGACATCCTGATTAAAAAATGTATACAACCCATCTAATGACTGAATGAGATGGTTCACTGCTTAACTGATCATCTCAAACAATTTTTATATGGAATCATGATTCAGTGGTGATATTTCTAATTGAGTTTTATTGGGAGATGTTCTAACTGGAATGCTCAGTATTTCTTTTTCTTTTGCATCACTGATAAAGTCGTTGCTAATAATATTTTCAAATGACAGAAAAAGACAACTAACTAAATAATAAAAAATTCTATAAAATAATCTGGAATACATATTAGAGTTGGTGTGTTTTAATATAGCTCAATGAGATGTCATATACCTAAGAAGCTAGAATGTAGGTCAAAAACACTTATAGGCTAGAAATTCTTATATTATGAATGATCCACAGATTTCAAAAAAAGATTTAATAAAAAGGCATGATATATCCATGTTAGCCTCACCTACAGCATGCCTCTAACTAGTTTCAAGCTTGTTTAGGGTAGGCAATATTAAGTTTTTGCAGGGATCTATACTCTTCTAGAGTATAGAGGTTTTCTGTGGAAAGCTATGTCTTTCAGTTTACAACATGAACCTTAGCCACCACATTTGGAAAAATCTAGATTACAGCACAAGGACTTTTTTGGCCTATCTTTTGAATTCTTGTTGCCTGGATTCATATTAGCAAATTAGTTCTTCTTGGTTTTTGGGGAGGAGGGTTTTGAGGGGGGAGAAGATTTTCCTAAAATGAGAAATAGGAACTGCTAAAAATGGACCTTTTTCTGAAGGATCTATAGGGTTGTTATTTTTTGTTTGTTTGTTTAATTTTTTTTCTTAAAAGTTAGTTAGGTAACTGCTTAATTCAGTGTTGACACCAAACTCAATTTTTAAATACCGTGGTATTTATATGGTATAATTAGAGGAGAGAATAAGAAAAGATAAATTGTAAAACCATCCTGAATAACAAACTGTCCAGTCTATTGAGTGTGAATCCTACAGAGCATATATCTGCTATAGCAGGGGCAGGCAAATACAGCTCATGGGCCAGATACAGCCTGCCAGGCCATTCTAGCTGGCCTGCAGGGACCCTCTAAAATTTAGACAATTATTATTCAGTGAGTTACTGGCAGCAGAAGCCACTGACTGCAGCACCAAGCAGCTCAGGCTCTGATTGAGATGTGACCAATCCCAACCCCAACCCCAACCTAACTTGCCCCACCCTGCCCCACCATGTTCCCACCCTCCAGAAGCTTCTAGAGACCAGAAGTTTCTGCCTAACAGAGGCTTCTGCCCTGGTGACCCTGTACTTGTTTCCCAGTCCTCCCTCTATGTGAGAGTGGAAATTCAGGTAAGAATGGGTTGGGGGGAAGGAAGGGTGGACTGCTGGCAATGGCCCTACTCCATGGGGCTCACATGACTCTAGCTCTGTGCCTTCATTTGCCACTCCTGGCTATAGTGCCAGGAGAACCACGTGAAGGCATGGAACTCACCCAGCCTGATGGCACTGGACTTCCTGTGGCTCCTGGCACTCTAGCATTCCACCAGACTGGGCTGGCTCTGTGCCATGCCGTGTGGGTCCTGGCCATACAGCCAGAACCACATTCTGCCAGGACAGGCTGGGCTGGTCCTGTGGCATGCCATGTGGGTCCCAGCCTTGCAGCCGGGAAATGCACACTGCAGTTGGGACGGGATGCATGGGGCTGGCTCCATGCCATGCTGTGTGGGTCCTGGCCTTGCAGCTAGAACTGCACTAACCTGGGATGGGCTAGGCTGGCCCCATGCTGTGACCTGAGGGTACTGGCCTTGCAGATGGGAACTGTATGCTGCTGGGGTGGGCCAGGCCAGGCTAGCTCCATGCCACACCATATGGGTCCCAGAGTTGCAGCCAGAAACCATGCACCGCAGCTGGAATGGAATGAGTGAGGCTGGCTCCATGTCATGCCATGCCATGCAGGTACCAGCCTTGCAGCCAGAACCATGTTCTTCTGGGCTGGGCTGGGCTGGGCTGGGCTGGGCTGGGCTGGGGTGGGCTCGGCCAACCTGATTCCATGCCTCACTGTGCAGGTACTGGCCTTGCAACTGGAACCACATTGTGCCAGGCTAAGCCAAGCTGGCCCCATGCCATGCCATATGGATCATAGATTCATAGATATTAGGGTTGCAAGGGACCTATTAGATCATTGAGTCTGACCCCCTGCTCTGAGCAGGAAAGAGCTCTGGGGTCAGATGACCCCAGCTAGGTGCTTGTTCAGTCTCCTCTTGAAGACCCCCAGGGTAGGGAAGAGTACCATCTCCCTTGGAACCATCTCCAGATTCTGGCAACCCTTACTGTGAAGTTCTTTCTAATGTCCAACCTAAATCTGCTCTCCATCAATTTGTGGCCATTGTTCCTAGTTATTCCAGGGGGTGCCCTAGAAAATAGAGCATCTCCTATTCCCTGCTGCCCTCCCCTGATGAATTTATAAGCAGCCACAAAATCACCTGTTGCTATAAACCCATCCACCACCAATCCCAATCCCAAACCCACCCACTACCAGTCTCTGGGAGCGACCCCTAAACCAATTTACCACCCACCTGACCGTGTAATCATCTACATCACAGTCTGTCAGTTTATTTATGAGAACAGAATGAGATACTGTATCAAAGACCTTCTTAAAGTCTATATGGATAGCAACTACCTCGACTCCTGTGTCTAAGCATTTATAACCTGGTCATAAAAATAAACAAGGTTAGTCAGGCAGGATCTACCTGCAATGAATCCATGCTGATTTCCTTTCAGCATTATTTCCCCTCCTGGGATCCCACAAATGTGATCCTTAATGATTTTTTCCAGAGTTTTCCCAAGGATAGAGGTGAGACTAACTGGTCTGTAGTTTCATGGTTTCTCCCTCCTGCTCTTCCTGAAAAAGGAGACCACGTTGGCATTTTTCCACTCCTCTGGCACCTGACTGGACATGAGGCATGTTCAAACAGCTATGCCAGCAGCTCTGCTATGACACTGGCCAATTCCTTCAGCACCCTTGGATAAAGTTTATCCAGGCCCGCTAATTTGAACACATCCAGCCCCTCCAAGTGCCTCTTCACTAATTCTGTGCTAACAGTTGGTGGGCTGGTGTCCTGGCCTTGCAGTTGGAAACTGTGCACTGCAGCCAGGACAGAATGGGTTGGGCTGGCTCCCTGCCTCCCAACATTCCCTCAACACACACCCACATCCTCACCCTGTTACCTCCCTACATACAATATACGAGGGTAAGAATGTATTTTGAGCTATTATGTAATTGCCTCCAGATACACTATGCAAATACACATAGATCATGACAAATATGTTTTAAATACAATTAAAATAAGTTATATTTTAATATATATTTTATTTGGTCTACTCAACCAAAGACTGCGGCACTGGTGTAATCGAGAAGGCTTTGGCTTCCATGACTACAGTCCGCTCTTTGGAGAGAGAGGCAGTGAGCTGTTGGGAAGGGACAGCCTCCACCTCTCTCCGTTGGGGAGGACGCTCTTCTCAGCTAGACTGGCTGACCTGCTCCACCGGGCTTTAAACTAAGCCCACCGGGGGATGGGAGGACTACTGCCATTGCTGGCCCACTGAGTGGCCCTTGCAAAGCCAGCAGGCCAAGGCACATAAGGGACGCCACCTGAGCCCCAGCCCTGGAACAAAATGTAGGCAATGCAAGGGCCCCTAAGGGGACAATTGTGTGTCTATACACAAATGCCAGGAGCCTGGGGAATAAACAGGAGTAACTTGTTCTCCTGCTAAATGCAAATAACTATGATGTCTTTGGGATAACGGAGACCTGGTGGGACTCCACCCATGACTGGACCATGGGTATAGATGGCTATACCCTGTACAGGAGAGATTGAGTGCATAAAAGGGGTGGAGGCGTAGCTCTCTATGTCAAGGAAAGCTCCGCATCCCTGCAAGCTGACATTGGCACCCACCGTGGAGGACTTGAGACCCTCTGGGTTAAAATCCATGGGGAACACGGCACAGGGGATACTATGGTGGGGGTCTACTACAGACCCCCTACCCACAGTCAAGACCTTGGCCAGGAGTTCACCAGGGAATTGTGAGGGTGTACAGTCCCAATGTATGGTTGTCATGGGAGACTCTAACTACACAGAAATCTTGTGGGAGGAGCGCTCAGCCAAATCTGAGCGGTTGCAAAGCTTTCTCTCATGTGTGGAAAACCTCTATCTGACGCAGGAAGTCTACGGGCCAACAAGAAGTAAAGCGTTGCTTGACCTCATACTGGCAACCGAGGATGACCTAATCAGCAACCTAACAATAGAAGGGAAGCTGGGTGACAGTGATCATAAACTGATCACCTTCACCATCTGTCATAAAGCTGGCAAGTTAGTCAGTAATACAGAAGTCCTTGACTTCAGGAAAGCTGACTTTGACAAGCTAAGGAGACTTGTCAGAGAGGCCTGAAAAGGCCACAACCCAATGGAGAAGGGAGTTCAGGACAAGTGGTTGGTCCTCAAGGGAGCAATCCTGGATGCGCAAGCAAAGTCCATCCCATCTTGGAGGAAAGGCAGCAAAAGGGCACAGCAGCTCCCTTGGCTCTCCAGAGAACTGGCGGACCTCCTGAGTCTTAAAAAGAAGACCTACAAAGGATGGAGGACTGGAACTGCCATCAAGGAGGATTAGTCTGCTTTAGTACAGACTTGCAGAGAGCAAATCAGGAAAGCCAAAGCTGTAATGGAACTCCAACTAGCTACAAATATCAAGGAAAATAAGAAGTCCTTTTTTAGATATGTGGGGAGCCGGAGGAAAAGCAAAGGCAACATTGGACCCTTGCTGAACCAGATGGGACAACTGACAACTGATGCCCAGGAAAAAGCGAACTTGCTAAATGGGTACTTTGGGTCAGTTTTTCACCAATCCCATGGGACGACCCTACCCACTATGGGTCAGGAAAGCCCGGGTAAGGGAGATTCCTTGCCCTCCATTGAAGCTGACCTCATGAAGGAACACCTTGACAGGCTGGATACCTTCAAGTCAGCCGGCCTTGGTGGGTTACACACAAGGGTACTCAGGGAGCTGGCGAGCATCATAGCTCAGCCCCTGGCATGGATCTTTGAGAGCTCTTGGCACACTGGTGAAGTGCCTGATGATTGGATGGGGGCCAATGTCATGCCTA
>NW_017729032.1:167657899-167668831 GCF_001723915.1 Gavialis gangeticus
TGTGTCCAGTTTTGGGCTCCACAATTCAAAAAGGATGTGGAGAAGCTTGAGAGGGTGCAGAGGAGAGCCACGTGAATGATCAGAGGTCAGGAAAAAAGACCTTATGATGAGAGGCTGAGAGCAATGGGGCTTTTTAGCCTGGAAAAGCGCAGGCTCAGGGGTGATCTGGTGGCCACCTCTACGTTTATCAGGGGTGCTCATCAGGATCTGGGGGAACATCTGTTTACCAGAGCCCCCCAAGGGATGACAAGATCAAATGGTCACAAACTCCACTGTGACCGATTCAGGCTGGACATAAGAAAGAACTTCTTCACTGTCCAAGCCCCCAAGTTTTGGAATAGACTGCCGCCGAAGGCGGTTCAAGTGCCTACATTGAACACCTTCAAGACACATTTGGATGCTTATCTTGCTGGGATCCTATGATCCCTGCTGACTTCCTGCCCCTTGGGCAGGGGACTGGACTCGATGATCCTCCAGGGTCCCTTCCAGCCCAAATGTTTATGAAGTCTGTGAAGTCTATATTAGATGGGGTTTTTCGTATATGATTTTTTTTCCAGTTTCAAGATGGCAACCCTCCCCCTTTCCAAAAGGAGTACTTCTAGGGCAAGGAGAGGGACTTCTGGTGGCAAAGGTCAGGTGCTAGGGGCAGGACTTATCATCCCAAGATGGCAACCAGGGGGTGGGACACCTGTCAAGGGCTGAGGCTACCCTCGCAGCCCTCAACAACTCACAAAAACTTGTTAAGCAGTCCTCCAGCCAAAATAATTGGCTATCCCTGTGCTACAATGTAGTAATAGAACTACAATATTTCCTTTATAAAATAGTTTTTCAATTCATATGCTTTTACCAGTTTACAGGCCCATATAACATTGATTCTTTTCTTTACTAGGTATATAATATTCACATATAGGCATTCCCCATTAGAACAAGTGAAATGCAATTTGTTATCTACATAAAAAGGATCAATATAATAAACATTTAACATTACAGGAATTTTCAAATGCATAAGTTTTAGAGAAACAAAAAAGCATGACATAATATGCTTAATATTCTGCATCTAGATTTATATTGTCAAGATAATCTACTAATTTATTAAGCATTGTCTTCTATATGCTTATAAAACTGCACTTACTTGTGTCTATTATTCCTTTTAATTTTTTTTATCGAATGCTTCTGAACAATTCAGTTTTTTATAAAGAAGATTGAAGCCAAAATGTGGCATTAGTTAAGAAATGTCACAATTAAGAGATGCTTGTAAGACTGGATCTCTAATTTACTGTGTTGTATGGCTAAATATGCTGCTGTAATAATTTGTTCCCTTGAGTAAAAGAAAAAGGAAGAAACTATAGCATCTTTCCCACCACTTCTGAGAACCTTGGAACTCCTAGAGATGCATGAAGAGAGAAGTATAAGCAGTATGGGTAGGACAGATATGTTCAAGCTGTGGGGTTATAGATCTTAATATAGACCCTTCTTTCAGTTTTGAATAATTTAAAAGCATAGGAAGATGTAGTTTAGGGTAGAACCAATGGTGTACAGTTGTTACTTGTTAATTTACTCTAAAAGCCATGTTTAGTAGCTTAGATAGAAACAAAGGTGCTAAAGACAAGACAAAAGGCAAAGTCTCATATTCATCTCATATTTGTAGACATTGTCTTGTTCTAGTCTTTTGTGTGTCCATTTCTTTTGTATCTGAAGTATGCTTTTTTACATGAGAACCAAATGTACTGGTAATCCATATGGTTCAATATGGCCTTTTAGTTTCCAAACTCTATTTTTGCTGAATGAAAAATGTAAATAGTTTTTAAACTATTTTTTTTATAAAAATGCCCATACAAAATCATGAGAAACTGCACAAACACACTTCCTGTTTTCATAGAAAAGTTTCATGTCAGAAAGTTTTTAAAAATTTAATATGAAAAAATGTTGACCATCTTTAGTCTGCATTGTAGTGTAGTGTACCACATTTTTGTCACTGACTGGCATCCTTGGTAATTTCAGCACAGAGCAATTCAGTGTGAAAATGGAACTACTGATTGGCTAAAACTGAGGAAGGCTTCAAGGAAAAATAATACAAAAGCATTTCAAAACATTTGTGGGAAAACATTTTTAGGTAATTCAACTCTTCAAAAGACACATACAAGTAATGATGTAATCAATTTATTTTAAGCTGTCACAAAATACTGCATATGAACTAAATGTTGGTATATATGCTACTGTACTTTCCACAAAACAAAGCAATGGTGAGCTAATTTTGGAAGTATCTCATTCCTAATAAAATACACAAGCAACAATTATTAAAAATGGCTCACTGAACTATTTCTCAAGCAAATATATTTTAAAGTTACATAGGATTATTTTTTAAATAAAACTAAAGACTTATTTGCAAATATAAACTTCTGAAGATCTTGCATTACAAGTCTCACACCTGTTTTTGAAAACAAACTTTAGGAGGTAATAAAGTTGAATAGCTGAATGCAGCACAATTGTTTAAGTGAGTTTAAGCGAAGTAAGAGAAATGCTGTAGATCCCAGCTCTTTAAATCTCATGTCACACATTAAAAGTTCAGGACAGTACAATTCGGATGATAAAAGAAACTTCCTACAGTAAATGCTGACATCAAAGCAACCTTGACTGATAGGCTAAGATCTGTAGGTCCCAAGAGTTCCATAGCAATGCCCACTGAAAACATTACTCAGACTTTTTGGTTGTGAGCTATCATATTAACAAAGGGAGAAGTCTTCATTCGCAGTTTATTTATCTAGACTGCCTCAAGTCCTTTAATGAAAACCTGTGCTTAGATACTTTCATATGAAAACTATAACAAGAAAATATCAGAATTCAAAGATACCTACTTTATCCAAAAGAACTGTAGAATTAGAAAGGGGCTGCCACTCTACATCCATATCCAAGCACACCCAATTGTTCAAGGTGTCTGCAAGCTCAACTGGAACTGAATCAAAAATACGCCTAGGTATTGGTATGTTTCAATCTAGTTTTAGGGAGTTCAGATACTGATACCCCAGCTTTCATACATCTCTAATTATCTCTTTTAGGCATTGAAGACTATAATTTTGCATCACTTTAAGATTTTATTGTAACCTTTCTACCTGCTTGTATACAGCAATTAGCTGCCTTTTTGCTATGAGGAAAAAAAATACAAAACTATGAATACCTGATAAATCCCAGCTCTTAATGCACTGTACTGCAATGTATTGTACAAAATGTGACAAGTCTGACCTTTTGCATTTAATCCATATCCTGTTGTTTGATACTGTACAACATTCAAAGTTTTCTATGTACTGGATTCTGCTGTCAGAATCACACTGGAGGTCTGATATTGCACTACAGTAGATATACCCTGGACTAGAAACACCTGGTGCTGACTCCTACTAGCCTACACAAAAACCTGCCTGCTTTAATATTCTGATAGGTAAAACTTGGGGTGTTTTTACATGACGCTCTTTCTAACCAACAAGGAATATAAATGGTAAAAATGTTGGTATGAACTTAATGAACATTTCCATTTGGAAAGCAGAAGTCTAAGGAGGAGGGGTATGATGTAGGTCTATAAAATCGTAAAGGGAATAGGGAACTATTATTAACCAAATGCCAGAATACTAGAGCTAGGGAGCACCCATGAGATTATAGGTGACAAGTTTAAAACTAACAAGAAAAAAATACTTTTTATGCAATACATAATTAAATTGTGGAATCCATTGCCAAAGGAAGTGGTGGAGACAGATAGCATAGCCAGGTTAAAAAACAGATTGGTTAAATTCTGTAAATGTTAGAGGCATTTCTTCTGGCATTTCTCTGGAGGTATCCAGTTCAATGTTCTACCTCTATAGTAACTACTCCTGCCACCCTCAGAGACAGGATACTGGAAGTTAGGAACCATTGGTCTAACAAATATTTTAGGATAGACTGCAGTAGTAGTCTATCCTAAAATATCAAGGTATTGCCTTAATACATCAAGGCAATTTAAAGTAAGTCAGAATTGTTAAGGTGATTTTTGCTTTGAGAATTAGTATCAGTCTCACTTAACATACTTCAGGCCTTGCATCTATCACATCATGAGAGTTTTCATGCGTAGATTTAGGGATAAATGCACAAAGGGATACTTAGGCTCTGCATTGCAACACTTAACTTTTAGGTGTCCTCCATCTAATGGAATCCACTATTCTAGGTTAGGTACAAAGGTTATCATTTAAAACTGGTTTATAGGTTCTTTCCTCCAGGGAGTGTTTCATTTTAACCATGTTAGATGCCTAGGATCCTTCCACTGTCAATGGAGATATCTAAAAGTTTAAGTTTATAGGCATTCTGAACTGGGGATAGGGCATGGTAGATCTAGACAGCAGCTCAGAAGGCCAGGAAGCATCTAGATGTATCCAAAGGAAAGCAACATATTGGGATTTGTCTGAATTCCAGCTCACTGAGTCAGACACCTAACAGCTTGAATCAAGCTTCAGTCAAGCATTTAAACTCCTGCTGAGGAGCTTAAGCGCTCGATTCAAGCTGTCCATTAAGCATCTCCATTGAGTTGCTATTCAGAATGCCTAACCTCTCTTTTAAAGTACTTAGCAGACTAATGGTTTATTAACATAAATAGTAGTGGTCATGATGATATCCACCTCTTACCTAGTGGCCTAATGGTTTGAACACTTCCCAAGGACATAGAAAGCCTTGGTTTTACTATGAAGGGATCTCCTACCTAGGAGAGTACATTTATTATTAGATTTTGTGCCTTCTTGTGAAGCTCAAACACTATGTAGGGGAGAATACAAGAATCATGGGTAAGAAGGAGCCAGATTCCATGACCTAGTAGATAAGACATTCTGTGGGCGGAGAAGAAGTTTGGTCTCTTCAGTTATGGTTATTTTTGTTTAACCAATAACTGTCTAATATAAAATGCATAAACAATCCTGACAGGAGGAGCCTGAATCCAAGGTTCATTTACCAGGAGAGTGCTGTAACCCCTTGGCTACAAATACAGACTCACCCTCCCAGGCAACACTGAATTGACTTCAACAAGAAGGATGGATAATTTTTTCCCTTAGCCAATCGGAATTTCTTCTAGGAAGTGAGAGATCTGGGCTCATTTTCCTCAGGAAGACGTGAGCCTAGAACCCCAGTCTTTTACTTCCTGAATGAGTGCTGTATCTTTAAGCTATTGGCCCCAACAACAGGACTCCCATTTTTTTTAAAGATGAATACAAAGTTAGTGTCCTAAAGTGGACTTAAGCAGAGTTTGTGCTTTGTGCCATGCAATATTAAACTGACTCAAACTAAAGGTTAGGCAATTCACATGTTAGAGCCCCTAATGTAGACATAGAGGTAACTTTGCAGTCCAAAATGGATCATGAATACCTTCAGCTTCAACAAGAGGGACAGGCTCTCAAGTAAAGAGCTGTAACAGATCTACATCTTCAGTCAATTGGGCAAAGATATGGGTATACCACAAACTTTTTTGGGTGGGTTTTACTTACAAGGAACATTTTATGAACAATTTATTGAGATTGATTTTAAAAAAATAAGAAAGGAAGTTATTATTTGTATATTTTAGCTATGTATTATATTTAATACATAAAGTTAGAGGAATTGCATTTGTAAAAACCCCAAAAGATAGTAATGGCTCATTGTCTAGTATTATCAGGAAAAATCTCCAAGTTTTCACAAAGTTGGAGTGAGAGGAGGAAATTTTTGTGTTCTATTAACTAGGATGAAGAACTTAATATGATTGTCAATAGATACTCTCTTCAGATCAGAATGATAATTATGTATCATGTCAGTTATCAAGCAAAGGCAAAGAGGGGAAATCTAATTAATATTCTTGATATACTTCAATTCTATGATGATGAATGCAATAAAGAAACCTATAAATAAAAAATAATGGAGCGATAACACAGATGGAGGTCATAGGTGTCCTTTTCCTTTTCCTTCACTATTATTAGCAAAGCACTTAAGCATGTCCTTATCTTTAAGCATGTGAGTATGCCCATCAAAGTTAATAGTCCTACTCACATGCTTAAAATTAAATATTTGCATAAGTGCTTTGATGTATTAGGGGGTTTGAGCAAGATAATTTCAGCAAAACAGTGCTAGTCTGGTTTGCCTCTCTTATTTTAAGAGGATCACTGATTGATATGAGGATCTAGGGTCTAAGAACACTCCACGTAGAACCGACCTCATTGTACTGCTGGCATGAACTGGGGAAATATTATTTCTATTTTACAAATAAAAAACCAAAACAAGGAAAATAAAACATGACTGATCTCAGGCTTGGAATATGGGGCTGGAGGAATGTATTGAAGCCTAGACTAGCATCTACTTAATTTGCATCCCAGATTAGAGCCTCAAGTGATGGGCTAACCTTTCATTTGTGTAGACTGAAATAATTTTGATGTTAATGTCTTAATTTTTGCCCTTATATCCCCATATTTTTCTTATCCTCTTCAGAAATTGATAGCAAGCTTCCTCTGGAGGAAAAATTGTATGGAAAAAAAAGAATGCATGCATAGAAATCTAAGTTTGCAAGACATTTTACTAAAATTTGGATTTTTTTTCAAGCTGGTGTTGGGGTTATTGGTGATTTAAATGAGCATTGCTGTCTTGAAATACAACAGATCAGAAAGTCGATAGTCCTTCCTTTTTTTGATCATCTCCTGTCTCCAGTACCTTCTAAAGCCTACAGTTATATGAAGAGCTATGTTTTCTTCACAGATTTTTTTTAGCAGTGCCACTAATTATGGTATTATTTATTGGAGCAGGAAGTGTAGATATCTGCTAAGGGATTATAGATGAGACATATGTATTGCTTATCTGAGTGAGTGATCGTCTCAATTAAACATAGAGGTCTAAGGAAATTAGAGCTTAATGAGTAGCGATCAAAAGAGCTGCCACTTTCATCCCTGGTGTACTGTTTCTGATAGCCATATCAATCTTTTTGTAAGTTGCTTAGACACCTTAAAAGTTGATTGAAGTAAGTTACAACTCTCTTTTCTAATAATGTTTCAGGAAATTGCTTTTCTTTGGATTCATCCCATCTAGATTTGTCCCAGGTTTGCATGACCAAAACATTTGCATACCACAGTATCACTTTTATATTTTCTTTATAGTAGTTATTACAACATGGTGTAATTCCACCCCCATATTTCAGCACTGTACAAAACCTGTATGTATGTGAGCAAAACATGCTGCTACATATTTCTTAGCAAATGACACTAAATATTGGGAAACCCAGTGAGTTGCCACATTGGCAGATTATTCTATGAGATTTAATCTGTGTTCTTTACCATAGCTGCTGATGTTTCATCAGTTTGTGTTTAACATACTCTTTGGCTACGGAAAAGATATCTTCCTGGAAAAGTGCCTGATATGCTGCCACATTTGGATAGTAACCATGAAACAGTGCTAATGTGAATGTACTGATCCATCAGGTGTTTTTATACATAAAACTCTTATGAATGTCATTGCTCTACATAACCTGATTACATTTAATGCACCAAAAACACTATGAACATAATTTAGCATTCAAGATAGGCATCCTAGGTACAAATATGATAAGAAAAAGAAAAAGTCTCTTCAGAACAGATTTTTGGAAGGAAAATAGTATATCACAGAACAGAACAAAATAGATATTTGGGCCCTAACTGAGCTTCCACTGCAGCCAACAGAAAGACTCATTAACTTGAAAGGGGAACATTGAACCTCTTGGGTTTCATTTGCTTGTCGCAATATTTTACTTAGGAAGCTTCTATTTTTTGCATGGCACTATCAAGATCTTTAAGACATAGATCCAAAAAAATCAAACAAACAACAAGAAAATATAGGCACCTAAGCCCAAAAGGTTAAACAAAAAAACTGAGAGGCTGTAGTTTCCTAAATTTCTAACAGAAACCTTACTTATGTGCCTAAAGGTCTGCTAACAAGCATGCCTCTATCTTCAGTGCCAAAATCAGCTTAGCTATCTCGTATCTAATACCATTTAAAATCACAAACTAGGCATCCAAATAATTAAGTCTCACGAGACGCCTATTGCAATAGATGTGCTCAGAGGATGCTCAATACACCTAGAGTTCAGCACACATCCAAAAATCAGGCAAACAAACAAAATTTAGGCACCTAAATCCAAGAAGTCTGAGTAGTCTCCTAAATTTCTGACAGAAACCATGGCCACTCCCTATTCAAAATCATAGTTAATGCAATGTCTGCCTTTAATATTATAGTCTAGTATGTAGACCACTAACCTAATGAAAGACCTCACTTCTAGAACCTCTTCAGTTCCTGGGATGCAAGTTGACCTTACAAAATAGTGCCTCACCACCATACTACACTGAAGTGGAGGCACTTCGTATTAAACATGGCTGCTGTGCAGCATGGAATGAAATATTCAGAGAACCAAATAAGTACACAAGGGGCACATCTACACATGCCATTAATGCACTGCAATAAATTGTGGAGTTTACTGCTCTGCAATTTATGCCTCCCAGGAAGCTCCTGGGCATGCAGTTTACACATGAATCCAGACTGCACCACATTGAGCAAGGTCACAGCAGCCCTGGCTGGCAGGGGAGCCAGGGGAGGTCAGCCTGCCAGCCAGGGGCTGTTTTGAACAGGCTCAATGTGTTGCAGAGGGTCTGGCTGGGGCACAAGGGTGGCAGGCAGCCCCTGCACTGAAGCACCCTCCTGCCCCAGCCAGATGGCCCAGTGTCTCCATGTACACTGCTGTGCACATGCAAATAAACAAACAAAAAAACAAAAACTCTGCTGCAAGGTAATACTTTTATTAATTTGTATTTATTAGTTTTGTGTGCCTTGGTAGGGGTGCACATGTAGATGCTGAGATGTTTACTATGCAGTTAATTAGCCAACTGCACAGTAAACATCTTGTATGGACATGCCCAAGAAGAAACATGATACCAAGATGATGCTCTCCCCTAGGAAATCCTGAATTCCGCCCCTCCTTGTACATCTTGCACCAAATATTCACTGCATAAATGAAAGAAACAGTCACTGGAGAAGGACGCATGACCCGGAGAGGATCTATAACCTTCCTTATGAGTGCTTAAACTGTACTTCAGCAATCCCTTGCAGTCAAGGATGACTTTCTTCCATGACTGGCTTATCTGTGGGTCTGAAGATGGCTGATGAGACTAATCTGGGATCAACAGACTGTTACTACTTGAGCACATGTTTCCATGTGGGGTGGATTGAGCCGAATTCTTGATTTGGTCCACAACATGCTGTTTCAGATGTTTCCACATTTCCATCTCCTGTTGTAGTTGTAAGGTTTCAAAGCACTGAGATCCTTGCAGCAAACTCTTCCTCCATTTGGGGCAGTCCTGGGAAGTAGTTGCCCACAAGTTAATATTACTACATTTTTTCAAGTTGGCCTTCAGGATGTCCTTTAAGCACTTTCTCTGCCCTCCTCTTGAGTAAACTGGGAGAATAAAATTTGCTTCAGGAGTCTGAAGTTGAATATCCAGATGACAGGGCCAGTCCAGTGAAGTTGATGTCAGATGATCATTGCCTCAATGTTCACAGTGGTTGGTTGCAGTAGATGCTAGCATTGGTGTGTCTATCTGCCCACTGGATTTGAAAGATCTTCCACAGGCAGCGTTGATGGTACTTCTCCAAAAACTTGAGATGTCTCTAAAGATTGTATGCATCTCAGCTCCATACAGTAAGGTAGGGATCATGATTGCTTGATAAACCATGAGCTTAGTTTCAAATCTGACCGAGGTTCACATCAAAGAAAAAGAATGGTGATAAGTTTCAGTGGGACTCTGTACTTCAGTAAGTTCTTCCACAATGCTTCTTGGTTGACAATTGAAGGGTTTTTGAGATCAAAAGCTATATAGAGAGATTTATATTGTTCCTGACATTTTTTCTGAAGCTGGTGAGCTGTAAAGATCCTGCTAGTTGTGCCTCTTGATGCCCTAAACCCACACAGATTCAAAGAGCAGCTCTTCAGCAAGTCAAACGAGAAAATTCAGGAGGGCTCTCAAAATGATTCTTTCTGTGGTGGGCAGCAAGTGATCCCTCTGGAATTTCCACAGTCAGACTTGTCTCCTTTCTTGAAGATTGTCGCCATCACAGAGTCCCTGAGGAAACCGTGGAGGTCATCTGTGATTTCATCATTCCAAATCATTAAGATGAAGGTGCGGAGCTGTCTTGTGAGCTGGAAGATTTTGAAGATTTCAATGAGAATTCCATCAGTTCCAGATGCCTTGTCATTCTTCATCTGCTTAATGGCTTTCCTCACCTTGTCAAGGTTTGAAGAAATTCGGAGATCATCTCTGACTGGGTGTTGTGGGATGAAGTTGAGAACACTCCCCTCAACAACAGTGTCTTGACTGAGATTGTCTTCAAAATGTTCCTTCCGATGGATAAGGCAGGGAAAAAGGGTTGGGGGGGAGTAGTGCTATATGTCAAAGAGCAATACACGTCCTCAATGATCAGGATGGGGTCAGAGGAGGGGCAAAATGAGGTCCTCTGCATAAGAATGCAAGGAGGCATGGGAAAAGGGACTTAATAGTGGGCATCTACTACAAACCGCCTCACTAAGGGGACGAGCTGGACCTGGGCTCCTACAGGATAGGCTTGGCAATCTGGTGACTACAGCAAATGAAAAAGCTGACCTCTTTAACAAATTCTTTGCCTCCATATTCCTAAACAGGGACCAGAGCATCTCCCCCACTAGAACTGCAGATGTGGCACAGGTGGTACCACCATGCCTAGGGTCAGGGGTAACCTAGTTAGGACATTTTTGGAGGGGCTGGATGTGTTTAAATCAGTAGATACATATGCTCTTCACCCAAGGGTGGTGAGGGAATTGGTGGGGGTCATAGCAGGGCCCCTGGCATGGCTCTACGAGCACTCATGGTGCACTGGCCATGTACCAGAGGATTGGAAAAGGGCCAATGT
>NW_017729032.1:167670868-167700495 GCF_001723915.1 Gavialis gangeticus
CTAGGAATAACGGCCACAAATTTTTAGAGTGAAGGTTCAGGCTGGGCATCAGGAGACGTTATTTTACGGTTAGAGCTGCTAGGCTCTGGAATGGGCTCCCAAATGAGGTGGTACTCTCTCCTCTCTTGGGGGTCCTCAGGAGGACAGATATTTGGTTGGGGTGATATAACCCCAGCACCTGTTCCTGCAGGGGGTTGGACCTGATGACCTGCTTAGGTCCCTTCTGACCCTAAGCACTATGATATTATAATACTATAACACTGATGGCTCCCCTATCCTTGATCAGCAGGGATCCTGGTTTTCTCTGATAATTATGTTTCATTTTAATCATGGAATATTATGGATTTTGGGTTACTTTTTTAATCTGAAAATTGGGCCTTTTTTATCAGAGAAAACCAGGTTCCCTGTTGATCAGGTCTCCTCCATCCTTAGGCCTCAATGGGGTTGGTCCCTGTATGTTCAGACTGTAGATGGCTTTGTTGGCATTGTAAAAACCATGCATATTGTGGATGTCAGTGATACATTGATCTAACCATTATGAAGTTTTATGAAAGGTAGGAATCACCCCAGCACCAATCTGCTGTAGCCAAAGGGACAACTTAAGTGATTCAGGGTGCATCAGATGTTATACTTAGAAGTTTGGATGGTTAAATTACATAAAATAATGGCTGACCAGTCTAACTTAGTTCACCTGAGAGGAGCCCTAAGTTAGATCAGGTGTGGGTTAGACCAATCTAACTAAACACTTGTACACATGTAACATCTGTATGCACTCTACGATCTGGAAGTAGATTTGGACTGCAAATGCCAGTCTCACAGAGCCCTTAAACCAAGGCTGTATGGAGGTACTAAAATATTGGAGAAAGATACAGCCTGACATATCCTTCTCCAGTTTATTTTTCTTTTTTTCCTATTGGTTAGCTTAGGCTTTTCTTTGTTCCAAGTGCTGCTTTCTGAATCCCATTCCTGGATACCAAGCTGAATAAGCACCATTCACTGTACAGGGAACTCAAGTGCCTTTCTCATGTTAAGTATTACTGGGCTCAGCTCTCTATATGAATTTTCTGTTTTGCACGTTCATGTTCAGCTGGGATTTTTCTCCCTTTGACTCCCATTTATCACATGGAGACCTCAAGATAATATAAGTCAATATTTCATCTCCACTCACTCCTGCCCCACAAACTCTACTTGCAAATTGGACATTCTTCTATTCTTGATATTCCTATAGGTATAATTTTCTCAGAAAAAGGGATATTCTCAGCCAACAGGAGAAGCTGTTAGCTCACTGTCAATTTGGCGTTAGTATAAGCAAACTTGACAAATTATGAATCTACAGAGAAGGCAGGGTAGATTTACATCTTTCAGACTAACTAAATCTCAGAAGCTTACTCCATCAGATGCTATGAAGGGATTTTAGGAAAGAGAGATTCTAGATAGAAAACAGTAATTAGGATACAAAGGGTGGGGAAGGGGAATGAAAAGGGTAATGCTAGGATATTACAAACACTTCAGCTGGGCTGAGGGTGGAATTGGATTACCATGGATCATACAGTCATTGTTGGAGTATATAAGTTTAGAAAGTTTGCTTCTCTCATCGTCTTTAATGAGTAATGGAGTTTGTGATAGACTTCACGGCTGAATGAAGAGATCTTCTCTTGGCAAATGCTGTTATATTCAGGTGGTTATGTATGCTGTTTGTCAGTTCTGCAAATCTGGTGCTGATTTTTTCCAATCTGCTGTATAGAACGTTGACACGGTCGTTCCTCAATATCTTGGAGAGAGAGTAAAGCATGCTTGTCAGAATAGGTTGTATACCACACAGAACAGAGTGGGTTGGTCATCCAGAGTCCCTTGATTATGAAATTTATCTGCTTTCAGTTATGAATCTTGGGAATTGGTTAAAACTCCCACTCAAATTGGTGTCTAACAAAAATGCTCATATGTAGTGGAATCACTATGCAAAAGGTCATCCATTATAAATCAGCATAACTCCACTTAAGTCGCTGATTTATACCAACTGAGGCTCTGGCTTCTGATTTCATGCTATGTTAACTGTAAAAGTGTAAAAAATATAAATTGTATTGATTTGTTGCTATGACATATAGCTATATCAAAGTAATTCAAAGAGAAGATGCATTGGGAGAACAAACTTGCTTCTGTTCGTGTTCTCAGGGAAACCCCCTGGGTACTGTTTAAGTGGCAATTCACAACTGTAGTCCTTAAATCGTCTAGCAGAGTTTGTACAACTTGGCACATGTTTTATGGATCACTGAAAAAAAAAGACAAATCAAAACCACATAGTAGTGATATATATGTCCTTGCCTTCCTACTGTTAGCTATACTTCAAGATAACTATTGAAATACTGTAACTAGCAATTTAAATAAGAGTTACCCAAATATATTACACCAGATAGCTGCCTATTCTGTACTATTCAGAAACACTAATGTCTATCCATGTGTAATGGAAAGCAAGACATTTTAGGAAAAGGAAAACCTTTTTCTGTTTCATCTACTTCTATATATTGATATTATTTCAGCCAGCACCTTTTTGCTAAAATATTTCTCACTGTTTTCTAGGCTATTTACTACAACATGTTCTGTTACAGGAGGAGAGGTTAATCTCATGTTTTCAATAGTCAATCAGAGGGGTTACCTGAAATCTAAAAACGTGAATTCATTATTCAAAAAATAAAAATAAAAAAGAAGGTTGAAGCATTCACTATACAGAAAAAAACTAGAGCTTATACAAGGGAAAAAAATAAAAACATATTTTTACACATATTCATCCCAGCATTTCCCTCATATTCTTTCCCTCCTCTACCTTGGTTTTCATGGATTGAAAGACCCCAGTCATATCCAACAGCAACTGTACAAATGTAGTTTTACAATAAATGACTAAAAACAGAGAAAAGTCAGGAGGTATACATATTGTCAGTCCAAAACATTTTATCCACATTTCACTGCTTGTGTAGTGTTTTGCCCTTTTTCCATTCTCAAGATGTTTCTCCTGAGATGTCTCTCAAGATAGCTACTGAATTGAAAAGAAAATATTTTTATTAGTAGCACAACTGTCTCTTGAAGAAATGACTTGAAAGCCTCATCTCAACCCATCTTCAAATCATTTACTGGTCCTTTATGTAATTGAAGAGTAGATTAAGAATATAATTGACAAATATTTTCATTTAAATAGCCGTTCAACATTGTTAAACTGAGCTCACTCCTAATAAATAAAAGTGCCATCTCAAGGCATCGTGAAATATTATATTGATCCACGTTTCATTGAAGTTTACTAGAGCTAGTCGAGGAACAAAAAGAAAAAACCCCAGGAAATTATTTCTCCTGTGTCTGTTGAGATTTCAGCCACATCTAATAACAATCTAGAAATATAACATAAAGTAAGATTTAATCCAGATCATCTATCTTACATATACTGATGGTTACTATAAACCAGAAAATACAGCTGAATGTAACATATAGTTACATCATGATCCTGGGTTCCCCCTGCACCAGTTCCCACTGTGCAGATGGCAGACTTGTCAGCTGACAAGACTCCTATCTGTGGCAGTACCCCACATGCTGCTGCAGATGAGTCCCTTCAGCTGCCAGGTCTCCTATGCATGGCAACATATGGCGCGTTGCCAGTTGGATGCCTGTCAGTTGACAAGATTCCCATTTGTGGCTGCATGTGCCATTTGTGACTGGGAGATTCCCATTTGTGGCTAAATGGTGCCATGGCTGGGAGTCCCCTCAGGTGACAGGGCTCCTTGCTGTTGGGGTATAGCTATGCTACACATGCAAATTAAAGCTGGATAGAAACCAGTTAGAACACATTTTCCAGCTCTAACTTTATAGCTGATTGGACCTGCTTAAGGAGTGATTGTTAATGTGCACTTATAACTGGTCTAAATTAATTGCACAATTAACCCAGTAATTGCATGATACATGCAACATGTAGAGGGGGCCTTAGAATCTCAAGAAACATTTAAAAACACACATCAATACCTTGTGAGGCTCTGAACCATAACACCTGATCCAATTTCTATTCAAGTCAATCAGTAGGAGTCTTTTAATCAGCTTCAATAGTGTTTTAATCAAAATGTAACAGCTGGCATCTTTGTTATGAAACAATATCTTTCAGATATATGAGTTCTATCTCTGCATACTCGCTTTTGCCTTTTACTGACCACCAACAAGAAAGGGGTTGACCAAGCATTGAGGCAGTACATGCCAAGAACGACTGTTTTAAAATAAGATGGGTCAAGATAGCACAGTAACAAATGGGAGAAATTGAGTTGAGATATTTGAAGGCTTGATAGGAATCTTAAGGAGTAGAGAAAAACTGGCAACCTAGTGGTATTGGAAGGATGAGGAGAAACTAGAAAGTCATCTTTTCTCTTCCTGGAAAATGTGAATGTAACTGTGGAGTGATCATAGAGCCCTGGTACTCCAGACCTACTGGAGAAAAGGAGAAGACCAAAGGCTGTATTAGTGGGATAGTAATAAAGACCAGGAAGTCCTGGAGAAGGGGCAGAATATAACCTGCACAAAGTGGCTGAATGTGTCTGTTTAATTCCCACCAGTGACCAACATCATTATTCTTCTTCCAGATAACAAGACTTGCAATGGCAGAAAGGCAATGGCAAGAACATTTCCAAAGTTGAAATCGTGGTAAGTAAATATGATGGGTTAAATAAGTGTGATTAAATATGCCTAAGTCATTCAGCAGGCATTTCTAACAACAACAAGGTGCAGATAAAGGCTTAACACTTATTCCTAGCTTTACAAAGTAAGTAAATTTCCAGATTTCTTTCCAGAATTTAGGTGTATAAATGAAACTAATTTACATAATACCCTGACTACTAAAGGAAGAGGGATAGGTTTCAGATATACTAAATCTGAACTTTATTAAGCTGCATGGCAGCTGGAATTCTCATCTAAACTTTGTGTTTCAAGATACTGGACACTGCTTGAAATGTTTTAGTTTCAGATGTCTCCTCTAAAAGTATGCTTCGTCATGTAAATTAAGTTCTTTTTTTTAATGAAAGCTATTTTCAATTTAATCTTATCACATGTGAACTATTAGACAGTCCTTGAATCACCATCTTAATATAGTCTTCTTTCTGTGGTATATTTAATGAAACTAATTCCTTTTTTTATATCATGAATGATTCATTGCTTTTATGCATTAGTGAACCAATTTAAGTGCCTCTTGTAATGATAAATCTTTATCTCACTGATTTTTAAAAGAGTATTCAGTAATTTAAATAGATTTCATATTGTTCCTCTAACACATGTATTTCCTTTCAATATGAGGACATTTATAAATATAACATCAGATGTGTAATATATTGAATTAACTAATACTGAATCATTCCTCAGTTCATGTAGTGTTGATACTTGGCTGGCCATGAAGCTGAAGAAGAATATGCACTTTCTCTTCTTGCTACTGCGCATCTACATTTGGCCAGAATTCCATTTGTCCAGAACTTAGCTCATGGACTTAGTTTGGATGGTGAACAGATTCACTGGGGATACACTCAAATTTATTGGGGTATCTTAGAAAAGAATAACCTGCCTTCTTATTTATATGAGAACAGAATATTTACATAAGAACAGAAAAGGAAGGACAGGAGGATGTATGCATGATCTAGCCCTTTCTCTCATCCTTTCTCTGTACTACCCATGCCCTATCTTCACCTACCCCTACCTACTATCTTTCAGCGGTTACCTTTGGGACATACTTCTATGCGGCAACAAGAGTTTTTAACCCATATGCATGATTGCAAGGAAACTACTACAGTGAAAATTTATCATCTCTAATGCCAGAAAGCTTACCTGTTAAGTACACAGGTACAAGATCTGCCTTCCATATGCAGAAGTCTGTACAATCCTTTCCCCTTCCATGAACTATGGAAGCCCAGCTCTATATTTGACATTTACACTAATCAGAGTCAAGAAATTCCAAGTTAAAGTTACAGTTGTATCCTTTTTAGCTCCTGCAAGTAAACTAAATACTGAAAATGTTTTAAATCCATGTTTATTATTATTAATAATAATATATTTTTTAATTCAGTTCCACTCTAAAGAGCATGACTACCCAGCATAGGTGACTGGAAGGGGGGGCACGTGGCCCCCTGACAGGGCCATCCCCACCACTGACACCACTGGTGAATTCTGTGGGTGCTCACCAGCCCCATCCCCGCCGATAACACCGATGCCAACACTGGCTTCTGAGGGTGCCTCCCCAGACTGGGGAGTCACCAGTCACCTATGCTACCCACAAGACTCCATTAGAAAGTCCTATCTGTCCAAGCAAAATTCTAGAGAGGTGCTGGCAACACATGAGTTAAGTCTGATCATGCGCAGATAACACTGGCTCATGGAAATTTCCACAGCATGCCCAGCACGTGCCCCCTGGGTGACCTGAATCTGTCAATCACCGGTGACCTACTTTTCAGCCCTGCGCATGCCTAGTTACAACACAGAACTCTAACTCACACATGCTCAGTTAAAAAGAGCACGACGTAACAATACTAGAAAATTCTAACAGCCAAGTGGCCTGATTGGCTAAGGGGCTGCTATATTAGTGAGTGAAACCCCCACCTTTGTGTGGGTTGTGTGGGCGTCGTTGGTGAGAGAATGGTGAGAGACCGTGCGCTATCTGTAGCAGAGGCTGCTGTCAGCAGGGACTGCGAGGCAGAGAGCGATTTGGGAGTCAATCCCCCGGTTCTCCTCACAATCTCACAGAGCAAATTCATACCTTTGATTTCGTTTCCTCGCGTACTGATTATTCCAATTACCAAACTTACTGGCTTTGACCCTGACTTCGATTACTTCCGGCTTTTACTTACCTGGCATTTGATGGACCTCGGCTTCCATTATCGACCACGATCCGGCTCATCCCTAATTCACCTCTCGGCTCTCGAACTCGGCTTTTTCTTCGACCACCCGGTGTCCATTGGACTGGCGTCACACTCTCGACCCTAACATTGTCTCATCACTACGTGTTACAGCTCTTGTTTGTTATTTGTTCATCCCTGTATAAGCTGTCGACCAGCTCTGGGACTAGCCAGCAGGCAGCTGCCCCTAGCTCTCCAGGGCTAGATAGCAAGGACTTGCTGGTGAACCCTGTGAGCCAACAGATCCCTTTGTTGTTTGTTCACATTCCAAACTGTAACTGAAGAAAGCATCACAACCTACGCCTTCAAAGCGTAAGTCAAATAAACCCACTTTGTTTGAAACCGTTACGTTTCCGTGCCTCAGAACTCCACGCCAAAAATCCCGCCTGTTCCGTGTACAATTGCCACCTCCCGGCCACCCAACCATGACACCGTGAGCTTGGTTAACCAACTCTGGGACACCATCATGAAACACTTCCTGTACGTTGACCCCTTCTCTGCCTATTCCAAATGACACAAAAGTACATGGCATAATCTTTGGGGCCACATGCCTGGAGTTTTCCTTGTCAGTTTTGCTCTGACAAGTCTTAAGCTTGTCAGACCAAAACTGGGAGCACCCAGAACTGGAAATGCTTCTCCAAAAACACTGATATGACTTTTCTGGCACAAGGAAAAGGCAAGTTACCATAGCGTATTTTCACAGGAGTAGTGAGTACTTATAGCTTGAGGTAATATAGATACACTAGAATACACTAGAATAATATGTAGAATTTCTGAGAGCTCCACATTACCTGTCATGTTTCATCTCAGAAATATCTAAATTTTAATGGCATGCAAAGTGATAGGTTACCAAGTGCTTATGGTCTTTGGGATATACTCAATGTACTGGTTCTAACAGCATCAGAAACACTTTGAAAAGATCAGATTTCTGCCAAACAGCAGGAATGATTTGGATCTGAGGTGTCTGCACACAGCACCAAAACATGTGTTAGAATAGGCTTTATCACAGATGTAATAACAGTTCCATAATTAAGGTAACATTTATCTCCCCTACTAAACTAGAACAAAACAAATATACTTGATGGCAGTCACTAACTACTGAAGGAAGACTGTATACTTTATGTCAATACATACCTTTGAATGGGAAAGGGAATTTTAGAGCAAGATAAAGAAATTAAATGAAAATGTATTTTGCATAGTGGCTTCAATTCCATCCAGAAGAGCATACTCTCCCTATGGCTGAAGAAGGGGGTTTGTGCCCAAAAGTTTGCAAAGAATCATTTTTCTAATTATTTAGTTGCTCTAATAAAATATATTACAACCTACACCCCTCTATTAAAGATTTACCCAAAGAACCTTGTCTGCCTATAAAGAAATGAATGCACTTAACACACACACACACACACACACACACAAGAAAATGTCATTTACATGCATGTTAGAAGAGTTAGAAGCATTACAAAGAATATTCAAGTAGCATACAGTATTCTATTAAAACAAGAAAAATACTAAACAAGGCTCCTAAGGTCTCAGTCAAGCACATTTACCCAAGATATCCTCAAAATTAACAACTATCTACAGCCAAATCTCAAAAACAGCACCAACTGCTCCTTACTCTTGACCTCAATATCAATCAAACCATCATCTTGAAAAAAAATGTTTCCTTCACAGTTCTAAATTATTTGGGCTCTCCTCTTATCTTTCTAGTCATTCTATCACATTTCCTCATATTATGAGTTGTGAGGTTGTCTTACATCTTACGGATATCATGTTTAAGCCTGCTTGTCATTTATAATCCTCTTATTATGGAGGTATAGTATTGTGATCAGCATTTTAAGTCACTAATTCTATTTTCAGTTATGGCATTGAAAACTCTGAACAATAGTATTATTGCCAATAGTTTATGTAGGATATACAGAAATTGGGTCGAGATCCTAATAGGAATCTGAGAGATGAATGTGTTGACTCAGTTCAAATAGAACTAATGGAGATAAAGGAAAAAAAACAAGAAAATTTCCACGGACAGCTTCAGTAGGAATTTGATCTTATTGGTAGAGAGACTAGACTGTCAGCAAAACCTAACCATGTTCCTGCTTAAAAACTTATCATTCAGTAACAAGGCTTTGATATACCATGTCACAACTCATCCCTCCTGAATATTTTCTTCATTGGTCAAGACCAGCGCTGCCCAAAAATATAGACTGCAATTTTGGGGACAATCTGACCTGTACATCTGATGAGGTACAGACTATTACTCACATTCCAGTATCATACCAACAGATCCTGTGCCACCCATAGGTCATTTTTCCTTTCTATCGCTTTTTTTCTCAAAAAACTGAACAACATTTTCTCAAAAGATAAGACAAATGCAAAGGAATCTATTTATTGAAGCACATCAGAAAAATATTAGAACTGCTCTGGTAATGTGTACATCCTTAATTTTAAGGTATCTCTGGGAAAGGTTGAGGGGCAATCATTGCTGTTTCCATATTGTCTGATATACTAGGTTTTTTCAGGGGACATAGACCATTTTGTTATATTCCTCCCTAACCGGCACTTTTCTTATTTTAGGGAAAGGAACAGAGGTGGGAATATGAAACAACCTCCACTTTTTATTTGAAATGTATTGTTGATAAATCTTTGCCTATATATTATTGTATTGGACTTAATAATTCAGTGGCAGCTATTCACTATGTTTATGGTACAACCTTGTTATGTTGAACAGGACAGAAATTACAGGGCCCTTAAGAAACCAAAGCTGTACTTTCCATTGTTACTGACTATTATGGAGCACTAAACAATGTTCTTTGTGAAAGACAAAAGAAGAAAACACTCTCTACTCTAAAAGGCTTACATTTTGACAGTGTTAAGCAGATAAATAAAAATCAATTCAGAATCAGTTTTACATACTTCTCCTGGAAAGCAGAAATGCAACGCTAGTTTTTCTGGTCCAGATGATTGCGGGATCCAAAAAAAATTAAGGGAAGGTAAGAGCATCAGAGACAAGGACTGGTTAATTTCTTTTTATATTCTTTTCTGTGTGAAAATGATGTTTCATCAGGAAGGTTTTTCTCAGGCCCTGGAAAACAATACCTCTCAAAATAAGAAAGATATTGACTGCACTCTGGTAGTTAGTACAATGACCTGGGATGTGGAAGAACCAGAGCATCAGTGTCTTGATTTGAGATGAGCTCAGAGCAAGAACTCTGTTCTTAACCATTCAAATGATGAACTTGGAAACAGCCAACTTAGTGCATTAACCACTCAACTGTAGAACAATTTTGTCCCCCTCAGTTTTTTACAAAAAAAAAGTCGAATTTTTGTTTTGTCCTACAATCAAGTTAAAGCAAATATCAAAGCCTCAGTAATCAAAACATTTTCTGGCTAGCCCTAGAGCACACTGCCTTTATGCCTCACAGTGTCTGAAGTAGCTTATTCAAATTAGACAGTCAATGCAATTTAGAACAACTATGAGATTTTTTTTAACTTTTGCAGTCTTTTAATAAAGCTGTTTTTCCAGTAGATATTGATGTCCTCATCATGATTCCTAAAATGAGGGAATAGGAAGGATTGCTCTGGAAGAGCACTAAGTGGACTTAGCATGAGGTGAGGTCTTGCATATACAGTACAGTATAGCAACAGTATTTTATCTAGCTATTTATACACACCCTCATGAACAGAAGCAGTAGACAATTGCAATTTCAGGAAAACAAAGTGTATATGTATATTTATTGTAATAGGGGCCCCTAACCTCTGTACCTTAAGAGTAAAAGGACAGCATTACTGGCCTGGAATCTATTGCAGGCAGCTAAGTGAGGGCAACTTACAATAAAGTAAGCAGCCTAGGGAAGATAAAGACAAGAGTTACAAAGCTGTAAGTAACTGTCTAGGAGCAAGCTGCCCTGCAGTAAGTTCCAAGGAGCAGAGAACTGGGGAGTTATCCATGTAGTGGGTGCAGTGCAGTGCAGAGCAGATTGACTGATGGACTAAAGAGAAACCCCTTGCCTGACTGAAAGTGCATTTGACTGGAAAGGATGGAGCCCAAGGGAACATAAGCCTGGCTCCTAGTCCAGAGAAAGCAGTCTAGCCCTGACCACTGCATCCAGAAGGGCTCCTGTGAGTATAGGCTGCTGGAGGGAGATCCACAGAGAAACAAAGGTACCCTGGGGGAGCTGGAGGGAGACAGCTGATAGGGGAGTAGAGGTTTGCTGTGGAACAGAGACCCAGAGTAGGGTTTAAGCATTTTGATTTAGTCCATGATTTTTTATGTATCCAGTAGATTTATGAAGTGAAGTTCATAGGCTTGTCTATGAAAGGTGTTTTGTAAATTCCCTTTGAGGATTAGAATTGAGAGATTGGAGAGAGAGTGGTTGTCTTGGGAGAAGTATGCATCCACAGGTAATTGGGTGTTTTTGTCTTTGATAGATTTCCGTTCATAGTTTAACCTCTGAGAAATACATGGTAGTTGAAATACATGGGCAGAACTGCAGAGGAATTCTTAAACCATACTGTATCTTACTGCAGATAGCATAAGAGAAATGCAGATCCAGGAGAAACAATAAACACCTGTATGGCATTATCTTCCTGTTTTTCACAAGTTGAGTGTTCTTTGTGATGTCATCAGGCATGTCCAGATGAGCCCACACGTGCCTCTTTCAGCATCTCAGATTCCTTTGAGACACTGCAAGAGGCACATGCAAGAATGAGAAAATGTTCCCCACACTGCAAAACTGCAGCATGAGGGCAAAATTAGACCCCCTGGATATCCAGGGGCTATTCACTCTCAGGAGCTTCTGGGACCCAACCAACTGGTACCTGGGGATACTACCCCTTGTTCCAGCTGAACTGCTGAAGAAGCCCTGGGAGTTCCCTGCACCCTCTACCCACTGCAGCAGTCTGGCAAGGGGGGCTGCTGCCTGGCTGTAACCTGCTGTGCACTTGCCAGACCTAGATGGGGACTGCACAGCCAGTAGAGGCATCTGCCCCACTTGGACAGCTGCCAATGGGCTGTGGCTGCAGAGTTGGCCTTTGTGTGGTACTACTGCTATATGTGCCCTCTGCCTGGCCATCTGGGCAGCTATCACCTGGAAGATGTTCCCAGTGTGGCGACCTGCTTTGAACTGTCAAAGCATGTCCTCTTGGCCCCTTTTGGCCAGGAGGTCTGCCACCTCCAGCTGGGTCCATGGTGCCAGCTCTGAGTAGGCAGGGTCCTGCCACTGGCCTCCCTAGCAGGAATTCTGGTGCTCCCTATTGGAAAACTGAAAAATCCCTGATAAAAAGATCCTAAAGTCACTCTGTTAAATACCCCCAAATCCATGTTCCTCCACAATTAACATAAAAGACCACTATAAAGAGAGAGAAAGAGACAGACAGAGTGAGAAACAGAGAGACAGCAATTAGTTGGGCAATGTATACTTGATATATCTACAGTGTTAAAGCAACTTGGAAGCCTACCAGTGTCTCTATTATCATAATAAAGTGAATTCTAAATACATGTTTCATGCAACTTGACAGGACAGCTTTTTATACTGCTGGGGACAGCAGAGGTGTTAGCCCAGGCTCTAGCTCCCCCTGGCTACAGAGCCAGGAGGAGCCAGGCAGGGTTATTTTGCCCCAAGTGGCACAATTTGCCGCACACCAAAGTGCATGTCCAGGCATTTGCACTGAGGCAAAAAGCCCTGGCTCAAATTTGCACTGCTTCTATTTGAACTGCTGCAAGCGAACGTGCCTGCACTTGTGGATGCGCCCACCATGTCTGAAGAGTTTTTTTACCATCACACCCCACACATATAGCCTCACTGTCTAACTCTGGCTTTTCTCAAACTAGCCAATGAAAGATCTTTCCTCTTATTTCATTCCAATGTCATGAAAAGTCCTTAGCCTGAATCCCCAGTATGTGATCAATTGTTTATTTACCAGACTATCTGGAAGAAAGATGCCAATTATAATCTATTATCATTAAAATGTAATGAACCTTTATAGTTACCCTTTGGTCAAAAAATTATCCAGACATGTCTTGTGCACTTTAGCTCAGTATGGGGAATACAGAGCTAAATGGATGACTTGAGTCAAAGTTAAAATGCTTCTCAAAAGAAAAAAAAGTTTAGATGGTTATAGTTACATACGGGCATACACTCATCTAACTTATTCATGCAGACTGGTCCACAAAGAGTCCTCTAGAAGTGTTATTTCAGCACAATGATTCTGTAAGCCAGTCTGGGTTCACCTAGCATTTAGTGGTGCAAGATAGTGTAGTACAGAAATTGGTTGAAAACTGTTTCTTCTTTTTGCCCTGAAAGGAGGACACAAAAGCAGAAGATATCCCAAAGGTATTCCAACTCAAGGCTCCAAGAAGTTGCTTCTGTTTCTTAAACTGAACAATAAGCTTTGATGGACAGGAAATAAAGATAGGTACAGGTCCAATGGATGCTTTAAAATAAAGCAAAACATTTTTCTTTGAGAGGGAAAAATATTGAGAAACAAAACTAAGAAGAATTGTTCTAAGCCACTAAACACACAGAAAATAGCTAAAGTGGTAGCTAAAAATGCTTAGAAGTCATAAACAAGTAAACAAAGATCCCACATCATGAAACGTGAATTGGGATTTTTAATGAACAGAGATTTATGAAAATAAGGTATGATTTTTAAGTTTGGTAAATTATGGAAAGCTGCTTTCTCTAAAAAAAGAAGCCTCCCCTCCTTTTAAATACCTGTTGTAAAGTATATGATTAGGAACACTGGGACTGTTATTTTAATTCTTCAATTCACACTCACAAGTTTACAACCCAGGCACAAACACACAGAAACTTTAAACCAGAATGAGAACTGTACATTACAGCTCTCACATGCTCTTAGGGAAGCTGGCTGATGGGATTTTTGGAGCTTGTCAAAGAATAATCCCATCTATCACAGCCCAGCAGGATATTCACAGTGCCTGAGAGGGGGATTTTCCTGCCTTTTCTTTTTCCACAAACACTGATAGCACAATTTCATCACATTGTATCCTTAGGGAGAGGTACCCTGGAACTCAGGTGATCTTACACCTTAAACATTAGAAAACCTTAGACATATTACCAGTGTTAAAGCTAGCATAAGAGTCAGTGTGTGATAAATTCAAGGGGAAAAAACCATTCAAATGGATTAAGATATTAAAACTAGACTGGAAGATTCCAGGGAACCTATAATATTGAGAGCAATCCTACCTGGCAGTGGTATGGAGTAGACAGCTTAATGGGTCTTTCTTGTTAAAAGTTATCCCCGTATCTGTCTATAAAATGTATTGTGGAAAACATTTGAAGGAAAACACAGTATGGATTTGTAAAAAGAAATAAAAAAAAATTTTAAAAGTCTAAATGGACATTAGTGATAGCAGGATTGGAATTATTATTCAAATAGTTAAAGTCCTTTCAAAGGTAGTTGACACAATCATGCATACTATAGTGGAATGTCAATTTATATGGAAAGGAGACAAACAAAAAAGCTCTATGATAGGAAGTTCTGCCAGGCAATGCTGTGAAATCTGTGAGCTGCAAGCCAAATCAAGTGATTTAACACCACCAAGTCCTAACTATTCCCAGCGCCTAACTCCAACTGTGTCAAAAGTGAAATAAGCTATTTGCAACCTAATCTTCCTCTTTTGATGGCTAATTCTCCACCTTTAAAAATGATCCATTTCCAAACAAAGAACTAAGCCTAGAGCTAAGAGGTAGTGGCTCAGCTCCAAAATTGGTTCTAAAGACAGAAAAGGGCAGTAGGGACATTAAACCCCAAAAGGAGTGTGGCAGCAGGAGCACTTGAGTGAATGGCCGACTGCAGCATGGTCTGAGCATATTACCCAAGCCTAGTGGGAAGCACCATAGTCTAATGGATGGGATGCTAGATTGGGACTCGGAGAACGTAGGAACTGACCCTGCTACTGTCCATGTAGCCTTATTTCTCCATGAGCATTTTGCCTCCTGCCTATTTGGATCCCATGATCATTGAGGCAGAAGGTGGTGGGCCTCTCAGCAGGGGCCCCTAGATAAGATTTTAATACAAATAATAAATGCTAATACTACCTATAAATAATCTGAATACTTCAGCAATGTATGAAAAACAATTAAAAAAATATCAGATGGCGCAGGTAAATGTTTCCTTCATGTTTGGGGAAACTAAATCCCACGGCATCCCTGGTAAAGACTAATGTTTGTTCATTAATATTATCACCATTGCAATACATTCTAACCTTGTCATCACATTTTTGATGAACAACTAGTAAAAATATTAGCATTAGTATGCAGCACAAAGGGCTATAGTGTGAACTTCAAATACACATTGACAAGCAATTATTCTTTCAAGTTCAAGATTTGGGAAATACTTTTTTCATAGTACACACAAGAATTCATTGCCACAGCATATCTTTGGGGTCATTCATAGATTCGAAGAAGTATTGTGAGAGGCAAGGGTTAGGGTGATAGTTTTATTGGAACAACTAGGTAGTTGAAATACAGTTAGACATGATTAAAATGTAAGACATTCTTTGTCTAGTCTCTGATGGATTAGGCAATTATATGAATAAATAAGAAAATCTGGATTGTATCCAGATAGTTAAAACTAGTAATTACTTAAACAAATAATGGAAAGAATAACACTTTTGTATAGGAAACCACTTCAGGGCTTCTGTCAAGCTCTATAAAGAGTTAAAGTGAGGCTTTCCTGAAAAAGGACAAATTACTCGTTAGTTCACACTAGGATTTATTAAAATTCCCTCTGTATAGGGATATATATATATGTATTCCCTCATAGGAAAATAAGGCTGGAAGGCACTTCACAGGTTATCTAGTCAAGCATCCCACTCCAGGCAGGGTCATCCCTGACTAAACCATCCTAGCCAAGTGGCTTTCTAACCTGCTTTTAAAGTTTCTAAAGGTGCAGATTCCATGACTTTTCTGGGTAGCCTGTACCAGTGTTTGACCAATATCATAGCCAGAAAATATGATATTGGCTTCTGTTGAAGACAGAATACTGAAGTAGACAGATCTTGGGTGTGTTCAAATGTTCCTAGTCCACCGTGAGTTGAATGGAAGCACTCATGTAACTAACAGCTCACCTATATAAGTGACATGAAAACTACTGAAAAATAGCCTTAGAGCTTAGACTGGGCTACTATATTCAGACCAGCTCTTCCTATGATTTTCTTTTTGTTTATATAGGTGGAAAATAGCACCCCTAGGCATTCTAATTTTGACCTGTTATAAGAGGACTTTTTACTGCCAGACAGTGTTGGAGTAACTGGCTTACATATGTCCAAACTAACCTTGACCTCTTCTTTGCTGAATACCCTGGAACACAGTCTCATATCTTTTGGTAAAATAATGAAATGCCAATCTGTGTTACTGAGAATGAATGTGAAGCTAGTGTATACAAGTTTAAACACTTTACTTATAATAATAATAGCAATAGGAAACTTAGGTAACTTACAGGTAGTTAGTAGGTCAGTCTATAAGGAGCAAAGTGCAGGGGAGCAATGTAGCATTCTGAATTTCCACTTCTTAGAAATACATTCAGTCTTATTTGCCAAAAAGTTGATGATGGACGTAACAAATCCTGTTCCTTCCTAAGGAGAATCTAAGATCTGTTTCAGTATAAACCAAAACAAGTGTACTGTGTATCCACAAAATAATGGCATTGCTTTATTATAAAGAGTGTATATATGGGCAGATCCAGGATTTTCCTAAGGTGGGAGTGGAAAACCACACCTCAGACTTTGCAGAGATGGGGATGAGGCATGGGTTGAGCCCCCAGGTCAGTGGGGGACACCAAAGAGTTGGACAGGGAGCAGGGGCACAAAGGTGGTAACTTTCACACTCTGCAGGCATCAGTGCCACTGCCCCCAGCTGACCCAGGGGTGAGAGGAAGGACCCAGAGCAGTCCCTACCCTGCACCAGCTGGGAGCAGGAGAAGCTCTGGGGATCTCCTTGTGCGCAGACTAGTTAGCGACAGTAGTGGAAGGGGGTGCATCTCCGGCATGCCCCCCTGGATCTGTCTGTCACTGTAATCTATGGCATAGTCCCACTGAATTTGCTTCTGAAATGCTACATGTTTAAAGCTGTATTTTGAAAGCGGTGCAATACTGATTACTAGGTGGGACACTGAACTAGGGTTCAAAGGTTTTGTTCCAATGGCCTGCTTGAGCAAGTCAACCCCTTCTCTCTGTCTTGATTTCCCCACGTGAAACTTTGGACTGACAATAGCTGGCCATGAGAGAAGGTTCTGATTGACTGTGTTTCCAAGTACATTGTCAAGCACTTTGTTGGTAGTAATGATAATGCAGGGGCTTGACTGCTAAGTATGCTAGTTGAATGAGCCAAAGGCCAATTCCCCACTGAAGCTAAGGGACCTGGCTCTAGCAGTATTGCTCCAAGGCTCCTGACAATGGGAAAATTCAAGATACGTTGCTAGGCTTAGTGGTTATGGAAGCTGGAAGTAACTGCAACAGTCCACAAGGCTCTGTGCCAGCAACTGGCAGGGATCAAGGTTTGGCCTCTTGTTAGCATTTTTTCTTATAACTGGGGTACATAACTTCACAGAAACACATTGACACTCCCCTGATCAAGCCTGTTCTGGAAGGTAATGACCAGTAAAATGCATTCTGAATATTTTGAAAAATTCTTCTGTCCATTGAGGACAGATAATGTTGTATGCTTTCAGGAGATACTAGACAGTATAATACATTCCAGAAAAGTTAACATAATACCCTGTAAAATTTTCAGAAATATAATTTAAAGAAATCATTTTCAGAACTTTTAGCATACAGATATTTTATATCTAACTTGTTCAGTCGATACTATACCATATGGGTCCTAACAAAGGCCAGTTACATGCTGTAACTTCTTTTTGAATTCAGAACCAACTAAATCCCCTGTCTTTGTATGAATTTACAAACATAGCATACACGATTCAATAAGACCAATCTGACATTTGAGACCAGTTATACTTCTAGTGGGGAAATCTAAATTTGCAGGAAAAAATTAAACAGTTATTCTCAATTTTCATTGCTTTGGCTTCACTTGCCTACTTGTTACTGAAATGAAGCTCTTAGAAAACTGATAAGATGTTTGGGATGTTCAAAATCTTTCCAAAGATGGATTAATGGTCAGAGAGCAAGGTCAAAAGTATATAGATGCATTTTATCACATAGCTTTCCTGTTTATCACATAGATGTGTCGTTAAGATTTTCAAAAGCATTCAAAAAGGCAAAAGGAGTTAGACACCAACTCTTCTTGAAAGTCAAAGATAGTCAATTGAAAATTCCACTCAATTTTTCAGCTAGGTACAGATATACATGTATAAAATGCAGTGTCCTTCACAACTTCAAGACCCGCCTTGTCAATTCTTCCACTCTGTCTTCCAGTCCCCCAGCCTTCTGCTGCTTCATTCCCCAGCCTCATTCAAACATTTACCACTTTGCTCTCCAGTCTCTGACCTTATCCTCTGCAGCTTTCCCTTTGGAAACATCCTTGACTTAGGCACAACAGCTCCTTTACAGCAGACTGCAGTTCTTCCTGGCTCCCTTCTTATACAGCCCTGAAGCAGCAAGAGAGCTGCCTGCTGCATTAAATGTCCTTCAACCTGGTGCTACTTAAGTAATGGTAGGGGGAGACCCCCTCCCCTCCTTACAACCCCTCTCTTTCTCTCAGAAAAAACATTTTGAAAACACATCAAGAAACTCACATAATACTGCATTTTACTGGTCATTACTCACATAATACTGACACCTTCTACCAAAATACCACTACCTGGCCAAAAAGAAATAGAAAAATAAAATACTAATGCAGAGGTTTTACCCTGAAAGTGAGAAGAGCCCTAGATTCCATAAGGTCTGTCAGGGATTAGCTAATATTATTGTTGATTTTTAGAAAAAAGGCACTCAAGCTCAGCTATTCATAGAAGTTAAGTGCCTAAATACCTCAAGGCATTTGGGTCTCAAGCAGTATTGTTACAGCTGACAAAATAAACCTGTAAGATAGCAGTTCCCAAACTCTGGCAGATTGCACACCACCAATTTAAAATGATACAACCTTAAGTACCACCAGCAAATTTTTCAGTTCAGCCTTAAGTAGTACCACTACATTTTTGTCATATGAAGTAATTATAATAAATCCATTAACGCATACTACTGACAGGTTGTCTGCATACCACTGGTGGTACCCATACCACAGATTGGGAACTGCTGCTGTAAGATAAAGGCCTGTCCTCCAGTTTCTGTAAATTAGCATAGTTCCACCAAAGCTAATTCACAGTTATGTCAATATATACTAGTTGAGCTGAAACTACATACTTCGTATATGAGGAAAGACCATAGGTATAAAAAGCAAACAAATGGAGGGGAGAAAAGATAAACACAGACAGCGCCAGTGGTAAATGTCTTGCTATCACATTTTTGTAAACAGTGCAGAAAAGGTACAGTTTAAGGTTGGAATTGAAAGACGACTGAAAAATGTAATCCTTTCCCTTGCAAAAAAAAAAAAAAAGAATTAATTTATTTCATTTTTGTTCTTAAAAATTTCAATTAAAACCGGGATCCAATGATTATTTTTTTAAATGATTGCATTTTAGAGAGAGATTCAAAGAGCAGCATGGGAGAAAGCAAGAAGGTCCTTAAGGTAAAATTAATAAGTAAATAAAGGCCACAATTGTTGGCACAGCCAGGGCAAGGTCATATGCTATGCACACTTTGGTAAGTGTTTGTTTATGTGAGTGTTTGAAGGAAAGCATAATCTGACACAGGATGCGCACTGCTAAATCCCTTATTAACTCTCCAGTGCAACAACAACCTTAATGTTTCGTAGGAGCATATACCTCTTTGGATTGAAGCTGGGAAGCAGGCCCTCCTGAGTTCCATCATCTATCACAATCCATGTCTATCAGATGATAGATTGCTCTCACCAAAAGGGCCTAAACTCTTGATTAAATGTGTGATGTGCATGCTTCAGCAGTTCATAATTGTACAGGCTGAAGTTTAGGAAATCTTTTTGGCTTTTATCCTTCTTATTCTGTTACAATGAATGAATGCATTCTAGAAGTGTTATTTTTTAACCTAGTTTTTAATCTTTAATCATATTGTATCACCTTTTATTTGCTACTTTAAATGATCAAATTAAGGTTATGGTCACAGAATGAATCAAAGGATTAGCTTTCTTTTACAAAGCAAAGGTTATATGACCTATATCAATATATAAGATACACACATGGAAGCCCCTTTACTTTGTAAGTGCCTTTATCTAACATACTGAGGCTGTGAGGCATAAAGGTGAGGGTGAGTTAAAAATGAATCTTTTATGCAAATGACACATTTTACTTTCAAATTCCTAAGTACAATCATCCATCATGTTCCAGAAAAAATAGTGATAACTAAAAAGAAGAGATAATGCATAAGTACTATAGCAGACCAATTATAGTGAATGCTAAAAATTACTTCTTTACAAACTCATTCTCAGTTCCTTCTGTTCTTCTGATTTGTGTGTCATATGACTGTTTAATCTCTAGGTTTTATCCCTCCTTTTGAGACATCCCACTAAGCTTCTTATATTTAAGGGACTGTGGGAAATAGAATTGGCTTAGTTTCTGTACCAGGCAGATTGTTTCTTCCCTAAGAATTTCTGATGGGAGTTTTTTACAAAAAGATGTTGCTTTTTGTTTCCTCTTTGGATACCCGCACTGTTCACCCAGATTATTCTTGACATTAGATGGGAAATTTCTCATTACAGCTATAGACAATATCAGTTTATTTTTCCCTTCAAAAGATGATTAGCATAGCACAAGGAACACATCCAAGCTTTACTATAACAAAATCGTGAGGTATTTGGGAAGTGAAAGTTAAAACAAAGATACAGACACTTTTTTGACTGTGAGGCTCATAGGTAGCTTTCTCAGCTTCCAAGAACAAATAAACATTGTCATATATGTTTGTTTTATGATTTAAATAAACTTATCAAGCTTGAGATCTGGTATGGATCTCAACAGGATTTTTACCTAATAATAATGACAAATTATTGTAACATCTAGGTAAAAAATGTTGACTATGCAAGGCAATATGGGTGTATATATATTTGGAAGTGTTTCTTTTCAAGGTATCCTCTAGTCTATGTATTGATACACTAAGGAATAGATATTTTAAGAAAATTTTAGGTATTTGCATTTACTGCATACCTGCATATTATATATTATTTGAAAACTTATAGAGTATGGATTTGCAAAAAAAAAAAATAAAACCAAAACGTTCCAAAAATGTAAGAAATAAATGAATAAGCAGCTACAGAAAGAATATTATGCAGTACAGGGCATGCATTCTGTCTATGAGCTCTTCAGCAAGCTGGCAGGCAATGCTGGGCCTCAGTCTACTGTAAGACTTCATGCAAAACAGATCTCTGCCTGATTTGACCTGTCACACTAATGCCACCTATTTAGAACAAATTTCTTGTGTGTGATTTCATTGTGGTTTCTTGGTTTTTTCTATCTTATATTTTTGGTTTTTAATAATTTAAGCCTGAGATGTTAAGCTCATCTGGCCCTGTAGAATCCATGCCAGAAATTTCCATCCATGCAGTGTAGTCCAGGAATGGCTCTGCCCATGGGGCTGGTCTGATGCGCTCCATGCCCTGTGAGGGTCTGCTCATACCCAAGGGTAGCACCAGAGGCTGAATGGCAGGGCTCTGTAAGCCCCCTCTTTTCACACCCTGATTTCAGCTGTAAGTCACAGCACAAATCACTACATTTTAATTTCAGCTATAAATTACTGCTAAGCTTCTACACATTAACATTTTTAAATGCATACTATCTTTATTCCTGCTGTGAACACATAAAATATTAAAATAGAAAATAAATCCCAGAAAATATGCAAATAGGATGTCCATCAATATACAGACAGTGAATGCTAATGTGTCTTGCAAAAGTCAACAAAACTGGCAAACTGTTACCATATACTGTGAAAATGAAGAAAGTCACTTCAAACATAATGATCTATGTTGTATTAACTGGAGAAGACCAGGTAAGATGCAAGGAATGCTGTTTGTATGTATTTAGCAGATGTAACAATTACATATCAAAATTGTCCCCAGAGATCTCCAGTTTCTCCTGAGATCCACACTTCAGCCTGCATTGAAAGTCACTGTATTTGATATTGTGATATGAATCCAAAAATTAGCTTAATCAACAGCAAAAGACTTATCATATTTACTCAAATACAAGATAAGTTTTCCCCTAGCCACATTTTAAATTGTGGGGAAACTCCTCATCTTGGATCTGAGTACCAGGCAGCAGGGGACCAGGTGGCTGCTACAGCTCTGGCCCCAGTGGAGCCCACAAACAACTCTACCTTCTAAGAAATACAGGAGGCAACCTCCTATCAGAGTAGCTTTTGCAATGACTATCAGCAAAAGCCGAAGTCAGATGCCGGATACAGTATGTCTTTGTTTGGACATGGCCAGCTGTATGTTGAAATATGAAGATTAAAATCTTTTGGCAACCTGAAAATGCAAATTATACAGACAAACAATCAAGGAATATTACCAAACATAGATGGTGCTTACATGTAAAACATGGTATTCCACAAAATCCTTCAGTGAAGCTCATAATTACTACATGCTGGTAATTATGTGGTAATATCTCACCTTCATAAGTTGCAAAAGACTGAAACTGCTTATGATTTATTGAATGCTACTTTGACTTCAACGAGTGATTTCAAAAGGTAAATGGACTATTTTGCTGTATCTTTAACCCCAGGTTTATGCTAGGATTCTCTGGAAATATTTTAAAGCAAATGACTGAAATATTTTGAGAGGCTGTATAATCTTTTCACCCATCTGATAAGGCTGAAAAGAGGCAAGAAGTAGCTCCATAGTATTTTTAGACAGAATGTATGTGTTCTGCTTTTTGAAGATTTAATTTTTTTTATATCAATGCTATGCAAATTCAGCACAGAATTTGTCTGAAGATCAATAAGAAAATCAACAAGGCAAACATAAAAAAAAACTGAGGCACAGTAGGAAAAAAGTAGTAGTTGCAAGAGCAAATGAAATGAGCTCAAGTTTGATCAGTGATGTGATGCATTTGATTGTGTGTTACAAGCTGAAGGATCTCTTAGCTTTAAGCCTTCAGAGAACTCACAGATTGCAAAAATATTCAATGTAGAGTTATTCAAGAAAGGCTCTTATGTGTAAGGCAGATGTGCAATGTGGAACCAAGATAAATGTTTTTAGTGAATATTTTATAGTTACACTGTTTTATAACCTAAAATAAGTCATCTTCTTTATCTTGTATATTAATTTTTAAAAGCATTAATGGAAAATAACAGTGAATATTTGTGAACCTCCATCTGAAAAGATAAGAATATCCAGTTTCAAATACAGGTAGCCCTCAGACTTACAACACAATTGGTCCCTGGAAACTGCATCTTAAGTCAAAACATCAGAACTCAGAACTGATTTTTCCATATGAACAATGTTATAAATGGGGGATCAGTTTCTGACACAAGGCCCGATACCCCATTTTCACCAAAAATAACCCAAAATTTTGTACTCAATTATAGATGAGTAATATAGCTACATTAATGTATTTATATTGTAAATAGCAGTCATATTGATTTGGAAGGACTTCTTTGAGGTGACTGCTGGACTTTTTGAAGGGCTCTTGTCTGGAGTCTTCTCAGGGGTGTTGGCTGGGGGTTTTTGTGGAGTCTTGTCTGCTTTCTTAAAGGAAGCATCCAAGGAAGTTTGGACAGATGTTCTCCAGGGAGATGGGCGACACGGTGAACCTGTTCACTGATGAGGCAGTGCATTGGATCAAGCGTTGTAAAGTCAAAACTGACATCACAGTCAAAACAGGATGGTAGTTTATAAACATTGTAAGTGCCGTTGGTTGTAACTCAAAACATCTTCAGTCAAGGACTGCCTGTAGCCACAATCAATATTCCAGAAAGATGCAAAACATCTACAAATGAGTTGTATGCATTGTCTCATGAAACATCTCATGGACAATTTAAAAACTGAGCAAAGAAAACTTTGTAAACAATAAATAAATAAATAAAAAGGGGGAAAAGTAAAAAAAAAAAGTCACATGAAAATTCAGTTTAAAAAAATGTTGACTTATTTTTGGAACTGCTGCTTCCCTAGGGGAGCACTATGAATTGTTTTCCTAGGTAAGCACTTTCATAGGGAAGCACTATGAAAATAGCCAAAAGGAGTCACTTAATAGTGCATACTATTTTTATATTCGTCACTTGAGTCATGAACAGAGTCATATGTTACAAAATTCATAATCCACCATTACAAAGAGCAAAAGTGAAAATACTAACTGTGTTGGTTCATGTAAAACTTTCAAAAACTGCACTTTGCTCTAGTCTGAGTGCAAGATGGATATATTTGCAAATCTGGATGCTTCAAATCTGGATGCATCTCTGGTTTACTAAGCTTTGTTGAAATGATGGGATTAATTCATGACCGAGTAGTGATGGTGAATATTGTCTCTTTAATATTCAAGTGGCAACTTTCTAATTATTGAAGAGAGGAGACATTAACTAGGCCAACTCCAAATCACAGAAGCTGTCTAGGATCTGGTATCTGGTGTCACTACAACACTCAACCCTTTCTCCACCCAAGCAGTCTCTCTAATGATTCTGGATTTACTGTTTGTTATTTTTACAGCTTGTTGAAATACCAGATGTGGATTCAGGAAGCACTTCATTCCTGAACATTGTTGCAGATTAGCTATCACACAATTTAAGTATGTTAAGTGAAGGGTTTGTAAGATGTTAAAAATATAGCTGTCAGTTCCTGGAGAGCTAAATTTCAGCTAGTGAGAAAAGTTGCCCTTTAGGAAAGTCATGTAATGCAACTACTGCATAAGTACAATAAAGAATTAGTTTTTCCTACCTCCGCGCAAAACAAGGTTTACCCTGACTGCCAAAACACCTCCCACATGGAACGCATACTTGTTTTTAGCATATCTTTAACATCACAGAACCAATTCAGTGCAAGGAAATCAACTAATTGTAGGAGCAAAATATTTTGACATTTGTAATTAAATTTTATTAAGATGAAGTCTCCCTCTTTCTAAGAATCCCTTTGATTATTATGAATTATTTCTTAATAAGCCTGCGTGCAAGACTAAACATCTGCAATAAGCTTGGACATTTTTTCCCATTTATTAAATTTGTATTTTTTTCTTTTTCTTTTTCTTTTTCTTTTTTCCTTATTCCCTTAAGTTATTCTTATTTTATTCCCATTTTTCAAATGGAAGGAGAGACAAAACTGAAAAGTTGAAAAGAAAATCAGAAAAGCAAAAATAAATAGGAATATTTGTAGGTGTGGAATTTCAGAAATAGCGTATTTTGGCAAAAGTCATTTATTTATTTATTTATATTTCAACCACTTCTATCAATTAGATAATATCATTGGCACATGTGCTGCTTGACAGACATGTAAACTTTGGCTGCTGACAGATATGGAGAAAAAAAAAGAAAACAGTGCTTTACCAGAAGAGGAATTATGTCAGTTTGACCCAGCTCCCCAGCATCTGTATAACTTGCACACTTCAGTAGGCCTTTTGGGCACTTTTATCTAATAGCTGATTCAGTCAGCTATTAGGTAAAAGTGCCACAAAGCCCCACTGAAGTGTGTGAACTATACAGATGCTAGGTGAGCCAGGTCAAACTGATGCAATTCTTCTTCTGGACATGCATTGCACTCAGCACAAGGGCAAAACTAAGCTGAAAGTAAAGATCTATTTTGTTGCTTTTTTTTTCCACATCTGTGAACAGCCATAAAGGATAAGTACAGACAGTCAAAAAGCCTGAGACTAAATTGATTAAACTTTCACAGGTTACTCTAAGCTGCATAGATTAAACGGATAAGCAAGCAAACAGACATTCACTTTTGATTCAGAAATGCAGACACGTGCCTGCAGTGGCTCAGGCCGGAAGTCAGGGGGCACTAGGAGGGGTTTGTGGGGGAAGTATAAAGCATCCTGGGGTGCTGAGAGACTGTGAGTTAACTTGAATCTGGAAGGATGTTATACTCATCTAAATCCTCCCTCACCTATCTAAGGAGAGCTCCACTAATAGACAAGAGGGCCTCACCTAGACAAAGGATCAGGTTCTAAACAGAAGGAAAAGGAACCAGGCAAGATGGGGGGTAGCATAAAAGTAAGGTGCCTTCTCATAACTTCACGGGTTTCATTTTATTTCCCCCACCCCCACCCCTTTCTCTTCCAATGTCTTTACAATTTCAGAAGACTTTCAGGCAATATCTTCTTCAGGTAGTATCAAAGAAGAAGAAAAAATCCTAAGTAGTAGCTTATGACCTTTCTCCATACTTAATGCTTCTGCAAATGAAAATGATGAACTAGCCTCAGATAGAACAAAAAATGCTTCCCACTATTCTCTCATACAAAAGCACTATTTTTGCAATGAATCAGCTGGGACCTAAACTAAAATTTTATTTTTCCCCTCAGATAGATAGCTTAAGCCTTTAGCAAGTGGGGCAAGAGGGGGGAGGGGGCAGGGAATGGATCACCTTTGTCAATCACTGTTTGAATAGGGGTCATTGTGTTAAACTGTCATCTTGGTTTGCTAATGGTTGATAAGTCAGCTCTGTGAACCTTACAGCTGACAAGTGGAAAATGAGATAATTTGCTTCTCACCCCCACTCCTTCATCTAGACACATGAAAAGCAGGCTGAGATTTAAAGGTGACATTGCTTGTTTGTTTTTCTATGGGCTAGAGTAAAAAGAAAAAGAAAAGAGAAAAAAAAAATGAAAGCATGCCCAGTGTAAACAAAGGGAGCCATTATTATTGACTTGAAATTGAAGGAGTTTCATGTGTTAGATTCTAGGCTTAATTATAACAGGTGTTTTCAGTTGATCTAAATTATCCACCTATTTGAAGTTTGATGGTGTTTGAGTATTACCAAGAATCCTCGCTACCTAATTAGTAGGATCAGAAACACCCCTGCTTTTTCATTAGGATGATAATAAATGTTTTTTAGAAGTGATAAAATAGTAGGTTTCAAGTTAGTTATCTGCTGCTATCACTCTAGGTGCATACAAGCATTACATTTCTATTGGTGGAATCACAGTTCCTGTAGTAGAAACCCTAAATGTTCAAGCATCCTAGCAGTTTCTATCAAACCAAGAAGGTTATATCCAGTAGATACTTCCAATGAGGTAGAAGCCACCTCCAGTAGAGTTTTTACTAGATGAACAAACACTTGTATACTTACCTGAGCAATAGAAACTCCTACTCTGTCCTCTGGCATCCCACTGTGACTTGCTCCAGCCTCCCATTCTCCCCTCACAAGAAGACAGCCTGTGACTCAGCTTCACTCTATTGCTGCAGCCCAAGGGACAGTAAACCTGTCCCCCTGACAGCAAGGCCTGGGAAAGTCAAATCCCTCTTCACAGCTCCAAGGCTGAGAAGCTGTTAACCCTGACACTCTGAGCAGATGAGGGAAAGCAACCCACCAGCAGTAGACCTGTAACTAGACTCTGCCCTCCTATTCCCAAATCTTCAGACTTGCCTCATGGACCCTATCTGAAAGTTCAATCTATGTCCATGTGAAAGGGAGTGGGTCTGGCAGCTCTGGTCTTTGCAAGGGTGGGATCTATGCAGTTTAGGTATAGGAAGAGGTGAGGTCTAGCAGATCTACTTGATTGAACCTAGATCCACCAGCCCTTGCACCCCTCCCACATGCAAACTGCACAGATCCCACCACAACTGGGACCACACCCCCTGACCCTCCCCACCAACTTGGACACCAACCACCCCCCACCCCTGTAGATCCCAGAGCCTCCCAAAGATTCACACATACATACGCACTCTACCCAAAAGGCCAGCAAACTAAAAAAATCATGTTTTTACCCAATCTGCACTGGATCTGCACCTCAAAGGGGTGAGGACTAGGGGTGTGCAAAGCTTCAGTCCACGGTTCGATTTGGAGAAGATTAGGCCCAATGTGGAGGCTGAATCACCAAATCCTAATCAAATTGGGAAAAGAAAAAACCCTCCAAATTGATTCGGAGCTTTTGAATCAATTCAGAAAAGATTTGGAAAAGATTCAGAGATTCAGAAGGCACTCTTTCAGGGGAACAGAAACTGAGAAGAGGGAAGGGGAGCAGGGAGGAAAGACTAATGCCTCTAGCTGATGAGTGACTGTGATCTTTCCCTGAGTCCCCTTCCAGTCAGAGTGGTCTGGGGGAGGGACATAGAAACAGCATGTAAGCCTCTGTCTGCAGGCTTTCTGTCCCTTTTGTGAGCTGTTTCTGCCTGAGCAACAGCATCTGGAAGGTACTGGAATGGCTTGGCTTCCTACCTAGTCAGTTTTCTGCTACTTTCTGTTCTTGGAAAGGAATGGATATAGCTTGCTAACTAGAATCCCTCTACTTATCCCTATCCAATCCATTTCTTTCAATTTATATTTGTTCTGGGGGGGCGCACATTTTTTTAAAAGAAAGCTTTGTTTTTCCTGGCAGTGTGATCCATCACTATGCAGGAAAGCACATACATTTCACACACAAACATCATAGAAGAAGTCAGATATTATTAAACAGAACACAACACAGAAGAAGTCGGACAGTCATACATCAGAGGAGAAGAAGAGATATATGATTAATTAGTTACACACAGAGACACATTTTCCAGCACAGAAAAGGTTAATATGAAGTGTACTGGAAAGGCAGGTGCCAGGTCTTCTGGCATGGGAAGGAGAGGGGCTAGAGGGGGTAGGGGGAGAGCTAGAGCTTCAAATTCCACCCCCCTCCCCCTGCAAACATAGACACATACTCTTTCCTGGCAGCCATGAGTCTTCTGCTGCCGGTGGAAGCACAGAGGTGGGAGCAGTACTTGTCCCTGCAACTGTACCTTCTCTCCTAACACCAGAAATAGGCACCAGCAGCACAATGACAGTCTATACCCCAATTTCATCTCCCAGCATGAACCTCCCACTGCCAGAGGAGGATCTGGAACCAGGGGACCCGAGAACCCTAGTTAAAGAAATTCTGGGGACCGAGGGTGGATCTGTTTGCGCTCCACACCCCTCAGAGTTCCCCTAGACCCAGATCTCCTTCTCAGGGAGGCACCTCAGAGAGAGGTTGTGGAGCCACATGGCTCAGCTAAGTCAGCTCCTCCTGTTGTGCCTCTGCCTGCTGAGGAGGGGGATAAGGAAGGATCCCAGAAGTGGGAGAGTAGTGTAGTGTGGAATCATTTTCAGGTGGCTGATGATCCCAAGTATGCTATCTGCCAGCACCGCCAAAGGCAGATCAGCTGGGGCAAGCAGGTGAAACACTTCACCACCACAATTGATGCTGCTGCATCTCAGGAGGGCACCCCCTTGCCCTTCTTCCTCAGACTGGCACCAGTGCAAGCATGCCTAAAGGGAAGTACCCTGCTCACTCCAAAGCCCCCATCCCCCTAAAGCAGAGGCAGGCCACCCTGGAATGGTGGGGGAAAGCCACAGACTAAAGGGGGCACATTGCAAGGACCTGCGAGGTCACCCAGAGCACGGGGGAGATGCTTGCTCTGGATGGCTACCCCTTCTCCTTAGGTGAGCGGCCAGGGTTCAGGTGGCTCATGGTGCTTATGGCCCCATCCTACCAAGTGCCCGCATATACCACCTTTAGCAGGACAGTGGTGCACTCCCTGTATGAGGCATAGAGGGAGTACTTGAGGGAGGAGCTGCACAAGGCAGGGCTGCAGGT
>NW_017729032.1:167705495-167705767 GCF_001723915.1 Gavialis gangeticus
AGGCCGAGCTCACCCACAGGTTCATGGTCACTGACAATGAGGGCAATATGGTGAAGGCTGTCCATGATGCCAAATTTGTTGGCATCCACTGTGTGGCACACAGGCTACACCTAATAGTGAGGGATGCCTTGGAGGGGGACAGGGCTGCTGGTGATGGCACCACCACCAGTGCTGCTACAAGCCAGCTGATTTCAAAATGCAGGACAGTGGTGAGCTACTTCCACTGCAGCATCAAGGGGGGAAAGATACTGTGGGAGAAACAGGCAGAGCTG
>NW_017729032.1:167705778-167707175 GCF_001723915.1 Gavialis gangeticus
TAACACACACACAGTGTCACCCACCCACATCATGAGTTTTACCTGTTAGCAGCCAGAGGTGCAGGGCCCCAGAAGGCAGATTCCCCCAGCAAGACACACACAGCTGACAGGCTTTCTGGCCTCAGCAGGGTCTACCACCCCTGCAGTTTTCACCCCGCTGCATGTTAACACACATACGGTCATCTGTGTCACAAGTTTTGCCTGTCAGCAGCTTGAGGTGCAGTTCCCCCCAAACCCATGCACCGATCTTCTTGAAACTTGGCAGGCTTTGTGGCCTCAGCAGAGGCCACCACTCCTGCAGTTTTCAACACCCCCTCTGGTGTAACACATATATGTGACATAAGTTTTGCTTTCAGGAATTTGGGGTGCAGTTTCCCCCAAACTCCTGCACCAAACTTCTTGAAGCTTCACAAGATTTATGCTCTAAGCAGAGGCTACCACCCCTTAAAGTTTCACCCAAATCACAAACAAAACAACAAAGTTATAGATATTTGATTAATCTTCCATTATACCCTATGGCCGGATCTCCGATTCGGCTCCAAAGATTCTGAGCCACTTCCACTGGATCAAAGCAGCAAACCAATCTGGAGCTCCAGATCGGATCACTGACACCTGAATCAGCTGGATCTGAAGCTGGATTGAATACCTGCATACTCGCACAGGCCTAGCACGTGCAACCCGCGGGTGAAGGGGAACATGTGCACTGGCAGCACCAAAACCCTTGATCACTGGATGCAGGTGCTAGCCAACAGTCATGGAAGCAGAAGGCCAGAGGTGAGGGGATGTGGAAGAGGAGGATCCACTTTCCTATGCCAGAATCCCCAACACCGGCACCAGCCAGTCTCCCCCACACCAGTCACTGCCAATGTGGGCCAAGGGCATGGCTTCATTTCTGGGGTCCAGACATACCAGACCTCAGCCATAGGCAGGTAGCATCGAGGCTTTGGTGGGTACCTATCTCACCAAGGATGTGGAGCTGCTGGACTGTGACCCCTTGACTATTGGGCAACCTGCAGCCAGATGTGGCAGGATCTGGCCATGGTTGCTCAGGAACACCTGTCCTGTCCACCAACCAATGTTCCAAGTGAGAAGGTGTTCAGCATTGCTGGGGATGTAGAGACACCCTACTGCACCTGCTTGCATCCTGGTTTGGTGGAGTAGCTGCTGTTCTTGAAAGTGAACCTTGCACTGCTGAGGTTCCTGAAGCTCCACCTGCAGATGGAGTGAGTGCCCCCCTTTTCACTCTGTCCGTACCTATTTCTTTTTTTAATTTTTTTAAAATCCACTTAATGCCCCACTCTCAGCTGGAGGGGGCACTCACTTCATCACCAGCCAGCAGGGGAAGAACATGTCCCTACTGAGCTTCCATGAAAGGATGAACTTGGAGATAGGGAAGG
>NW_017729032.1:167712175-167720041 GCF_001723915.1 Gavialis gangeticus
AGACTGCAGGGGAGGATTAAAGGGAATTAGCCGTGTGATAGGGAAGGGGCTATGGGGAAGAAGGAGGCTCCAGGTCCTGGGCATGACCACTAAACCTGCATTCTGCCAGGGTCAGGAGGCCTGGTGGGACTACTGGAGGTGCAGCAGCCCCAGGAAATGCCAGGACTGAGGATCCCCTGGTGAAAGGCAAGTAGAAAGTGCCATAACCTCCAGTCACTATATGCACGCACACAGTCCTAGCTGGGGAAAGCCCAGACCTGTCACAGCTTTTACACGCCTGAGGCTTGCTTGTCTCAGTGCAGTTGTGAGGCTCCAAATGAGCTCAGTTTATCTGCCTGAGATGCCAGCTTTCAGGTTGAAAAACCCTTTCTCAGGCTGAGGAAGCACCAGCAGTTGGTGTGTTTGTGTGATGTTCCTGGATGGAAGGAATAGTAAAGAAGACAAAGAGTGGCATGCAATGCAGGCAAGAAAGCCAGTCAGTGAAAATGGAAATGGAAGCGTCATGGGGTGAGAGAGACAGGCTGGGGTAGGCGGGAAGTAGGGTATAACAGATACAAGTGGAGAGGTATCTAGGGAGTCAGATGTCAGGCAGGTTGTAGTGTGTTGTAAAGACAATGTGTATATTGAGTCCATGAGTTTCTATACCTAGGAGATTGATGGAGTGAAGTTCATAGGCCCAGCTGTAAAAAGTGGGTACCAGCCTAGCAGCAGGCCTGACCTGTGCCCTCAATTGCTACCATCTGTCTCCAGGCAGAAAGGAGAGCCTGCAAAGCATGATGACATGCATGCTCAGGGGCCCCCTATCTAGGTGCTGTCAGAGCGTGCAGGTCTGCAGTGCATGCAGCCAGAATCTTGAGGTTGCAGACAGAAGTGCAGCTCCCTGCTGTCACTGAGAATGCTTTGCAGGAAGTGTTCTGAGTGACAACAAATCCCCAAACCAAACAGAAGTTCACTGTTGGTTCCAGAGGGGAGCAGAATCTAACTGGCTGGCTGTAAGCCTACAGCCAATTTTCCCTAGAAATGGCCCCTTCTTTTTCCCAGCCTGTGCCTGTTTTCAGAATGGGAGGGAGGAAGGGAGCAGAGGGAGTTCATTCTATGGGTTGCCCAGCCAGCACTAGAAGGTGGGGTGGGTGAATTGAGCCCCATCACCCCAGAGGGGCTCCAATACATCCACTTTACCATCCAGGAAAGGCAAAAAAAAAACCCAGACCAAACTCCCTCCACTCCCTTTACCCCCTCCCATTCTGAAAACAACTTGAGGCTGGGAGATAGTACAGACACAAGTTATAGAAGACGATCTGTTTTGAAAAATTTTCATCTGAGCCCTCATAAAATTGGCCATTTTTAAAGCAGTCTGCACCTTGCACTTGTGCTTGGTCACAGCTATAGACCACTTTTTGTGGCCAGACAAGATAAAAGTTGTCACTTCTGTCTGTGCCCTAAATGCTTGTATGGGTTTCTGCCAGTAGAGTTTCTAACAGCTAAAACTAAACTGATAACTATCACCAGTTCATTTGAGTACTTGTACACACACCCTGACATTTGTTTTTCCTCTGGCATTTTGGTCTGCATAAATCTCTTGGACTCTCTTTGTTCCCTTTCTTTAACTCAGTGGAACAGATTCTCAGCTATTAAAATTCAGTTTACCTCAATTGAATTCAGTGCAGTTATGTCAAATGACAACAGCAGAAAACCTTACCAATTATGTCTCAGAGGTTAGAACTCAAATTCAGTTCATGGTCAGTTGGGCTACTAAGGCAGATTTTTGAACCTACTCTCCCTTTTGCAACTCCTCTTCAGCATAATAAGAGAGTTGTTCCAGTCACTGATCCATCCAAGAAGGCATGTGCATGCTGTTTAAGTCCCCAAAATGTTACTCATAGGGCACATCTACATGTCAACCTATAGCAACATAGCGACACACTACATTGCCATATGGCATAGTATGATGAGGTAGAGATCACATGGGTCTACATATGATCACCAGTTATCTCACTGCAGTAGCAAAATCCAACCATGCACTGCACGCACAGTGCAATGACCACCCATACTACACTATGCTTTACTACTTCCACAAGGAAGTACTAAAGTACAGTCCTGTAGTAATGTCACCATACAGCAATGTGTAGATGGGCCCAAAGACAACCATGTGCCAACCATAGCAACTGTTCAGGGTAGAAAGGCATTACCACCATTTACCTGAATAGCCTAATGGATAGGAAACTGCATCTACATGGTACCTTGGGTGGACTAATTGTCACTGTCACTCTGTAGTGCAAATTAGCCCCTCCTTTCCCCCCATCCCCCAACACCAGACAGATATGTATACACTGCTTCTGATGTTAGGGGACAGCTTGCCTGCAGTAACAGCAACGCAGTGCTCTTGAGGCTGTCTCATAGCTTTCATAGATTTTGTAACAGGATCCCAGTCTGGAGCCCTGTTACTTGGAGAAACTCCCGGGGGGGCTGTTAACGCTACCCAGGCAGGTGGGGGAGGATTCCCCATATCACTCAAGACCAGCCAATTGGATGCTGCTTCCGGGGATAAAAGCAGGATGAGGTCTCGGTGAAAATGCCTTTGGGCACCAGCAGATGGAGGAAGGGGATGTTTGAGACCACAGAGGAGGAGGACCCCAGTAGATGGACCTGAGGTCCAGAGACATGCCGAGACTGAGGGAACACAAAGACAGCAGGTCAGCAACACGGCTAATTACTTGCTGAGGGACTCCAGCCTCTGTGGTGAGTCTGGGGAAAAGCCAAGGCTCTGCATTATCATGAGGCATCCCTGATTAAAGAGGATGTCTCAGGGTGAGACACAGGCAGGGGAAGGTGGTAGCAACCCCGGAGCTTGTGGGGGACTGTTTCAGGGCCCTAGGGGCTGGCTCCGATTGCAAGGGAACTCCTGGAGCCTCTCCAGCATAAACCACAGTGAGAGATGGAGAGACTCAATGAGCACAAATTGCTAATGAAGTAATTAGTGCCAATAAGCCAAGACACAGGCATGGGAAGCCCATAGCTACCCTGAACTCGGTGTGACTGAGTCAGGACTATAAGTGCCATTATGAACAGAGGGGGAGTATCCGGGGCCTCTCCCCACACAAGTAGTCTGTCCAGAATAAAAGGCACTGCATGCATGGACTGCTAATGGGGTAATTAGCACCATGGGGCACCGGTAGGCACTTACCTTGAGGTTTTCAAAGGCAGGGATCCCCTCCACAGCCCAAGGGTGATTCGGGGGGCAAGTTGAACGGGCTGCCACTTGTAATCTGGGCCACTGTGAAAGGAAAGGAAAGGAAAGGAAAATACCTGGAGTGATGTAATGTGTCGGGAGTAGTCATTCTGCGGGTACCAATTAACATTCCATCAATCTCTTTCCTCCCCTAATAAGATCAAATTCATGACAGGAAAGAACCAAATGAACAGACAGTATCACGCTAACCTAATAACAGATTTTGCAGTTGGAAGGGACCTATTAGATCATTGAGTCTGACCCCCTGCCCTGAGCAGGAAAGAGTGCTGGGGTCAGATAACCCCATCCAGGTGTTTGTGTAATTTCTTCTTAAATACCTCCAAGGAAGGGGACATCACCACCTAACTTGGAAACACATTCCATGTTTTGGCAACCCTCACTGTAAAGAATTTTTTACTGATGTCTAATCTAAATATGCTCTCCTTCAGTTTATTTCTAGTTACCCTGATGAGCACCCTGATAAATATTGTATCCCCTATTTCCTGCTGCACCCCCCCAGATGACTTTGTAGATCGCCACAAGATCACCTCTCAGCCTTCTCTTGAGGAGGCTGAAGAGGTTCAGGTCCCTCAATCAGTCCTAGTAGGGTTTTTTTCTGTAAGCCTTTAACCATATGGGTTGCCGTCCTCTGAACCCTTTCCAGGTTATTTACATCTCCCCTGAAGTGCTATGGCAAAACTGGATGCAGGACTCCATCTGTGGCCTGACCAATGACACATAGAGGGGAAGTATCACCTCCCTAGACCTGTTTGTGATGCACCTACTTATGCAAGAAAGAGTGCAGTTAGATTTACTTATTCCTTCATCACATTGGCAGCTCATGTTCATTTTGGAGTTGACTATGACTCCAAGATCCCTTTCCACAGTTGTGCTACTTAGAATGGTACCTCACAGGCTGTAGGAGTGTTGATGATTCTTCCTTCCTTGGTGCAAGACATGACACTTATCTTTGTTAAACTGCATCCTATTCTGTTCTGCCAACTTCCCCAGCCTGCCCAAATCCATCTGGATTTGCTCCCTGCCCTCTAGTTTATTTACTTCCCCCCCCCATATTTTGGTGTCATCCACAAACTTGGACAGGGTGCTTTCTACTCCCTCATCCAAGTCACTAATGAAGATACTGAATACTACCAGGACAGAGCCTTGGGGGACTTTGCTGCCCACATTTCTCTAGGTAGAAATTGACCCATCCACCACCACTCTCTGGGTGTGTCCCATAAGCAAATTTTCAACCCAGTAGACTGTGTAATAATTGACATTGCAACTGTTTAGTTTATTTATAAGAATTGGGTGCAACATTGTGTCAAAGGCCTTTTAAAAATCTAAGTAAATAACATCTACCTCTATTCTTTCATCCAAGCATTTTGTGACCTGGTTGTAAAAAGAAGCCAGGTTAGTCAGGCAGGATCTGCCTGCTATGAGCCTATGCTGGTTGCCCCAAAGCATAATTTTACCCGATGGTCCCCCACAAATGTGATCCTTAACAATTTTATCAAAGGTCTTGCCAAGGATAGAGGTAAGCCTAAATGGCCTATACTTACCTGGTTCCTCCTTCCTTCCCTTCTTGAAAATAGGGACCACATTGGACATTTTCCAAACCTCTGGGAGCTGTCCTGAGCACTATGAGTGCTCAAACAGTTGTTCCAGCAGATCCACTATGACTCCAGCTAATTCCCTAAGTACCCTAGGATGAAGATCATCAGGGCCTGTTGACTTAAATACATTCAATCCCTCCAGGTGCCCCTTTACTAGGTCAAAACTAACAGTTGGTGGGTTGATATCTATCTCATGCTTACCTAAAGTCCCAATGGGATGCATGTTTGTATTTGTGTCCAGGAACACAGACGCAAAGAAGTCACTTAGGAGCCCCACTTCAGCCATCCTATTTGTTACCAGTTGCCCTAGTCCATCTTCAAAGGGGCTGTATGTTACCCTGTGCTTTCTTTTTGCTTCCTATGTATTTTAAGAATGACTTTTTGTTATCCTTAACTTTTGCTGCCAGCCTAAGCTCCATTTCTGCTTTGGCTGTCCTTACTGCTTCCCAGCAAGCTTGAGCTAAGTAGCTATACTCCTCCTTGGTGGTTGCTCCCTCATTCCACAGCCTGTAGGACTCTCTTTTCCCCTCCAGGCTTTCCTAGATTTCCCTGCTCAACCCAGAGGGTTTCTTTGCTCTTTTGCCCTACTTTATGTATATTGGGATAGTCCCTTTCTGTGCCTGCAGGATCAGTCCATTGAGAAACACCCACCCTTCCTGGACTCCCATCTCTCCAATGCTTTTACCTGTCAGTCTCTCCCTAATCGTTGTTAGCTTACCATATAGACACAATAGAACAGATTCCATCTGGAATTATACTTAAAATGTGAGGTTTCTGAAAAGTAATTGTAATTTAGCTGACACTTTTAGAGAAACCTAGAACTACAGTAGATTGTTCATCTGAACCATCTTCCTACTACAGAGAGTTATTTCAGTATATTCTTTACATATTTGTATGTTTAACCAAGTCTTGCAATATGGCTTCAGCTGTTGCCTCTTGGAAAGGAACTCCACACTTCAACTGTTCCCATCTATTTTAAATTTTCTGTATAACTTCTTCATTTCCTTTCTTTAGTTTCATTAATTCTAGTCATGCCCGTGCTAGGCTGACACTACACAAATGTTCTCCTTCTCCAGTGTTGATAGCCTTAAGCACTTGTGAAAGTTTATGTTCCTCTTCACATTTGTGTTATCAAGTTTGTAAATGTGTAAAAATAAGTTTCTACATGTACTTCATCTTACTAGCTGCATCTGAAAATGTTAGTTAAACCTCAGGAAGATCTGTAGCAACAGAAAAAAAGATATGCTAGCATGTTCATCTCACCTCAGCACACTTATTATTTCTGTGCTTGCACATGAGTTTTTTTTATTATTCTCCAAGAAATAAGTGAAAAATAGAACAAAAAGGATAGCTTTGAAGCTGGATTTAAATCACATCTTTGTGGTGGCTTCTGGTGCCAATACAGTGTCCACAGAAGCCAAGGAAAGGGTTTAGGTTCACTTTATAGATATTAGATTAGGCTTTAAGTGCCTTTTATTTTTCTATTCTGCCTCTTTCAGGGGAAAAATACTCTGGGCCACATAAAAGGTCTTTCTGCTTACACCTTTCCTGACAGCTGAATTTGTTTAAGTGGCAAAAGTAAAATGACCTCTCTCCTCCATTTGTTCCTTTTTTCCAAGTCTGTCAGAGATGCCAATCCTTTTGACAGCTAGCCAGCTCTCCCTGTTATTGTTCTGCCTTTTCAGAACCCATAAATACCACAAAACATGTATTAGAAGCAATGGGCCAGATCTCACTTGTCTGAATCCTAATAGTTTTCAATTGCACATACTAATGCCATTGACATTTGTCATATGAATATGATAAGCAGGATTTGGTCACAATTTCTCCTACATTGTTTTCTAGGACTACTTTTGTGGAAGGCATAGCTTGGCCATTCCTGTTATTTCTAATGTAAATGCAATTGAGGGAAGAAAATATTAACAGAAAGTTGCAGGTGTTTTATTCATGGTGGGGAAGGTGGGAAACCCATATTTGTAGGTGGCCTTTCAAGATGAGTAGGTATAGTAAACATTCCTAAAATGGTTTTAGTAGAAGGAAAGGAGACCTCCCAATACCTCACATTAATAGAAAAAAAAAGTTCTAAAGTTAGGAAAGAGACAGAGAACAGAAATAAATTTTATAAAGAAACATTGAGTCACCTACTTTAGGATTTAATTCTGTTTTTATTATGGTTTATGGAAGTATAATCTCTGGTTTCAATAGACACATGATTGATCCTATACTTTCTTGTCAGGATAAAAATGGAGTGCTGTTTGGGGCTTCAGTATAGCAAGATACTTAAGGACACCATTCTTAGCACATGACCAGTCCTTTTGAAGTTGGTGCGTCTTTATACTGAAGACAGAAGACTGTGTTCATCTTATTATAAGATTGTTACCTAACATTAAAACAAGTCCAAGAACAAGTAAACAAGCATACACTGCCAGGAAGTAACTCCTTTATTTTTAACTGAGTTTGACACCAAGACCTATTTTAAGGAGACTGATTAAAACCAAAGCTTCATATTTACCAGGAAACAAATTAAGGACTTATTCCTTGAAACATAAAGAACTGAAATTTCTGCATTAACCTTCCTGCATTTTCACTTTAAAAGTTCTCTAAATTAGGCCAGGGCAAAAAGTGTGGGACTTGGCAATGTGTAAATCTCTGGTGAACCATTTCAGGCAGTGCTAATTACAAAGCAATAGTGAAGGTAGACACTGCTCTGTACTCTTGGAATACCAGTCGATATTCCTAAATGATTCACTCAGGTAGCTGTCTGCTATCCCTAGTCCATAGGTTTCTACTTCAATTATTCAAATCAGCATATCAGATTTAATTCCTTTTTTCCCATGTGATTTGTCACATGTATGTCATTTTTTTTCCATTTACCAGTTAAAATATCAATCTGTACTCCCCATGCTATCACAGAATGCTTGTTTGATCTATTAGCATATGATAGATAACAGTAAACAAATCCTTTTTTTAGCATATACATACATATGCATGTACCCCATCACAGTTGTTTTACTAACAGTA
>NW_017729032.1:167725041-167730547 GCF_001723915.1 Gavialis gangeticus
TGGAGCTGAGGATGGCATCCCAAGTTAAGGATAACAAAAAATTGTTTTTCAGATATATAGGGAGTAAAAGGAAAGCCCAGGGTGGAACAGAACCACTATTGAATGGGCAAAAGCAATTGGTGACAGACAGGGAGGACAAGGCTGAACTCCTCAATGAGTTCTCTGCCTCAGTGTTCCTAAACGAGGGGCAAAACAAGTCTCATAATGGGTTTGTAAAGTGGCAACAGCTGGGTGCCAGACTACCAAGTGTTGACACTGAGATGTTGCAGAGTCACTTGGAAGGACTGGATGTGTTTAAGTCAGCAGGCCCAGATAACCTCCATCCAAGGGTACTGAAGGCGCTGGCTGATGTCATTGCACAGCCACTGGCAAGAATATTTGAGCACTCGTGGTGCACGGGCCAGGACCCGGAAGACTGGAAAAGGTCCAGTGTGGTCCCTATTTTCAAGAAGGGGAGGAAGGAGAATCCAGGCAACTATAGGCTAGTCAGTCCCACCTCCATCCTTGGCAAAGACTTTGAAAAGAATATTAAGGCTCATATATGTAAGAGCCCAGCAGGAAAAATTATGCTGAGGGGAAACCAGCATGTGTTCATAGCAGGTAGATCATGCCTGACTAATCTAGTCTCTTTTTATAACCAGGTTACAAAACACCTCAACATAGGAGTAGGGGTTGATAACATTTACTTAGACTTCAGGAAGGCCTTCTATACGGTATCCCACCCCATACTGGTGAACAAGTTAAGAGGCTGTGACTTGGATGATTACACAGTCTGGTGGGTGGGAAATTGGCTAGAGGGTCGAACCCAAAGAGTGGTAGTGGATGGGTCGGTATCGACCTGGAAGGGCGTGGGGAGTGGGGTCCCACAGGGCTCGGTCCTTGGACTGATACTCTTCAGTGTCTTCATCAGTGACTTGGACAAGGGAGCGAAGTGTACTCTGTCCAAGTCTGCGGATGATACAAAACTGGGGAGAAGTGGACACACCGGAGGGCAGGGAACAACTGCAGGCAGACCTGGACAGGTTGGACAAATGGGCAGAAAACAATAGAATGCAATTTAACAAGGAGAAATGCAAAGTGCTGCACCTAGGGAGGAAAAATGTCCAGCACACCTACTGCCTAGGAAATGACCTGCTCAGTAGCACAAAAGTGGAAAGGGATCTTGGAGTCCTACTGGACTCCAAGATGAACATGAGTCGTCAGTGTGATGAAGTCATCAGAAAAGCTAACTACACTTTATCATGCATGATATCAGCAGATGCATGACAAACAGAACCAAGGAGGTGATACTTCCCCTCTATCGGGCACTGGTCAGAGTTGGAATACTGCATCCAGTTTTGGGCTCCACACTTCAAGAGGGATGTGGATAACCTGGAGAGGGTCCGGAGGAGGGCCACTCGTATGGTTAAGGGTTTGCAGGCCAAGCCCTGTGAGGAGAGACTAGGGCACCTGCACCTCTTCAGCCTCCACAAGAGAAGATTGAGAGGCAACCTTGTGGCTGCCTATAAATTTATCATGGGGGTGCAGAAGGGAATTGGTGAGGCTCTACTCACCAAGGTGCTCCTGGGGGTCACAGGAAATAATGGCCATAAGCTAGCAGAGAGCAGATTTAGACTGGATATTAGGAGGAACTTCTTCACATTTAGAGTGGCCAAGGTCTGGAATGGGCTCCCAAGGGAGGTGGTGCTCTCCTCTACCCTGGGCATCTTCAAGAGGAGGTTGGATGGGCATCTGGCTGGGGTCATCTGAACCCAGCACTTTCCTGTCTATGCAGGGGGTCAGACTCATTGATCTATTGGGGTCCCTTCCTACCCTAACATCTATGAATCTATGAATCTATTATTGGGCTGTTTCTAATTTTTTCTCTCTTGCTTCCTCTCTCATGCCTTTCAGATAGTACACACTCACACACACACACACACACATACACACACAGACACAGAATGATATATATTGTTGGTTCTCATTTAGAGGACAAATTTAAATTACTCTTTCTATGTATAGTTTGCATTGCAGTGAGGTTTGTTCTTATGCTGATAAAATGAAAATAAAAGGTAGTCTCTGCTTCTTAGAAAAGCTGGGTGAAAAGTATAAAATTAATAGCAGAGTCAAATTTTAATCAGGCTTAGTTAAAGGGAGAACTAATTATTAAAGATTTTGCAGTTAATGGGGATAACAAGAAAGGTATGGTCCTAAAGGAACTGAAAGTAGAAAAAAAATCATTCTAATCTTTAGGCCGTATCATTCAGTGACTAAGTGGTGTTTGATATTCATTAAATGAAGAGGCAACTCATAATCAGTAACTGGTGAATGATTAAACTTACACAGAAGTGTTAAATTAATGTTGGGCTGATTGGGAAAACTTTTAACCAGAGGTATGCCAGATCACTAAACAGTAAATTGAATGGCCTCAGACAAAGATGTTTAAATGGTTTATGTAGAACACAGGCAGACAAGGTTCTTTGGGTAAATGTGATATATTTTATTACATCAACTAAATAGTTGGAAAAATTGTTCTTCGCAAGCTTTTGGGCACAACTTTCACCCCCAGTTTTTGTGAAACAGACCCAATAGAACTTAATCTCAGGTGTTAAATAATAGGTCATCAGGTGGTCTGACAAATATTAGGAAAAATAAATTTTCTGCTAATTTAAATTAATTGTTTCTTTTGTGAGCTCCTACAGGCAAGTGAAAAATCTCTCTCCTCAGCTTGAAATTCATTGGACATTGTAGATACAGAGACACATTCCATAAATCTCTTTTATATATGACCCAATCCACCTGGAAAACGCTTGGAATGGTTTATAAGGAGAAGTAACTGCAGATGCTTGATTGTTATGGTTATGAGAAGGGAACCTGGTTTTCTCTGATAAAAAATAATTCCCAATTTTCAGATTAAAGAAGTAAACCAAAATCCACATTTTTCTGTGACTAAAATGAAATGCTACTAATATCTATATAAATTAAATCTCTTATTCTGGAGCCCAGATCTGCACCTGGGCAGGCAATTATTTCAGGTGGAAGGCTGCTTAACCAGTTTTGGGAAGCTGTTGAGGGCCACATGGGTAGTCCCACCCCTTGACAATTGCCCCTCCCCCTTGTCATCTTGGGACTGGAAGTCCCACCCCCTAACCCCTTACCTTTGCCACAGGAAGTCCTTCCCCTTGTCCCCTGGAAACACTCCTTTTGGGAGGTAGGTTGCCATCTTGGAACCAGAAAAAAAACCCAACAAATCATTCACTAAAAGTCAAACACCTACTACACCATATTTTAATTTTATTACAAAAATATATTTGTCATGATTGTGTTTGCATAATGTATATAAAAGTGATTACGTAATAACTCAAAAAGAAATTCTTAGTTTTGTATATTGTGGGAGGAGGCAGTGTGCATGTGGTGTGTGGAGGCATGCTGTGTGTGCGTGGTATGTGTGTCATGTGTGGTGTGGACTGTGTGGTGTATGTGATTGATATGTGTGGTGTGTGTGGGGTATGTGTGGTGTGTGGTATGTGTGGTACGTATATGGTATATATGTGTGTGGTGTGTGGTGTATGTGTGGTGTGAGTGGGGGGTGTATGTAGGGTGGAGGTGTATGGTAGGGTGTTGTGGTGTGTAGGAGTTTGGTAGGATGTAGGTGTGGGGGGGCTTGTGAGGGGATGTGGCTGTATGGGGGGGTAGGGTATATTGGGGATTGTGTATAAGAGGGGAGAATTGTGGAGACAGGGTGTGGCTGTGAAGGAGGTTGGGGTTCTGTGAGGATCCCCCCACACTCCTCCCACATTTCCCCATTGCGCAGCAGCAGGGGGAATGCTCAGGGCGCTGGCACCTGGTGGAGCATAGCTCCAGCCAGTGCTGCACATCACAATGAGGGGTGCAGCCTCCATGTGGCTGTGTGTATTACCAGTGCTCCCTGCCACTCACATGCAGCCCCTGCACTTGCACAAAAAGGAGGGAAGATGCATGTGCTGGAGCCAGGTGTCTTCCCTGCCAGGGCTGTGCAGTATGGGTGTGCAAAATGGGCCAATTTAGATCACTGTCCCAATTTGATTCGGCCAAATCTAAATCTGAACATTTGATGCTGATTCAGAGAATAAGCAATTCAGCCATAGACACAGATTTAAATGTTTTTTTCTACATACCTTGAGGTACCAGGTGCAGTTCTTTGATGCGGCAATGGTGGGATGGATGGAGCATCCCACAAGAGCATGAGGAGGCTCCCCACATGCTCAGCAGTGAACCCAGAAGTGCACTGGAAGTACTTCCAGTCCACTTCTGGGTCTGCCACTGAGCATGCTGGGGGCCTTCTAATGCCTTCCCAGCTCAGCGATCAGCCACAGGGGGACCTTGGGTGCCCTTCCAGACCCAGAAGGCACCAGTTGTTGAGCCAAGGAACCTAGAAGTGGACCAGAAGAGCTTCTAGTCCACTTCTGGGTCTGCTGCCAATTGTGCTGGGGACTGCCTCCCCACACCACGCTCCTGTAGAATGCTCCATCCACGCCACCGTCTCTGCATTCATGAGCCACATAGTACCCTGAGGTATGTAGAAAAAACATTTAAAGCTGTGTCTATGTCCGAGTTGTCAAATCTTTCCGAATTTCTCTGGACCAATTAGAAGGGTTACAATTCCCTTTGGAGAGATTAAAGGGCCTTCTGATTCAATGCAGATTCTGAAATTCAGCCACCAAATCAGGCCGAATCTCTGCTGAATTAAATCAGTGACCAAAGCTTCATACAGCCCTACTGCGCAGCACCAGAAAGAAGCCTCAGGTGGCGGGTCTCACTGCCTTTCATGCCGGGGCTGGACTGCAGGGGAGGGAAGCCCCAGGCAGGGAAGGCAGCAAGCTCTGGAGCCTAAAGGTTCTCTCTGGTGCTGCTCAGACCCAGCAGGGAAGACACCTGGCTCCAGCATGTGGGGCTTTCCTCCCTGCTGTGTGAGTGGAGGGGCTGTGTGTTAGTGGCAGGGAGCACCAGCAATACAGGAAGCCACACGAAGGCTGCACCCCTAGCTGCAATGTGCAGCTGCTCTGGCTAGAGCCACGCCCTGCCAGGCACCTGCACTCTGCACACCCTGCCTGCTGCTCCTACCACCACCTGTAGGGGCTGTGCACCATGGGGGATGTGTGGGGGCACCCACAACTGCCACTCACCCTCACACCCACATGCTGCCCACCTCAGCTTCACACTGCCACCACCCTCTTTCCCCTGGGCATGGGCTCTGCACTGCCACCAGTCCCTTGCTCTGGGCTCCCACCCAGCTGCAGCCCCACCCCCAATGCTTCCATACCTGTTGACTGGAATCAGCAGTAGATCAGAGAAGCAAACAGGTCCAGGGGCTGTGGCAGCAGCAGCCCTGCATGGAAGCTGTACGCTGACTTGCCGGGCCCTTCCACCCACAAGGGTGGGATCCAGACAATAGGGTACATTTTTGGGGCTGTGTGTACACATAAGTACCTCGCTCCCACCCTTGTGGGTGGAAGGGCTGGGTGCAGCAAAATGGGGGGGGGGG
>NW_017729032.1:167730932-167735776 GCF_001723915.1 Gavialis gangeticus
TGGGTGCAGCAAAATGGGGGGGGGGGGCCCGCAGGCCAGATGAAAGTGATTGGTGGGCAAATTCTGGCCCGCGGGCCATATTTTGCCTACCCCTGCTGTAGAAAAGGCTGGAATAAACAAATGATGCATGATACTAAGTAAAATTGTTGAAAAAATGTTGCAATTGTTGAACAACCAATTTGATAACTATTATTCCAACTTGCTAGCAGAAAAGCAATAAATCTGCAGCCACACTAACTTTTTAATTTTCATAGATTTCATAGATTTTCAGGGTCAGAAGGGACCTTAGCAAATCATCAAGTCTGACCCCCTAGGCAAGAAAGAGTGCTGTGGCCAGACAACCCCAGACAGGTGTTTGTCCAGTCTCTTCATAAAGACCTCCAACTTAGGGGAGAGCACCACCTCCCTTGAAAGCCCATTCCAGATTCTGGTAACCTTTACTGTAAAGACGTTCTTCTTAATGTCTAGTCTAAATCTGCTCTCTGTCAGTTTGTGACCATTGTTTCTAGTTACTCCAAGGGGCTCCCTGGTAAACAGAGTATCTCCTATTCCTTGCTGCCCACCCCTGCTGACAAATTGTAGATGTCCATCAAATCCCCTTTCAGCCATCTCTTATGGAGGCTGAAGAGATCTAAGTCCCTCAACCTATCCTCATAGGACCTATCCTTCAGGCCCCTAATCATATAAGTGGCCTTCCTCTGGACCCTCTCAAGGTTGTCCACATCCCTTTTGAAGTGTGGCTCCCAAAACTGAACACAGTACTCCAGCTGCAGCCTTACCAGTGCCGCATAGAGGGGAAGTATCACCACCCTACACCTGTTCATTATACACCTAATAATGCATGATAGGGTGTGGTTAGCTCTATTGATCATTTCATCACATTGCCAACTCATGTTCATCCTTGAATCAACTACGACTCTGAGATCCCTTTCGGCTGCTGTGCTGCTTAGAAAGTCATTTCCCAATCTGTATGTGTGTTGGTGATTCCTTCTCCCTACGTGCAGGACTCTGCATTTATCTTTGTTAAACTGCATCCTATTTTGTTGTGCCCACTTTTCCAGCTTGTCCAAATCCACCTGAATCTGCTCCCTGCCCTCTAGTGTGTCTGCTTTGCCCCATAATTTAGTGTCATCTGCAAATTTGGACAGTGTGTTCACTACACCCTTGTCCAAATCACTGGTGAAGATGTTGAACAGTACTGGCCCAAGGACTGAGCCCTGGGAGACTCCACTGCCCACATCCTTCCAGGCTGATACTGACCCATCCACCACCACTCTCTGGGTGCATCCCCCAATTTGCCACCCACCTGACTGTGTAATCACCTAAGTCACAGCTGCTCAGTTTTTTATGAGAATGGGATGTAACATTGTATCAAAGGCTTTTTTAAAATCCACGTATATGACAGATTTCATACATTTCATAGATTTTAGGGCCAAAAGGAACCTATTAGATCATCAAGTCTGACCCCCTGCTCTGGGCAGGAAAGAGTTCTGGGGTCAGATGACCCCAGCCAGGTGTTTGTCCAATCTCCTTTTAAATACCTCCAAGGAAGGGGACAGCATCACCTCCCTTGGAAGTGTGTTCCATATTTTGGCAATCCTTACTGTAAATAATTTTTTCCTGATGTCCAATCTAAATTTGCTCTCCTTCAGTTTGTGGCCATTGTTTCTACTTACCCCAATGGGCACCCTGGTATCACTGTATCCTCTATTTCCTGCTGTGCCCCTTGATGAGTTTGTAGATGGCAACAAGATCACCTCTCAGCCTTCTCTTGTGAAGGCTGAAGATATTCAGGTCCCTCAGTCAGTCCTCATCAGGTTTTTTTCTGTAGGCCTTTAACTATATGGGTGGCCCTCCTCTGAACCCTTCCCAGGTTATCTACATCCCTCCTGAAGTGTGGGACCCAAAATTGGATGCAGTACTTCATCTGTGGCCTGACCAACGCCACATAGAGGGGAAGTATCACTTCCCTAGACCTGTTTGTGATGCACCTACTTATGCAAGAAAGAGTGCAGTTAGCTTTACTTATTACTGCATCATATTGGTGACTCATGTCCATTTTAGAGTCGACTATGACTCTGAGATCCCTTCCCGCAGTTGTACTACTTAGAATGGTACCTTAGAGGCTACAGGAGTGTTGATGATTCTTCCTTGACTCCTGCATCTAAGCAGTTTGTGACCTGGTCATAAAAAGAAACAAGGTTTGTCAGGCAGGATCTACCCGCTATGAATCCAAACTGCTTGCCCTTCAGCATTACTTTTCCTGCTGGACTCCCACAAATATAGTCCTTAATAATTTTTCAAAGGTTTTCCCAAGGATAGAGGTGAGACTAACCAGTCTATAGTTATCCAGGTCCTCCTTCTTTCCCTTTTTGAAAATAGGGAACACAGTGACTCTTTTCCAGTCCCCTGGGACCTGCCCTGAGTGCCAGGAGGGTTCAAACAGTTCTGTCAGTGGTTCTGCTATGACATTGGTGAATTCCTTCAGCACCCTTGGATGAAGATCATCTAGGCCTGCTGACTTGAACCCATCAAGCCTTTCCAAGTGCCTCTTCACTAGGTTGACACTAAACTTTGGTGGGCCAGTGTCGCCCCCTGTGCCTGTCTATAGTCCAGTTTGGTGATACGTCTTTGTCCTTGTTCAGGAGTACTGATAAAAAACAATCTTTGAAGAGCTCAGCTTTGTCCCTCCTATCTGTTGCTACTTAGTCTAGCCTGTCCTGTAGGGGTTCTATGTTACCCTGCACTCTCTTTTTGCTCCCTGTATACCTGAAAATTGACCTTTTGTTGTCCTTAATTTTTGTTGCCAGCCTGAATTCCATTGCTGCTTTAGCTTTTCTTACTAACTCCCTGCAAGTGTGAGCCAAATCGGTATATTCCTCCTTGGTGGCTACCCCTTTCTTCCACAGTCTGTATGCCTCTTTTTTCATCCCTAGGATTTCCTGGATTGCCCTGTTCAGCCTTTTTGGCCTGCAAGACGTGTTCTTCAGACTTGGATCACCTTGGTCCCAGTAACAAGAATAAATAAAGGACCAAAGATGGAGGGGAAATTATTTTACAGATTCCAGTGTCACAAACTGAAATATAATTTAAAGTTGAGATCTAAAATCTACTGGCCTTTCCCCACTGACATGGCAATGAAGGGAAACATTTCAAAATTATAACCTTTCACAGCACATCTTTAAAGACACTTGCACCATTAAATGCTTAATTTCTAGAATTTGTGGAAATGTTTGGTATTTTATTACTAATTTAAGGTGAAGCAATTGATTTTGCAACCTCAAAGTTACTAATTATTTCTTTTTAATCTTTCTTAATTAGCTGGCACACTAACAATTTAATAATAGTAATTTAATTTAAAATGACGGTATAACATAGTTGGCAAATAGCAGCCCCATAAGTCAAAGAAACAATATGTAAAGTCAAGCTTACTGATGCAGCTACAATAAAGAAAGAAATGGCTAATAACTTAATACTAGAGACACACATGGTGGATAGACAGGATATATTTAAACATAGCACTCTGAGTAAAGCTATCAGTGTATTTAACCAACTAATTATTTTGGCTTATGCATGAACATATTCCTATGAAAGGCTAAATCCTGCAAAGTGCTGAGCTCTTTGGAATTGATGTATATTCCTATTTTTAGACATGACTAGGAATGTGTGGTTTGCAGAGCCTCATAGCCTTTTGAGGTGTGTAACAGGGAGCCTGGGGCTCCCTGTTCCTTTAAGGAAGAAGCATCCCAGTGAGGGAGCACTACGGACTAGGCAGGGTGCAGCAGCTGCAGGTTGCTGAGGCAACAGGCCAATTAGCAGGCACCTTCAGGCAGCTTGCTGACTAGGACACATGGCCCTGGGAAAATATAAGCCTAGAGCCTGAGCTGGCTAGCTAGTCTCTCCCTGGCAGCCATGGGGTGAAGAGTTCCTGGCAGCAGAGTTCCTGGAGGGACTGTAGTACTGCTTATGGATCCCAGGTGAGGTTAGGGGAGCTCACTGGGCTACAACCCATGGCTGTGGCTGGGAGTGTGGGGTGAGGGGAAGTTTTCCCTCTTAAAGTGTCAGATGCCTAGTTCCCCTTTATGTTTATGTTATAGCCCAGGGACTTAGTGTTTATGTTACAGTTATACCAGTGGTTTGGGTTGTAGAGGCGGTGTATGGTATATGGCAATTTGTGTCCAAGAGAGTATGGGATCTCCTTGAACATGAGTGACTATTGAACCCAGAGAGGACCATAGTGCCAGGCCACAGGGCCACACAGTGGCCAGGGATCTGGTGCCCAAGAGGGGCACAGGTATATAGGGGGCAGAGACCTGGCAGACAGAGGCCAGGGCCTGAAACGGCTGAACCAGAGCTAGTGCCTCAAAGCTAGGTCCACCACAGTGGGCCCAGGCTAGAAGGCCTAGCCAAAGTAAAGGGGCACAGGCTGAGGAGGCCAAACCCCCATCAGGAGAAACCAACATTATGATAACACCTGTGAGATTTGGGATGTGATGTAGGGAAAGATTGAAGCCATGCTGCAATTAGCCACTACAGCTTTAGGTGCTGTGCAGTGGTGCAGCCATAGAAAGGTTCAGTGAAGGTTCTGAGAGCAGAAGAAGCCAGTGGAGGTCCAGTTGGACTGGGGCCATGTGAAGGCCTGTGGGCAGCCTCTTTATTAGTAGTAGTAGTACTAGTAGTATTATATCAAAACATGGCAGGTGAGAAGGGAAGGAACCATGGGGCAGAGCGGGGCATAGTCACCAAGCCACCAAGGGGCATCATGGCCACCCCTGGGGCCATGACATGCTACAGGGTGCTGCAAAATGCACACAGTACATGTGGATCTATTCACCTTGCTGTAT
>NW_017729032.1:167736012-167736563 GCF_001723915.1 Gavialis gangeticus
AGGGCTATGAGAAGGGAAGGAACCATGGGGCAGAGCGGGGCATAGTCACCAAGCCACCAAGGGGCATCATGGCCACCCCTGGGGCCATGACATGCTACAGGGTGCTGCAAAATGCACACAGTACATGTGGATCTATTCACCTTGCTGTATATTTACAGCACAGCAACAAAATTATATACCAGGATATCCTGGTATCTAAAAAAAAACTGCAGGAAAAAAAGACAGAGCCTGGCCAACCATACCCACACTCCAGCTGCCGGCCAAGGTCTGTGCATCATTGCAGCCCTAGGATTTCCCCAGGACCCCAAGTAAGGCTGCTGGGTGTAGCCTAGGTACTGGTATAAAAACCTCAGCTGCCCCCCTGGCCCTACCTTCCCACCCCACTGACCCAGACCAGGTCCACTACTCCCCCTCCCCAGTGCCCCACATCTCTGGTCACTGCAATGCCCAACCCCTGCTTACTCTTCCGTGCCTGCTCCCCTGGGACAGACAGGACAGGCAGCCACAAATAAGTAATGCCCTGAGGATGGGATGTTGGGGGGGGGGGGGGG
>NW_017729032.1:167736714-167748429 GCF_001723915.1 Gavialis gangeticus
GGGGGGTGGCAGGAGACAGGGTTGGAACCGTGAGGGACAGGGGGGGTAGGGCCAGGGGAGCCCCAGGGGGTAGGGGGGAAGGCCAGACTGGGAGGGCATCTATATAGGAGGAGGGGAAATTCTGCCCCAAACATGTGACAGGTCCAAACTCAAGTGAGCACTAATGCTGATCTACATTTGTGAAGCTCACAGCATAAAGTGTAAGAAGGCCCTTACAGACAGAGGTATGGCTTTTCTTCTCGTATGATCATGTCTTCAGAGATGTACCACATGTGAAGAATGAGGTGGAAAAATTGGAAATAGAGCAGAGTACAACAACAAAAAAGAATACAGTTGTAGGAAATGAGACAAACAGCTGCTCCTTGCTTAACATCACGGTTACATTCTTGAAAAATGTGACTTTAAGTGAAATGATGTTAAGCGAACCCAATTATGTCACAGTAATTACCTACTAGTAGGCGGCGGACAAACAACATTATAACTGAACATTGCATGACTTTAAACGAGTATGTTCTCTAATAGATCACAGACATAGTAATGAAACAATGTTAGCCGGGACGACGTTAAGTGAGGAGTACCTGTATTAGGAATAGCTGGACGAAATAAAATTCTAAAGTATGTACTGGACAAAATGAAATGGGGGGTTGATAACATTTTTAAAATTAAAAAAAAAGATCATTACAAAGAAGCTAATTTTCAACTGTTCTCTGTGTTCACAAGAGATAGGAGTTTAAACTGCACCCAGGGACATTTAGATTGGCTATTATAAAGATCTTTCTAATCACGTGGGTAATTAAGTACTGGAACAGACTACCTAGAGAGGCTGTGGAGTTTTCATCGCGGGGGATGCATCTACATAAGATGTTTAACTCCACAGTAAAACCTCAGTGTCTACACGTGCAGCCCTATTAGGCCTCAGGAAATCAATTCACTCCACCATAGGTTAGTATTTATAAACACAAGTACTATCCTCTGACGGCATTCTTTAGTACACAGCAATGTATGTGTAGATGCTGATGGGGCTGGCTGGGGCATGAGGCTGCTTCAGCATGGATGCCTGCTGGCTAGCCCCATACTGGGGCACCCTTGTGCCCCAGCCAGACCCTCCACAACATATTTAGCCAGGTCAGAGCAGCCCTGCTTTGATCTGGCTCAACATGCTCTGGTCCCAGTGGCATGTGAAGATACAGCACCTGAGAGCAATAAACTCCAGCATGATAAGTGCCAGAGTTTATTGCCTCACATTAATTGCATATGTAGGTATGCCCCAGATGTTTTACGTGTTGGTAAGACAAACAAAAGTGCGGGTTAGACAAACATTTATGTGGGATGGTTTAGATATGGGTGATGTTTCCACGAGCAGGTTTTGAACTAGATAAGCTCCTGAGACCTTCTCCAGCTCTATTTTTCAATGATTCTGTAGTTTTAACTGTTCCAAAGGATACTTTGTTTCTTTAATGGGCAGTGATTTGAGTTATAAGAATTTAGTGTTTAATATGAGAACTTTTATGCAGATGTAGTGCAGGAGGTTTTTTTTTAACTTGAACAACTTCTAGAAAACCTACTTGAGTTTGAATGAGGACCTACCTGGTTGGACTGCCCCTCAGTTGAGAATAATGAATTAGCCAAATGGAAAAAAAATTCTTGAAGAAAGAGAGTCAGATAGGCCAGAGGAAATAGTAACAGTAGCAAGAAGATCACCTAATTCAGAAGCACCCGAGTCTCAGACCTTATCCTATGCATGGATGATATTAAAAGAAATCATTTGGAACAGGTACTTCAACCTGAGTGTGTACTAAAGGAAAATGCTCTCTCAGTTTCTGGAGCAGGGTTTGTATCTAGCGAATATCCAAGAAAGAAGACTATAATGAGAAATTTGAGGATTTCAGGGAGACAATCTTTTTGTCCATTTGCATTGGAAATAGGGGTATTATTTTATAGTAACTTGCAGGAGTTATGAGAACTGGACCCAGGGAGAATTTTTTCCCCCCTTCCCCATTATTTTGGACGTTAGGTAACAGCACTGTGTCATTATCAGTGGCCCAAAACATTCAGGGCATTTATACACGTTCCATGAATGGTTTGTGAGGGGGGGGTACTTTAATTAGAGTAGCCCCAAGAGCTGCTCTAATTAAAGCACCTGGAGTGTTTTGTATCAGTGTCCTCACACTGAAAAATGGCAAAACAAGTGCTTTAACTAAAGCTCACCAAACAAGCTTTAGTTAAAGTGCCTCCATTGCCATTTTTCAGTTCACGGATGCTGATACACATGATGCTGGAATCTGCTGGAGCATGTTAATTGCCAAGCTCCAGCACACTTGATAAATCGAGACTGCTCTAACACACTGTAATCATAATGTATTGGAGCAGCCTTGCTGCATGTGTATGGGCACCCTCAGAAACTAAGCAAAGAAGTTCTGTTTTTATTAGCAACTTAGGAGTTGTTTATGGCAACTATAACTGATTATCCACCATGACTGATAAAATAACATAATGTAAACTGATAAAGCTTACTAGCAAGCAGCATGTGTAGTGTTCTGTGTTTTAGGTTTTTATTGATTTTTACTGATAAATTCCCAGCTTTTTTTGCAGTCATTCAATTTTTACTGATTTACACATGTTTTTTAGTTCAAATCCCTGTTAATCAGCATGATGGGCATAAATGGCCCATTCCCCACTCATGCCAGTTAACAAGGATTTGAACTGAAAAATGGATGGTACCAGTAAGCTAAAAGTGCTGGTTACATAAGCCACAGGTTTATGGTTGGGTGGGGAGGTGGTGATGGCAACAGCATGCAGAGTGGGGGGCAGGGTGGGTACAGGTGGCAGTGCAGGGGCCAGGGGAGGGTGGCTGGAGCTGCTTCCTGGTGGCATGGTGCTCTCAGCTCTGATCCCCGGCAGAGCTGTGAGAATTGATCCCAGAGCAGGTGGGTCTAAGCTACACTGGGGTCAGAGCCAGGAGCTGGGAGCCGGGTGCTGCAAGCTTTGAGCCACGTGGTGGAGGGGGAGGCACACGGGAGAGTCCAGCCCCATTTCCAGCTCTGACCCTGGTGCAGCTCAGACCCACCCACCCTGGGAGTGATTCCCGTGGCCCCACCCAGTGGGGCTGGAGCTGCTGCCTGGGGGCACAGGGCTCCCAGCTCTGACCCTGGGCTGGGTGGGAGGTGCCAGTACCATTAAAGGACCCAGCCTGCTGCCAGAACAGACTACCAAGTGCTGGGAAGAGCCCAGTACTTTCCCTGGCCCCAGCCTGTAATAGCAGCCTGCTCTCACTCCCTGGAAAGAGCCCGGTACAGACCCCCCAGCCCTCAGCCCCCCTGGGAGGCATGTAGTAGCAAGATCCGTACCCCCCTATTCCACGCCCCCTGCCCCACACCCACTGATGGCTCCCCTGCCTTTACTCCCTGCTGCAACCCAAAGACTGGCTGACGGGCTGTGCCGTGCCCCTTCCCTTGTTCCAGCCTTACTCCAGTCCCTCCCTCACCACCATGGAAACTTATTATTATTTTCCCTGATTTAAACCGAGTTTTTTTCTTTTCTTCCTTTTATCCCAATTTCAACCCGCTTTTTATGTTTGGAATATAAACACTGAAAAATTCCCTGATTTTATTTATTTATTTATTTTTAATAAAAACTGAAAATGCAGAAAACTAAGCATGCGGTGCTTCTGAGCTAAAGGATGTTTTGGTGCATTCTCTTTAAAAAGGGAGGTAACTAAATGCTTTTTGAAGGAGGCAGGGATTTTGATTGGATAAGTATGATTGGAAGTCATTGGTAGGATAAAAGGCATGTTAATTTTCAAAGTTAAAATTACTCGGAGTATGGAATCATAGAACCAAATTAGGGTTGGAAGGGACCTCAGGAGGTCATCTAGTCCAACCCCTTACTCAAAGCAGGAACATCCCTGACTATATCAGCCCAGCCAAGGGGTATAAGTACTTAAAGGGTATTTCTAGACATGCTCCAGGAGGTGGGGGGGGCTTTAATTAGCTCATCTCCAAGAGCCACACTAATTAAAAATGCCCAGAGCATCATGTGTATCAGTACCCCTGCACTGAAAAATGGTGGTAGAATGCTTTGAACTAAAGGTGGTTGAATGAGCTTTAGTTTAAAGTGTCCTGCCACCACTTTTCAGTAGAGGGACACTGATGCATGTGATGCCGCAGTCTTCGGAAGCATGGTAATTTCCACACTCCAGCAGACTCAATTAATCGAGTCTGCTCCAATGTTCTGGAATTACAGCACATTGAAGCAGCCTCCCTGCATGTGTAAAAGTGCCCCAAAACCTCCAAGGATGGAGATTCCACAACCTCTCTGGGTAATCTGTTCCAGTGTTTTACTACCACCCTAGTGAGAAAGTTCTTCCTAACATCTAACCTCAAATTCCCTTGTTGAAAGCTGAGAACATTGCTCCTTGTTCTATCTGCCACCACTGAGAACAGCCTAGCTGCATCCTCATAATGGTACAAGTCACAGAAGAAGAAACCACTATACCCCAGAACAATAAATGATAGTATACCACAGGCTACTTAAGGAAAATTTCTGAGCATATTGGCAGTATTGAATTCTCTGGGACATTGTCTTAAAGGGCTATTAATCTAGCTTTGCAATACGAAGGTTCCTTAATATGGAAATATGTAGTTGGTATTTCATGGTAACCTATGCCTAGGAAAAAGCATACAGTAGGTAAAAACTGTTCTGGATCAGATTATGGGAAAAAAAATTAAAATTTTTGCTCCTTTAACATTTTTGTTTGGGGCCAGTTGACTTCAAAACAAAGCACTTTAAAGTTCCAGACAACTGGCTTTTGAACTTTTTTAGACATCAAGAACAATGTAGCTACCTTGGAGAAAGAGGATAGACTTTTGATGAGTATTTTTTTTGAGATCCTCGTGATTGCTAATTCACTAGTTTTATATTACCTGTGTCAAAACTGTTGTGTAGCCTTTTTCCAGGGATAGGATAAGTCACCAGAACATTTAGTTCAAATTATTTTTTGTGGTCTTTTTTTTGTTAGAAATGAATGAGAAGAAAACAGAAAAATTTGGCACAATAGTAATTGGTATTGGTGGGGAGGAGGTTTATCAACATTACTTCTTAGTTTTCAGGACAATGATGCTAGTTGCAAACTATTTGAATGTTTTGCTTTGTATATCTGTATTGTCCTACTCAGACTGCAATATAATTTTTAGTTACAGTTTTGAAGGTTTCATTAAAAAACTTCAAAAAAGTATTCAATAACAAGAGAGAAAAAGGGAAAATAAATCATTCCATCCCAAAAAGTGATCATTTATACACATTTTGTTTTCTATCCTTAAACCAATTTCTAATCCATGAGTGGACCTTACCTGTAATCCTAAATACCTAACCTAATAAGAGCTTTTGATGGGGAACATTGTCAAAGACTTTTGGAAGTCCAAATATACTGTCTCAACTGGATCACCTTAATCCATCTTACCTAATAGGTTGCTGAAGAATGCTTTCTGTCTGATGAGTGATAACCATGCTGATTTGTCACCAGCAAATCATATTTATCCATGTGCTAAATAATTCTTTTCTTTTCTTTTTTTAAATTGTTTCTACCAGTTCTCTGGGAACAGAAGCTGGACTCACTGGCCTGTAGCCCCCTGAGTCCTCTTTAACACCCTTTTTCAATATTGGAGTCACATTGGCAATCCTTTGTTCCTATGGTATTAAGGCTGTTGTTAGTGATAAGCATGGATCCTGGTTTTCTATATATTACCGGAGTTTTATTTTAATCATGGGAAAATGTGAATTTTAACCTGAAAATTGAGGATTTTTTTATCAGAGAAAACCAGGATAAGTTACATACTACAGTTAGGAGTTTGGTAATTTCTGATCTGAGCTTCTTCAGCACCCTTCAGAATGAATGGCATCTGGTCCTGGTGATTTGATACTGTCACCTTATCAGTTTCCTCTACAACCTCATCTACTGAAACCTCAATCTGTGTCAATTCCACAGATTTGTCCATAGAGAGGAGCAGATTTGGTTAGGGAATCCCCCTAACTTCTCCACAGTAAAGCCAGATACAAATAATACATTTAGGATCTTAATAATGGCCCTGTCCTCCTTAGCATTCCTTTTATAGCCTGATCATAAAAGGGACTAATTTTTACATCCTGATAATCCAAAGGCCCCATTCTGTAGTATGATGTAAAAAGTCAAAATGAGGATAATAAATCAAACTGATTTGAATCCAGTCTGTCAATCAGAACACAACCTAAGTACTAGTATGTCTTGTAGGTAAAGATCTATATATATATATTAGTGGTGTTTTATTTTAGTCATGGAACAATGCGGATTTTGGGCTACTTTTTAAAATACAAAAATTGGGGATTTTTTTTTTTAAATCAGAGAAAACCAGGATCCCTGGTGAGAAGTCAGAGCTGTGCATGCAAGAAATGGTATTAACCCTTAATAAACAATTGTTTACAGCATATTCTAATTTTAACACCACTTAATGTCACACAGATTTAGTGTGGTCTCAGTACAATATAACTTTATAAATACAGTGTGCTCAGGACTGATCACTTGCCAGAAATTTAAAAATGCTGGATTTTTGAAACTGGTACAGCAGCCAATCACGGAGTGGCAGGGAGGGGAGGGAAGTGGTGGCCAGTTCTGGAGCAGCAGCCACACATGGAGCGGTTGTGCCGGGTGGTGAATGGTGGCGGTAGCCACCATGTGCAAGCTTCCCCCTCCGCGTCTCAGCCGGGGGAGGGGGGGGCAGGAGCAGCAGCCGGTCCTGCAGTGCTAAAGTAATATGGGACATTTACCTTACTTCTCTCTGTGGGCCTTTGTATCCAACATTGAAACTATTAAGCACTACTATGATCTATAAGGCTATATTTTTTTCCATGTTCCTGGATTTTGCTGATTGCCACATAGGACCAGGAACGATGTTTCCTCTCCTGTTGCTTATATGTATCAGGTTTTGAGGATACCTTCCCTCTTCATCTTCCTCAGAAGTATTGGGTGTTAGTTGCAGCCAAGCCTCAGGATTACTGGAGTGTGCCAGTGCCCCTTCTGAAAACCTAGACCTGAAGGTTGATGGATAGAGTATCTTGCCTGCAGACTCAGGGTCATTCTGATCACCATACTTGGGGTCAGAAAGGAAGTTTACCTCTGGCCAAATTGGTACAGAGTGTGGGGGTTTTACCTTTATGGCCCTCTTCCTTAGATCTCTTGAATTTATTTTAACCCTCACAGCATCAAAACATTAGCCACCCTTGTCTCTCTGCTTTACCTGTGGTATATTAGGGTGTTATACCTTGTGGTTATGTCAGTTGACTGTAGTTTTACTAATGGGATAGACAAAGGATTAGTATATGATGGTTTGGATAGGAATGACTCCGCCTCTTGAAGAGGGGTTGAATAAAAAGACTTCTGAAGGTCCCTTCCAGCCCTATTTTTACATGAGTCTATGATTCCATAATAAATGACAGTAATATTACAAATGATAGTGCTCTTAAAATAATATTAGTAACCGTATCACATCACGTGTATAAAGAAATAAGAGGTAGTTGAAACTTTACTTGGGGAGCATTTTTAATGAAATATTATGATTCAGTTAAATCAAAATGAACCATAGCAACATATTGACTTCATGGATATTTTCATGGACAAATGAACAAAACCATTCCCTTTAATAAGGTCAAACATACTATTTTAATATATGATTTTAACTTAATTCCTTATAAAATAGAGTAGATGAAGTTAAACAAGATATTTCAGTCTGATCAAAATAAAACTATTGGAACTCATTAAAACAAATCATGAGTAGTAAAATTAAATAATAAGATAATAAGAGCAAAATTAAATAATGTTTTAATTATTACAAGATGATATTTTGTGCTTTGGTGGCAGGCCATCTTTAAAATGTATTGTTTTCCAATTTGTAAAAATAAATTTAAAAAATCATAATTACAGGTTTCAATCATCTCTACCTGAAACTGTGAGAAATGTAAAAAGCCAAGATTTTATAAAGTGATTAACACTTTGGGGTATTCAGTTTGATACAGCTTGAAGGTCTAGAGTTTCAAAAAGTGCCATATACCTACACTTTGATTACATTTTAAGGCATTTAAATGAGGCACCACAAATAGAAATATACAGACTTATTCATCAGCATAAAAAAGTAGTGCAACTGAGGATGGGCAAGCAGCTTATGTGCCCTGTTCACCATCTAAGGGGAGGGGCATCAGAAAGGTGGGAGTGGTGGTGCCTTACCCCACCTACTCTGCTCTTCCTGCACTTTCTGTCTGTAAGAAGCTCCCAGAGCAGGAAGTATGTGGGCTTCATCAGCAAAAAACAAGCGCACACATGCACAAAAAAATGGGATTCCCCCAACAGTAAACTCTACTGCCATTCTAAAGAACTATGATTCCAATAATATCTTGTTCTCTATAACCCTGTCCAGTTCCTGTACCCTGCTATCCAGAAGATATAAGGGGAAAGAGGGTGAGGGTCCAAGGGGAGAAGAGAGAGAGAAAGTGTACTGCCCTGGGCACACTTTTTCCACTCTACAATTTTGACATAAAGTCATCTAAGGAGTTTAAAATAGATACAATATACTAATGCATGAAGAAAAGAGATAAAACAACTTCCATCTTGTGGTTCTGGTGATTAAAAACTGCTACTAGAACACTTCTAAAGAATTATACTGAAGATGACAGTAATGTACTCCAGAGATGCATCCTTTCACAATTTTTGCTGTTTTTTAAAGAATGTAAGTTTTCATGTAACACTAAAAATTCTATCACCCTCTGGGTGTGGAGATACCCTTCACTCCCTAACTCAGTGGATTCCTGTCTTGTTCATTTCCAGCTAGACAGATCAAACAATGGAGGGGTGTGAATTTCTTTCATTTGACTACTATTTAAACATCAAAGTCTCTCTTGGCCTATTTAAATGCTTAGGGCTCAGTTTTGGGTTTGTTGCAAACCTCAAATAAGTGGATGCAAAAATCCAGTTTTTGACTCAGTGGGTACATCTACATGAGATAGTTAACTCAAGTTTAGAACTAACTACTGCACAGTGAGCAGTCTATCTACATGTGAAGATGCTTACTGCACAGTTACAGTCTCTAATCATGGGTAAATTTGTTACCCTTAAATACAAGTAGCAAATTTACTCTTGATTACTTACTGCACAGTTTGTCATGTGTAGATGTCCAACCAGGAGCAAATGTGCTCCCAGTCAGCCAGGCAGCTGGAGGCAGGAGATTACTCCCTTGCCCTGGGAGATGCCTGCTGTTGGAGCAGGGGGAGAATGTCCCCCTGCTCCAGGAGCAAGGAGCTCACAGACCCCACTTTCCAATCATGATTAGGGAGTGGGGGCTAAGAGATTCTTATCAGTATCTCTTCTCAGAATCTCTGAGATTGGTCCCATGACTGTGGAACTCACATTGGGAGACAAGAATCTCCCAGCTCGGGCCCCACAACCACAGAGCTCAAGCTGAAAGATGAGAATTTCCCAGCCTAGGCCCTGTGACTGTGGAGCTCAGAATGGGAGATAAGATCTCCTATCTCCAGCCCCGGGGTCATGGAGCAGGGGCTGGGAGCTTCCTGCTACCTAAGCAGAGGGACGTTGTCCCCATCCAGGCTCTGGTGGTAGAGCCCACCCTGGCAGCAAGCAGTTCTTGGGGGCAGGGAGAAATGTCTCCTGCTGTCTCCTGGCCCCATGCTTCCAGGTAGCCCTTGGGCTAGCCCCCAAGGAGCCAGCCCTTGAACTCCCCCTAGCTGCTGTAGGGGCCCAGTGCAGGGCTGCAGGGAGCAGAAGTGGTCTGCTTCTAGGAGCAGCAAATCTGGTCCTGCATCCCTGCATGTGTAGACACAGGCCCAGGACAGTTTACTCTAAAGTAGATTCCTCTCAAATAAATCAATCCTGCATTATTTCCATGTGTATATGTACCCAGTCACAAGTTAGTTTCTGTTTAACCTATGTTCTGTCAGCAAGAGTAAACTGTGCCATCCCTATATGTGTTCAGCAGCCTGGTGAAGTATAAAACTCTACTCTGCCTCTGCAAAACCATCTACTGTGTAACTGGCCAAGAAGGGCCTCAAGGGCTGCATCCAGATGAGCATGGTCATGCAGAATGTGACACCACAGACACATCTGCAACACCACATACCATGTGTTAAGTTCTCTGTGCTACAAGGGAGTATAATGGTTGGGGGGCCTGATATCCAAGGGTAAAAAAAAATGCACACAAAAAGTGGAGTGGCATGTGTGAGGGCAGCGTGTGCCACTCAAAACTGGAGCTGGGCTAGCTAGAGCTGCGCTCCAGCTGCTAGCCAGGCTTTGAACAGCAGGATTGCCACAGCTGTACCCTTGGGAGACCTCCAGAACCCCAGGTAAGGCCACTGGGGCCAGCACCTGTGGTAACTTGCTGCACACCAGAGTGCATATGGCATAGGCTTTTCTGGGGACAACCAGCAACAGCACAAGGTGTGCTAACTCTAGTTGTTCCCAGGGAATCAAACATTTATGCACATGTAGACACATGGAAGCTGCTTTTGCTACTTGTGTTACTGGAGTTCCCTATACCACCTTACTCCACTGTGTACATGCTCAGAGAAAATTAAAATTTGCCTTCAAAAGCTAGGGGCCTGCTGCAACATGCAATGTTATGTGTGAAACATTACACTTCTGCTGTATTCTCCAGTCTTACCCTTAGATACAACTGGAAGAATTTTTATAGTTGGTTTGTGCATTCAAAGAGGTTTTATTTGTGAATATATGCAAAAGACTGACTATACAAAACTTTGTGCAGATAGATACAGACTACACTGCTAAGCCTTCAAATCCTAGAGACTGGAATATAATTACAAAATACTTTAAGATATGAAAGACTCATTAACTTTTTATGGAAAATATTGACAAACATTCATGGGAAATATTGAGAAACAATACACCCCCTCATGAAATGTCTCAATTTTGCCCTTTGTGGAAGACATTGATCAAGAATGACAAACAGTTTTGCTTATATTTCACACTAAAAATCCATTGTATAGATTAGCTTGTAAAAGAGGGAGAAACACAAATATAAAAATATTGGAAGACAGTTTTGTAAATCCAAGTGTGTTATGTAGTTTGCATTTTTAATGTAAAATCATTTTAAGAGTAAATTAAATATTAGGGAAAAGATGTTAAGGAAATCATCTGACAAATATTGCAAAATGAAACAAAAGAAAAGAAATAGCATGTAAATGCTAAAGAACTGAGATACCAAACAAGTACCCTCCTCCCAAAGACAATCTCATTTTACAGCTCAACCAGAGAATGCTTTAATAAAATTACAACAAAGTTCTATCTAGATTAGTAAATGATGTCATACTTAAAAACATGTCAACAATCACATTTTAACTAACTTTTTGAACATGCCTCCTGAGGGCCAATCAATCTCTTTTTAAAGGTATTAAACTCTGTCTATAATAAGACTTTGTGCAGGATTAAGTATTACTCAAGATAAAAAGTATAAAAGAGTAGTTACTATAAAAGAGCCTTTTTAGGATGACTTGTGTGAAAAAAATATTATGCTTTGATTTTAAACTGAACAGAAAGACTTAGTAAAAATGATTCTCTGAGTCTCACCCAAAGAATAAAGGTGGTGATCTTCTGAAACTCTAAGTATATGTACACCCATTCATGGTACCTGATCTGTGACCATGTGGCTTACTTTAAGCTGTGTG
>NW_017729032.1:167753429-167754185 GCF_001723915.1 Gavialis gangeticus
AGAGCCTGTTTACATACTAAAATATTATGCTTTGATTTTAAACTGAACAGAAAGACTTAGTAAAAATGATTCTCTGAGTCTCACCCAAAGAATAAAGGTGGTGATCTTCTGAAACTCTAAGTATATGTACACCCATTCATGGTACCTGATCTGTGACCATGTGGCTTACTTTAAGCTGTGTGATCATGGATCAGGTGAGGCATGTGCATGTTTGCTAGTGCCAGGAGCTGCACTGGAAACCCAATCTAAGTAAGTCAGGGTGGGGAGAGAAGTAGAGTTCAGGAGGAGGCTGCAGGCCGTTCTTTGCCCAGTCTATCCTCCCTAAATGTCTGTATGGGTCATTGATCTATCTAACCCTAGTTAGATCAATTTAAGTGTAATATCTTCATGTACCCTAAGATATTTTTTTCCCAAACTGACACAGTTGCCAGGATGACTGACTTACATAGTCATATCAGTTGCTTAGTTATCTTGCTGTAACTATTTATGGAGATTCAGTTATTCTGGCAAAAGAGAGTCTTTAACTGTATTATCTTTGATGGTATGTATGTATTTCCCTGGCATAATTATAGTTTCATAGTTTCTAGGGTCAGAAGGGACCTGAGAAGATCATCTAGTCCGACCCCCTGCCATGGCAGGAAAGAGTACCCAGCAAGGTGTTTATCTAGCCTCCTCTTAAAAACTCCCAGGGTAGGAGCCTGCACCACTTCTCTTGGAAGTTGGTTCCAGACCCTAGCCGCCCTGACCGTGAAATAT
>NW_017729032.1:167754916-167769144 GCF_001723915.1 Gavialis gangeticus
GTGTCATCAGCAAATTTGAACAGGGTGCTTTTTACCCCCTCGTCCAAATCACTGATGAAGATGTTGAACAGTGCGGGCCCGAGGACTGAGCCCTGCGGAACCCCACTGCCCACATCCTTCCAAGTTGAGAAGGACCCATCCACTACCACCCTCTGGGTGCAGCCCTCCAGCCAGCTGGTGACCCATTTGATTGTGTGGATGTCTACACCACAGCCCCCCAGTTTCTTAATGAGAATGGGGTGAGAGACAGTGTCAAAAGCCTTCTGGAAGTCCAGGAAGACTATGTCTACTGCTACCCCTGCATCTAATGTCAATCTTTTTCTGGTATAGCAATATGGTAAACCTGATGTTCAAGGTTTTGGCCCTGTGGGCCAGATGAATGGTGCAGGTTTAGTCTGAAGGCTAGAATAGGCTGTGCACCACCACCATGCACCACTCCCACCCAGCCACATGTGCCAGAATTAGGCCCCATGGGATCAGATCCCACACTGATCTGATCTCTGGGGGTGAGGCAGGACCCTGGAGCTTATTCCTGCTGGGTAGGAACCCATAGCCTGATCCCAGAACATGGGGACTGGGCAGAGCTGTGGGACCCAATTCTGGTACATGTGGCTGAGTGGGAGTAGTGTATATTGGTGGTGCACAGCCTGTTCTAGCCTTCAGACTAGACCTGCACCATTCATCAGAGACATAACCTGCAGGGCTCCTCACAGATGGGTTGAGAGCTCACGGGATAGGTAACATAACACCAAGGCTATATCTGGCCCACCTGCTGGGGCTTGAGTATCACTCATACTGTAAAGAAATTAGCTATTACCTGATATGTTGTACTGTTCAAAAGGTTTGGGAGCAGAGCTTTGCAATGGAGTCACACTAGAGAGAAAGAGGTTAAAAAATGCTGCTAGCATCAGCAGCCCCATTGCCTTCACCACCTTCAAGGGATGTGAGAATGGGAAGAGAACTACGTTCGATAAGAAGTCATCTGGGTTGGGGAGATCTCCAATACTAACTCCCTAAGAAAGGCCTTCTGGAGGATATTACATCCTCCCAGACCTACAGTGTGAATGGGAGATGGCCCAAAATACATTAGACATTTTCTGGTTGTTATCAAGAGGATTTTGAGTCAAACTGTAGCTTGTCTGAGGCCCAGAAAGCAGATGCCAGTGGCTTCTTAATTTTTTTTTCTTCTTCTTTTCTTTCTTTGGGTCCTAAAAAGGTTAACTCCACCCACCTAGAGGGGTAAGTTTCCATGCTTGGACAAATGACAACTGATGTAACCTGTATGATGAGCCTGAGTGAGTACATGATCCTGGAACAATTTAACGGGCTATGACAGAGGAACTAAACCCCTGACAATTTAGTTTTAAGCAATTTGGCTAGGCAACAGCACTACCAAGAAGGATATGGGAGTCATGGTGGATCATAAACACAACATGAACCAACAGTGTAATACTGTCACAATAAAAGCAAATGTAATTTTGAGCTACATTACCAGAAGTATTGTATGCAGGGCACAAGGGGTGATAGTACTACTCAGCACTGGTTATGCCCCTTAGCTAAAATATGGTGCCTAGTTGTGAGCACCACATTTTAAGGGTGTAGCAAAACTGGAATTAATCCAAAAGATTAGACAAGACAGCAAAGAAATTGGAATGCAAGCAGGATGAGAAAAGGTTGGGAAAACTGGGTATGTTTAGTCTGAAGAAAAGGTACGAGATCAAGGTAGGATGCGATCATAATTTTCAATTATTTGAAGAATTGCCATAAGGAGGAGGGATAACATCTGTTCCCTAATGACACAAAGGGCAGAACATAAGGCAATGTGTTTAAAATGCAGCAAAGTAGATTTAGATAAAATCTTAAGAAAACTTTCTAACTATAAAACTGGCTGAACAATGGAAGAAAATGTCCAGGGAACTTGTGGAATCTCTATCCTGGAGATTTTCAGAAGAGAGAGAATAAGGCTCTCTGGATAGTCAAGGGTGGCTTAGGAATACACCGAGTTCATTTCTGTGCAGCATATTAGGACTGCATGGGTGACCTCAATTACCCTGACATCTCCTGGGAGGAGCACATGGCCATATCTGACTAGCCACATAGGTTTTTTATCTGTGTGGTAAAATTTTATATAGTACAGGAGGAGAATGGGCCATCCAGGGGGAAGGTTTTCTTGGATTTGGTTCTAATCAAAGGGGATGACCTGGTGGGAGATCTGAGGATTGAGGGTAATCTGGGAGATAGTGACCATCGGGGATCCTGGTTTTCTCTGATTAAAAAAATGAAGCCCTAATTTTCAGTTTTAAAAAAGGAACCCAAACTCCACATATATTCATGATTAAAATGAAACACCACTATAAATAAATAGAGAGAGAGAGAGAGATTCCCTGGTGATCATGAGATGATAGAATTCACTATCCATCATAGGGCAGAAAAGTCAGCCCATAGAGCAGAGCTACTTGACTTCAGGAAGGCTGACTTCAATAAACTTACAAAAATAGTGGGAGAGACCCTAGGGAGTTCAGAAATGGTTTTTGGTTCCTCAAAAGAACTATCCTCAGAGTACACAAAAGGTCTAGTTCTGTATGCAGGAAAGGTGGTAAAGGGGCCGGAAAGCCCTCTTGGTTTACCAGAGGAATCAAGGAGTGCTTAAAAAAGAAAAAGGAGGCTTACACACAGTGGAAACAAGGGGTAATCACCAAGGAGAAATACACAAGTGTAGCCTGTATTTGTAGGGAGGTAATAAGGAAGGCAAGAGTGGTGACCAAGATCAGGTAAGTGACCAAAATCAAAGACAACAAAAGTCCTTCTTTAGGTATAGAGAGCAGGAGGCAGACCAAGGGAAATGTGAGGCCCTTGCAGAATTGGACAGGACAGCTGATAACAGGCAATCAGGAAAAAGCTTAACTCTTTAAAGAATACTTTGCATTGGTATTCCTGCATGCAAATGGTGGTCACCCACCTGGTCATACGAGGGGGAGGGGGTTGTGATTGTCAACCAATGGTCAGTGTCGAACTGGTGAGGGAGCACTTAGATCGGCTGAATGTCTTCAAGTCGGTAGGACCAGATGGACTACACCTGAGAGTGCTGAGGGAATTGTCTGAAGTCATTCTGGGACTGTTGTGAAGATATTTGAAGACTCATTGTGCTTGGGAGAGGTCCCAGAAGACTGGAAAAGGGCCAGTGTGGGGTCAATCTTTGAGAAGGGGAGGGGAGAGGATCTGGAAAACTATAGGCAGTAAGTTTGACTTCAATACTAGGTAAAATTTTGGAAAAAGTTATCAAAATGTCCATTTGTAAGAAATTGGCAGAAGGCATGATGCTGAAGAATAGCTAACATGGTTTTGTTACAGGCAGGTCATGTTGGACCAATCTTGTCTCCTCCTATGACCAAATGACAAACCACTTAGATGTGGGAGACATGGTTGATGTCATATACTTGGATTTTTAAGAAGGCCTTTGATATGGTCTCCTATGATATCCTTATAAAAAAACTGGGGGATTGTAGGCTAGCAGAGTCCGCAATCAGACAGATTGAGAACTGGCTAAGGGGTTGAATCCAGAGATTGTTAGTGGACAGGTCTGTATCATTTTGGTGGGAGGTGTGGACAGTGGTGTCCCACAAGATTTGGTCCCCATGCTGTTCAACATCTTTATCAATGATTTAAATGAGGATGTGAAAAGCACTCTGGCCAAGTTTGCAGATGATACTAAGTTATGGGGAAAAGTGGTCATGCTAGGGGATAGGATGTGGATCCAAATGGACCTGGACAAGCTGGGAAGGTGGGCAGAGTGGAACTGGATGCAGTTCAATAAAGATAAATGAAGAGTGCTTCATCTGGGGAGAAGTAACCAGCAACATGAATATAGGTTAGGAGGATGCTCTGGCCAGCACAATGGCTAAAAGGGACCTTGGGGTTATGATTGACCACAGGATGAACATGAGCCACCAGTGCAATGCTGTAGTCAATGGAGCTAATAGCATACTAGGATGCAGTAGCCAATGGATTGTGAGCAGGGCTAAAGGAAGCGATACTTCCTCTCTACTCATGTTGGTGAGACCTCAGCTGGAGCACTGTGTCCAGTTCTGGGAGCCACACTTCAAAAAAGACATGGAGAATCTTGAAAGGGTCCAGAGAAGGGCCACAAGAATGATTAAGGGCCTGGAAGACAAGCTTTATGAAGAAATACTAAGGGATCTGGGACTGTTCAGCCTGGGGAAGAGAAGACTGACGGGGACTTGGTGGCTGTCTATAAGAATGTAAGGGGTGAATATCAGGGAGCTGGGAGTAAAACTGTTCACTAGAGCACCCCAGGGGAGAACGAAGAGCAATGACCATAAACTGTCTCAGGTTGGATGTAAGGAAGAACTTCTTTATGGTAAGGGTGACCAGAATCTGCAATTGACTTCCAAAGGAGTGTCACAGGCCAGCCTGGCACTGTGAGTATATCAATTTAGCCACTCGGCTGTTTGGTTCAGGATCAAGGAGGCAGAGTTGGGAGTAAAACAATGGCAAATTTATTATAGCTTACACACACACACACACAACAGTTAACAGAAAGATAAATGCAATAAGCAGATAATGCAGTATTAAAGAGCTAATAGTAAATAATAACAGATAATAACAACAGATAAATAGATTTCATAGACTTTAGGGCTGGAAGGGACCTCGGAAGATCATCGAGTCCAGCCCCCCCACCCAAAGGGCAGGAAATCAGCTGGGGTCATAGGATAGATTAATCTGTTGCAGGCCAGCTAGACACTGTGAGGGTATCAGCTCCTGAGCTGTTTAAAACAACAGATAGGCAGACATGGGTTGACAACTTATTGATAGTCCCTCAATGCCACGAGTGCGCCAGGTGATTCCAGCGAAGTCAGGCATCCCCGATTGATGCTGTCCAAAGGATTACCGGGGAAGATCCCTTGATCACGATCCAGTCCTCACTCACACCGGGACTTCAGAGTCCAGGCTTAGAACAGCAATTTCCATCCTGTTGCCTCCTTCCTGTTGGTCACCCATGTCACGGGTGGGGCCTAGGAGCGGCCGTGATCCCGCTAGCGCCCCCTACCGTGCCAAGTGAGTGATCCAGCACCCTCGATTCTCGCCCGCCACATCTTGTTGGAATAATAGTTTGATATGGGAGGCTGCCTTATGATCCCCTTGGTCACAGTGCTCTGCTCATAACTGCCCCTCCTGTACCAGATGGGGTGACTTGGTGCAACCCCAGCCTTATGGGCTATGCGTGCCTCCTACCTCCCCTTTAGCACACCCCAAGCCTTGCAGCTGTGCCGGACGTTCTTGTGTCTCTGATATCCACGCCCTCTCCAGGCCTTTACCCACACGCCCTGCCCTCTCCGGGCTCCTGCTCATGAGCTCTGCCCTTCCAGGCTCTTTAGACTTGCCCTCGCCCCTTTCAGGGGCTTCACAATCAACTCACCCTTGTCTAGGGCTTCTCCCGTAACCTCATCCTCACCAGACCCTCTAATCTTGTACGTGCCCTTCTCCGGGCTTCCAACTGCGCCTTTCTCCTCCTGGCCCCGATCCGCACATCCACCCCTCTTCAGGCTTCACTCGCATGCCTGCTCCTCTCCAGAACTCTTAACCGCGTGCTCGCCCTTCTCCGGGGCTTCTATACCAAACCGGTGCCGCTCCAATCTTCTACTGGCCCTCACCAGGCTTCACTCTCACGCGCTCGCCCTCCCTGGGGCCTGTGCCTCGCTCTTCTCGTGCTCACCCTCCCTGGGGCCTGTGTCAGCGCCTCTCGCCCTCTTTCCCTCGCTGGGGCCTATGTCCCTGCCTCTCGCGCTCACCCTCGCTAGGGCCCTCGCCCTCGCTGGGGCCTATGTCCGTGCCTCTCACACCCTCGCCTTTTCTCTTGGGCTTGTCCTGCGCTTCTTGCGCCCTCGCCCTCTCAGGGGCTTGTCCCCCGCTTCTCGTGCTCTCACCCTCTCAGGGGCTTGTCCCGCACTGAACCGCGCTTGGGGCTCAGGTGGCCCATAGCCATGCCTGGCCCCTTGACCCTTCTCAGGGTTCCTTGCCCTACTGGGCCAAATACCGCCCTCACAGGCTGGGGTCTCAACCCCACACACTGCACCACGCCGGTGCTGAACAGCAGTGCCTCCCCGGCACTGCTCTACGCCCCCAAACAGGGCACCCGGGAACCCCCAGACTCCTGGAGAGCTCCCGTGAGGACACCGTGTCCCACCGGCGCCACCCAGACGTGCCTTCCTGGCACTGCTCTGTGCCCGAACCGGGCACCCAGGAAACCTCCCCAGACTACTGGGGATCTCCTGTGAGGCCTCCTCACACCCCTACAGCCTCACCCGGTCCTCCAGTTTATTTACACCTAACACAACAGAACCATAAGCCAACCAGCTGTAACAGAACACTAAGCCTACCGGCTACAACTTAAGTTCCCCACCAATCTGGCTAGCCTCCGTATCCCTGGCGGGTTCCTCTCCACCCAGCGTCCGCATGCTTAACACACCGCACAGCCCTGCCTGCTGTTGCAGCGCTGCTTCTCCTTAGGCTGCCAGGAGGGAACTCCCCCCTAGGCTGCGGCCTGGCCTGCTTATAAAGGCCAGGTCCTGCCCCTTTCTGGCCATGTGACCTGCTCCGGTTGCCGCGGCAACCAGCACCTGAGCTGCCCTGGCCATTAGCAGATGCCCTGATTCCTACTTAGGAACGGGGCACCCAAGTGCCCCGATGACAACCTAATGCATGTGCTTTTTATACCTAACTTTATGCTAATCTGCTGGCCTTAGGGCCATTCACAATATTTTTTTATAGCTATTACCCTATGCGATTAAAAGGTGTTAAAATTATTATAAAAGGTTTCTACCCAAACTTGGGTTTATCCAATAAGCAAATTACAACGCAGCATCTTCAGGTTTGAAATTAACATTACTCCGCCTAAATCCTTTAGAACTCTCTGACTATGCTTCTTTGAGATGTAATTTCCTGGAATGTGCTGGGTAGGCCAGGCAGTTGAATCCAAATTTTATCATCACCAAGGCTAAATTCTGAGCAAGAAAAGACCGTTAGGTCAGCTAATTTTACAGCTATAGCTTTGTCTTTAAGGCCTAGTCAGTTTTACAAACAGTTACAAGTTACATTTGCGGGTTACAAAAATACAAGCTTTATATTAGACAAAAGTTCCAAATGCCTCTAAGAAGAACATATTTATTGCTTATTAATTTCTTTGTTTCTGGCCGTCACAAAGGAGGTGGTGCAGTCCCCAATCATGAAAGTCTCCAAGAAGAGACTGTACAGACACTTTGCTGGCATCATTTGATCTCAGCAGTATTCCTGCCCAGAGCAGGGGGGTTGGACTGATCTTTCAAGGTCCTTTCCAGCCCTTAATTTCTATGACTGTATGACTAGATGACCCCTAAGATTCCTTGCAAACATATGACTCTATGGGTACATCTACATGTGCATTAATATGCTTTAGTTCATGCACATTAAATCTAGTAACTCCATTGTGAGGTACTAGGGAAATGTATATTAGCTTATCTTAATATACATTAACTAAAGAGTGAGGTTTTGTAGTTACACTTAAATCACATTAGCCTATTTTAATGCACATCCACTAAATAGCACTTTTTTTAGTGATGCTTTAATGCACATTAAAATAGGTTAATGCACATTAAAACACACATGTAGACATGCCCTATGACTTCTTAAATGACCCACAGACTCTACCCAGATTATGAGTTATAGAAGCTCAGACTTTCTGGATAAAAAGACCCTTTGGGGTTCTTGGTTTCTAAACACAGAATGAATACTCACCTTGTATAACTGATCATAAGGGATTCTGGTTTTCTCTGATAAAAAAAAATATCCCCAATTTTTGGGTTAAAAAAAGTAACCCAAAATCCACATTTTTCTGTAATCAAAATAAAACACCAGTAATACATAAATATATGTATAGTGGTGTTTCATTTTGATTAAAGCAAAATGTGGATTTTGGGTAACATTTTTAACACAAAAATTGGGGATTTTTTTTTAATCAGTGAAAACCAGGATCCCTGGTGATCATTTGATTACTAACCAGTTATTTCCACTTGCCAATACCTGGGCCAGATTTGAACAACTTACTCAATTATCACATATATCTCTAGATGGCCTCTGGAGAAGCAAACATCTTGCTATCAAACAAGTGTATGTATTTTTAAGCAGGTTACTTATGTTACTGCCCTACATAAATGAGGCAACTCAAGCTTTACGTTCTTAGACCAGTTTATGCTACACAGAGCAATCCACAATTATGAGCAAGCAAACTGAAACCCTCTGTTTGTCTGCCCACATCAGGAGAGACCAATTTTAACTCTGAGCTTTGCTTCACTTCACTTCACTTCTCCCCTCCCCAGCCCAGCCTCCAGCACTGTCTTCTGGAGTTCTTTAGTCTCCTGCTGGTTCCACCCTCATGATCTGGTTATCAGTTTGAGCTGGCCCCTAACCTCCCACTAACAAGAAAAAAATTCAGTTTAAATCAGAGAAAATAATTCCTGCAGCAGCAAGAGAGGGAGGGATTGGAGTAAGGCTGAAACTAGGGAAGGGGAGGGGTGCAGCACAGCCCTTTCAGCCACTCCCGGGGCTGCAGCAGGGAGCAAAGTGGGGGAGCTGTCAGTGGGTGGGGGGCTTGGGGTGCAGGGGCACGGATTCTGCTGCTATGCATCCCCTTGGGAAGGCTGCAGGCTGGGGGGGCTGCACCAGGCTCTTCCCGAGGGGTGAGAGCAGGCTGCCACTGCAAGCTGGGGCTGGCAGCTGCACCAGGATCTTCCCAGTGCTCACCAGCCTGTTCTGGCTGCAGGTTAGGGCCAGCGACAGCACTGGGCTCTTCCTGGCACTCAGAAGCCTGCTCTGGCTGTAGACTGGGGCCAGCAAAGGTACCAGCACTTCCCACCTTGCTTGGGGTCAGAGCTGGGAACCCTGCACCCCCAGGCAGTGTCTCCATCCCTGCCAGGTGGGGCCATGGAAATTGCTCCTGGGGTGGGTGGGTCTGAGCTGCATCAGGGTTAGAGCCGGGACCCAGGATATATTATATATCCAGCTCCTTCAGCACAACTTTCCAATCTGTCAAAATCCTTCTGAATTGCACTCATATCCTTCAACATGTTCACAGTACTTCTCAGTTTTGTGTCATCTTCAAACTTGCTCAAGAGGCTTTCTGTGCCAGCATTCAAATCATTAATAAATGCTTTGAACAGCATCAGGCCCAGGGCAGACCCATATGGGACTCCACTCAAAGTCCCCTGCCATTCTGACGTGGACCTGTTAATAATTACCCTTTGGTTATGATTATTGAGCCTGTTATATATCCAGTGTGTAGTAATTTTATCTATCCCACATTTCTCCAATTTATTTATGAGAATGGCATGAGGGACCTTGTCAAAAGCCTTGCTGAAATCTAGATACACATCATTCCCTTCACCTACCCAAGTACCATCCCACAGGTTTTGGAAAGATTTGTTTTGAATAGATACTTAAAGAGTGTCTTATACACCTCCTTTTCCTGATTCAGTGGCTTATAATAAATGCCCACCATTATATCAGTGCCACATCTTTCATCTTTCAACTTCACCCAATTAAATTCTGTTTTGCCTTCTTCCTCATCTTGCCCCAGGGAACAAGTGTATGTGTTTTTGACATACAAAACAACACCTCACCTTTTCTCCCAACTCTGTCCTTCCAAAACAGATTGTAGCCCTCAATGTTCACATTCTAGTCCTAGGAGCTGTCCCAGGTCTCAGTGATGCCAATCAGGTTGTAGTTCTTGTCACAGGCTGTAGCTTCCAGCTCATCTCATTTATTTCCCATGCTTCTTGTAAGTAATAAGTGCAGAAGAGACTGTCATTGACAAATTGCACTCTATGGCCACGTTCACAGATGTTCAATAAGCTGATGACTCACTCAGTGCAAATCTATTGTCTCATGAGACAGACAGATGTCTATCATACTATTATGCAGATTCTCCAACTTATCAAGAGGCTTTGAAATCCATCAAGAAGATTTTTAAAAACCATATAGTTCTAATGAAGCACCAGCTGAGATTTATGGTGGAAAGAAGCTGTCTTACCACCTGAAAAAATGGAAACATGAACAGCTTTCCAGAGACCTGAGAGATGCCAAAATCATTATGGTATTCAAGAAAGGCGACAGAACAGATTGCAGCAATTATCTTTGTATTGCGTTCTTGTCCATAGATGGAAGATCTCTGCCCACATTCTCCTCAATAGACTCATCTTCCTCTCTGAGGAGGTTTTGCTTTGGTGTGATTTCAGACCTATCACAACAGACACGACTTTTGATGCTAGACAGCTGCAGGATAAGTGCCATGAGCGACACCAAGATCTTTACATGGTGTTTATTTATCTAAGTCCTTTGCTTCAATCAACAGAGAGATCCTCAGGAATCATGATGAGATTTGGATGCCCATTAAAATGTTCTTACCATCACCTGAGTCCTTCATGCTGACATGACAGAAACCATTCTGTGCAGTGGCTTGGAAATGCCCCCCTTTATTATTAGAACTGGAGTCAAGCAGTAATCTGTGATTGTACCACCACTTTTTTTCCGTCTATATTGTAGCTATTCCACATCGCATTGATGATAGGTTTCAATCTGGACTCAGCATACACGATTGCATAGATAGGATTCTCCTTAACCTCACCTGGTTATATTCCAAATCCAAGATAACCAACACCACCATTATTGATCTTCAGTGTGCTGATGATTATATTGTGTCCACCCACTCAGTTGAAGAGCTCCAACTCATTTTTATTACTACTGGGCACATATACATGAGATATTTACAGTAGAATTGATTAATTAGCTCCACAGTAAATATCTCATGTCTACACATGCAGCCTTATTAGGCTGCAGGATACTAATTAACTCCACAGCAGGGTAGCACTTAAAAATACAAGTACTATCCTGCTACCAAGCTTTTTACTCCAAAGCAGTGCATGTGTAAACACTGATGTGGCTGGCTGAGGCATAAGGGTGCTTCAGTGTGGGGGCTGCCTACTGGCAAGCCTCTCACTGAAGTAGCATTGTGCTCCAGCCAGCCCTTTGACAGCACATTGAGCCCAGTCGGAGCAGCCCTTGGCTGGCAAGCTGATGCCCCCACCACCACTACCACCAGGCTCCCTGCCAGCCAGAGCTGCTCCAACCTGGCTCAACATGTTGGGTACGGGTGCATGTGCAAACATGGCAATCAGGAGCAATAAACTCTGGTATGGTAAGTGCTGGAGTTTATTGCTTTACCTTAATAACATGTGTAGACATGCCTTCTGTGAAGCATATGAAATGTGTTGAAACACTGTCAACTTTATGAAAACCAGGATACTTTACCATCAAACCCCAAGCCAAGAAGCTGATCCTTCACATTTTACTATTAGAGGACAATCTTTGGAGAATACTGAGTAATTCTGCAGTCTGGATAGCCACCTTTCCCATTGATGCTTTTGGACATTTCCAGAATTGTTTATTCAATGCTCATGACATCAGGACTTAAACTAAATTTCTTGTCTACAGGACTATTGTTACTTCTGTCCTGTTTTTTGGATTTGAAACCTGGATGACAGATCAGAAAATCTGAACGTTTTGCAATATTACCATCAACATTGATGTCTCCATATCAATTAGAAAAATAGAAGCAAGCACTACCAATATCAAAGCCATGTTTAGACAGCATAAGTATCACAATACATCATAAGGACCTGATAACCTGCTCTGAAAATAGGTCCTATACTTCCAACTCATCAATGATCACTGCTGTAGAGGTGGGTAAAAGAATAGATTTAGGGACATCTTGAAGGCCAAACTGGAGAAATGTGATATTGACATCAACACTTGGGAGAATCAAGCACTGAATCATTACCAGCTGTGCCATGATGTATGGCAAGGCATCAATCACTTCAAGGAAACTCACCTCATTTGGGGGTGGATAAGTGAGAGAGGCAAAGAAAGGAGCTCTGATCTAATTTTACCAGGATGTACTCCTTCCTTCTGGAACTATTTGCCATGTCTGAAGTTCAGTTTGTTGATCTCCTCAGCCATCTCTGGACTTCCTGGTTGCATCGACACATGTGCCTGACTGTGCAGTTGTTACTGTGCAGTCATTTACTACCTACTTTAGCAAGTACTAAAGGACTATGCAGTAACTACCAGTTCCACACAGTCCCAGTGCCACATAGATCATTTCCAACCCTACTGCACAGCAGCAACAAGCTGCCAACTGATGCTACATCATCGTAGTGATGAGCTATGTCGCTGTAGCTCATCACTACAGTGACATAACATCTCTTAGACACACCCACTGATGGGTGACTACTATTTATTGGAAGACTGTCATCCTAATATTAAGGGACTCTGGTCACTGCTAGCCCAGGGAGAGAAGGAGGGCTGCAGTTTCACTGCAGAAGAGGAGATATAGGGCAGAGAAGAAAGATTTAGCATTTTTCTTAAGAACTGAAAAGCAATTTGAGGAAAGGAGAAGCCTATACAGAAGGAATGGACTCCAGTTAAATTAACAACAAAGAGATATTGGAATTATTGTGCTTAGTTCTCTACAAATATCAGCTGTATGTTAAGCAGAGTCCAACAAAGCAGACAGGATCCCTTTGAATTATTAGGAAGCAAACTGAATACAAAACAGAAAATGTCATTATGTCACTGCATTTATTCCTACACCTTGAATACTGTGAATAGTCCTGCCCCTTACCTCAAAAAGATGATAGTACAGGTAGAAAATGTACAGAGAAGGGCACCAGGGATTATCAAGGATATAGAGAGGCTTATGTATAAGGAGAAACTAAATAGGTTAGGACTGTTCAGCTTTAAAAAAGGGTGGGTAAAGGTGGAGAAAGAGAATAGGGATTTACTATGCTCCGTAATACTAGGTCTAGAGAGGATAGATTGAAATTATTAGATAGCAGGATTAAAACAACAAAAAGGAAGTTCTTCATACAGCATGTAATTCATTTATGGAACTGATTGCCACAAGATGTAAAGGAGTCAGGTTCAGAAGATTCTAAAGTTTCTAAAGATTCATGAAGAATAAGTCTATCAGTGAATATTACAAATGAAGCTTCTTATGCCTCTGAATTATGGAAGTTGTAAAAGAAGAAGGACAATTTCTCAAATGACAGCACCATTTAAGAAAATGAGGATTTTGTTAGTGAGGATTCAGTAAAAAGGATAGGTCATGGGACCTGCCTCCGCACGCACACTCACACCTTGACTAATGAGAAGGATCCTGGTTTTCTCTGATAAAAAAAAGATCCCCAATTTTTGGGTTTAAAAAAGTAACCTAATATCCCCATTTTTCACTGAATAAAATGAAGTGCTACTAATACATATACATACATACGTACATGTATATTTGAGTGTGTGTGTATATATATATATATATATATATATATATACACAGAAATTGCCAAAATATATATATTCTGGAGATTTCTGGGGCCGCAGAAATTGCTCCCAGGGTAGGCAGGCCCAAGCTGCACCTGGGTCAGAACCAGGACCTGGGCTCTGGGAGCCCCACAGGAGAGGGGGGATGGGCAGGTGGGAGAACCTGGCCCCGCTCCTGGCTCCCAGCTGTAACCCCAGTGCAGGTCAGACCCACCTGCCCTGGAACTGATTTTGATGGCCCTGCCCAATGGGGCTGGAGCTGCTGCCTGGGGGAGCAGGGTCCCCACCTCTAACCCCAGGTGGGGTGGAAGGTGCTGGTGCTGTTGCCAGCCCCAGCCAGCAGCCAGAGCAGGCTGCTGAGTGTCGGAAAGAGCCCAGTGCTGTTGGCAGCCCTAGTCTGTAGCCAGAGCAGGCTGCTGAGCACCGGGAAGAGCCTGCTACAGCTGCTAGCCCCAGCCTACAGTGGCAGTCTGCTTTTGCCCCCTGGGAAGAGCCTGGAGCAGCCCCCCAGCCCGCAGCCCTCCTGGGAGGCATGTAGCAGCAAGAGCCTCACCCCCTCACCCCACACCCCTGCCCTGTACCCACTGACAACTCCCCCCACTTTGCTCCCTGCTGCAGCCCTGGGAGCGGCTGATAGGCTGTGCTGCACCCCTCCCCGCCACTTCCCCAGTTCCAGCCTGAATCCAATTCCTCCCTCTGTCACTTCTGCAGGAATGTATTATTATTTTATATTTTATAATAATATAAAATAATCCAACTGAAGGAGCTGGAGGCTGAAGGAGCACATCTTTATCAGCAACTTGGAG
>NW_017729032.1:167769980-167800227 GCF_001723915.1 Gavialis gangeticus
TCAGGTCCCTTCCAACCCTAGAAACTATGAAACTATAAGCCTCCTTAGAGGCATTGGGTGTTGGCTACAGGTACAGCTAGGATGTGCTGATTCTTCTGGTAGAAGTAAAGCCACAGGTTCCTGGCTAGAGGGACTTGCTCTTCTGGTCAGGGTCAAACCAATTGCCGTATATGAGGTCAGGAAGGAATTTTACCCCATCGTCAGATTGTTATGAACTGTGGTGTTTTTTGCCTTACTCTGTAAGAGGCAGCATGGGCCTCTACCCAGGACCTCTTGAGCATATATTAACAACATTTTATAGAAGCAGGACATTGGCTGCTAGGGTTCCCCTGCTTTATCTGTGGCAGGTTAGGGTTTTAGGTCTATGTTCTGTCAGGGCTGAGGATAGTGTTATGGAGAGTTTCGATTATGTGTGTACAGAGTGGGTTAGATAGGGATGATCCTGCCTCAGGCAGGGGATTGGACTAGATGACCTCCTGAGGTCCCTTCCACGCCCACTTCTCTATGACTCTAAGTTAATATCTAAAAGTCGTGAAGTGGTGTGGGGTTCTTCCTGCAGTTTATTCTTTTCTCTGCATGTTGGCCTCTTCTTTCCTCAAAAGTTTTCAGTCCATAATTAATAGACTGTTTCCAGGCTCTTGGATGCTCAACAATCTTCTCCCAGTCATTTGGCATAATGTTTATTGCCTTCGTATCTCTCTTGCAAACATATCTGAAACAGAAATAAGGGTGTGTGGTCTGCTTCCTGTAAAGAGTTCTCCACGCAAGAGATCTTTAGGTATACAGCCATTGTCTATTCTTTCGATATGACCAAGCCATTGCAGTTGATGCTGGCTGAAAATAGAATGGATGCTCAGAATGTTGGCATATTCCAAGACATCATTATCTTCATCACCAGGAAATTCTTAAAATGTGGCAAAACAATGTTAGTAGAAGCTGTTGAGGAGCTTTCCTTGAGTATATGGTCAAGGATTCACTGCTGTACAAAAAATGTTGATGGTGCAAGCATGATATTGATTTGACCTTGGACTCAACCATCAGTTTGTTGTTGTTCCATGTTTTTTTGCTTAGCATGCTCATGATGTTTTGCCAATACATGTATTCAGTTCAGCCTCAAGTGAAAGGTTGTTGGTAACAATGGAACCAAGGTATGTAAATTTACTTACAACATCCAACAATCCTATTGTGATTGTTGGTGATGAATCTATGTTCTGGCCCATAACATAGGTCTTCTTGATACAGTTCTAAGACTAAACTCTTGCCAGGCATGAGGATAGTGACTGATGAGCAGGGATCCTGGTTTTCTCTGATAAAAAAACCCCCCAATTTTTGGATTAAAAAAAGTAACCCAAAATCTACATTTTCCCGTGATTAAAATTTAATCATGGGAAAATTTGGATTATAGGTTACTTTTATTAATCCAGAAAATATGTGTGTGTGTGTGTATGTGCACATGTGTATTAGTGGCATTTTATTTTAATCACAGAAAAATGTGGATTTTGGGTTCCTTTTTTTTAAATAAAAAAATGGGATTTTTTTTATCAGAGAAAACCAGGATCCCTGCTAATGAGGCTTTGAAGTTTGGTCTTTGTGTGGGCTATCAATGCAGGAGTTCACAAATCAAAACTTCCCAGTTTAAGATGTGTTAAGATGAATAACTTTCCAGCTGAGTGTGCATCTAGACAAATTCTTTTGGTGGTAGTCCCAAAAGTGCACGTCAAACAGGGAAAAAGAAAATCCTGAACAGGGTTGGGGCAAGGACACACAGCCCTGCTTAACTCAGCTTCAAATCTCAAAAACCTCAGATTTTGATCCATCATAGCTCACTGTTCCATCATGGAAAGAATGAATTATGCTAAGGAATTTTAGTGGACAGCCAATCTTTTCCAATAATTTGTAGAGGCCTTTTCTGCTGATAAGGTGATATAGAGAGGTCTCCTTTGTTCCTTGTATTTTTCTTGGATTTGTTGGAGTGTAAAGATCATATCTATGTTGGACTTACTAGCTCTGAAGCTGTACTGTAACTCAGGGTAAAAACAGTCAGCATGAATCTGAAGTCTTCTGAGTGCCACGCCAGTGATGATCTTTCCAACCATGCTTAATAGTGAAATGCCATGATAGTTGTTACAGTTGCTGTGGTCTCCTTTATTCTTGTACAGAGTGACTGTATTGGCATCATGCATATCATGTGGCACTGTCCCTACTCTTCAGCAGTGAATAAGAAACTTATATAGGTGGGAAACACAGGTTTCTGACATTTGATCTCTTCCACAGGAATGCCTTCTTTTCCTGGGGACTTGCCATAGTCAGATTGCCTATGGCCTTACTTAGATCCTTTACAGCTGGAATGTCATCAAGCTCTTCAAGTACGGACAGACTCTCAATAAAGTTAAGAGTTGTCTCAGTGACACTGCCTGAACAGAGTTCACTATAGTGTTCTACCCATCTTTCCATCTGTTGCTTTTGATCTGTTATGACTTCTTCTGATGCTGTCTTTAATGGAACTAACTTCTTTACAGTTGGACCTTTCACCTTCATTCCATCATACATGCCTCTGCTGTTTCCAGTGTCAAAAGTGGTCTGAATTTTATCAATCACAGCCAATTAGCAAAATGTCTTGAGATTTGTTAAACAATATTCCTTGTTTTCCTTAGTTCCTTCAAAGTTGCATCTGAAGCATTATTCTTGTGATCATTTTTCCACGATCAGAATGATGAAACATCAGTATCTATCTATCTATCTATCTCTTAGTGATGTTTAATTTTAATCATGGAAAAATGTGGATTTTGGGTTACTTGTTTAAACCTGACAATTGGGGATTTCTTTTTTATCAGAGAAACCAGGATCCCTGCTTGGATCAAAGATATTCACTAGATTGTTATTCAGACCAGTATACATACTCCTAACATTCCATGTTGAAACAAGGAGTATTAATTTTCTATTTTTCTTTTTGTCTTGTGCAGTGATGCATATGCTTTTCTGCAAAGCTGGAGTGATCTCTCCAGGGCACAAAAGCCCTGGCGATATATATGAAGACACTGGGTTGCCTGCATACCCACATCCCTCTTTCTCTCTTTCTGGTTTAGTCCAAAGGTGCCAGTATACTTGGAACCAGCTTGGCTGCAGGACCTCCTGGAGCAAAGGAGATCACCCATATATCCATTTATCAGGGCTGCTCCTAGACTGGCTGCAAACCAGGGGTAAAGAGCCCAGTCCTATCCTATTATGGAATGGACCTCAGTTCCACAATCTTTTGGCAGCATTTTCTCTACCAGGAGTAAGACAAATACCCTGATCTGAAGCCATCTGTAAGGTAGTCATTGATAGGGTGTTGTGAAATGGCTTAAATGGCATTATCTTCAACATTAGAATATCAGCTCAGGAGCTCTTAAAAGTGCTCCTTACACCTTGTGTTGATGGTAGAACTGTCTTATCTTTAACCTTGGTTGGCAGTCTAGGAGTGGAATGCTTCCTCCCTTACATTGCACATCCACTGCAGCCAACCTCTCCTAACTTAGTTGGCTCAATATGTGTTGGGGTATACTCCCTTTTCTGGGGCACTCTGAGCTTGGTTAAGTATGCCAGAGAGAAAATTAAGAATACAGGCCATACTTTTTGGATGGGGGACTCTGTCCTGGGAAGTAGGGGCTATGTCTGTACAAGACACTGGCTGTGCAGTTGTTACTGGGCAGTCATTTAGTAGTTGCATACACAAGTATTAAATGACTGCACGGTAACTGGTGCTACTGTGTAGTAGCATCCCCTATTGACACTGGATTTGGACCCAGTACAGGACCTTTGTTCCAGGCAGGCATAACCCTCAGACCGACCACAACACCTGCCAGTTGGTAATAGGCAACTTTATTTATACAAAGTGATAACAAAAAAGCAACAGTACAAACAATCAAACACTTATTTATCTTCCAATCCTAGGGCTGTAATCAGAGTCAAAGTACATCTGGTCAGGATGCCGGCTCCACTCTGAGGCTCTCTCTCTTAGGTGTCAGCAGTCTGGAGGTGGGATGCCGAGGCCCACAGCTCCCCTCCAGTGGGGTGCATGAGATGAGCTGCTGGTATGCCCTCAGTCCATGGTGGCCTCAGGGCCCCTTCCTGGGGGACAGAGATAGGGATAGGAATCCCTTTCATGGAGGAGAATGGGGAGGGACAGCACAGAGGGGCAGGGAGGGACTACAGGGATGGACATGAGGGACCCTTTGTTATTCTCAAGTCTTGGCTTTTGTATTCTCTTTCCCTGTTGATGATTCCTGATGACTCTTCATCTGTGGCTATCTCTGGTTGGCTGTTTCTCTGTGGTCACACATCCACATAGCCTTCCAGGCCTCCTCTTAATTTGTTCTGTTCCCCCAAAACTGGGACTTAGCTCCCTGCCACTCTCTGAGGCCTTGTTGCTGGTGTCACTTATCTTGTGTTATAGGACAGTATGGTACATACTTCCTTCGTTCCCAGGATGTTTCCTAGATTACGTGTCCTTGTTGTGTTAGACAATGCATCTGCCTTGAAGGCTGTAATCTCGTGTTATGGCATGCCCCACTTCAATTCTCAGGCTGTGTCCATCCATTAGCCTTGTTATGCTAGACATCCCATCTGCTTTCAGGGCCATGAAAAGCTGTGTGTGTGTCTCCCAATATCTTTAGAGATCCATTTAACCCCTGCTGCCCATCTTGACCCCTTATAATACATATATTATACATGTATATATACCTGTAAGCCAGTTCCCAAAAAAAGGCCTTTAAATACAGTTTCTAAGCCAGCATCCCCAAATGGCTTCTTAGTGATGCTACTGTGCAGTAGTAGCTCATTACTACTGCACACTAGCATTGTGTCACTCTTCACACTGTGTGATGCTACTGCACAGTAGTAACAAGCTACTGCACAGTCAGCATCTCATGTAGACATGGCCACTAACTCTTTAAAAAAACCTTCAGATTCATGGTGGATAATCAGCTGCACACCGGTCAGTGTAGTGACCAAAAAGACTATATGCATAAACAAAATGCCAACAAGGGTATTAGGTGAAAGACACAGGGAATGATATTGCCAATCTAATTGGCACAGGTTAGATCTCCACTAGAGGCTCGTGTGCAGTTCTGGACTGCTCATTTTAAGAAGCTGAAGATGGTCCAGAGGAAGGCAACAAAAAAGACGAAAAGATTGCAAGACAAGCTGTAAGATGAAAGGTTGAGAGAACTAGCTATGATTTATATGGAAAAAAAAAAGAAATTAGAGGAGGACATTATAGCAGTTTGAAAATATTTGAAAATGCCATAAAGAAGAAAACAACAACTCCTTCTTTGCTGTTGGGTGCAGGATGCAAAGCAATAGTTTTAAATTACAGTGAAGTGGGTTTAGATCAGAGCTGAGAAAAAAGCTTCCTCACTGTTAGAATAGTGAGGTAGTGTAATAGCCTACCTAGTAAACTTTTAGACTGTTATTCATAGGAAGTTTTCAAGAGGCAGCTGGATAAGCTTATGATAGGAATATTTAGGAATAAAAGTTCTATATTTGTCCAGAGGTTTGGTCAAGATGAACCTTGGGGTCCTTTCCAATTTTAGGCTTCTATGAATACCTCTGTGTTTGATATTGCTGCTAGAATACCATGTCCACTTCTGGTGTCCACAAGCTGACAAGGATATTGAAAAACTGGAGAAAGGTCTGATGGGAGTATTTGAAACACATTTTAGAGAGAAAGGTTCAAGGAACTTAATCCATTAGCATAATAAAGAGAAAAAGGGGGTTGGTCACAATCCTTATTTCCTACATGAGGAACAAACGTTTGATTATGGAGGACCCTTCAGTCTAGCAGACAAAGTTATATTAAAAACCAATGGCTGGAAATTGAGGCTAGAAAAAAATAGACTAAAAATAAGGCAAAAACTCTCGATGCTAAGGATAATTAATCATTGTAACAACTTGTTAAGGGGTGGAGTAGGAATGTTTAAATCAATATTAGGTAATTGTTTATTTTCTTTTTCTTTTATTTGAAAATATATACTTTAATTGAAACTGGAATTAATTTAAGGGAATTGTATGCCCCGTGTCATATAAAAGGTCAGACTAGACAATTATAATGGCTCGTTCTGGATTTATAATCTATGAACCTGTAATTTGTAATCTATGAACATGAGCAGATAATTTCCTACTGATGAATATGAACATAAATTACAAAAGGATCAGGAACAGAGAGATGAGCAGTTGTTCTGAAGTAGTTGCATGTCGTAGGAGGTTCCTATTACACTTTCCCAGTGTTGGAAAGGAAATAGGTAATATTTTGTGATGGAGGTAGAAAAATGACAACTAAGCCAATGTAACTTATACTAGTGGAGTTTTACCCCTTATTCTTTATCCCAGTTTTGGTGAATTTGCCCAAGGTTTATGTTATCTTTCTGCTACTTCTCTATACTACTATAATGCCAATTACACTAGATAAATATATTATCTATCCATGCATTTAGACATTTTTAAAAAGTGAAGGATTTTTGGTGATGTTTTTATTGGACCAAATGTATAGCTGAGAGAGATGTAGCTAAGTTTTCACACACAAAGTGACCTTCAACGGGCTTGGGAAATAAGAAGACACAGTTTGAGCTAAATAACAGATAGAACAATGGCACATGTATAACTCCATATGTAAATGGAAAACACTCACTTGAATGAAAAGGTATGTAGATACTAAATACTACAAGATGAAGCTTATTGATATTCATTATTTACAATTGAAAATCCACAACATGAAGAACAAAGAAGCCAGGCAAGCAAAGACATCTACTTCCTAAGCTTGACAAGAAACAGAATCCTCAGGGGATTTACCATCTACAACCCATTGGCTAACATGTAAACTCCAAAAATGCAGGAGGACCTCAGAGCCCACCGTTTCTTTCAGTTTCTTATTTTCATGTTTCATTTACATAATTGAAGTACATTAATGCCATGTAAGTGCATACAGTAAAATAATATATAGTTTCCAGAATATACAGTATGGGGGAAAACGCTGTTATCAAAGTTTCTTTTTGAGACTTGTAAAAAATTTCCTCCTAACAGATTTCAGAAAAAAAACTTCTATTCACATAGATTCCCAAGAATGTTATAGCAATATTGCTACTAACTTTCTCACTTTTTGTCTGTCTTTCTCCATCTCTCAAGAAAACGAAGCTACTTCTGCAGGAATGTTCTCTATTCTGGAGAAAATCCGAAGAGAAAGGTTCATAACAGAAGAGTTCTATGGAACTGGTGAGTTGAAAAGTGCTACTGTTGAACTAATTGCTTTTAATAAAGCAGCAGAGGAAAAAAGCTGCCCTTGAAATAAAAGAATCTGTAATGAAACTAAAAATAGAATTTAACAAATCTGAAATAGGAAAACACTTTTATGTATTTATTAATATTAATTTCTACTTAATTTAATAGAAGATTCAGAAGACTTCATTGGATGATTAAAATTAAGGTTACTGGTATACAGAATGTGTATTTTACACAAATGCAGACATATATTCCCATATAAATTATTATATTCTATTATATATAATAGAATATACTACTATATTATATATAACAGAATATACACAAATAGTGCATTTGTGTATAACACACATTCTATTTACCAATTACCTTAATTTTAATCTTCCAGTGAAGTTTCCTGATTCTTCTATTTTATTAAGTATTTATGTATGCATGTATGTAAATGGTAGTAGACATGAGAAAAAAAATCTACTCTTTATTTAATTGTATTTAATTGTATGTTAAAATATGAAGAAAAGACTTACTGGTTCAGAACCAGCAAATGTTCGTCATACTATCGTAGTAAAAGCAAGATAATGTACCACTATTTTAAAACAATTCAGAGTTCAAGAAATACTTTTAGAGAAAGAATGAAGCTCTAGCAGTTTAGATTTCCAAATTAAACATTTTATTTTACTTACATTTGAGTGCAAAGAAGCTGAACTCTGGAATAAATATAGAGGTTAAACAAGGTTATTGAGCAGAATGACCATATGGCTGCATAGTGCTGGACTAAATTGACCTTTTGCTTTGAAGAAAGCTGTCTTTCTTCAGTTTTCCTCAGGAACTGAAAAATGTTTGAAGTGTTAACACTAGGGCTGTGTGAATAGGGAAGTATTCGATTCAGATTCTGATTTGACCAATTCAGAGGACGGTGATTCGGATCGGCTGGGGAGAGGCAGGCACAGCTGGGCAGCTGCAGGTTCGTCTGTGGTTCCTCCAGCTGTGCTTGCTTCTCCCTGGGCAGGGGGAGCTGTGGAAGAAGCCCCCATGACTGCCCTGCCCAGCCCCATCCCCCACTCAGCCCCAGCCTAGTCCCAGCACTTAAAAAACAACAAAAAAAGCCCCACACTCACCAGATGCAGAAGTGGTGATCGGGGCCTCTCAGTGTTCGTGGCAGAGCCCCCCCAGCACAGCTCGGGGTAGTGCCAGGCACCAGGGATCGTCCCCCCCCTCCTGGCACCTGTGCAGCATCTGTCCCATGGCACAGGGGCTGCATGGCTTGGCAGGGCACTGCACACTGGCTGAAAGCTGGGGCCACTGGGACTGAGTGCTGTTGCTGACATGTGGAGCAGCTCCAGCTCCCAGATAGCATGCGGCACCCTGCCGAGACATGCTGCGTTCATGTGATGCAACAGCATCCACACAGGTACCAGGCAGGGAAGGCAATCCCCACTACTTCCTTGTGCCCCACACTTCACAGGGGGGCTCTGTCACGAGTGCCCAGAGACCCCAATCCACGCTCCTGCAGCCAATGACTGCAGAGCTTTAAAAATAAAATAAGAAAAAAAGCCCTGCACTCACTAGCTCTGGCAATGGCAATCAGAGGCCTCTGAGGGACCATTGCAGAGCCCCCCATGCAGCACAGAGCAGTAGGGACAGGACGGGAAGACTAAATCGCTCTGTTCTAGCATTCAGATGGTACCAGATTCATGAAATATTTCTTTTTTAGTAATATTTCAATTATTATTTTGTTTCTTAAGATCATTGAATAATTTCTATTTTCAGCTAGACTTGTTTGTATATACTGAACCCATATGCCTGCTATAGAAAATGTACTCAAAATTATGTATATGTTAAGTGTATAAGTAAAGATTATGTCTGAGGAGAGCGATCAGATAAATTTCAGTTATAATTCAGAGGAATGAAGGGATGGATACTGCTACATTTTTTATATTATTAGTTACATCAAGAACAAAGGCATAACAATACTAACAATTCCCTGGTAGATAGGAAAATCCTAAAGACAAACTCCCCATTTTATTGATACAGAATACTGTATCAATAACACAATATATATAATAACACATTGATTTTTTTCCTGCTTGCATTCGAAAAGCCTATATATATATATATATCAGAGGAAATGTGGATGCAGCAAAGAGTCTCTTGAGGAAATTTTGAAAAAATCTGTTAGGCAGTTGAAAGTAACTCTTACATATTGTGTATCTTTGATAAGACACCTATTAGACAAAACAAATTACAAGGAAACAAGAAAATGTTTTTCTGCTCTGAAAAATCGGTATCTACTTGTGTGTGCAAGGAAAGAGGATGGTGATGACCCCTAATAACAAATAAAAACTCTTTCTAGAATAAATTCATAGATTTTAAAAATACCAGAGCAAACAAATCAATCTGGTAAAAATAGAGAGGAAATGAAGCCAGAAAAATACAATGAAACTAAAACGAACAAACAAAGGGTGTACCTATGATTTAGAAAAAAGGGAACTGATGACCAGGGATCCTGGTTTTCTATGATTAAAAAAAAATCCCCAATTTTCAGGTTAAAAAATCCACATATTTCCATGATTAAAATGAAGTGTCACTAATACATACATATATATACATGTGGCAGAGCCCTCCCACACAGCGCGGGGTGGTGGGGAGCAGTGGGGTTTGCCCCCCCCAACCTGGCAGGAGCTGGTGAGTGCTGGGCTTTTTTTTTAAAGAGCCAGGAGCTGGGGCAGGGCAGGGCAGCCATTGACGGGGCTGGGAGAGCGAGCGGGGGACGGGGCCTATTTGATTCGGAGATTTGGCTGATTCGGCAGCAGGCAAATCTCCAAATCAGATTCAGCCAAATCGATTCAGAACAGTGATTTGAATCACTGAATTGAATCACTGTCCCCCAAATCAGCCAAATCTGAATAAGAAGCAAATACTAGCCACTTTGTGCAGGCCTACCCCTTAAAACCATATATATACCCCTAAAAGTATAAATGGATGCTTAAAGATCAAGACTCTACAAAGGTCTCCTCAGTCTTCTAGACTTTTTTAAAACCTCTTTAGAGATCTCATCTCTGACTGAGCCTTCTTGCTGACTTGCATGAGGAGATTCATGCTTTGACCTGTCCCTTTCAGTGGTTGATCTTCTTTACGTTGAGTTAGAATATATCGAAAATGAATGCCATTTCTCTGCAAAAGGCCTTTTGGAATCTCCGCTAATAGGATCTGGGGTGTTTGCCCTATTTTGGATGGTTCCAAACATTTGGGAACTTTTGAGTCAACCTGTTCCCAACAGCAGCTACAGTAGGGATTTTGCTGTGTATATAATATTGAAGTTTCTTTGCTGACATTTTAGTTCAGCATCTTATTTCTTAATTTACTGTAGGTTGGACCATCTAGGGTTAAGATGTATCTAAGCCAGGGGTGGGCAAAATATGGCCCACAGGATCCAGCCTGCCAGACCATTCTATTCAGCCCATAGGGCCCCTAAAAAGTTGGTAAATGAATACTTATTTGCTCCTGGCTGCCTGTTAAAGATGACTGGAGCCAGGAGCAGTACGTTCCAGGGGGAGAAAGTAGGACCAAGCAGCCCAGCCCTGTCCCACCCCCAGCCATTTCCCTGCCTTCCTGTCCCCACCCTGCTCCAACACTACATGGCTCCCAGCTGCATTGCTGGAACATGGGAACACAAGGCCTGTGCCAGTACCCGGGGGGGGGGTGTGTGTGTGTATAGGGAGAGGCAGAGCATGTGTGTGTGTTCATGGGGGGAGTCCTACATGCACACCCCACCATACACATGGACCCAACCCCCCCTCACACTGCCATACACAAAGACCCACACACCAACACCCTCTCACACACCCCAGCCACCCCACCCCCACACACAGGCATCCACAAATCCCATACTCATCCACACCCCTCATCCACAGACACACACCTACATGCTCCCTCACCCCACACTCACACCCCCACACCTCTTCCCCCACAGGAACACCCACATCCTACACTTCACCCCACATACCCACACATCTACAGCCCCCCACAAGCTGATACCCACCCACGCACACAGTATACAAGAGTAAGACCTCATTTTAAGCTATTATATACAGTTATCTCTATGCACACTGCGCAAACTTGGATGCACATATCAATGACTTGGATGAGGGTGTGGAAAGCACAGTGATTAAGTTTGCAGATGACACCAAGCTGTGGGGAAAAGTAGGCACGTCTGAGAATAGGGTAAGACTCAAGGATGACCTCGACAGACTTGTCCAATGGGCAGAATGCAACAAGATGAGATTCAATAGGGACAGGTGCTGGGTCCTTCATCTGGGTAGGAATAACCTTCACCACAACTAGGGTGGTCCATTGGCTGGCACTGCATCTGAAAGGGACTTGGAGGCTACCATAGACTAAAAGATGAGTATGAGCCAACAGTGGGATGAAGTTGCCAGAAGGATAAATAGAACTCTGGAACGTATCAGCCAATGTGTTGCGAACAGATCCACCAGAGACTGAGATTGTGCAGTCACCATCCTTAGATGTGTTCAAGAGGAGGCTGGATAAGCACCTTGTTTTGCTTGTTAGAGCCCAATAACCTCCTGCCCCTGGTAGGGGACCAGATTGGATGATCTTACAGGTCCCTTCCAGTCCTTTGATTCTATGATTCTATGAAACACACATAAACCAGGACAAAAATATTTTTGAAATCAATTAATGAATGTTGTAGATGTTCACTTTTTAGAATATAATTTGGTATTTTTCTGGTTCCCAGATGGCAAAACCCCTTGCTGAAAGGAGTAATTCTGGGGGCAAGGGGAGGAACTTCTGGTAGCAAAGGTCAGGGGTTAGGAGGTGGGACTTCTGGTCACAACATGGTAACTAGAGGATGGGGCACCTGTCAAGGGGCAGGGCTACCCATGAGGCCCTTGACAGCTTGCCAAAACTGTAAGCAGCCCTCTACCCAAAATAATTGCCCACCCCCGATCTAAGCTGTATCAATGCCATAGGTAATGGTATCCTAAGTCATCATTGCATAAGCAGATCAGCCAGAGAGAGTCCTGATGCCAGTGGTGAAGACTGATGTATCAGGAGTGCCAGATATGGATCTCTATATTTACATGGAACCTGTTTCAGAGTCTGTACTGCTCTCGCTATTGCTCTGAGGATTGTAAAGACTGCTAGTGCAATGCTGAAAACCAAAGTTTTCTGCAAGCTGTAGGAATAACTCAGGTAAACTGAGGTCTATTTTCCAGTATAAGGATGACGGAAATATCATGCCTTGCAAATATAGCCTTCAATTTTTGGATGACCTGTGCCAATGAGGTCTGTGTAAGAAAAGCTAAGTCAATATATCTGGAATAACAATCAACTACAATAATATATGTGTCCTTTCCAGTAAAATAAATCTGCTACTATTTGCTGACAAGATCTATCTGGCATCTTTGTAGAAAGTAATAGCTCCCAAAAGAACCTGTTTTCTTTGTTGCATTCCTCACAACCTTCTCCTGAAATCTGAATTTGCTTACTCAGGCAGGGCCACCTTCTAGATAATTGTGCTCTGCAGTTGTTCTGGGTCTGGCTGAATTCCATTTTTGCTATTGATATGTCCAGCAAATTTGTTCTTTCCCAAAATCACATTTCTCATAAAAAGTGAAACCAGATTGCTAGAAATATCACAAAATAGCATGTAGACATTTATTATTTTCCTTTTTGTTTTTGTCACACACCAGCATATTATCTAGATGACAAAGGATGCCAGAAAGCTTCTTCAGAATCTGAAAGATTGATTTTTGGAAATGCTGTGGTGTTGATGATATGCCAAAAGGATGCTGATTGAAACTTTATCACCTGAATGGAGTAATCAATATATTCTCTATATTGATATATATACTCTATATTCCTAAGCAAAAGGATTTGCCAAAACCTTACTGTAGCATCTCATTATGAGAATACTTTAGCCTCCGACAACTAAGCCAATGTCTAGTCTACTACAAGAAGCATGTATCTTTCTCTGCATATATTTTTGTTATGCTGAATAAAGTCTACAAAAATGCAAACTCTTCTCTTGGGTTTCAGTTCTACAACTATCCTTGCATACCAGTCTGTTTGTTTTGTCTGTTTGAGAAATAACCCCAATTGCCTCCATCTTCTTTAATTCTTCCTTGATGTTTTGTTGGAAAGGAATGGGGATTAGAAAGGAATAGGAGTTGTTAGAGTAAATGAAGTTGGTGATAGAGCCAATTTATTTTTATATTCCCCTGACATCTTCCTCAACCTTGTAAAGACCTGAGGATACATCTATTTTACCATTTGCATTTTCTATTAATTGAATCTAGGTTTTTACTACTAGATGTGGTCCTTGCATTGTTGGCAATCCCAGTAAAGGAACTGTTAACCACATAGATAAGTTGTGACAATTTTTTTCTTCTTTTCTCCAAATTCCCATTGAACAAGCCACACACTAATATAATGCAGTATAACTTGTCCTCTAACAATTTTATCTGACTGTAGCAGATCTCCATCACAGGATGAGTCAGTCTCTTGCAGGGATGGCAGTAACTTCAGCTCCAGTGTCTATTTTGAATGTAATCTACTGAAATCTGTACTAGTGTACCAAACTGTTGATTCTTCTATTGACGATATAATTCCTAATAGCATGGCTAATTATCCTTTGATTCCCACTTCCCCCTCCTGAACTATTTCCATTAGCCTGGATGATCTACATTCCCTTGCAAATTGTCCTTTCTTGTGGCGTGCCATGCATTATATATTTATCAGTGGGCATTGGGATGAGTAAAAGGGATAGCAAACAGGGCAGTTTAAAAACAGTTTGCAAATCAGTTCCCAGGTCAGCTTGCCACTCCTATTTTTGAAGGGGAACCTTTAAGGCAAGTTTTTTCTTTAATTAAGAATCATTAAGCTATATATTTAGGACAAGTAGCTAAAACTCAGCAGTTAGATCAGCATGTAAGTCCCTTTTTTAATGAGACACCAGAGCAAGTGCCTGAAAACATTCACTCACATTCGTTCAGTGTAAGTGTGGTGAAAGGAAGCAGGTCAGCAGGGAAAAGGGAACCTTTTGGGACCAAGAAGCGATAAGTGGGACATCTTACAGGGGATACTGCTAGAAAAGGTCTGCTTGGAAAGAAGGGCAAGAAGTGGTTGGTGGTAGATTGAAGAGACCCAGAGAGATGGCTTTTTCTTCATCATATCTCCAATCCAACTTGGACAAATGACTAGGGAGGTGTATAAGAGTATTGGTCTAGCATGCTGGGATGAAATCAGGTAGGCCAAAGCACAACTGGAGTTGCAGCTAGCAAGGGATGTGAATGGTAATGAGAAGATTTCTACAAGTATATTAGCAACAAAAGGAAAATCAGGGAAAGTGTGGGTCACTTACTGAATGGGGGAGGCAGCCAATTGACAGATGATGTGAAAAAGGCTAAGCTGTTCAATGGCAAGGTCAGCTTCCAGACTACTGAACCTGGTAGCATGGTTTGGGGAAGACGTGATTAACCAACAGTAGCAAAAGAACAGGTTAGGGGCTATTTAGAAAATCTGGACATTACAAGTCCATGGGGCCAGATGTGATGCACCAGAGGTTACTGAGGGAGTTGGGCAATGTGATTGCAGAGCTACTGGGCATTATCTTTCAAAACTCATGGCAATTGGGAGAGGTTCTGGGTGATTCGAAAAGGGCAAATACAGGGTGGCTATACACATGCTCATTCATGTTCTAAGTAGAACATTCCAGCATTGCCTCACTGTCATATTATTAAGACTCCATACATGTTTAAATGGCTAAGGGGCACTTTATCTAAAGCTCATTGAATGAGATTTAGATAAAGCATCCCACTGATGGCAAGCCATTTTAATTAGAGCGGCTGTCTGGGAGCTGTTTAAGAAGAGCTTGAACTAATGAGGAGAGGCTATTGTTTTCTAAATGAGTTGATAAACACTGAGTTAGGTGTGATAAATACTGTGCTGGCAGCTGCCTGCTGGGCTGCCCAGGAGGGGAGGAGGGGCCTCCCTAATCAGAGCATCCTGCTGGGGGCTGGCCATGCCCCCCTCAGTTCAGCATAGTGGAAGGGAAGGGAGGGCTGCTGTAGCACCCCCCAGCTTCTAGCCTGAGCCCCTGCAGGCATGTGCAGGCATTTCTGGGATGTCTGTATGGTTACAAACTGGTTAAACTGACCTGCAAAGACTAGTCAGGTTAAACTAACCTGCAAAGATTGAATCAATTCAGGCTCAGGCTTTTTGGATATCTGTCCCTAGCCTTGGAGGAGGTGATTTGGAATGGTCAGCACAGGTTCTCATAGGGCAAGTCATGCCTGACCAACCTGACTGCCTTGTATGATGAGATGACTGGCTCTGTGAAAGCAGGAAGAGTAATGGATATGATATGACTTCAGCAAGGCTTTTGATACGAACTTCTACAATGTTCTTGCAAGCCAGCTAAGAAAGCATGGGTTGGATGAATGGACTGTAAGGTGGATAGAAAGCTGGATGGCTCATTGGGCTCAAAGGGTAGTAATCAATGGCTCAATATCTAGTTGGCAGTTGATATTAAGTGGAGTTCCACAAGGGGTGATCCTGGGGCTGGTTTGTTCAATATCTTTATCAATAATCTGGAAAATGGGTTGGAGTGGATCCTCAGCAAGTTTGGGGATCACACTAAGCTGGAGGGAGTAGTAAATATGCTGAAGGGTAAGGCTAGATTCAGAGATACCTAGACTAATTGGAGGATTTCACCAAAACAAATCTCAAGAAGTTCAATAAAGACAAGTGAAAAGTCCTGTACTTAGGATGGAACAATCCCATGCACTGGTACAGGCTGGGGAATAACTGACTAAGCAACAGCTCTGCAGAAAAAAGACCTGAGGGTTACAGTGAACAATAAACTGAATATGAACTAACAGTGTGCCCTTGTGAAGAAGGCTAGGGCATACTGGGCTGCATTAGCAGGAATTGTTTCAGCAGAGCAAGGGAAGTGAACATTCCCCTCTATTTGGCACTGGTGAGGCCACAGGTGGAGGCTACTGTGTCCAGTTTTTGACCCCTCCAGTTTTTGACCCCTGCCTCCCCCCACTACAAAAAGGATGTGGGAAAATTGGAGAAAGTCCAGAGGAGAGCAGTGAAAATGGTTAGAGCGATGGGGAACATGACTTATGAGTAGAGGCTGAGGGAACTGGGCTTATTTAGTGTGGAGAAGAGAAGACTGATGAGCAGGGGTGTGCGAAGCCAGATGATCAGGGGTGTGCACTAGCAGGAACATGAATTGCCTCAGCGCACATCCCTGTATATGCACTTCACTGTGGGACAAATTGTCCCACAATGGGCAAACTACCCTGGCCCAGCTCCTCCCAACTCTTCAGCCAAGGAGAGCTGGAGATGCGGCCAGCAACTGTAGTTTTTTTTGCTGCCAGGAAATCCTGCTTGTCTGGACATGGCCTGAGGGGAGATGTAATAACAGCCTTGAACTACCAAAGCATGGTTATAAATAGGATGGAGCTAGATTGTTCTCAGTGGTGGCAGATGTTAGAAAAACGACAACTGTTTCAAGTTGCAGTAAAGTAAGTTTAAGTTAGATATTAGGAAAAACTTTCTCACAAGGTGGGTGAGTGACAGCACACAGAATATCACCCTTAGCCTCTCCCACGGCAAAGATGAAGGCATTTACCTGGTATTCCTATGTTCTTTCTGATAAGCCTGAAACCATCCAGAGCTGCTCAAACCTACTGATCTAGCAAGGCCAACTGCCTGCATTCCCAGTCACACCTCTCTAGTACAGCCATTTGTATTATAGCCGTCAGAGCTGCACTGCATTTTCTGCTTATCTCCTCCCTGCTGCAATATACATAATCTTGCCCTGACTCTGTCTGCCCTCTGGCAGTTTGGGACTCATCTATCTTTCTCTCTCTGTCTCTCTCTCTTTCCTAAGGAGAAGGCTCAGTCCAACTTCTAACACCATGTGGTGTGAATGAAACAAACACATGCAGCCATCTTGTCTGTGTTGTAATCTGGACTTCCAGGGCTGTCCACTATATATTACTGTCCCCATAATACATCTCTTTGGTCATCTCCAGTAGATCTGGAGACCAGGGCTCTATGATCATTTCATAATACCTATCAAAAGGAAATGTGAGGGACAAGAGGTGTCCTGTTAACCTATTACTTGGTGGTCAGACATTTTCTGGAGAAGTAAGAGATGTGTTTTGGATCCTGTTATGGTGGGGAGGGCCTGGGAATCATAGCTTTCTTTTCCTTGGTGGGTAATCTGAACACTCATCATCACTGGAAATTCCTCATAGTTGAGGATGATAGTCTTCCATGATTGTCTTGTCTATGGGTCTGGAGATGGCTAACAAGGCTAATCCAGGATCAACAGGTTCTACTGAAACTTGGGCATGTGTTTCCATGTGGGGTGGATGGCTCTAGATTCCTGATTTGCCCCACAACAAGCTGTTTCTGCCACTCCCACTTTTCCATCTCCTGTTGTAATTGTGAGGTTTAAAGTACTGAGATCCCTGCAGCAAACTCTCCCTCCATTTGAGGCAGTCCTGGATGATATCCTCCCACAAATTGATATTCATGTTGTACTTTTTCAAGTTGGCCTCGAGGACATCCTTGAAGAGCCTTCTCTGCTCTCCTCCTGAACATATACCTTGACTGAGCCAGGAGAATAAAATTTCCTTCAGGAGTCTGGAGTCAGACATCTAGATGATGTGGCCAGCCCAGCAAAGTTGATACTGCATGGTCGTCACCTTGATGTTCATGGCATTTGCTTACAAGAAGATGCTAACGTTGGTGAATATGTCTTCCACTGGATTTGAAGTATCTTCCATAGGCAGTGTTGGTAGTACTTCTCCAGCAGCTTGAGGTGTCTTTTGTACATTGTCCATGTCTCAGTTTCATACAATAAGGTAGGGATCACAACTAAATAAACTATGAACTTGATTTTGAATCTGATGTCATGATCTTCAAACACGTATTCCTTCAGGCATCCAAAGGCTACACTTCCACATGTGAGGTAAGTTTGGATTTCTGCAAGAGATGGCTTCTGATGTACAGGAAGTATTCAGCATTCTCCAGAGTCTCACCATAAACCTGAATTACCAGAGCTGGGGACTGCTCATTAAGAGCTTGTTGATGGAGGACCTTAGTATTCTAAATGTTAAGCATCAGTCCCTTTTTCTTGTATGCCTCGGTAAGGATGTCAACAATTGCCTGAAGGTCTGCTTCATAGTAAGCACGCACTACAGCATCATTAGTGTCTTGGAGCTTGATGAAAGAGGTTGGGGTAATCTTGGTTTTGGCTCAGATTTAGCTGAGATCAAACAGTTTACCATCCATTCAGTAGTTTAGCTCCACTCCAACTGAAAGCTTATTGGTAGCCAGTGTAAGGAATATCGGGAATTTATTGGACAAAAGCTATTGAACAAAAGCTATTGGGCTCCATATTCTCTGGATCATCGCAAATAATGCACTCCATGTATGCTATCAGTATCAAACATCAGGCTGTAATCACCTAAGGAACTGGAGACCTAGATGGACATTTGTTGCCTTCTAGCACCTATCTATATTGTACGAGAGATTAGGCAGAGTGAAGTATTGGATTTTTTAAGCATTTGTAATATTTCTGGGCATTCACTCCCATAAAAAATGGAGGTCTATAAAGAATCAAAGCATTCAGGTTGTTTGGTGGCCACTAGAGCAGAGTTAACCTGGATCACTTTTTGTGATTAAAGTGGTTAAATTCTGTCCACATTATGTTTAAGTACCTATGAACATGATTTATATCTATTCCTTTACCTTTTGTACCACTTGTTTTGAACTGCATAGATTTCTGTTCAGTTTATATCCTGCCATTTGACATAAAAGAATTTAAATATTCCCTAAAAGTCCAAATAATATTCAAGGCAAGTAAGTTATGATCACCACATGCAATGTACTTAAATATATGTATTATTAATATTTTTATGACAATCTATGGTGGAGGTCCTTCCCATTTCTTTCTCAGGTTTATATCAGTTTCCCTCAGGCTCTGCATTACAGCATCTATATTTCATTCAACAACCCTCTCGACTTCTTAGACTGGCCAGAAGGATCATTAGTGGGGGAAAAAATTGTCTGTCACAGATATAATACAGTATTTATGTCTCATAAATCATAAATTCATTTAAAATACCAAAAGTCCTCTAGGGAGTGCAACAAAATTACAAAATGTTCTCAAATGCTAGATTATATTCTTGAGTTTCTGATTTACCAAACTGATACATAACAAAAAATCAGGAAAACAAACAACAACCTAATGTGAAATAAATGTGACCAGTCAAAATCTGAGCTAATTTTCCATCTCAGAAGAAAGGGGTTTTTTTACTTGTATCTGGAGTTGCTAAATGTAATAGTCCAGATTTTTAGATGGTATAAATTGGTGTAACTCTACTGAAACCACATGCTAATATTCACATCTATTGTCTCTCCAGATCATCACAGGACCATCTCTCTCTTAAAATAACCTAAAAATAGTGAGCTAAAAATTTTGATCAAGATTATGTAAAGGACTTTGGCTGCCCTTAGACTCTCTACAGTACTTTAAAATATCAACTAATGGCTCTGAGAGGAGGGTGAATGAATGTAGATTAGCAAAAGCAATATACTTGCAGAATGCCATTTACACAGTATTAACATATTTTTCTCCACTGACAGTAGCATAATGCAGCTGTCCACTTCTTTGGAGACTGACTGGAAGTAACAATTCATTGGAGCAAGGCCAAGGAGTATTTCACTTAACTACATTTTTAAAGAAATGATGTCTCAGAATACTCATCTGATCTTGTTCTTAATATCAGAGAGTAGTGCTGAGTCAAAATGTTAATTAAGCTCTATGTGGCCACTTAACGCTGAAATTTTCAAACTGCCATTCCAAAGAGGATTTGCTGATGTTCTGCAGGAGGCTAGATAGTCTGAGACTAAAATCTCTGAAACTCCCAGCTGCCATAACATCTTAAAGGACAGCTAAAATATGTTACTATTGTTGTAGCTGTCCTAGGGATTTTATGCAATTGCAAAGTATAGTTGGGATAGTTTATATGACCATGTGTAGGCAAAAGTCAACAATATGGAGCGTTTTGAGATGTTTTGGCTCACCAGACTTCTAAGATATTTCTTGAAAATGCCTTAAGACCTCATGTGAACCTAGTGGAATGGGCTCTCATGTCAATATGAAGCAGAATTGTTTATAGGATCCTTTTTGCACTTGACCGTATCACCAAGATGTTATTGAAGACTCTTACATCTACATAATAGCTTCATCTTTTTTGACACCACTTGTGCAGTCAAGTTTCCTTGATTTAGTTATAAAGTCCTGGGAATAATGTTATACTGACTATGGTAGTATTTTGGAATGCTGCTAGACTGACTTGACACCAATTTGAAGAAAGTATTTTAGAAACATTTGGCATGTGAAATGAGCATCACCTTATCTTATTACATAACATGAAAGGAAGGGAAAGAAATAAGCAGGCTGACTGAGAGGAAAGAAAGGCATGATTCACGCAGAGGAGTGGGAATCCAGAAATCTGGATTCAGCTTTTGGTTCTCCCATAGCAAGTTGTGTAATCTTGTGTAGGTCAATTGTTCTTTCTTTGTCTTAGTTCCTTACCTAAAAATGAAGACAATAAATATTTCCTTTATTCTATTTAGTTTCTGTCTTCTTACTCTTGATATTAAGGCAGTAATGATTTATGTACAACATATGGTGAAGTACAGACCTACTATTAGCCAGGGCTGTTCAATATAACAAACACAAGACAACTATTACCACTACAACTACTACCACTAGTAGTGGTAAAGATTAATCATCTGGAGAAGATGCTGCGGGCAGCTGCTCCCAGGCCTCCCATAGACTGGGAAAGAAGCAACCACCAACTACTCCCTGCCAACTGCTCACACACCAGTGGGAACTTTACTGGAGGCTCAGTCTGCTCAGCTCTTGGGCACTAGGAGCTGAGCAGAGTGAGCAGCACCACAAGCTCCCTACCCACTCATCACACCGGAGTCCCCAGTGTCTAGAGCAGACAGGGATCTTTGCACTTCTCCACTCCCCCTGGGAATGGGAGGACTCAAGCAACCACTGTTCCCTATGTATTCCCCAGACTGGGAGCACCCTAGTCTCAGGAAGGCACAAGGAACAGGATAGAGGTGGAAGTTGCAGGATGAATGCCTGTACTGCTCCCTCTCCGGGAATGCCCATACACAGACAGTGTAAGCCACCAGCCAGTTGCTGTGTCCTGGCCTTTCTTGGTAGAGCTGGCTGGCAGTGAAGACAATAAAAAAACAATATTGTTTGGTTGAAAATAACAATTTAAAAAATCTCTACTGCTGAGTCTATGATTTATTTTTATTTTTATTATGTTTTATTTTTCTTGTAACTGTGAACATTTCCATGGAAATTTGTTGACAGATAATTAGTAGAAAATGATAAGCTGACACCTATGCAACTTTACTTTTCATGAGAAACCACATTTCAGGCTGCAATCGGAAACATTCATAAGTCATTAAGTACCACAGGTAAATAAATATACCATGCAATTTGTATTATTAAAACATAATAATAAACTCTGGCACAACACATAGTGCAGAAGTGCAGCAATGACCCTGTGACCGATTGTCTATGTCAGAATGAAAACTGTCTGAGGATGGCTGGGGTTGGGATTTCTTATGTCAAATTTATTCCAAAAGTTTGGACCTTTAGGAAGTAAAAACAGAATCTTAACAGCCACCATTTTCTCAGTGACCTACTGGTAACTCATGGTGACTTTTGAATTTGAAAGCTCATACTTCCAATACAGATCTGCACAGACACATGTACTTCCTGTTTCAGATGTGTAAATTACTGTATTTTTGTCAAGCCATACCCTTTGGTTAACCCCATTCATATGTTTTATATAAGATTGGCAATACTGGAAACATAACCTTTTCATAGAAGGCACGAAAGCAGCAAACTGTCAGTACTGAGGGATTCTCACAATTCCTTTAAAAAAATGTATACATATCCAAACTTCAAGCTACATGCTACAGAAGTAATGGAAACTGAGTTTTTAGATGTATTGTTTTAGTTTAATTTCTAAGTAGTTTCTGTATTTTTTTTTACTTTCCCGTATTAATTTAAATAAATGAATGTCAAACCCAGGGAAAAAAACTTTGCTATTTTTTTGCTTCATAGGTCCTTGAAATTAAGTATTCCTTAAAATTCAGATTTTATTCTGAGAAGAAACAAAGCAGTAGTATAACACACCTCGTATATTTGTAGTTTTATACTTAGTGAACAAGGAGAAAATTTTAATGTTTCCCCAAATTTGTGATTCACTCATTTTAAATGTGTCTTTCAGACACAAAAGGATTGGGAGTTTTGGCAGACTGATGACACAGAAAAAGCACAAGAAGTCACATACTGTGTTTTATGTAACAAAGATCTGCCCATCAACTGTTGCTATTTATTTGTTCCCTTTTGCTATCTGCCAACTCTCAATTAAAGTACCTGCTGACAAATTGGCTATGATGCTGTAAATAGGTAATAACATTTTTATTCAAAACATGACTTTCCTATTGTAATAAAGTTGCATGCAGTTTGCCACTTGTAAAACCACAGATAGAAAGCTGCAAAACTCATGAAAGCAAACATTTTGGTTAGCTATTTTAATCCTCATGTCTCAATGAAGAAAAAGTTTTAGGTTCCTAAGTTCAAGAAGTTACATGGAAAAATATCGGGTGTTTATACATGTGCTCGGGGAGTGGGACGGAGGAGGGGGGGCACTTTAATTAGAGTGGCTCCAAGATTTGCTCTAATTAAAGCACCCAGAGCATCATGTGTATCAGTGTCCACGCGCTGAAAAATGGTGATAGGAGTGCTTTAACTAAAACTTGTCAAACGAGCTTTAGTTAAAGCATCCCTGCCATTTTTTAGTATGGGAATACTGACACGTGTGACTCTGGAGTCTTCTGGAGCACACTGCGTGTGCATAGGTGACCATTACTCACAAAAGGAAACTGATTATATTTGCCTTTTTCATACTTGAACTTTTCTTCTGAATCTGAACAAATTTACTTTTTGCTTTCAGTAATGTTGCAAATAAGCTCTGCTTATTTTTTCAATTAGTGAATCAAAAACTGCGTGTATTTGCCTGACAGAGAGCTGAAAATTAAATGATAAATTCATCATTTTGTTGTGCTGGTTAATCTGATTAGTGACGCAACAGGGATATTTCTTTCTGTTTCTTAGGAAACAAAATTCTTTGGCAGAACAAAAGTTATCCTGAGAAGATCAACTGGTTATATGCTAGAACACGGGTTGTCAACTGGGATAGAGAGCCACCACCACTCTGTATCTGGCCGTGCACCACACCCCACCCCCTCCTGGCCACCAGGGGTGCACCTATTAAAAAAGGTTGAAAATCCCTGTGCTAAAATATTTCACCTTAAAGTCACCAATTTGATTCCCAATCAGATAGTGTTTGAAACTTATCATTGTGTAGTATTAGTAATAGTAGTAGTAGTAATAGCAGTAACAGTTGTGTGTGTGTGTAGTTGGGGGGATGTTATTTATGTTTTTATTTACATAATGTCATAGATGTACCTCCTTTTTTAATATTGTCTACTGGTTTGTATTTTTTTTAGACCAGTATTTTTTCCTGACAGTCTTTCAATCTCCCCTCCTCATTCTTCCATTGAAAAATAGATGCATTTTAATAAATAGATAAATCAAAAATGTCAAATGTATATTTTGTAACTGAAATATTGGATAAAATATTTGGAATTTTTGGATTTTTTTGTGAAACTATTATTGGAAACTTACTTAATAAAGAACCTCCCATATCTCCCTTCCAGAAACTCTTATTTTCAAGCTATTTTCTAGTATGATTCTATTGGTGTAGGGGTAGAGAGGAGAGAAATACAAAAATATGTGCCATGGTCACATACCTCATTTTGTGTGTTGCAGCATCCGAGTAGTGAGCAGTTAATATGGGTTTTGCAAGGTCACTATAGGAAAAAATTGACAGGGATAGGCAGGGCTATAATAGACATGATTTACTGATAGAATTAATCATGATTCAGCCAGCAGACAGTAACTCCGAGGCATCTCTTTGTATGCAGGCAGAATGTTGAACTATGGTGAAATGAGGTTATTTTCATTTTGCTTCCCTTTTTTGCTAAGACAGTATTAAGAACTTATTCCAGTCTTTCATGTCTTCAGATTTACTTTTTACAGTTCTCTTTTATATATGCATCTCCCTAGTTCAGTATTTTGCAACACTTCTATTCTCATGTAGTTTCTCCTTCCGTAGAATATATCTAACAAAAATTGCTTTTTCTCCTTCCTTCACACAAATTAATATATTGTACTATTATATTTTACAATATGTGTACACATTAACATGGTAAGATTTTGTGACTTCTACTTATTCATAATGGGACCATAAAAGGAGACATTTTAGCTAAGGAATGTTTGCACAGGATTTTGAATCTGTAAGCCCAATGGAAGTATAATAAAATCACTTTCCCTGCAGTGATAAATCCATTTGTAGTTGGTTTCATCTTTTCCTCTGTGGCTAAGGCCTTTCATTTACTTCTTATAGTTTGGTCATCTTAAGTGATAAAGTGAAAAGATCAAGAATATGGAAAGACTATAATTCATATTTCACTGAAGACCTGTACACATATGCAACAATAAGACATATCCCAATGGTTTTATGAATTAGTCTGGGAAAGAGAAGATTGAGAAGATATCTTATAACAGGCTTCAAATACCAGAAGGTTGGCTACAGACAAGATGGCATTAGACCACAGCTGCCCAACAGGTCAGCCTGTGGGCTGTACCTGGCTCATAAGAAGCTAAGGTGCATCCCCCTAGGATTCTGCCAAGCCATGAGCTGCACCTTCTGCTGCACTGGTGGCTGGAGTCTTTAGATCATGTAGAAGGGAAGCTGTGCACACTGGAGATCCTGGTAGCCCATAGGGTGTACAGTTCCTGTACATGTAAGCATGTGGCTTATATGATGTACAGCCCAGGGCTCGCAGCTGGTATGGTGTGCAGCACCTGGACACTCTGAAGTTGGACAGCCCTTAGACATTAGGCAATTAGACAATTCCCTGCGGCTACAGGGAACAGAACAAGGCATAATTGTCTTAAATTTCAACACAGATGATTTAGGTTGGGTATTAAAAAGAATCTTCTCACTGTGAGGGTGACAGCATTGGAACAGAAGGTCTAGAGAGGCTTTAGGATCTCCACCCATGGAAGTTTTTAAAATTAAGATTAAGTTAGACAGACACTCATCTAGAATGGTTTAGACAGGAATGTTGTGATTTGGACTTGAATGCCTGAGATCCCCTGCCAGACCTACTTTTCTATGATCATTACAATTTTATACCAATGTAAGTCTACAAAAGTCAGTTGAGTGGCAATGATAATCTGGCCTGGAAAATAAATTCTGTATCTACACACACACCTTTTAAATGATAGATAGACAGATAGATAGATAGACAGATAGATAGATAGATTTTTTTTCCTTTGACAGCTCTCCTGGCTTTATGAACTATTTCTTTATTGATAGTGTTGTTGATTTATAAGAGTTTTAATGTATTTTAAGTTATTAGGTTTGCTCCTGAAATAGTGCAATCTAGTGCTGCTCCAGTGAAGTCCAAACTCAATCAGTTTACATGAAATTGATGTAAAGGATATTGCTAGTTATGTATGTACTTGGACTTTCATCCAATTTATATTAAAACAGCATGTTGGTTTGTTTTAAATATACTTATTTTCAGAAGTGAGTAGAGCCTTAAGGAGCCTCAGTTTTTGAGATGCCTCAATACCTAACAGGAAGATCTGTTTTTCAGAAAGTGCTTAGCACTCACTGTGTGAAAATCAGGATCCCTTAAATTGTATTAGGTTGGGTATCCAAAGTCACTAACATTTTTTGCAAGTGTCACCCATTTTTTTCCCTTTAATATTTTTCATAGTTGTTCTTGTGTTTCTGGGTTAATTTAATTAATTGGTTTTTTAGTTGGTTTGTTCTGTATTTTTGAGAACTCAAGAGGATTTTTTTTGTTTAAAAAAAGGAGATTTTGAACTTTGACAGAGTGCCATAAAATGTAAGACAGATTTTTAGAATGACTAGCATTCAGGACAGTGATAATAAAGACACTAAAACAACAACACTCCCATTGGAGAAGAAAATGTCATAGAAACTGTAATTCAATGAAATATAGTTAAATAAACCAGAAGCAATAGTAATAACAATCCACACAGTGTTGTCTTCAGTGTGTTTTTACTGAAGTATAGGATAGGGTAAGTACTCCTGTGAGATAGTGCTCATGGTAAGCAAGGCCTAGCATAATTAACAACGCACTAAAACTCCCAGAATGCTTCAAGGAGGTTGAGAAGTCAGCGATTGACATTCTGGTTTTCACCATCTGACCCTTGAATAAGAATGCTGACAGTATGATAAAAATTGCAAGCAAAGCAGTGTTTTTTTAGAAAATACAGAAATGCAAGGCTAAACCGCAAGAACAAAAACAACCATATATCACGCTGATAAAGTCTGGGGAGTATTATAAGTAGACTATTAGAAATTAACATAAGAAGCGTAACCAATTATAATAAAGAGCGTGTAGAATATAGATGAGTTAACTAGTAACCAATAGAAGTAAGAATTAGAAATGCATATGTATACGTGTTATCATATATAAGTAATAGAAAAGTTATGTTAGATGCCTCACTCAGACAGAGTGGGGACAGTTTTGTATCTTTTGTCTAAAAAAAGATAAGGGACTCCTTTTAAATGAGCTGTTGACCAGTTCTGAGACTACTGAATCAGGCAGCCGCACCTAGCCTTCAGGTTAGAAAGCAAGGGCTTGATTTGGGAACCTCGTGAACCAACAGACCTCCTTAGTTTATGACTTTGTAAAACAATAAAAGTTTTAAATTAAACATCCAGGTCTGAGCCTGTGTTTAATTCAGTCCTTATATAATTCAGCACAAACGCACACAACTCCTTTCTTTATGACATTCTTTATGAAACTGGGAAAAAAATCATATACTGATTATACATATAGTGTGTATGTGTGTATAGATATATGTATGTATGTATATGTGTGTGTGTGTATAAGTACATATATAATTTATATTTAAAGGTGTTTTAATCTGCTTTGAATGATGGATATGGTTTTCATATTAGTCCTATCACACACACACACATACATACAAATACGTACATAGACGTATGTATCTTATATATATAAGATAGCCCTATCCCAAATATATATATATATATATATATATAAAAAAAAAAGTGCTGTCAATTAATCATGGTTAATGTGACTGATTAATGTGTTAATTGGTGTTCGCATTAATTTTTTTAACGCATTAATTCCGCATGTGGTTTTGGAGCCTGCACCCGTGCTCTGCTCCACTGCGGTCACCGCCGCCTCCAGGCCACCCAGAAAGGCAGTAGTGGCAGCACAGAGGATCGCAGGGAAGCCTGGGTATAGGCTCTGACCTGGTGTGGCAGTGGGGAGAGAGGCATGCACAGACACAGATGAGCAGCTGCAGCCTGCATGCATCCAGGAATGCAGCCCAATGGCATGTAAAGCACTGCCCAGCAGGTGATTCTGTGGGAAAGAAGGGACTTGGGGGAGGGAAGGGGCAGGAGGGCAGATTGAGGCCCCCATGGTGAGAAAGTGGGGCAGGGGCAGGGAAAGGGGCTGGGGTGAATGGGGCTCTAGGGCTGGGGCAGGTCATGGGACAGAGGGCCATGTGCATGGGGCAGAGCCAGGCTGTGAGCTGGGGCTCTCTGTGCCCTGCTGCCTTTGCCTTAGGAGCTGCATGCTGGCCACACCATGTGTCCCCTGCCTGCCCAGTGGTGGCAGGCACAGCATGGAGCTCTTGAGGCAACTGCAGCAGGGTAAGCACCCTGAGCCCACAGCACACAATCGGCCTCCACCCTGAGCACAAATCTGGGGGCTCCATGCCTCGCCCAGGGGTACACACAGTGGAGGGAGCCGCATTCCCCTTGCACCTTGACTATGGCTCTGTCCTATGACCCACCCTGGCCCCTGGGCCGTATTCACCCCAGCCTCTTCCCCACTCCCTCCCCCACTGTAGGGGCTTTGATCTTCCTTCCCCACCCCTTCCCTCACCCACATCCCTTCCCCTCTACAGACATATTTCCTGAGCAGTGTGTGTGTCTGTGCATGTGTCATTGTTTAGTGTGTGTGTGTGTGTCTGCCCTCACTCCCAAGCCACAGCCTCCCCAGCCCTGCTGCTGCCCCTCACTCCTGACCCACAGTTCCCTGCATCCTGCCAGGGCATTTGGGAACCCTCCTCCTAGGCTTCAAACCCCACAAACACCCCCATAACCCCCTACACTTCCAGGGGATATGTAGGGGTCAAAAAACAACAACCCACACTGCTCTCTTGCAGTGCAGAGAGCAGCTGAATGTGCAGCACGTGGCCATGCAGATGTGTCTGCAGTGCCACATACCACATGGCTGTGCTCATCTGGATGCAGCCAAGGAGCGACAAGAGTTCTGCTCTATAAAGTGTGTTTATGAAGAGATAATAAAATGTAAGACAAGTAATAAGGTAGTTACCTTGTTAAGCAGATGACTGCTTCTAAGAGAGCTGATCAGACAGCCCCTCAGGGGTGGGTGTAATGGCAGATCTGACCAGTGGCTGGACTTCATTTCCCAATAGCCCCTGTCTGTATTGCTGCAGCTGTGGAACATGGAGACCCCAGCAGTGGTGGGGCTGTGACAATGCAGGGCCAGTGTTTCCAGAGACTGGCCCCAGCAGCACTGGCAGGGTGTTTGGCTCGGTGGGGAGCTGCTCAGCACTGGCTGAGGCTGGGAACTTGTGATGGTGACAGCAAGGTCTGGAGTTAGGGCAGAGCCATGATCTACTGCCTGCATGCCCCTGTCTGGGGCATGAGGGTAGAGGATTGCAGTTCTGACTCAGCTCTGAACCATGCTGTCACCATAAAATCCCAGCTCCCTGCACAGGGAGCTGCTCACCTTGCCAGCCTTGCTGGGGCCAGTCTTCATGGAAAGCCCTGCAGTGTCTCAGCCCTGCTGCTGCTGGGGTCTCCATGGAAACTGGCCACAGTGATGCAGGCTGGGAAATGGAGTCTATCATGGGTCTGATCTGGCCCATGGGCCTGACTTTGCCCACCCCTGCCTTAGGCATTGCAAGACATCATGTGACTTCAGTGGTCCCTAAGACATGTCTGACTTCTCTCATTACACCCTATGAGGAGAGGCTACGGGGCCTGAACCTGTTCATCCTTCACAAGAGAAGGCTATCTACAAACTTACCGGGGGGACCAGCAGGGAATGGGAGAGACCCTGTTCACCCATGCACCTCCCAGAGTAACAAGGAATAATGGCCATAAGTTGTCTGAGAGTAGTCTCACAAGTACAGCCCAGCCTAGACGGATGAGTGGAACGTATACACAGGTAAGCAACAGGGGCCAAGGCAATGCTGTGATTAGGGGGCCAGTGCACACATCCACAGGAGGCCTCAAATGCCTCTACACAAATGCCTGTAGTATGGGAAACAAGCAGGAGGAACTTACCCTCCTGCTAGCTGACATCAACCCAGACATAGTGGGGCTCACTGAAACATGGTGGTACCCAACGCATGACTGGGCGGTGAATATCAAGGGCTATAGGCTGTACAGGAGGGACAGGACAGGGAGGAAAGGTGAAAGTGTGGCGCTCTACATTAGAGAGGAATACACATCCTCATCAGGCAGCACAGAGTCAGAGGAGGGACACATGGAAGTGCTCTGGGTTAGAATACAAGGCACTTGAGGGGAAAAAGACTTAATGGTGGGGGTCTACTACAGACCACCCAACCAAGGGGAACACCTAGACCAGGAATTCTTAAGTCAGCTCACAGAGGTAGTTAGATCAAAGGATGTGGTCAGCATGGGTGACCCGAACTTTCGAG
>NW_017729032.1:167801108-167825650 GCF_001723915.1 Gavialis gangeticus
GACATCAGGAGACGCTACTTCACTGTCAGGGCGGCTAGAATCTGGAACCAACTTCCAAGTGAAGTGGTTCTGGCTCCTACCCTGGGGGTCTTTAAGACAAAGCTTGACAATCACCTTGCTGGGGTCATTTGACCCCAGCACTCTTTCCTGCCATGGCAGGGGGTCGGACTTGATGATCTCCTCAGGTCCCTTCCGACCTTACATCTATGAATCTATGAAACCATGCACCAGAATGAATGCACACTGGGAATTTATCAAAGAGAAGAATACCCAATTACCTGTAGGGGCACATTTCTCACAAGAAAACCACTCTTTCTCCAATCTCTTAGTTCTAATCCTCAAAGGGAACTTACAAAATACCTTTCACAGATGAGCTTATGAACTTCACTTCATCAACCTTCTGGATTCAAAAAAATCATGGACTAAATCTAGACATTGGATTTATGATACATTATAACCTGCCTGACATCTGACTCCCCAGGTACCTCTCCACTATTTAACTGCTACATTCATCCCTCTCGTCCCCCCCCACCCCCACCCAACCTGTCTCTTACCCACTGACTCCTCAATTTTTATCTTCACTGACTGCCTGCCTTGCATGCAGACCAGCCCTGCCTCTGGCTGCTTTGCTATTCATTCCATCTAGGAAGAGCATACACCAACTTCAGAAACTTCCTCAGCCTGACAAAGGGTTTTTAAACCTGAAAGGTTGCTAAGAAATTTTCTTTACAATGATTTAAATTGTTCTAATAAAAGATATCAAAATCACCCAAAGAACTATGTCTGCCACTGATATATGGAATTAGGTTGTTTGAATTATAGAAAGTTGCAACTGAAAGTAATGGAGGCCATGTATTTATGACATTTAAGATATGTACCTAGATATGACCTATGTTTTATCTATACATGGTTACCCTCATTTGCCTTAATCTGCTATGTCGCATTATGGATCAATCTGCTATTCTCGTAAATCTTCTTTTCTTCTAAACTGGTTAATTCCTACCCCATGCAATGGCTTCTTTTTCACTTCTGAAGGTGGATCAGTAGCTTGTACCTGAAACAAACTGCCTGAATCACAGTGGCATCCTTGGAATATGATTTTAAAATAGCAATTAAAAAAAATCCCTAACCTACACTCAAACAGAAATCATTGAAATTTTAAGCTGCAAGGGACTGCAACAGATCATCAAGCATATCCTTCTGCTGTCAATGCAGGATCAAGTTTGTACAGATCACCCCTGACAGATGTTTATCAAGCATGAGTTAAAACCTCTGATGACAGGGATTTCACAGTCTTCCTACATAATCTATTTCAGAGCTTAACTACTAGTTATAGTACTCCAGCTGCAGCCTTACCAGTGCCAAGTAAAGAGAAATGATTACCACCTTTATTTGACATTAACCGCATTCTTTTTATTACATCCCAGAATGATATTTGTCTACTTTTGCAACTGCATCACATAATTAACCATTAACTCTTAATCAGTTTGGGTACTACTACAACCCATAGATCCTTTCCTCTGGAACTACTGTTTAGCCAATACTTTCTGTTTGGTATATGTGCATTTGTTTTTTTTCTTTACATCTAATACTTTGTATTTTTTTATTTAATTGTTATATTGATTTTAATCTGTTTTTATAACTTATAAAAGTCATTTTGAGTCCTGTCATCCAAAATGCTTGCAAGCTACCCAGCAGTCTGAGTGTACTCTTTATTCTGTTACCCAAGATGAAAATGAAATATTGAATGCACAATGGATCCCTGCAGGAACCCTATTGATATATTCTCAAAGCTGGTGAGCTACTGTTAACTACTCTTCAAGTACAATTTTCAGCCAGATGGGCCATAAGATTATAGACAGATAGTCAACCCATGCAGAGATACTTAGACATCTAGGAAAGGAATAAAATGCTATCCCAGGCATTTATGGTTGGTAGTGAGATGGTAGTCACTGCTATTTCCTTTTTTTCTCTTTTCCCTAGGAAAAGTGTCTTCTGGCTGATGGACCCATAAAATATTGTAACTGCTCCACAGTGTTATGCTCCAGCTATGTGGGAGAGAATAAGGAACTTTTCATGGTCTTTCTGGACATGACTTAGCTGAGGAGAACCCACTGTCTATATATTAAAGACAGCGCTTTTCTTCTGTACAGCAAGGAAAGACTTTTCCTCCATTAACAAATATTATGTTGACTGGTTGCAAAGAATCACTGAGGTCACTTCTGAATTAGTATTCCATTCCTTTCCTTCCTACCTCAAGAGCAAGGATCCTAGTTTTCTTTGGAGTTCCTTTTTTAACCCAAAAATTAGGGATTTTTTTTTATCAGAGAAAACTAGGCTTCTTATTCATGAGGATTTTACTAGTGTTCCAAGTCCAAGAAGCGTATGGATAAGGACTGGATCTCAAAAGTGGCTATCTGCTTAACTCTATTTTATAAAATGTATGCCTTCAAATATATATTTTTTTCAGACAATAATAATCTTCCAGCATTAGATTTAGGACATGTTGGGGCCAGAATTTCTGTTAAAGCTTTTGCCACACCAACTGGCTCTGTAAAATTAAAGCAATAATTGTCTTTGGAAAGCTGTGCTTCTAAGTCGGGGCATAGTAGAGGCAACATTCAAAACAGATTCCTTTCCTCAGATCAGCTGGATGCAACTTCCAAGTGCATTCTAGGACATCTTCTGGATAAACATTTTTCCAATCTAAACTATGGCCACAGAAATCAATATCTCTTGTGATAATTTGCGGCATATAACTTGTTGGTGTTTCCTATTTGAGTTGTGGATAAGATTTAGTTAATCTTGGATTTAGTTAATCTTGGAGCAGTAACATGGAGCAGCATAAAACAACAGTAAAGCACTGTTTCTTGTGAGGTAATGTGACTAGGATATAAGCATGTCCAATAATAACATTATTAACCATATTCATTATAAGCATGTATTCCTTTATTGTTTTATACTAAAAGTGAAAATGAATTAATAATAAAATTATATATAGGAGGAATTTCTACAATGATCAAATAGTTTTGAATACATTTTTTGAAAAATAAGCAAATTCATAAAATATGAAATAATTTTATATTCTGATACTTTTACTTATGTATGATACTCTGTACCAGGAATAATCTTTTTTGAAGAATAAAATCCTACTAAGTATTAGTGATGGACTCTGAAATGGATCCTATAATAAGAAGTATGAAAACAATGCTCATTTACATGAGAAACCCTAGATACATGAAAGCCCCAGATATGTGTGCTGATTATGCAGGAAATATCTAGAATGCATGCAAAATGTTTGTGTACTCTTTCCTCTACTAAGTTTTTTTAAGTATGGGACTGATTTTTCAGGCTAAGAATTCCACTCATCAGAGAACACTTATTTATTTTATTTATTTGATTTATTAAAGATACCAATATGAGTATAATTTTGCCTGGTGTATCAAAACAAAACAGTTTTTTCTTTAAATTACCTTTACTTAAGAGGTACAATATAGCCCTCCCTCCAGTTTCACAAAGCAAGGCCCACTGTACCACTAGACAAAAGTAGCACTTATCCACTGCATGTCATCTCAGGCCCCTTACCTAGATTTTAGATTCTGCTGTTCCAGGGAGATTATGTAGCACCATACAAGTTGCAAAAAATGGTGATGAAAGAGGGAAGCTCTCCCACCTTTTATCCCAGTTACCTACTGGTTCTACTGAACCCACTCTCTATCTTTCAATCCATACTATCCGTTTGCTAACCTAATGCTAGCTGAGGAAGAGTTATGCCCATGTAAGCTAAGCCCACCTTAACCAAGGAAGGTTCAAGCCTACATTTCTCACTTCCAAGTGCTTTAACCAACATCTCATGATGTAGGTATTGCCAAGACAAGCCTCATACATCTTGATGAAGCTGACCTACTACATAGCCAAGACAGAAGGATTTATGGTCCCGAAGAAGACCTAAGTAGAAGGAGTATGGCTTAGGTAAGGGATATTACCTTGCAAAGGAAAAGGGCCTGAGTTCTGTGAGGTATCTTGGCCCCAGTCCTGACCTCACTTCTCTGTCTTTGTGGGTGTGTCTACACGTGCATTTAAGCATGTCTAAATTTAATGCGCATTATCTTAATTTACATTAAGCAGGTTTAAGCAGGCTTCTACCTGTACAGACATTAAAGCACATTATTGATGCTGTGTGTGGACTGGCTTGGAACTAAAGTTAAACTAAACTTAGCCTAAATTTGCCATTTTTGAAGTACATTAAAGGTGCACATGTGTAGACACGTTCCCTAGTGCACCTTAAATTTAGGCTAATGTGCCTTAAAGTTTCTCATGCAGACGCACCCTGCTTTATCTAGCAACTATGAAAAATCAAAAACTGACAGTGGTTTAACTGGGCTAGAACCCAGGGGCTAATAGCAGCTTTACATCCAGTTAGATAGGAGATGGACTTGAGTCCAAATATCTAGGACACTATTCCCTCTGAGTGCAAAAATGATGTGACATGCTATCAAGCCAAAATAGGCAGCCATTACACTGATTGGGCACTAGTGGAAATGACTGCACAAAATGCAAAGTAATGCTGAATCATCACCCTGACATTAGCCACTAAATATGGAAGAAAAGATGAGGTTTTATAGATTTAAAAGACAATAATACAGATGATATGCCACTCTCTATCTGTCAACCCATACTATCTGTTTGCTATCCTAATGCTAGCTGAGGAAGAGTTATGCCCATGTTAGCTAAGCCCAGGTAAAACCAAGATTCTACTCTTAGGCTGAGAAAAGAACCTTAATCTCTTCTTCAGTTGAAAGCATTTGACCATAAGCCAGCAAAACAGTCTGAAATTTTCACATTTTTAGGCTCCTGACTGACTCAAATAGAAGCCTTCACAAGAAACAATGTAGGATTTGGAGACATCCAAATCCAATTCTTTCTGATGATGAACTGTCCTTAATAATGACAATTTCATTGTGTCATGAATGAATTACTGTAATATAATTTACCTGGACTTGAAAATGCTAGCTCAGAAAAAAAAGACTGCAGTCAACAACAGCAGTCACTGAGAGCACATAGATTGATTACTCTGCTCACTCTAATGGTCCCCTATAGAATGCTGAGTCAAGGCTAAATTCCCATTCCTTATTTTTGGTCTCAAAATGAACAGGGCCCAAATTAACTTAATTACCATCTTTAATTCCAGAACCTTCAAAAAAGTGAATTTCAACAGGCTCAGGGCAATATTAGGGGAAGCGCTGTGGGACCAGGGACTGAAGGTGAAAGGAGTGCATGAAGAGTGGTCATTCCTTGAGGGCACAATCCTCGAAGCACAAAAGAAGTCTATTCCCATGTGGAGAAAAGGCAGCAGAAGGGCTGGTAAGTCCTCTTGGCTTAATAGGGATATCGTAGTCCTCTTGAAAAAGAAGAAAAAGGCATACAAAGAATGGAAGCCTGGGACAGTTCCCAAGGTGGACTATACAACAACAGCCCGCACTTGTAGGGAGCAGATTAGAAAGGCTAAGGCAACAACTGAATTTAAACTAGCAACAGAAATCAAGGACAATAAGAAGCCTTTCTTGAGTTATATAGGGAACAGAAGGAAAACAAATGGGAGTGTGAGGCCTCTGCTTAACAACTCAGGACAGCTGGTTACTGACACTGGGGAGAAAAACTGAACTGAATGACTACTTTGCTTCGGTATTTCACTGGACTAAAGAAAAAATCATATTAGATAAGGTTCAGAATGTACATGGTGGGAATAACTGCCTTCCTACTGCTGACATTGAGCTAGCGCGTGATTAGCTAGAAAAGTTAGACCTTTATACGTCAGCAGGACCAGACCAACTTCATCTGAGATCACTGAAGGAGCTGGCTGAAGTCATCACAGGACCTCTGGTGAAACTTTCAAACTTTGTGGTGCTTGGAGGAAGTCCCTGAAGACTGGAAGAGGGCCAATGTTATGCCCATCTTCATGAAGGGGAGAAGAGAGGACCTGGGCAACTATAGGCCAATTAGCTTAACTTCTATCTCAGAGGAAATCCTGGAAAAAATCTTCGAGGTGTCTATGTGTGATATGCTTGCAAAAGGTAGGATTATGAGCAACAGCCAGCATGGCTTCATTGCAGGCAGGTCTTTTCTTACCAATCTCACCTCCTTCTATGACCAGGTAACTCACCACCTGGATAAGAGAGAGGAGGCCAACATTGTATACCTAGATTTCCAAAAGGCCTTTGATCTGGTATCCCATAATGTTCTCATGGGAAAATTGGAGGATTTGGGGTTTAACTGCTCAACAGTTAGGTGAGTAGGAAGCTGGCTGTGGGGCAGGAACCAGAGAGTTCTAATGAACAGATCTGTGTCGTCCTGGCAAGAAGTGGCCAGTAGTGTCCCTCAGTGGTCCTTTTCAACATCTTTGTCAATGATTTGGATGTGGAGGTGAAGATCTCACTGGCCAAGTTTGTAGATGACACCATGTGATGGGGGACCATGGTCATGCTTGAAAATAGGCTGCAGATATAGGTAGACCTAGACAGGCTGGCAAGTTGGGTGGATCAGAACCAGATGACGTTCAACACTGAAAAGTGTAAAATGCTCCAGCTGGGGATGAACAATCCCCAATAAACTTACAGGCTTGATGGTGCCAAACTGACTAGAACCATGACTGAAAGAGACCTAGGGGTAATAATAGACCATAGTATGAACATGAGCTGTCAGTGCAACGCTGTAGCCAGCAGGGTGAACAGTACTCTGGCATGTATCAACAGATGCATCTCAAGCAAAACCAAGGAAGTGATTCTTCCACTTTACTCAGCATTGGTGAGACCGCAGCTGGAGTACTGCATCCAGTTCTGGGCACCGCACTTCAACAAGGACATAGACAAGCTTGAGAGAGTCCAGTGCAGGGGGGCTGGACCTGATGAACTTGTGAGGTCCCTTCTAGACTCTTACAATCTATGAATCTGTAGCAAGAGTCAGCATCCCTGTCAGCTGCTTCTATCTCAGTTACATTGGATCAGTGACCCGGAACTTAACCACCTCCTCCAGGGCAGCAACTATGTGATTTTTTTATGTAATGCATACTCTTAGTGTAAGAAAATCAAGGCACTGGATTCTTACCTACAAACATTGACAAAGAATGCTATTGCTCTCATCTTTTTCTTTTCTTTCCTTTCTAAATTGGATCAAAGTTGAGTACAATAAGGACTTTGCCACCCTGACACACACCAAATTGTCCTTTTTTTCTTCTACTCCCAGAGCATAATAATACATCCTCTCACTTGCACAGATAATTAATGTAGATCTAATAATTTTCTAATTTATTGGAGGGCAAAAAGCTCACTGATTTATCTCAGAAAACCCTTGATAAACTTTGAGGTTGAAAGACTATGTTCAGTTTTTTTGTTAAAGTGTATTTTTTTTTGTTAAAATGTATCAAATATCCTCTGATTCCAGTGCCAGGTAACCCAAGCAGTCTATGATTTTTAATCCACAATCTATTTTCTACTTCAGGCTTAAGGATTTAATTCATTTAGTACCCTACAACAGACTGTAGCACTAGACAGCTCATGCCTAATAATTTTCAATTCATTTTCAGGTACTCTCGCTAAGAGCTTCTGTTAATTTTCTTCATCCACTAATGTGAGCTTTTTCTTCCATTCATCAGCTTATACATTAGAGTCATCATATCAAGTATTCATTAGCAATGAACATTTATTAAAGAGTTCTGTGTGCTACTCAAAGTTGTCTTTAGAAAGCTCATATGTCCTCAGGTCTTGTCCGCTTCAAGAGAAACTGCTGTGGTTTCCAAGTCACTGGCTTGTTCTTTCAGCACTTCATTCAGACAAAGGCACTCGCATAGACTATTATTTATGAAAGCATTTTTGGAGCAAAACAAAATGAGAAGTACAAAATTTCAAACACTTCAAAGTCCATGTGCCCCACAGCTCATTTTTTATGACCTAAGTAAAGATACGTTAAATCATTTGAGGTATAATTTTAATTAATGCCGGTTTTTGCTGGTTGCACGTAAATAGCAGGGATGTTTTTAACTTAGACCTTGGCCTGGTTATATTTTCTTGTGTTAAAAGATCACTTTTGTGTTAAAAGTAACTATTTTTGTTTTTAAGATTTAATACTTGATAGTGTATTTGATATTGCCACATGAACTCTGGCTGCTAAGTGTTGTCAGGTTTCATCGCTTCTGAAATTTTTTTTAATGGTATTTATGTTCAGTTTAAAGGAAAACTGTGTTTGGCAATCTGTAGTTAGAAAGTATACACGCTTTCTAAAAGCAAATTTTGGATTCAGGTAAAAATGCTTGTGGTTATAATGTGTTATGCATTAAAGAAAACTTGTGACAACTTCTCTTCCTCTTGTCTGTGTTGCAACACACTCAGGGTTTTTTTCCTCCCACATAGAGTTTGTATGCACAATATAAACTGGCCAGTGATTCTCTGCAAGAAGAGATTTATACATTGTAGGGCATAACACAACCCAAACCATGTAGTAACTGGTTTTGCTTTGTCCCATATGGATTCTTTAGTACATACATTTGGACTGGTAGCCAGCATGATACAAACCAGAACTATGATTACAGGGATTGTTTTTTTTCCCCAAAGGACAAATATTTGCTTTAAACAAACAAACAAACCTCCTAAAACTGCTGATCTGTCAAAAAAGAAGGTTCATTGCTTTCTTAATTGCCTGTCAAATGTCAAGATGGTTTCAAAGAAATAGAAATAAATATGAAAAAGGACCACTCCATTCCCTTTACCTTACCAGAGTGGCACATTAGCTTGTTCTGTTTTGCCATGAAAAATATATATAGTGATTTTTTTTGTAGTTGAGCTAGAGGACAGTTGCTTCATATTGAAACTAATATCTGTAAGCATGCTTTAAATGAAAAAAAAACCCAACCAAAACAAACCAAAACAAAAGAGAGAAACGTTTAAAATGGTTTGAATAAGAAGCCAGTCCTGGTCGTCCATAAGAGTAAGGCAGAAGGCAGGGTACAGTGACACCTTATAGGCAAACTCATTACCAACCAAGAGGGTGGGGCATCAAATGTGCTTCTGCAAAAAAATGTGGAGCTCATTTAATCAAAGACACTGTTATGAAATGGGTTGAGAAAGAAATTTCCCATGCTCCAAAATGAAGTATAGAAATCCGCCAAAGCTGACTGAAATTAATACCTGATAAGAGATTAAAATAATTAGAAAGGATGATATATATAAGTCCTCAACTTCAAATGTCAACATTACAATACATTGTCTCTTGGCACTGTGAGTGGACAATTGCCAAAGCCAGCCACGACTAAAGGGGCAGGGATGAAGACACTCTCTCTGGTCAGACAGGTATTTAAGATCCTGAGCTGTAAACCTTCTCTGGAGTTATGAAGCTATGTCTGTTTTTTTCCATTTGTGAAGAGGAAAAGAGCCACCCAAAAGCTAATAGCCAAGGGCCAGATCCAGAAAGAGACTGGGGCAACTGTTCCATGGGTAACTCTTAGGGACCTGACTCTCAGAGAGAAATTCACAAACCTGAATTGGGAACTTAAGGTCCCTCTCCTTCCCGCACAGCTCATGCCTCACTACAGGTAAGTGCTCTAACAAGCAGGCTCATTGGGCACCTATACGCATGCCCGATGCCTGCTTCAGTGCACGCTAATTAGCAGACCTAATTAATTAGCATGATCCTGCAGCCTCAGCATCGTGTGTTTTCAGCATCGCCGCACTTCAAAATGACGGCAGGGGCACTTTTAACTAAAGCTTGTCAAAGTGACCCACTGCCATTTTGAAGTGTGGGACACGGAATAAAAGAGATGTTGCACATTCTTTAATCAGAGTGGTCCCCAAGATCCGTTCTAATTAAAGAACCTTTCTCTCCACCTCCCCACCCCCCTTTCCAGGGTACATGTAAAGACACCCAAATGTGCTTTCCTGCAGACCCTCTACCCCATTGTATTAATCACTGAAGAGTGGCACAGGCTTTTCCATAGACTACTGGAAAACATGGGTTTGGATTGCTCTTGGCTTAGACAGGGACTAGAATCTAGGCTTTCTCTTTCTTCAGGAGACTGAACTACTGAACTACGAGGGATGGAAGGTGAATGGAGTGCATGAAGAGTGGTTGTTCCTCAAGGACACAATTCTCGAAGCACAAAAGAAACTGTTACCATGAAAAGGAAAGCTAGCAGAAGGGCTGGCAAGCCTTCCTGGCTCAATAGGGATATGGCGGTCCTCTTAAAAAAGAAAAAAAGAGTCATATACATAGTGGAAGCTAAGGACAGTTGTCAAGGAGGACTATACAACAGTGGTCCCCACTTGTAGGGAAATGATTAGGAAAGCTAAAGTGGCAACTGAGTTTAGGTTAGCCAAGGGAGTCAAGGACAATAAGAAGTCCTTCTTTAGGTATGTAGACAGTAGAAGGAAAACAAATGGAAGCATGGGGCCCCTGCTTAACACCTCTAAACAGCTGGTAATGGACACAGGAAAAAACTGAACTCCTGAATGCCCACTTTGCTTTGGTATTTCACCGGACCAAGGGGAAAGACAAGTGAGATAAAAATCACAGGGGACATGGTGGGAATGATAGCTTTCCCACTGTGGATGCTGAGCTGGTGAAAAACCAACTAGAAAAGCTAGACATTTGTATGTCAGCAGGACCAGATAGACTTCACCCGTGAGTGCTGATGGAGCTAGCTGGGGTCATTGCAGAACTCCTGGCAAAACTCTTTCAGAAATCATGGCACACAGGGGAGATCCCTGAGGATTGGAAGAGGGCCAACATTGTGCCCATCTTCAAGAAGGGGAAGAGAGAGGACCCAGGCAAGTATAGGCCAATCAGCCTAACCTCCATCCCAGGGAAAATCCTGGAAAAACTTATTAAGGAATCTATGTGCAATATGCTCGTTGAGGGCAAGATTCTGATCGACAGCTATCATGGCTTTGTCGTAGGTAGGTCTTGTCTTACCAATTTCATCTCCTTCTATGCACAGGTCTCTCACCACCTGGACACTGGAGAGAAGGTCAACATTTTATATCTAGACTTCCAACATACTTTTGATCTAGTATCCCACGATATCCTGGGAAAATCTGGAAGATTATGGGCTTAACTGCTCAACAGTTCAGTGGGTGAAAAACTGGCTGCATGGTAGGACCCAGAGAGTTCTCATGAATGGATCTGTGTCATCCTGGCAAGAAGTGGCCAGTGGTGTCCCTCAGGGGTCTGTGCTTAGACCAGTGCTTTTCAACATCTTTATCAGTGATTTGGATGAGGGGGTGAAAATCTCACTGGTCAAGTTATGGGGAAGTGTGGTCATGCCAGAAGATAGGTTGCAGATACTAGCGGATCTGGACAGGCTGGAGAGCTGGGCACACCGGAACCAGATGAAGTTCAACACTCAGAAGTGTAAGGTGCTCCATCTGGAGGCAAACAATCTTCAACATACCACAGCAGGGCAAACAACATGCTGGCATGTATTGATCATTGCATCTCATGCAAAACTAAGGAAATGATACTCCCACTTTACTCTGTGCTGATGAGACCGCAGTTGGAGTACTGCATCTAGTTCTGGGCGCCGCACTTCAACAAGGATGTGAAAAAACTTGACAGGGTCCAGAGAAGAGCCACCCATATGATCAGGGACTCGCAAGACAAGCCATATGAGGAGAGGTTGAGAGACCTGGGCCTCTTCATTCTATGGAAGAGATGGCTGAGAGGGGACTTGATAGCGGCTTACTGCTACATCAGGGGACTACATCAAGAACTCGGTGAGCAGTTGTTCACCAGGGCACCCTCGGAGGAAGAGCAGGAGCAATGGATACAAACTCCTGGAAGGCCGCTTCAGGCTCAATTCCAGGAAAAACTCCTTCACAGTCAGGGTGTTCAGACTGTGAAATAAACTCCCTCCAGTGGTGGTGCAGTCACCTACCCTGGAAATCTTCAAAAGCAGACTGGATGGTCACCTCTCTGGTGTCACTTGACCCCAGCTGCCTTTTCCTGCCTGGTGCAGGGGGACTGGACTCGATGATCTACAAGGTCTCTTCCAGCCCCCCTCCCCCCCCCAACAATCTAGGAATCTATTCTGTATCTTGTGTTTAATATTTATTAGTTAAAATGGATGGAGAGCAGTCTGGAAGCCTCTGCCTCACTGGGAGCAAGAACCAGGTTAAAAAATGGCCTGTTCCTTTCTAGAGCAGCATTTATCTCCTTGAGTCACATAGCTTGCTTGCTTCATCCTGCCCAGCAAGGCCCAGGGCAGCTTATAAAAAGAGAATACTTACAAAACAGGAGATATGTGTCCCTTTCTTGGCTGCCTCAGGGGCCAGCTTCAACAGTAGGACTGGGTAGGCAACTAGATAATGCCTATGGTGTTTGTGTCTGAAAGCTTGCAAATAACTTTTTTCCAGCTATTTAGTTGGTATAATGAAAGATATCACACCTACCCAAATAATCTTGCCTGCTTATAACCTGTGGTCTGGTGTTAAAAGCACTGTGTTCGGAAGCTGGGAAGATGTGAAGGGGTTCCAGAACATTGATTTCCTACTTCCTAGGTTAGTGCCCAACCACTAGGCTTTGGGACTAGAACAGAGGGGGTTTGTCATCCTCTTCGAGCATCCAACATTCACCAGCTATTGGGAGATGGGACTATTGTTCACCTACCTGGAACTTCTATTTGCTCAGGTATGCACATACATGTACTTGTCTAGCCAGAGCACAGGCTACTGCATATGCTCAGTAGTGGTAAAGCAGTATCCACTTAGCAGATGGAAAAAGGAACTCAAACTGTGTGTAAGTGGTAGAAACAGAAGATACGTGGCTTAGTATTGTCATGTTGTGGATTAAGTTAATTGAGGCAGGAGCCACTTAACAAACAGGTTTCTTTTATTCATGTCAACAACACCCAGACAGCCATAAGGCTCCTTTTTTCAGCTCTCCCTCAAACTCTCATCTTCTCTAGCTATGTAAAAGTAATCACTTGGAAGGTAAACGGGGTGACAAGTTAACCTTTAAAGGCATACAATCCACACATTGCCTTTTCTAAAAAGAAAATACAACCCATTTCAAACAATATCAATATATTAGATGACACAGTGCTGCAGGTCAGATCTGGCCCAGAGGCCAGAGGTTCCGCACTCCTGCTTTAATATATTTTCTATAGCCATAATTATGTATGGCCACTCTTTTGCATTTATCTATACCCAAGTATCCTTATGTATCCTCCATAACATATTCTGATGTAATATTCTGTAAACACCACATCAGCCACTTCTAAGCAAGACCCCATTTATTACTGACAGCTTTGCTTCAAACTGGTGATAAGGACTGGGTATGTACCTTATATGCTATCCTGCATTAATGGCTCATATTACAATTTGTAAAGTCCAATATTGTGCCATGGCTTCTGAGAATACAGTCCACATTTTAGCAGAAACTGGGCACCTTTTCTTTAACAGACTTGTATGTACAATGCCCAACTCTGGGTTTGGTTCTATTTTTGTTCTGTCAGAAACTCCAGACAGGATATCTACCACCACTAATTCTTTCTCTGGTTTACACACTAATCTTATATCATATAACTGCAACTGAACGAATAGTCTCAGTCATTTTAGAGGTGTGTGTCTCAGTAATTTTAGAGGTGTGTCAGTGAACCTCCTTTTTTCTTATGATCTTTTTTTAGCTAATATTGGTTGCCCATAGAGAAAGATGCATTTCAACCAGAGCTAAAGCCTCTTTTTTTAACTTGTGTTTACTGACACTCAGTTTTAGTTAAAGCCATGGAAGCAAAATGTATGGATCTCCAATGGTCCCCATAATTTCTGCATATGTGCTGCCCCAAGACCCTCCTTAAAGGCATCTGTAGACAGTTTTGTCTGATGTTTGCTGTAACAGAACTAAGCACTGGAGCCTTCTCTAATAAGTATTTCACATTCCTAAACTCCTCTTGGTGATGGGCTCCCCATACCCATTGTTTACTTTTGTGTAATAAAGCTCTTAAGTTGCTGCATTGTTGCATAGTTTAGGTACAAACTTCCCCCACAAAGTTTACTCAGAAAAGTTTGCACCACTTCCTTATCTGTGGGAAGTGGCATAATTGATTAGTAATTGATTGCACCTATGAACATGCTGGAATAATAGAATCACAGAGAAGTAGAGTTGGAAGGTCATCCACTCCAACACCCTGCCTGAAGCAGCAGCATCCCTCTCCACACCATCCTATACAAATCCATTGTCTAATATCCTAGCAACACTTACACAGTCAACCTGACAGAACCACAAGACTTAACACCCTAAACTGCCACAGGTTAAGCAGGGGGACCACAGTGGCTAACATCTTGCTGCTGTGAAGGTTGTTAATATACATTCTTGAGATCCCAGGAAGAGAGCCATGCCCCATGCTACAGAGGAATGCAAAAACCCACAGAGTCCATACCAATCTGACCATGGGGTAAAATTCCTTCTTGACCCCAAATACGGAGATTCGTTTAATACTGAGCAGAGAAGCAAGACCCTTTAGCTAGGAACCTCTAGTTTTAAGTCCCAGCAGGAGCACTGGCACACCCCAGTCAAAATCGCTAGTATTGGCTGCAGCCAAAAGCCAATACTTCTGAGGAAGGGTTAAAAAACACACTGACACATACAGCAGTGTGGAGGGGATGGGTGGGGGGAAAGGAAAGGAATCTCCTCCAAGCCAAGAAGCATGATAAATAACCACAGCGGAATACAAGCATGGCTATGAAGATCATCCTCAAGCACTGGCTGTCTACCCTCTTCTTGAATACCACCAGTGATGAAGAGCCCACAACTTCCCTAGGCAGTCTATTCCACTGTCTGTTCTAACAATGAAGTAGTTTTTCCTGATATCTTATCTTAACTTATTTTCTGCAACTTCAATTCATTGGTCCATGTCCTACTGGGCACATCTACATGTTCATTAATGCACCGTAATTACTGTGTATTAAGTTTAGTACTTGGTTAACCAAGTACTAAATCAATGCACAATTCTCCCTACTGCACAGTAGCACCAGTGCATGGGTTTTTAGTGATGCTTACAGCACAGTAGCCTAATACTACTGCACAGTAGTGTATTAGCACAGTTTTTGCATGGCACACTACTGTGCAGTTTAGTGTGTCTTGTAGATGTGCCCACTCTGAAGCAAGAGGAGAGAAAAAAGGTGTTTTTCTCTTCTTTATGACAGTCCTTCAGGCATTTGAAGACTGTTATCATGTCCCCTTTTAAGCCCCCTTTCCTTGATCTCAGTATGCCTAACTGCTTCAACTGTTTCTTATATGACTTGCCTTCCAAATCCTTTATCATTTTTGTCACCTGCCACTGGACCTTCTCTAATTTCTCCACACCCTTTTTAAAATGTGCAGCCCAAATCTGCACTCAGTACTCTAGATGAGGCATAACCAACACCTAACAGAGAAGGAGTACCACTTCCTGCATCTTGCACCTAATGCTTCTGTTGGTGCATCCCAAAACTACATTTAATTTTTGTATACCTGCATCACACTGCAGACACATATTGAGTCTATGATCTGCCAAGACTCTCAGATCCTTCTCCATAGTGCTGCCATCCAGCCAGTTGCCACCCATTTTGTACTTTTGATTATTCTTCCTGAGGTGTAGCACTTTGCATTTGTCAGCATTGAACTTCATCCTGTTAACTGCAGCCCAGATTTCCAACCTGTCAGTAACCTTCTGAATTATGCTCCTGTCCTCTAACATGTTCACAATCCTTTCCAATTTTGTGTCATGTGCAAACTTGCTCAAGAAGCTTTGTGCCATTATCTAAATAATCAATAAATAGATTTAACAGCACAGGCCCCAGGAGAGACCCCTGTGACTTGAAATCTCCTGCCATCCTGACATTGATCCACTTATAATTAGCCTTTGCTTGCAGCTATTAAACCAGTTGTCTATCCACTTTACAGTAATTTTGTCCAGTCCACATTTCTCCAATTTGTTTATGAGACACTCATGTGGGCCCTTGGCTGCAGCTTCCAGTTCATCATGTTTATTCCCCACACCTCTCACATTTGTATATACGTTGGATGTAATTTGCATTTCATCCTACTCACTTCCCTTTTGCATGACTTTTATATCTCAATCCATTCTTTTTTTTCTCTCAAGTATGTTATTTCTCTGACTCTAAATTTTCACTTTGTTTATTGTGTTAAAACCCTGCTGACTGATTCCTTTCTAGAAGTCTCTGAAGCCTCTGATCATGTTCCTCCAGTGTACGTCCCGATATTGAAATATCTATATACATTTTGCATCTTCAATGTCATCCAATATTTGTTGTGTATGTAACCCAGGTGGCGGCCCAATAGTTGCCACCCCTGCCCAATATCAGGGATGGTGTGGTGAGAATGGGGCAGGGCTTCCAACTAGCACCAAATTACTTTCCAGCCGGCCCCTGCTCCCCACAGAGCAGTCCGTGGTCCCAAGAAGGTCTAACACTTAACTGATTTAACTATTTACACTTTATTTACAAAACACGAATAATAGGAAAGGTTATTTACAAGTGAACTTAAATGGCATAACCAGAATCACAAAACACATCAGAATGCATTAGTCAACCCTTGACTCAAGAACCACAGGTAGGGTAATGCAGCTTTCAGCCACTGCAGAGATGCTACCACAAGGAAGCAAGGTGGTCACTCCTAGCAGCTCCCACAGGCTTCCAAATAAGCAACAGACTGCAACAGGTTAAGCTCTTCTGGTCTGTAGCAGTCAAATTGTTCAGCCAACCCCTCAACGAGGCTGAAGGGTGACCCTCTGTGGCAACCAAAAAGGCAAGCAACAAGCAACAGAGTAGGCTCCTGCAGCTATCGGCATGACCCAACTACAAAGCTCAGGGACTCCATCCAATGACAATCTGCTGCAAAATAAGGGACAGGACCGAGTCCCCTAAGGCAGTCAGTGGCAGAGGGTCAGCAGCACAGGCAGCTCCCAGGGGTCATTGCTCTAAACCCCTGCTCCAGATGAATGGCCGGGCACCTCACATGCCTTGCAGGTCGCCAGTCCTGCTCTGAGCGCTGGCCTGCTCCCCGAACTCCTAGGGACTCTCATCCTGGTGCTATGCCACTCCTTAGGATCCCAGTGCCTTGCCTGCTGCTGTCCCACTTCCCTGGAGAAGGTAAGGGGTTCCCTCAACTCACCGGCCAGCTCCCTGCTCCGGATAAGGATGCCACCTGCGCTCCTGGCCCCTGCTTCTTCTCCGCAGTGGAGTGGGGGGCCAACTGCCACCCCTAGCCTATGGGATGCCCGGCACATCCAGCACACTGCAATGGAGCCTTGAGGCACCAGCTTTCTGCCCTGAGCCCTGGCCGCTGCTGCAGGGCTGCAGGCACAGTCAACTGCCGCTGCCCTCTTCTCCCAGGGCCTTTGAGGCTCTTCAGAGGGGTCTCTCTGCTCCCTCTACTTGGTCATCTCATCCCAGCTCTTCTTAGGCCTCCTGCATCACTCCCCGGAGTCACTGTCAGCAGCCCCCCCGCCACACCAGTTTGGCTGCTGCTTTTATCCCCTCAGGCAGTCCCTCCCTGGCTTGCAAACTGGCCAACCAGGGCTTGGGGTGGCTGGCCCACAACCCGGGCCATCCCCCTTCCATGCAAATAGGGGATTGAAAACCCCTTCTTTCGACTGGCTTCTCCTTTTCCACAAGGCAGGGCTCCCCTGCTCCACCCTTGGGCTCGCTCAGAGTTCACCGGCACTGTTTCTAACCCAGGGTAAGTATCACAAGCCAATCTGGTGAGCCCACATCAGCAGTCTGTTACGTGTATATTTCTGAAACACCTTTTGGTGCTGAACAGAACTCAAAAGAGAGTCTGTGAAAGCAGAATCTTTTGTAAGGAGTGTTGAACACACACATATATCTGCCATTGTTCTCTAATGTAACCTTCCAAAACCCAGCTGACGCATGTAGAGAAATATATTGCTTGTGCCATCTTTCCAAACATTTCTTCCCTGGTGGGAATGGGAAAATGTTCCCTTTTTACATATTTATTGAATTATTTTGGGCCCAGGCAAGAGGCATCAAACATACAGTCCATGGATTGGATCCAGCCTGGGGAAGTGTTGCATCCAGTCCACCAGTACTATGGTGGGCTACTGGAAATTCACTGCCCCTCAGCTGCACAGCTGTGGCTCTGTGCAGCCACACACCCCCAGGTCCCAGCTGCCGCATGCCCTTAACACTGTTTAGCAACCAGGGCTCCATACCGCCAGGCAGTGCAGAGAGCCAGTGATGTGCAGCTGTATGAAGGCAATTTGGGGCTGCCTCATGTCTGTGGCTCTGTGCTGCCACCTGACAACATGGAGCTCTGATACTGTGGCTCTCTACCATATATTCTCTGAATAAGACCTAGTGCCTGATAGGTCCTTAGTCCTAATATAGGTACACATTTTCCTGACACAACCAGAAACTTAATTTTTTTTGTACCATTTTTTATCTTTATCTCCAACTTGCATGTGCCAGCAGTAGGCCTCAGTTCCCTAGCATAAGTTCGAAGCCTTATGTGCTTACTGTGCATACTTGCTTTCATTTTCAAGTCCTTTATAGTACAATATAACCAGGTATAACATTGGCTTGCACACCAGTGTCCAGTTTAAAAGTCACAGACTGTTTGTTCTATTTGTTTCCAGCATGATGTTCCAGTCTTCTGATGATGTTGCATGTTGCAGAATTCCTACATACATTCCTTGATTGCTGCTTTCAGTGTTGCAATTCATCTGGCTGTGCAGTTGCTTGCTCAGTCTCCTCTTCTGTGCCTGAAAAGCTCTCCTCGCCATGCCCTTGCAAAATGGTTGTCCTTTGCAGTGTCAAATCAGGACACTGCTGTGGTCTATATTTGATACCACAATGTGTACAGCTCTTTCAGCTGCTATCATTAAGCTTCCCGATTGCATTTTTCAGGCCTTTGCAATTTCTGTCCTTTTTTGGGAGGGTTTATCATTCTGTCAAAAACTGCAACACCTGAGCGATCTCTTCTGCTTTGCACATGCTGTTTGCTATTTGTACTTTGAGATCAAGATCCTTCAGCAGTCTTTTCCTGAGCTGCATCTCTCTGAACCCTATTACTATCCAATTGCTGATCAAGGAGTATGTGATTTGTCCAAAATTACAGGATTGAGTCAGCAGTCTGAGATCCTTTACAAAGTATTCTCCCTCTTTTTGTGACCTCGTGTGAAATTGGTATCTTTCAAGTCTCCTTCTTTTGTGAAGTGCAGTGCTCCTTAAATGTTTTGAGCACTGTCTCATAATTAGCTTGTTTGGCTCAGTTATAGATATCCAATTCCTCATTCCCTACTATATTCAGAAAAACAGCTACCTTTTGGTCACTTGACTTCTCAGTGTCTCTACTTTCCCTCATGTGCAGGTTGTACATGTGCTCAAACTTTCCATTCTCCAACACATTGCTGGAGAGTTTCAGCTTTGTTGGAGCTTGCATTACCAGATTTACCTGTTATTTTGGGGTGTGCTCATTTATTAGGGGTATGTTTCTGGGGTCTCTGTAATTCTCTCAATGTGCTGCTTTTGGCACTTGTGTTTCTGTGTGGAGCTGTATCTCTCCCTTCTGCAAGTCCTCACCCCCAGTGGAGCTATCTTGTAGGACTCATTTTCAATGGGGCCGGGTTCCTCCAACCACTGAATCAGTCAAACACATATACACACAGAGATTAATACTGAATAACCCATCCCTGAGCCAGGCCGGGTTATTCAGTATTGACACGTTAACACCCTCGTATGCCTTGAACTCAGTTCATCAGGGCAACAATAAAATGCAGTCAGACACAAGCACATGGGTTGACAGAGCACATCTGAAGTCAGGCCGGTTTATTCAGCATTGACAGGCTGACACCCTTATGTGCCTTGAATTCAGTTCATTCCTTATTTCAGCAGGACAATAATAAATGCAGTTAGATACACATACACACACACTAACAGGGTACGTCTGAGCAGGCTGGGTCTGATCAGCACTTTCAGCTGATACCCTTATACGCCTCAAACTCAGCACCTCCCGATCTCTTGTCACAATGGTCCTAGTAGTAATCCCCTTGATGAGCAGACCCCACCGTAGTTTTGGGCATTACAGGCATCTTTGGCATAGGTAAAAGAAGCCTTGCTGCAGAGCAAATGGGGAGGTCATGGGGAAGGAATATTAAGTGAGGTTCAGTATAGCAACCAGCTTGACCATAAAAGCTATTTATTGCCAGGTATATGAACTTATGATGATACCAGTAGTAACAGCCATACAAAAGAGACAAATAAAACAGTTTCAATATTACATAGTTTCAATTAGGTATTTGGGTAAGTCTAGCTCAAGTTTGATCAGCAAAAGTCAGGTTTAGAAAGCTGTGCCTGGAGTAAGGAAGCAAAAGTCAGGTTCCTGGATTCAGAGAGAGAGATAGAGAGAGAGAGAGACAAAGAGAGTTGGGATCTCACCACTCAGTGAAGCTTGAACCAGTCGAGGTTCCCAGATATTTGTTGGAGCTTGCAGACAGGCAGAGTTCTGATTAGTGAAGAGATTCCAGGCAGAAAAGGAGTGGAACTGGTGCAGCTTTTGGATCCAAGCACCAGGGCAGACACTTGAGCTTGGGTAGGGGTTTTGTACAGAACTAACAATGGCTCAAGGGAGAACACTAGGCTTGTGTATGGGTAAACAATGGCTCATATGCTGGATAATAGGAACTGATGACTCCTGGCGATGGGTGGCATTACTCTGAGGGAGCTCACAATACAGACAGGCAGATTCAATGTTTTGGGTACCAATAAAGGAGTCATTACTAGAATTGGTCTGATAAATGCTGAGCTGGGTGTGCGCAGACATGGATTGGTTAGCATTTGGAGCGTGGATCCCCTATCATGCAGTGCTCCCCTGCTTCTCTGGTCCCAGAGTTCAGTGTGGTCCTTGCCTTGGAATTGTTCTCCATCCTGAATGCTAATGAAGGTGCATGCCTGTTCCATCTCCCATGTAAATGAGACCACGGGAGTTGCTTTACTCCTATCACTCTTGTCTGGAGGGCTTTAGGTGTGTCTACCACTGCATCTTCATTGTCTTTTGTAAGTCATTCCTCTAATCAGTTCTTGTTCACGTCGGGGTGGGGAGAGTCCTTTGTAAGTCAGACAGACTGTGTACTATGCCAGGGTTCCCCAGGAACACAGCACTGATGGGTAACACCTGTAGCTGCTTTTATTATTTTTTTTCAAAAAATACTCCACTCAATGTATTCACCTGTTTTCAAGCACTGCTGACACCACGTTGCATTGTGGGTTCAGTTCACTGAGTCAGGAGTCACTTTAACGGAGAGGTTTATTTTATTTATGCTAACAGTCCCTAGGCAGTCACTAGGCTTCTTTTTTTAGCTCTCTATCAAACTCTGCCCACCTCTAGCTAGGTAACAGTGGGCACATCCAGACATTCATTAATATGCCATAATTATGCTGAATTATGTTTAGTACCTGTAATGATAGGTATTAACATGCTGTAAGTGGTGCTACTGCATATTAGTGCAGATGAACAATTTTTTGTGATACTGCTCATTAGGCTAAATCTATTGTGAATTAGTGCATTAGTGCAGGCTTTGCCTGCTGTGCTAACGCACAGTAGAATTAGTCTTCTGCACATTAAGTATCTTGTGTAGACGTGCCTAGTGATATCCTGGAAGGTTGCTGAGTGACGGCCTAATTTTAAAGATATACATTTTCACAGTTAGATGCCTTTTGGTACCATTTGGACACCAAACTCCTTACAGAAGTCTATTACATAAAGGCTATTATCTTAATATAGCAAACTTGTGATCTTAAAAAAGGCTAATTTGACTAAACCCGTTTTCCATAGGCCCATGTTCATTTTCACTGGTTATATACCCTCCTTTAATTGAGTGCTTTATTAGCTTTTTCACTAGTTTGCCTAGGATTGATGTCAGGCAGACTGGCCTACAATTAAATAGATTATGTTTTTTACTCCTTTAATATATTGACAAAATGTTAGCTTTTTTCTAGTCCTCTGGAATTTCCTTGATGTTCCAAGATTTTTTGAAAAATCAGCATTGATAGTCCAGAGAAGTCTTCTGACAGTTCTTTTCAAACTCTTGCACACCTGATTATTTAAAAAACCCCACAACCCTCTAATTTGTATAGCTGCTGTTTAACATCCTCTCCCGCAAATTACTGTTGAAATGGAAGGCATTTCATTATCCTTTGATATGAGTGCATTATGCAGCTATTTTCCAAAATCTGAACTGAAACACATGTTGAACACCTCTGCCTTTTCTGCGCTATGACTGGCAATTCTGCTACTTTCATATAGCAATCAACCAATATCATTTAGTCATTTTGTTCCTAATGTGCTTAAATTCCTTCTAATTGTCCATAACTCTGCTTGCATACAATTCTCTTTCTGTATTTTGCTTCTTCTATCAGCTTTCAATTATGCCTAGTTTCAAATTGTTGTTCTCTGGCATCACACTCTCCTTTTTTCATTTGTTATTTTTTATTATTATTTTTATTGCTATTTTTACTTCCTCTCCAAGCCATCTGTTTCCACCACCCTACTCAATGTGCCTTCTATGGTTTCAGAGGCATGTGGTAAAATCCTTATAAACAGATCCCAATTTTCATTTATATATTTTGTTTAAATTTGTCTTCAAGTTGATTTGGCTTATCCTTTTTTTTTCAGGGTACACTGTGCACTATGTTAAAAGAAGCCACATGATATTTTTTCAGTATATGACGCATACAGAGGAACAGTGAACAAATAGGGCTTATTTTTTTTGTCAGCAATGGTGGAAATGCTTTGAAGATAGTACAAACAGACCTTTAAACATGCTTGGCAATTTTATCCAGAAATTAATTACTCTGGTTTTATGGGAAGTCCATATATTTCTGCATTTATTTTGCCCTTATTCTTCTTTGACTCACATTTCTCAATTAACAGTCGGCTGTTTATATCTCAGATACACACACAAAAATAAGTAATGACATAGGATGAAATTCACCCAGATAACTAACTCTACCATAAGGCTCTTCATACCACTTGCAGTTTAGGTATATTTCACAAAGTGAGAGCTATGCAGAGAGCATCTCTGCTGGACTCATGCAACTAAGTAAAATATAAGACTTTCTTAGTGGCACTGTGCATTGGCTGCAGCCAAGGCTGGGGATTGGGACTGGGGTTTGCCAGTGATTTTGGTGGGACTTGGACACAGATGTTCCTGGATAGAAAGTCTTGCCCCTCCACTCATGGTCACACTGATCACTGCATTTGAGGTCAGGAAGGAATTTTACCTCATGGTCAGACTAGTATGGACTGTGAGCTTTTTTACTTTCCTCTGTAGCTGGGAGCCTGGCTCTCTTCTTGGGATTTCTCATATACATATTAACAACTGTCACAGCAGCACGATGTTGGCAGCTGTGGTTCCTGTTTTACATTTGGCAGGTTATGGTGTTATATCTTGTGTTGCATCAGGGTTGCAGTGTTGTTTGACTAAGGTTAGACAATGGATTTGTATAGAATGGTTTGGATAGGTATGATCCTACCACAGGCAGGGGATTAGACTAAATGACCTCTCAAGGTGTCTTCCAGCCCTATTTCTCTATGATTCCATGTAGGGCAGAATTGGGAGTAGCATTTTAAGTAGCAAGTTGACAGACTACAGGATCCATGACCATTTACATACAATGATCCTAACAGCACTTTTCACTGGGGGACATTGTTCTAGCACAGAACCTGGAGTCCTTGTTACTGCAGTCACCTGTAGACCTGTGCAAAGCTTCAGTTGCTGATTCGATTCAGAGATTTGGCCCGATTTAGCGACCAAATCTCTGATTCCGAATTGAATCGGGAAATGAATAAAAAGACCCAAATTCGTCCAAAGCTTCCGAATCGATTTGGAAAAAGATTCAGAGGAGATTCAGAGATTTGGGCAGTCCCTGATCATTGCTGCAGGGAGCTGGACCCAGACTCTCTGCTGGTAAGTAGGGGGTGGGAGAAGGGGAAAATGGGCCCCCCCACCAGGCCCCATCCCCTGCACACCCCTGACCCCTGCCCGTTCTCCAAGCCAGATCAATGTCTGCCTCACCTGGCCCCAGCATCCTGGTGCTTTAAAAAAAAAAAAAGCCCCACACTTATTGGCTGCTGCAGTGGCTGTCCAGACCTCAGGGCCTCTAGGGGCTCATGGCAGAACCCCCACACACAGTGCAGGGGGCAGTGAGGGCTCCACCCCGTCTTGGCAGGTGCCGGTGAGTGCAGGGCTTTTTTTTTTTTTTTTTTAATTGCCAGGAGACTGGGGCTGAGTGGTACAGCCATTGACAGGGCTGGGAAAGTGGGCAGGGGATGGGGCCTGTTTGATTCAGAGATTCGGCCAATTCGGCAGTGGCTGAATCTCTGAATCAGATTTGGCCAAATGGATTTGGGACAGTGATTCGAATCACCAAATCAAATCACTATCCACTGAATTGGCTGAATCTGAGTCTGCCGCTTCACATAGGCCTAATATTAAGCAGTAGTACTCTGTGTAAATGAGCATTGAATTTGAAGACAAA
>NW_017729032.1:167830650-167832101 GCF_001723915.1 Gavialis gangeticus
TGGCCAAATGGATTTGGGACAGTGATTCGAATCACCAAATCAAATCACTATCCACTGAATTGGCTGAATCTGAGTCTGCCGCTTCACATAGGCCTAATATTAAGCAGTAGTACTCTGTGTAAATGAGCATTGAATTTGAAGACAAACTTTGCCAGTGATTGTTCTGGAAAAGAATGATTGGGGGTTGCAGATGTCTAATATTTATTATTACATTACAGATTCACAGATCTTGATAAATTCTGTTTCCAAAAGTATAGATATCTGACACATTTTAAACTGCATAGATGTTCTATCATTCGATGTATTCCTTTTATTAGTTTTTTTCTTAAATAAATGCAGAAGAATTTTTCAAAATTACAGATAAGAGTTAAAAAATGAAAACAATCAGTGAACTTTGAATATAGGTGAAACGTATAATTTGAGCAGATTTGGCACTTGCTTCCAAGGGTCAGGAAATAGTGCAATTATAGTTGTAATGTTCTTGACAGCAGTGTATCACAATAAACTGCCTTGCTATTTACAGAATATTTACAGAGAATGTTATAGAACAAAATTCAAACAAGACTGCCTGGAATGAACTTGCTTCCTTTACCTCCTTAGTTAAAAAAAAAAAAATCCCATGCTTTCTCAGTTTTTCAAATCCCTGGAGAAATATCGAGGTACAGATTTTCAGCTGTAACTTTTGTTTCAATGAAAGCAAAATTATACTTGATTTTTTGTGCTTGTGAATAATTATGTGTGCAGCTATGAATCATTACCAACTATTTGCACCTGTAATCTGTTTACAGTAGGATTTGCAAAAAAAACTAAAGGAACTGAATCAATTAGCTTTAATGCTTTTTTTCTGTGCATGCCCAATGAATTACAAATACCAAGAAAACTGTAGATGCAGTTCATATTATCATGGTGCACTGGGATTTCACCATATAATTTATGACTCTGATCTGGATTTAGTGTGTGGGGTGGGATTTAGGGTTGGTGAGGTAATGGTTATACCTTTATTGCTTTTATGATTTTAGCCATTGGGCACTTTACACTGGAGTACAGGACCCCAATCCAAAATAAAAGAGCCTAATAGGACCAAATACATTTCAGGTGACGCTGAGATTTATCAACTCTAGCAATTGCCTGGTTGGATATTATAAAGATATTTTGCTTATGCGTCTTGGTACATTGCCCCTAAATATTTTCTTTCCTGGCTTTGTGCCCATGTGTCACTATGGATAACAAGTGTTTTGTGATGTTGAAGCTACTTCAGAATGTGGAAATTATCCAGAGTTTACACTGGAAGCAGATAACGTTCCTGAGTCACTTGTAAAAGTTCAGGTGTAAATCAATATGTTGGTATTAACCTTTAAATATTTAAATGATCCAAGGTACCTGAAAAAAAATCTCATATTTCTCTGCCACACTATAGTTTCATAGTTTCATAGTTTCTAGGGTTGGAAGGG
>NW_017729032.1:167832112-167834112 GCF_001723915.1 Gavialis gangeticus
CTGGCCGCATCATTAGTGCCCACATGGACTAGGACCATGTGATCAGTGGTTGTGATCAGTGTGGATCGTGGTTTTCTCCGATTTAAAAAAATCCCTAATTTTCAGGTTAAAAAATAACCCCAAATCCTTATTTTTCAATTGTTAAAATGAAATGCCACCAATACACAGACATATATATAGTTGTCTTTCATTTTGAGAAAGGAAAAATGTGGATTTTGGGTCCCAAAAATTGGGAAAATTTTTTAAACAGAGAAAAGCAGGATGCCCGGTGATCAGTCTAAAAATATGACCTGCAGTTCCCTCAGTGAAAAAGAGAGAGAACTGCTGGTATTTCCCAGCAAAATCCCTTGTCTTGGGAATGTTCCTTATGCTTTGTCTCATAGAGCTCAAGTTTCTTAACCAAGCAGAATGCAAATTTTTTCCCCTTACATGTGAAAGAAGAAAGAATGGAAAGAGAGCTGCATGAGGTTATAAGGAAAAATTGGGGTCAGGATTTGGTTATCATTGTGAGGTCACTGTTTAATGAATAGAAGCAGATAACCATGGATGCTTGAATTACTGTGAATTCAAAGTCTTGTCAGGAGTGCTTTCAGCTGGTTTCTTTTTGACATATTTTATAAATAAAATGAACTCAACCAAATTACATTAATCAAGTAGCAATACTTGGGTAAATGTAACTTTCTGTATTGCAGAAGCCACGGAGCCAACAAGTTTGAAAAGAAATCAATATCAAATATGATTAGAAAAATGCAAAAACATATCCCATTATGATTTTTCGTATTTATTTAAATAAATACCAAACACTAGGAAAAGGGTCAGTATCTCATATGTTTTATCAGCCTCAAATATAGCTAAAAAAAAAAAGGTCAAAACTAAGTCTCCAAACAGCACAGTTTCTCAAGGGGTCAAGAAGAGAAGATGACATTTAATCATGTTCATGACTCAAATATATTGATTTTTACCTGAATAATATATGAATATACATGAGTTGGCCAAGGTGTTCAAAGAGTTCATAATTATTGATCTACAATGAGAAGTTTAAAGCTTACATTTTAAAACTAGCATTCAACTTCTAGCTTTATAGGATGCAAACAAAACAAATGCAGGGGAAAAGCCAAGAAAAGGAAATTATGTGCACACATTGACTTGATGTAGAGCTCATTTAGAATGGGATTTTGAGCCCCAATTATTTGTACTTCTTATGAGAGAAATTCTTTCATTCTAACCATCACTGTCAACTAAGAAGTGTGGTTCTTTTTTATTCTCATCTGTGACCTGGGTCATTCCATCAATCAACATCAGAAGTATTATTTTTTTCATAGGGATCATAAAAGAATAGGGTCATAAAATCAAACTAACAAAAGGTAATTCTTTTTCACAGAGGGTATTATTAAAGTGTGGCACTCATTGCCACAAGATGTGAAAGCTGACAGTTTAGCCAGATTCAAACTGGGATTGGACAAGGAAAAATGCATCACTAACTATTGAACATGGGAGGTTAGGAGTCCAGCCTCTGAATTAAAGCCTCCTAGACCTTAAACACAGGAGCCTGCAAATGGGAAAGGAACAGGGGAAAATCCCTGGTCATATCCCGTCTGCTCTCCCTTTTTGCAGCTACTCTCTGTTACTGTGTGATACAGGATACTGGGCAAGGTGTACCTATAGCCTGACCCAGTAAATGGCAGTTCTTATTAGGGCTGTGCGAAATTTCAGCAGCTATTTTGTTTTGGAGGCATTTCGGCCCTTTTTGGCACCCAAAACACTGAATCCAAAACAAAATGGAAGGCTCCAAAATATATCTAACAAAATGAAACCATCCAAAATGTTTCAGGAATAGTTTGGTAGTGCCCTGCCAAGTTGCGCTGCACCTGTGCGATAGGGCAGCTGTCACACGGATGCCAGGCAGGCAGGGGGAATCCCAGCTGCCCCCCCTCAAAAGTCCTGATCATTGCTGCTGCTGCCAGTGAGTGTGGGGGTTTTTTGGGCTTTTTTAAAGTGCC
>NW_017729032.1:167839112-167842815 GCF_001723915.1 Gavialis gangeticus
GCGCTGCACCTGTGCGATAGGGCAGCTGTCACACGGATGCCAGGCAGGCAGGGGGAATCCCAGCTGCCCCCCCTCAAAAGTCCTGATCATTGCTGCTGCTGCCAGTGAGTGTGGGGGTTTTTTGGGCTTTTTTAAAGTGCCAGGAGGCTGGGGCTGGGCAGGGGATGGGGCTGGGCAGGGCAGCCATGGGGGCTTTTCCCGTGGCTCCCCCCCGGGGCAGAGGCAGGCACAGCTAGAGGAGCCGTGGGAGAACCTGCAGCCACCCGGCTGCACTTGTCTTTCCTCAGCCAATCCAAATCTCCAAATCAGCACCAAAACAGCATCAAAACTCCAAAACAGATTCAGCTGAATTGAAACGAAACAGTGATGTGAACGCCAAAAGAAATCACTGTCCTCTAAAATGGCCAAATCCAAAATTAAAATGAAACATAGGCATTTCACACAGCCCTAATTCTTATGTTTTTATGCAACTCCTTTCGAAGGCAGAGGATAGTCCAGTTCACAAGTACAGTCACATCTGGTCATAGAAACAGTTGATATAAGCCCATAAACTCTACTGACACTTCTCTGAAGTGGCCTTTTTGTTCTCCAGGTTCTTCATTTTTATACAAGATTCAGGACTAAATCAGATTGGTACCTTAGGTCTGAAACATTACTTAAGTGGAATTGAGCTGCTTCTGTCTCAAAGAGTGATTCAAATTGGTCATATACTAGGAACCAAAATGTGCCCTTGGTTCTCCATTTTTGGATTAAAATTCCTTAATGTTCCACAAAAGGTTTTCTGAGCATACAGGTTGAGAGGCATGCCATTGAGTAGCTCTACCAACATACTTCTGGGTTTTAAAAGTGTCTGTTAGGAGGGGTGCAATGTACAGTAGTGAAGTGGTTGGTTTTGGTGATGGTGTAGACCAGTGGTGCCCAACTCATCCAGCACTACAGGCTGGATCTAGTGCACATAGCTAGTCTGTAGATCTCATCTGGCACATAAGGCCAGTCTATGGGACTGATCCTGCCTGCTGGAAGTATCTTGGTCACCCCTAGTGTAGACAAAACAAAGCCTGATTGAAAGAAAAAAAATATCACACTGTGGGAAGAGACAGTTAAAAGAGTTCCAAAAATATGCTTAGGGTTTGTTACAGACCAACACAATGGGCCTGGGTATTAATTCAGATCTCTAAAAGATCATGGGAGTAGTAGTTGTAATTGTGCACTTATGGGTTATTTTCACTTCTCTAATAAAGTTTGGGTAACAAATGCTAGCAAGATTAGTAGAAAATATACGCTCTTGGATGAGATTGTTATTAAATATCTGTGCCAAATGATCACTGAACCAATTAGCAGCAATGATTTTTTAAATTTGTTTTTAGCAGAATAGGATACTTCATATTAGAACACAGGCACAAGAAATAGTGACTTTGCATCACATATCTTCAATGAATCTGTCAATTTGGGGATAGTACCTTGTAAGCAGGTGCTTTTGTTTCGTTTTGTTTTTTAACCGTGCTTCCTAGCGAAACAAGTCAGGTCTGATTTCAGGTTCCAAAGCGGTGTTTTATTTCTTCCAGTGAAGCTTCATACCCATAATAAACAAATTAAACACACCACAGTAACCACAAGAAACAAACAAGCAAGCAACAAACCAAAGCCTGCTGCCTTGCTTCAAACAAGGAAAGGCGATCTTTCTGGGTCTCTTTTTCTCCCCAACACCACAAGGTAATTTGTCCTCTCTTCTCCCCCCTAGTACTCTGCTACTAGGTCTTTTAAACTCTTTGTGTTCTACCCTCATTACCTGATCATCAGTTTTGGCTCGTTCTCCACCTTCTAGCTAGGTAAATTATTAGCTGTTGGTAACCTGCCATTGAGTTTAAAGACCCTGAAGTCTGAGCACCAACTTACACACCCTGTGACTGAAGAACAGAAAATGTTGTGTCACTATTGATACATTTTCTGATGATGTAATACCATGTAAGGTCTTAGAAGAAACATTTAAAAAAAAAATCGAAGATATGCAGGTAAACAGAAAATGGGACAAAACAGGAAGGATGTCCTATAAAGGAAGATCAGCCAGAATGATCTAAGATCCTTCTCTAATACCATAATCAACAACTATGACAGAGTGAACTTAATTCATCTAGACTTAAGCAAAGGATTTCACAGTATGACCCATGGTAACTTTTAATTAAATGGGAGAAAATATTAATACTATATTGGCACAGTGGATAAGGAACTAACTAAATGGGTGACTGTAGCAGGTTTAATTTGAAAAGGAGTTATGGGCTCTGTTGCTATACTACTGTAACACATCTTGAGACACATTCTGGTTAATATTTTCATTATTGATGTTGGTGTAAAAATTAGATATATGCTTATGAAATCTGGAAACCATAGTAAATTAAGGTTGGAAGACCTCAGGAGGTCATCTAGTCCAAACCCTGCTCAGAGAAGGACTGTTCCTAGATCATTCCAGTCAAGGGTTTGTTTTGCTAGGTCTTAAAAATCTCCAGGGATGGACCTTCCACAACCTTTCTGGGTAGCCTGTTCCAGTGCTTTATTACTCTCCTTGTGAGAAAGTTTTTTTCTGAGTATCTAATCTAAATGTCCCTTGCTCCAACTTGAGACTGTTGCTCCTTGTTCTGTTATCTGCCACCCCTGAGAACAGTCTAGCTCCCTCCTTTTTGTAACCACCCTTCGGGTAGTTGAAGGCTGTTATGAAATACCCCCTCAATCTTCTCTTCTCTAAACTAAATGGGTGCCTATAGATGAGCAGCCAGGATGCTCCAATGAACTGTAATTACAGCTTGTTGGATAAGACTCAACTAAGTCTGCTGGACCATGGTAATTGTGACAGGGGGCTGTCTCAAAGCCGGTCACAACATCGGCCCATCCACCTGTCTAGGTCAGTACACATTGTCTTGCCTTTGATGTTTCCAAAAAAAAATAGGTGTTTATATGCAGGAGGCTACCCATTTGGTTGCCCTGAGGCTAAGTGCGAAATACACGGTTCTAAATCTCCCCTTATACTATGTCCCATGCCTCACAGAAGACATCTAAAAGTACTTCCATCTCCCCCAGACCTGGCCCATATTTGGCTTCAGGTGTCCTCAGATGTTCCTTGGTCTCTCTAAAACCCTCACTGCGGCCACAACTCTTACCCCTCACTGAGCTCCTGGGCCTTACACCCCTTGGGCCTGAGGCCCCACACAGTGGGCCTTCACCCCTACCTTAGGACCTGGGCCTTGGGCTTTTCTGTTGGGATGTGCTCCCCTAGCATTTCCCTTCCATGGGTACCCATAAGGCAGTGAGCGCTAAGGCTTTATGGAGCCCCTCATTGCCTTTCACTGGGAAGGCACAGGTATGGCATTTCCTGGAGACTGCCCCACCACAGGCAGCCCCACCACACCATCCAACCTTTGCAGAGTGCAGTTTCAGGTCTTAACCAGGACCAACAAGAACCTCATCCATCCCCATAGTTCCTACCCTGACCTACAGATGTTCCAGGAGCTGCTCAGGCTGGTCCTCAGGCTGTGTGATTTTGCTCCACTGGCTCCCTAGATGTAACTGCTGGCTCAGCTCCTAGGGCTTGGGCTTATACCCTGGCTGCCCAGGCCTCATTCAATCCAGTGGTCCCCTTGTGGTCATGTGACCACCTAATAGGGTCTGACTGCACCTGCTGGCTGCTCCACAGCCTGCTTAAACCTTTTAA
>NW_017729032.1:167842826-167844787 GCF_001723915.1 Gavialis gangeticus
ACTTACTGCACCTTATTTTACTGTGCTTTAAACTTAAAGCACATTAATAACACATGTAGATACACCCTTACATGTGTAAATTTATTTCCTTTGCTTGTGTGTGAACAAAACTATGTGCAAGAACTTACTATTTCAGGGTTGGGCCCCGAGCCTTAAGCAATGCTTAATTTTTCAAAATCTGTGTAACTACACTGAAATAAATGAGAATACTGACTGTATAAAAATTGAAGATGTGCAAGTGGGTGCGTAAGGCCACTTTAAAAAATTTGCCCAATATTAATGTGCATTTGTTTATAAAGTACATAAAAATAAAAACATCAATGAATAATCTTTTTAAATAGTTGTTTTACCTTCTTATTTGCAGCTTCATTTTGCTCTCGGCCCCCCTAATAGCACTCTTGATTTTTACCACTACTGTTCCAATTAACTAACAAGATGACAACTCAGTGGTGGCCATTTTTCTTTAAGATCAATAGGTAATGTAGAAATTAAATTCTTTGTAATGGACCATGGCAAAATGCATTAATTCTAAGTTATACTGCCATATAAATTTGATTTAAAACCTTCTTGATTCATGAAAAAAATGCCATCATTATTAGACAGATGTCTGTCCAAATATTTATGTTTACATTAACTTATTAAATCTGTTATTTTGTTTAAAGACTTCTATAAATTAAATATCTGCAGGTCTAGTATTCTCTTTGGATAACTAGTCTTAATGGCTTGAGCTACATTTAACAATATCCAATCTACTCAAGGCTGTAACTTAAAATAGTGCATTGTTGCAGGAAGGCAACTACAAGCTCCATCCTCAGGCTGTGCATATCATTGGTCCACCCCCTGCCGAGGGCAGTCTGCCCTGATTCATCTGCCATGCCTTTGATATTACAAGAATTGTTGTTAACCTGTGGGAGGCTGCCCATTTGTTGCCCTAATGGCTAGAGCCACATACATGGCTCTGAACCTTCCCTAATATCATGTCCCAAGCCTTGTAGATGCCATCCAAATCCACTATTACTTCCTCAGCCCCTTACTAAACCAACACACTTTGCACCCCCATAATGGGGCTCTATCATTCTGCCCTTTGTTGGGCCGCAACCACTCCACCCTTCTCCGAACAGTCCTTTGGGTCATCTCTCTGGCTGTACTTTACACATTCTTTAGGCTATCTCACTAATTCACACTCTGGGCCTTTTGACCCTTGGGCCTCAGGCCCCATTCAGTGGACCTGGGTCCTCTGCTTTTCTGTCAGGATGTGTTCTCCTAGCCTTTCCCTTTCATAGGGTACCCACAAGGCAGTGGGGGGCTGAGGCTTCATGGTGCCCCATCTCAGCTTTCACTGGGGAGGCACAGGTGTGGCATTTCCTGGAGACTGCCCTGCCACAGACAGCCCCACCACACCATTTAACCCCATCAGGGTGCCGTTTCAGGTCTTATCTAGTACCAGAAGGAACCTCCTCCATCCCCATAGTTCCTACTCTATCCTCCAGGTGTTCCAGGAGCTGCTCTCCTCAGGCTGTGTGATGTTACTTCACTGGCTCCCTAGATTTAACTGCTGGCTCTGCTCCTAGGGCCTGGGCTTATACCCTGGCTACCCAGCCCTCAATCAATCAGGCAGCCCCCTTGTGGTCATGTGACCACCTAATTAGGCTTGACCACACCTGCTGGCTGCTCCACAGCCTGCTTAAACCTTTTAAAGTGGCAGGCACAACTTGTGCTCTGCTATAGTAATTACCCCGCTCCAGCAGACTCCAGCATCTCATATATCAGTGTCCATGTGCTTAAAAATAGTGGCAGGGATGCTTTAACTAAACATTGTTCAATGCCTCCAGCAATATTTTCAAGTGTGGGGACACTGATACATGAGTCACTCCAGGCACTTTACAGTGGGTCTCAGAGCTACTCTTATTAAAGCGTCTCTTCCCTTTCCCCCACTCCCAAAGCACGTGTATAAACATCCA
>NW_017729032.1:167849787-167869384 GCF_001723915.1 Gavialis gangeticus
CAAGTGTGGGGACACTGATACATGAGTCACTCCAGGCACTTTACAGTGGGTCTCAGAGCTACTCTTATTAAAGCGTCTCTTCCCTTTCCCCCACTCCCAAAGCACGTGTATAAACATCCAATAAGCCCAGTTCCCTCAGCCTCTCCTCATAAGTCATGTTCCCCGGCCCTATAACCATTTTTGTTTCCCTCTACTGGACTCTAATTTGCCCACATTCTTTCCATAGTGGGGGGCCCAAAACTGGAATCAATACTCCAGATATAGCTTCACCACTGCTGAATAGAGGGGAATAATCACTTCCCTCGATGACACAGCTTGGAAATATTGACAGAGAAAGACTTGATTCTTATACAGAAATAATTAGATAACCTTGTGGACTGAAGGCAAGAGAAATAGTATGAAGTTTAATAGTACAGAGTGAGAAGTGATGTACTTAAGGACCAATATAAAAGAGCACATAAATTGGAGGTAACAGAAAGACTTGTGTGTATCAGTCATTTCTAGAATTTACATGAGCCACCCATGTGATGTGCTCATGAAAGAATCCAATGAAATACTAGGTGATGTTAGTAAAGACTGTGAAGTATTAGTTTCAAGACTTACAAAATCCTCTTATAATCTTGTGTACTGTCCTAGTCACCCATGGTCAAAAATTAAATAATAATAAAAAAGTGGAATAGATACAGAGAACGGTTACTAGGGCAATTAGGAGAATGGATAAGCCAATTTATGGGAGGTGACTTACAAAGCTCAGCTTGTTTAGCTGTCAATGAAGATTGAGAGTGGATACTAATAGTCTTTATAGGTGGGAAGAGAGGGTGATTTGTAGGGTGATTATCAAGGTGATTACATTAAAGGACAATATGGACTTTGATTTAAAATCGAGTTGAGGAATTTTCCATTAGTTTAAACTTACTGGACAGAAGGGTGGCACAATAACTGCTTCAGAGACTCACTGGTGACTGACAGGATCAGACTAAAAACTGTGAATGTGACCCTTCCTAACATTTCTAATCATTCCTGGAATTAACTTTAACCTATTACCTTAATCAATCTGATGATTTCTTCCAGATATTGGGGGAAAGGGATTAGGATGGGACTGGTAGAAATAAAGTTTTAGGCTTTTGGAATATTGGCAAGAAACAAAACAATGAGGTCATGATATTCCATGATTTCTCCTTACAAATAGAGAAGTGAGAAGAGAAGTTATAGATCATATGATAATGGTCTAGCTAAATAGAGCCAAGTGTCCATCTGGTACATTTTGTCTCATAGGAATGAATGAGTCCATTTGGGTAGTGCCCTATTTTCTTTTGCAATATTTCATAGAGATGTCATCTATACCTTTTGATCAATGGGATATAAAGATCTGCTGATGCAGCCAGTAGAGAGGTACATTTTATGTCCAAGAAAAAGCCAATGATCACTTTCAACAGAGCTACTTTGGTGTTTCATCCTGCCTAGAAGTCCTCTGGAGAATCTAGAGTACTGACAAAGAGAGGCATTATGGCCTCTGTTGCATTTCCCAGTAAAAGTGTCATATTTCTGTCATTCACAGAGAATCACCAAACAGCTCATTCACAGAGAATCCCAAAACAGCAATATTATGATACTAGCTTTCATCCAGTACTAATTTATACTAGTCTTTACCAGGGAGCCAAAGGTGAAAGGCTCTGTGTCCTGTAACCAAGGTGATAAGCCATCTCTATACAGTCTTCCCAAAACAGTATAGTTACCCACAATCTGCTCAATACATTAGAGAGAAAAAATAAGCTAGCTGCTGCAAATTTCAGTTATATAGCATGCATAAAACAATTAGTAACTATAGGTGTATTTTACAGGTAAGGAAACCTGACAGAATGAAATAATGTATATTTTAATCCGATTATTAAAGTGAATTGTGAGGTACAGAAGGAAAAGATACTATATTTTTTCATTACATATAGTACTAGGAAAACAGAGATATATGCCTAATGCACATTTTAGTCTGAATTAAATAAATACTATTTGGAATTAAAAAACAAACAAACAACATTCATTAATAATAAAAATGTTAAGGGCCATAATCAATAAGTTTACAAGGCTACAGTCATAGGCCACCATGAAATCCATTTTGACTTATTCATCTTTCCTATTTTTCTGGTAAAATACAGCACTTTTGGATTAGAGCCAAGCAGTGTCTACTGAAGACATAATTATAAAACAGTCTCCACAGGTCTCAAGTCAAAGCAGCGTATTCCTTTTTTCTCTTTTATTTTAGTTTGGGGCCTTTTATTTACATTTGACTTTCTTCATACTTCACTTCTAGTCGGACACTTTAAAAAAATATTAGAATGAAAGCTGTTCTGCTATATATGTGGAATTCAGACAGTAATTGCATAAGCCAGTTTCATATATTGTGGCAGGCATAGACCAAAAATGGGAAAATACCTCACATTTCCCTTCTGAAACCACTTTCTAAATTCTATAGTGCAAGTGTTTTTTACAAGTTACAATTTGGCTCAGAACGTAATGATCTTTACTCCTTTCTTAATGATGACATACAATTTTTCTGCAGCTTTCTTTGTCCCATCAGACTACTTAACATCTATATTTTTCAAGGATTTTTCTGGTGACAGGATTAGAACAGTAGGGTCCGGTATTGTGATTTGCTGAGTAGTTCAGAGTGGTCTGCCTAGAACAAGAGAAGCAAGTCTTCTTTAGAAACAAGGGGCAGCAGTCAGGGACAGCATGCCATCTGTTCATTTTCTTAGACTCCATTGTGAAAGATTAGGTATGTGTTTCCTGGCTGCATTTAAATTGAGAGGAATTGTCTAAGTCAGATGCACACTGTTAGTGAAACAGCTTTTTTGGCATAAGGTGGGGCCATGGTGGCACCTTGTAGATGAACTTATTCAGACTGGCATGAGTGCACATAGGACACAGCCTACTTTGTCAAATGGTATATACTAATATTTATATTTATTAATAGTTAAATGAACTAACTAGCTAACTACCTCTCAGGTTTTTTTTTTAATGGTTTCATTTACTTTTAAAGTTTTGAGAGAGTTTTGGATAGACAAAGTTCCACAGTAGAGTAGGCAACACTCCCTTAACACTGGGTGGTTTAAATATTGAGATGCTTGTTCTGCAGAAGTAACTGTGACTTAAGACAACACCACATTCCCAACCCCTTCACCTGCCTGCAGAGTCAAAGGACTGGACATACCGCTTGACAGCTGCTCTGGCTCTGCCCATTGCCCTCAGACCTCTATCCTAACCCTATCAGAGTAATTTAAATGAGTTAAACTCACTCTGTACAAATTATTTATTCATGCAACTTCACACACAGCTATATGGGATCCATGCAAAGCATTTTTTGAAAGATCATATATAGCTGAAATTAGTCACTTGACAGGCAACACCATGGTAGACCAGATGCATCTGTGTGAAGACATCTGAATGGGTATTATTGGGTCCGAGCCCTGTTTCTTTTCTATGTCACTTATGTGGTGCTTAGAAGTCAAAGTGATTCTCTTTGCTAATATCTGTATTAGGAGAGTCAAACTTGCCTCCTGGGTGAGATCCAGAGTGGTGCTATGTTACCTCAGGGAGTAACAGCTCAGCTGTGTGGCTGTTTCTCACCCCACTGCCATATAAATCACATCCCAACAGGACTGTTACTGTGGATTCAGCAGTGGACTGTGTCCCAGAATTCCTGGCCCTTCCAGGAACCCAGAAGGCTGAATGACAAAGTTCCATGACTATGGGCCATATCTTTTAGGGCTGCGCAAAGCTTCAGTCGCTGATTTGATTCAGAGGAGATTCGGCCTGATTCAGCAGCTGAATCTCCGACTCTGAATCGAATCAGAAGACCCGTTAATCTCTCTAAATTGAATTGGAAGCCTCCGTTTCAATTTGGAGAGATTTGATGGTTCAGCCATAGACACAGCATTATATGTGTTTTCTACATACCTTGAGGTACTAGGTGCAGCTACTGAATGCTGAGATGGTGGGGCAGATGGAGCGTCTCAAGGGAGCACGGGGATGAGATGGGCGGGGATCCCCCGCATGCTTGGCAGCAGACCCGGAAGTGGATCAGAAGTACTTCTAGGTCTGCCAGGGAGCCCCCCACCCCCCAGCTCGGCAACTGGTGCCTCCTGGGTCTGGAGGGTACCCAGGATCCCCCTGGGCTGATCGCTGAGCCTGCCGAAGTCCTACATAGGTAGGTTAAGTTGCAAATAAATACATGGAAATTTGCAAGATCCCTAGAGGACTAATTAATAGCACCATATAAAAACCTGCATTAATCAGATCAAGAAAAATTTCTTGAGTGTGAACACCTGTCTGGCACTCCAGGGCCTCCACTGATGAGTACACTCCATAAGGGCAGCAGGGTTTAGGAGCACTGATGACTCTTCTTGTGGGGTGTGCTCATCAGTGGAGGTCCTGGAGTGCCAGATTAGGGAGCTCCAGGCAAAGGTATAGAGGCTGTGTACTATTAGGGAAGCAGAACAGGAACTTGATGCCTACTTCCAGGTTCTCCAGCAAAACAATGAAGTGGAAGAAGTAAGGATGGCTGGCAATGCCAGGGCAGAAATGAAGAACTACCAAAAGTCCAGCCAGGGGTTGTCTGGAAAAAGGTAGTCTTTGGCCCAAGGAGGCACTGCACCAGGGTGGCTGCTCCCCTGGAGCTGAACAAATGATTTGAACCCCTTACATTAGCAGAGCCAGCTGAGCCATTGGCTCCAGCATGTGAGGATGCAGCAACTACACCCAGGAGAAGGCGTAATCGTGGGAGGCGATTCCCTCTTGAGGGGAATAGAGAGAGCCATCTCTCTCCCTTACCTGTTATCCCGTGATGTCTGCTGCCTCCTGGCTGCTTGTGTCTGGGATGTAACTGAGAGGATCCCCAAACTCATCTGGCCCTCTGACCACCATTCTATGCTACTCATCCACGTGGGCACAAATGACATGGCTCAGAATGATCCTGGCCGGGTCATGAGTGACTACAGGGTTCTGGGGGCTGGGCTCAATGGTCAGGAGGGGCAGGTAGTTTTTTGCTCGATCATGGGCCACAAAGGGAGAGGTGAATCAGAGACGTCAACAGAAGACTGGTGCCATTGCGAGGTGTTTGTCTTCTTTGACCATGGTCTGCACTTCGTGGAGAGAGGTGGTGGCTTGTTGGGAAGGGATGGCATCCACCTCACCCTGAAAGGGAAGAAGCTCTTCTTTGCCAGGATGGCTGGCCTACTTGACAGGGCTTTAAACTGGGATCACCGAGCAGTCAATAAACAGTTCTAGCCCAGGTCATGACACCCACAGATTTAACAGGTTAGGTAGCCTAAGGGAACCCAGTCCAAAAACAGTCCAAGGAAAGGTCACATCCCAGTGTACAGGGAAGCCCAGGGCTTCCCATGGCAGGCTCAGCTGCCTATACACAAACACCAGCAGTTTATGAAACAAGCAAGAGGAACTGGCCCTCCTCCTGAGTGACAATCATTATGATCTCGTAGGGATAATAGAGACCTGGTGGAACTCCACTTACAACTGGTCTGTAGGTATAGAAGGCTATACCTTGTACAGGAGAGACTGTGTTGGTAAGAGTGGTGTGGGTATAGCTCTGTATGTGAAGGAGCAGTACACTTTCCCTCAAACCGAGTTTAGGAACCCAGGAGGGCATTTTGAGAGGCTCTGGGTTAAAAGAAACAGGGGAGCATGGGTATGGGGTTATAACTGCAGAAATCTATTACAGACCTCCCAAACAAGATGAAGAGCTGGATCAAGAATTCAATAGGGAATTGGCTGAGGCTGCACGCTTTTGATGCTTGGTCATCATGGGGAACTTCAACCTCTCTGACATCTCATGGGAAGAGCACACAGCCAAATCTGACCGGTCTGACATCTCAAGCAAAATCAGGGATGTCATCCTCCTGCTCTACTCAGCCTTCATGAGCCCGCAGCTGGAGTGCTGCATGGAGTTTTGGGCCCCCACTTCAGGAGGGATGTGGAGAAGCTTGAGAGAGTCCAAAGGAGAGCCACCCACATGATCTAAGGCCAAGAGGACAAGCCTTATGATGAGAGAGCATGAAGGACATGGAACTCTTCAGCCTGGCGAAGAGAAGGTTCAGGGGGGCACTTGGTGGCTGCATATAAGTATATAAGGGGGGGTGCACCAGGATCTGAGAGAACAGTTGTTCACTAGGGCTCCCGGAAGGATAAATAGGTCTAACAGCCACAAACTTCTGGAAGGCCAATTCAGACTGGACATAAGGAAAAACTTCTTTACAGTTTGAGTGTCCAGGGCCTGGAACAGACTCCCCCCAGAGGTGGTGCAAGCACCTACTCTGGACTCATTCAAAATACATTTGGATGCATATATTGCTGGGATCATTTGACCCCAGCAGACTTCCTGCCTGTGACAGGGGGGCTGGACTCCATCTCACGAGGTCCCTTCCAGCCCCTAATATCTATGAAATTTATTTAATCTATGCAGAGATTAAGCCCCCAGTACACATTCATTTAATGAAACAATGGGATCATGTCTCCTGCCATGTCACAAAAGCATGGCAGATCTCACGATTTTAGGATTGGTGATCAGATTCCACTTGCATTATTACTATTTGCCAGTGCAGGGGTAGTTAAGGATTATGATTGGGGGTCTACCTACATTGCACCAGAAGTGCACCATGCAGCAGCTCTTTTAATCTTGCTCTTTTTGATGCATGCCCCACCTCACTATTGATTGGCAAAAGGACCCCAGCAACTCTGCCACTTGCCACTGATTGGCCAGGAGGCAAAAATCATGGTTTTAAATATGCTGTGGTTTTTGCCTCCTGGCTGATCAATGGTGAAGGTCAGGGCCATAGGGGCCCTTTGCTAATTAGTGGCAGGAAGGAGTCTGCAGCCAAAATAACAAGATTAAAGGAGCTGCTGTGTACTTCTGCTGCAATTTAGGTAGATCTTAATTACGATCCTGGGCTCCAGTTTGAGACTCCCATGTGGTCCAATGGATTTCTATACCATACCAAAAGCGATTTGAGATTTGGGGGACATGGGCAGAGTTGTCGGCCAAGTTCTGCCATGCAGCTGGCATTAGACCATGTGGTGGGGACCCATCACATGTTCAACTTAAGCCGCAAAACTGCCACAAAAATATTATACATATTTTGTGGAATATATTTGTGCCTGGTTTCTAATTTTGTTATGCTATTAACTGCCTGAACATGTGAGTGGATTACTATTTATTTAATCACATCTTAAGTGTAATGTCTTCTGGGGCCTAACAATATCATGATAATATGCCCACATATTACAGTGCAGTGCAATGTTGTTCAATGATGCTAGAATCCATATCACAGAATTACCATGGCATACCACTCAAGGCACTTAGCCTTGATTTTCAGAGGGAAGGGACAGGACACTGAGCTTTTGAAAATCCTCAGCCACAGTCCTCTTGTCTTCTGGGGCCATTTTCAGGCTGATCCTGATATATTGCTGCTGTTAAACTGCATTTACTTTGGTATATCTTCAGATAAGACTACATAAACTTCCCAGTTGGCATCTATAAGAAATAATAGATAGAATGTGAATAAAGGTAAGAGTAAAAGATGATTCTGTAATGCTCTTTAAAAGAACAGAATACTGCACTTGCTGCATTAAACAGATAAAAATACATAAATACCTTCCTAATATTTTTATATGTAAAAAATGCTTTAGTTGCCATAGGAATGTTGCATATAATATTGAATTTAAAGAGAGTGTCTAGTCTATTAATATATTGTCCATTTCAGGAAAAAAAATACAATCAAAATCTCTTAGAGATGCAGCAATTTCTTTCACCTGGCTTCAAGTTGATGATACTTTCTTCTACTTCATATTTGTCTAAGTGATTTTTAAGTTTAGGCTGAAAACATTTTTCAGTTTCTACTTACATCTGATTTAGTGTGTTTGTCACACTTTTTAATATTTATTTTGTATAGCACTCTGCTGCGTCTCAAGGATACCTTACAAACATAAGCATTTTGTTGACTCTGGGACTCAACTGCTGTCCTCTTTCCAACTTTAAGCAAACTGCTGGAGAAAGTTGCTTCTTACCTCTCTAAATCAGTCTCTCATACAATATCCTTGAATAAGCTTTCAATTTGGGCTTTGTTCCTAGTAGCACAAAAGGGTCTTCTCCATATAATTAACTACCTCCACATCTCTGTTGAGGAAGAACTGGAGCCTTGACTTTTGATTTCCTCTTTTTTCATTGTAACCTTTGACCATGGATTAAACTAGTATCCTGGACTTGCTCCATGCTTATGGGAAAGTTTCTGGTTCCTGTGTATTGTAGATTTGTTCTTCTATACTAAAACTTACTCTCTGTGGTATTGGGAACAGATACTCCTTTGAGCTAAGTGTCCCACATATCATTGTTCTCAGCCTTCTCTTCCTAGTCTTTTTCTTCTTGCTCCTCTGCTCTCAATTTTCTACCATTTTCACACTGTAGATCCTGCACACTGCTTTGACACCTTCAGTAACTCCTTTCTGTCAAGTCTCTCATCCACTTGCTTGCAAGATCAAAACCAGGAATCTCATATGTTATAGATTCTGAAGAAAGAAAAGCTTAGCTTTGAATGACCATAAAGCAAAGAGCTGAAGTACTAGGAAAAAAGATTACAGGGAAGTCAGATAAATGTGTTAAAGGGCATGTGAAGACAAGACAACAGTCTTATTGTGCCCAGGAGTGATGCCCTCAAACTCATTAGGAGGCAATATATGTGCCACAGGACAGATTGGAAGCAGTGTAGCTGTGTCTGTACAGCACTGAGGGCAGGCAAATTGGCACTGACACTCAAGAGTGCAAATTATTCTCCTCTTTTCACAAAGCCACACAGCATGCATAAAGGTGGCACAATGGACACTATCAGTTTGCAGTCTAGACATGACTGAAACCAGTCGTTTCTCTTAGACAAGAAGCACATCCTCACATAACTTCATTTACCTTAGTTTCCTCCCAGAGCTGGTCCTCCTGTTTGCTAACACTAGGAGTGGCCAATGTGACACAGGCAACCTGTGTGTGTAGCCTGCAGCAGATTAGGGAGGGGACAAGCAGCACGGTGGCAGATCATTTTCTGCTTGCTGCACTGAGCAGCAGATCAGGTAGAAAGCACAGGGCACAGAGAATAAAACAAAGCAGTAGATTAGGCAGTGGTAGGGGGATCAGGGTGACACTCAGGTAGGGTTTGGGGCTTAATTTGTGGCACAGCCAGCAAAAAAGTTGGTCCCCCACTGGCTTACATCATTCATGCCCTTGGTATAAACCTATTCTGTTCACCTTGTGACAAAACAAAGAATAAGGGGGCATTCACAAATTTGCACAGGTGGTAAATTAAAAACAAATAAAAGGAAATCATGTTACAGAACAGGTCACTAAATTGTGGAAGTTATTGCTACAGATTGTTCTTGGGACCAAAAAGCAGCAAGATTAAGAAAGAATCCCGAGTTCAGGAGTTAATACTAACAAATTCTGGAATAGATATTAAACCTCATACTTCACAATTTAATACACTCTGAATTACTAGAACTTAGGATGAGACCTAATGGAGTAGGAAATTATCCCACTTCATCTTAATGCAAATTTTCTTGAAGCTTCATTGTCAGGGACTTTACATGAACTATATGTTTCACAAGTCTGATTCTGTGTAGCAATTCCTTTATTCCTATAGTTGAACTACAACGTATGTTTAGTATGCCTTTTACAAAAACATCCCATCTTGTTTTAATTGAAGAACTAGTAACTTAACATGTACTTTCTACAAATGAGACGCACAAAATACAATTTTACAAAAGTAAAATTTTTTTTAAAGATCACGGCAATTCTAGTTTTATTTTCAGCTACATAAATTGTATAAATTTCCTGTCTGAATATTTGTTCACAACCTGAAAATTACAGTCCTGGAATTCTTTCTGAGCAGGAGGAAGAATCCCAGTGAAGGTCCTGTAAAAAAAGATGGGTGGGGGAAACTTTCACCATGCCTGTTGAAGCAGACCCAGCAGACTAGCTAAAAGGACAGGATTCCTGGAGCTAGAACAGCAGCAAAGAGGGAGAGAAAGACACACTCTCTAGACTGGTGAGAAAGACATTCCCTTGAGGGTCCATGGAACTAGCAGAAGGGAACCCACTAGCTGTGGCAGTCCCTTGCCACTAGGCCAGTAGAAAAAATGGTAACTCACTAAGGCGTTGTTCAGGTAGGTGTTTCGGTTCTGAATCTTCTGGCTCTCATCATGACAGAAGCAGGACCCTCTGAGCCCTGAGTCAACTGCATAATCTCCAAGAAGAGGAAGTTCAGAGACACTTCTAATACTAGCACTGCTACTGATGAGCTGTAGGCAGGCACTTCCCTGCTGAGCAATTTTGCAATCTGAATTGGGCTTAGGAGGAAGCTTGGTCTCCCCATTCATTGCATGCTTTCAATTAGGTTTGCTCCTGTGAGGCAAGGTGAATTTATATTCATACACCTGTATCTAGCTACATCCTGCTGAACAGATGCTATTTTAAGAGTTGCAAGAGCAAATAATTTTGCTTTAAGAGAGTGGCACTCGGTTGAATTTTTGGTTCTCATTCATTTAAGGCCAGACAGGCTACATCCATTGTTGTTGGGTTTGCTTCCCAAAACACACCGTTGGAAAAGTACCAGAAATACTGAATAGTTCCAAGAAAAGCTGAGAGGGTGGTAAATCAATTATTAAAATACATTAAATTCATTTATTTGTTTTCCTTGTTTGATCTAGTCTGTAGGGGTGCAAGATTACTGCTGTGCTTGTACAATTTTGCACGTAAAACATATGACTGTGCACAATTGCATAGTTTTGCATAATTTAACCTGGGCCCGCTCTGTGTCTCTACCTCGTTGGGGCTCCCAGCACTCCAGCTGGGAGCCCCATGTGGAGACAGACACTGAGTGCAGTGGTGCACAACTGGTGAGGGGAGCTCCTGCCTGCAGGAGGTGGGGGTGGGGTTTGTGGTTAGACATGGGGATGTAGGTGGGTGCGTGTAGGGTTCATTGGTGGGTATGGGTCCACCCTGTCACACAACTCCCCCACCTCCCATGGTGCACAGCCCCTGCCATTGGTGGTGGAAGCAGCAGGTGGTAGGCCCTTGGGGCGCTCATGGACACAGCAGGCAGACCCCCGGCAATATGCCGCTCCAGCTGAATTCCACATGGTGGCATGGAGCCCACCTGGCCTGCCTGCTGGTGTATACCTTCAAACCAGACCAGGCTGGCTCCATGCCAGCACGTGGGGCTCATGGCACTGCAGTTGGGAGCTGTGTGCCATTAGGCTGGGCTGGGCTGGTTCCAACGGGAAGCTGCATGTGGAGGTAGAGAGCCCACCCAGCCCAATGATGCATGACTCCCCATGGCTCCTGGTCTGCATGCTGTTGGGCTGGGCAGGCTCCATGCCTCCATGTGTGGTTTCTAGTTGAAGCCCTACGTGGAGGCATGGAGTTGACCCGACCCAGCTCCTGGAGCCGCTCTCATTAAAACATGGCTCTCTCTACCCCCCAGAGCACATATAAAAGTTCTCATGGCTACTTCCTATTAAATCAATAAAATTATGTATGTCTTCAAAAGTAAGTATGTGAACATCTGCTGTCCCAAACAGGAATGTCCTCAAGCACATACTTAAGACTTCTTATGAATCAGGGACAATCTATTGGGTATGGATAAAAGATATGTGTTCAAGCATATTTTTAGATTAGTTTTTGCCAGGGCTGCTACATATCACTGCAGATGGAGCACCCACATATTCTAGTTGTTGACCTCAACAAGGACCAGTAACAGGACTAGTACCACTAAGGAATAAGTATCCAACTGTTTCTTTGTCTGACCAAAGGTTTTCAATTACTTTGCTACAGAACTAAAGCTATTATTCAGTATTGATGAAGAGATGGGTGGGGTGAGGAGAGGTAGAGGCCTATCTGTTGAGGCTAGAAAATCATCAACCAGGAATAAAATATTCTTCTATGTGGACCTTTGTAAATTTTATTGTATCCACTTGTCAGATGCTAATGCTGATAGATTGTTATAAACTGTTATACTACTTTAGCAGTTTTGGGTTTCCAGTTGGGCTGAAGAAGAAAACAGCCATGACACTAGTTGCTTAGTTAGCTAAGCCCTTTGAAGTATTGATACATCTCAGACCAAATCCAGGATCAAGTAGCAATGGTAAACAGTAAGAATATTTATGAGGGCTTTTGCCAAATAGGAAATCTAATTCAGTTTGAAGGATTTCAATTTGGGACAATACACTCACTTGAAAAATGTCTGAAATTGTGTTAAGCGTAGAGGAAAAAAGGCAGTATTGGATGAGATTTCCTGCTAAATTAAGGGAAATGTGTTTTTAGAGTACAATAATTTGCTCACTGAAAGATGAGACCATTAATTAAATCAGAACTGAAGGATACAGAATTTGTACTTCTTGATCTAACAGTGGCAATGGCAGTGCAATGTTGCTGTGTTAAAAGTAGCTGATATTTATCTAAACCTGTGTGTCTTTAGAAATCTTTTCAGTGATTTGGTGACAGTCCCTTGGAGACAACATTTGCCCTTGTGGACGTTTGTACATTGAATGCACAAACATTCAATTTTTCCTGGGAGCGTCACTGCTCACCCAGGAGATACCATGAGTGTACAGACATTCAGGCTTTTTCTCTCACAGTAAAAATGGCCACAGCAAGGAAACAGTTTCTCTTGGGACAGCAAATGTTTGTGTATGCTCTGGCTTCTTCTCAGAAGAGAACAGAGTAGTCCAGGTTTCTCCCCCTCTCCCTCACCAGGCATATAATATGATGCTTGCTGGAATGTGCTGCTCCAGCACGGAGCAGAACATGTCCCCTTCACAATCTCCACATTGTACTGCAGGGAAATACAGGCTGAATATGGGTAATCTGTATGAGCCAATCAGGGCTGCCCTATGCACTGCTGCCATTTGTCACCAAGCAGTCTAAGGGAGCCTGAAGAGCATGCTGAAATGTGTGTAAAGGATCCCCGCTGGTTGCACAGTGTCAGCACTTCCGGCCTTAGCATTTAAATTTCTGTACATGCATCTCTGGGTAAGTTTTTTCTATGAGAACAAACCCAGAAGAATTCTCCCAGATTATTTGAATGTGTTTACAAAACCAGTATAAATACAACACATGCCTTTTCTTTAACTCCCAGTTAAACTAAACACTTACAATACTTTGAAAAAGTTACTAATTACAACTTATTAGAGCTTGTTCTACCTAACAAGTTCCCAGCTGGAATTCAGCAATTGTAAATGAAAGGAATCCCAAAAGGCACCTGTTTTACACTTGAAAGCTCAGAATTATTGCTGTATAACACTTTCTGTTATGCAACATTGGACAATGAAGATACTGTTCAACAACAGTTCCCTTACCCTGAATGAGAACATGAGGTGGAATACATCAGCTTGACTGGATTTCTGATGCAGCATAAATATTATCGACTAAAACATCAAGAGGTTGTAAAAAAAGTATATAATATATATAATAATAACTACAAATAAACAATATTCATGTAACCTTGTAAAGCACTTTGAGATTCTTTAATTAAATGCACTATAGGTTAAAACTATTATCAAATTCTGCCTGCTGATATTTCATACCGTAAAAGTCATATTCAACTCATAGTTTGGATGAAGGAATTTTATTTTTTTTTAAATGAAATTACAGTATTCATTTAAATAAACTGTTTCAAATCTGCTTTAAATGAATAAGTCAAAACAAATTTTGATTTTTCTTTACTTAGTGGAAAACTATAATTAAAAAGTCCATGTGTCTTATCTAAAATTTTTAACAAGGCATCTAACAGTCACCTGTTTTCATCTGTTATTAAAATATAAATACAAAACATGAGCAATAATGATGCCAGGTAGACATTTAATCCCTGAGTTTTTATTTGAGGTTTTTTTTTGGTGAGTCTAATTATAAAAAAAATATGAACCATGGGCACTGGTTCAAACCTCTAAAGTTTGTTTAAACCTCTAAAGTCTTTTCTGTGGGTCCAGACACAGACACACATGAGAAAGGAAAGAATTGTAAAAATAAAATATTTAGAGAAGTTTTTTTTCATAAAATACTGAAGGTCTTGCTTCACATCTTCACAGAGGAAGATGTTTTACTATGATCAGTAATAACTTAGGGATGCCCAATTAAAAGGGAAGCTTTTCAAATAACAGCCAAGCTCCATTAAAACACGGTTTCTTAGTTTAGGGGCTGCAGCAGAGTTGTCCATAGAGGTTACAGCATAAAAATGAAAGACGGTGTTTCAGAACTCTAGATATCTTCCACCACTAATGTCGGTATTATTATTTGTTTGGTAGGTTTTTTGTAGCACCACCATGTATTTGATAACTTCCATGCAGAAAATGGAGTTGCTGTTCTGAAGAATGCAACATTTCAGCTAGAAACAGAATGATTTTAAAAGGAACATCCCAATAGAGTGGCCCAGTTGTTGGCAAATAATGGAAAAATAAGATATTGGGAAAAACACTTTCAATATTATATCAGTTGGACTGTATCTAAGCAACATGACAGGAATAATCTTCAGAACTTGATTCCAGGAAAGGTATAAGCCTTACAGATGATCCCAGGGAAGGTAGCTGAGACAGCAGAGTGCAAAGCACAGAAAAGTTTAATATGAAGATGAAAATGGGCAGATGAGGATGGGAGTCAGAAAGCAGAGATAAGGGGTGGAAAAGGAAGGCAGAGAGGAGCATCAGAAAGGTGGCAGAGTATGCTTCCATAGCACTCAGTTAAGCTACAAGAATTCCCTGAAGCTGTCAACAGGAACCTCCCCCCACTCCAGTCCAGAAAAAAATTACAAAACAGGAGAATGTGAAAACAAACAGAAAAATCCCTGTAAAAGACAAGACATAAGAGAAAAAAAGAAAACCAACCAATGGAAGGAAAAATGAGGAAAAGAAAGGGCATAAAAGGGGGAAGAGACAATAGTCTGTAGACAATGCACCCTGTGCTGGGAAAACTAGAGTTACCATATTTCCAGTATCAAAAGAGAGGACACTTGTGGGGGATGGGAGGGAGGTAGAGGAGAGGGGAAAGGATATATGATTGGGGGGGGGTGATATGCCCGTGCCCTGCTTCTGCTCCTCACTTCTAAGGCACAGCCCCCCCAGCCTTGCTGCTGCTTCTCACTCCTAACCGACTGTATCCTGCGCCCACCAGACCTGCTGGTGCCCCTCCCGACGCATAGCTCCTGCTCCCACCAGACCTGCCTGACACACAGCCCCCTGCCCACCCAGCCCTGCTGATGCCCCTCACTCCCAACCTGCACCGCCTGCCCCTCCTCCAGCTCTGCTGGTACCTCTAACTCCAAACCTGCCCCTCCTCCAGCCCTGCCGGTGCCCCTCATGCCTGACTCCCAACCCCCCACCCCTGCCAGGCCCCTTATTCCTGACCCACAGTCCCCTGCCGGTGTTCCTCACTCCCAACCCACAGGCCCATGCCCCCCACCCCCCCAGCCCTGCTCCCCATGCAGCTTGCATGCATGTGTGCACACACACACTCTTTGTCTCTGTATCTTTTACCTGTGAGCAGCTGCCAGGGCCTCCACACAGAGCGCATGATCTTCCAACAGCCAATCACCTTGGCTTGCTGCTCCCAGCCCCAAGCAGCAAAGTTGGAAGTGCTGGGAAAAAGCAGGGACAGAGGAAAAACCCAGACATCTGTTTGCATTTTAAAAACCTGCCTGCCGTGACAAGAGGACTTGGGGCCAAAAAAGAGGACATGTCCAGGAAAACCCGGATGTATGGTAACCCTGGAGAAAACTGTATTAGGGAAAGAGCCAACTTGTAGTAAGTAGAGTTCTGCAATGATAAGGCTGAGAGTCACTGTTCCAAGCAGCCTGCTATCAGAAGACCCTCCATACAGAGGTTCAGGAGCCTGTCTTTTCACAAATGCACTGAGGGTATATTATACTATGCAGAGAACAGATAATGAATAGGCAAGAGGAGACAAACCTTCCAATGATCATTTTGTCAAATTTAATATGTAATTATGGAAAAATCTCTCAGTATTACCAGGATTTCTGACCTCTTGTTTTTTGGGGAAAAATAGTGATCAAAATAATGATAAATTGTACTTTGAGTTTTTACCCCACCTCTGATGTTCCCTCAAACCAAGAACACATTGAGATATACTAGTGATTAGTCATATGGTGGCAAACCAAACAATTCTGGTTTAAAGTCCTCCATAGATTTCAGAACCACAGTTGCTTCTTTTGTAAGGTCTTGATTCAAATTTTCATCTGGGATCATAACTACTTGCATCCCAGCTGTCAATGCTGCTTTGACTCCAAGGGGAGAATCTTCAAACACAAGACACTGAAAAATGAAAAAAAAAATCATTAAAATATTGTAATAACCACTTACAATAAAATATGGTGACCTAGAATAAGTCTCAAGAGATCTGGGTTCATGTCCCAACTGTGTTACAGTCCCCCAGTACAACCCTGAGCTAGTCAATTAAGTAAACAATGTGCAAAGTATTTAAAGACTGACTTAAGACCTACTCAACATAACAATGAAGCCCCATCACCAGCTTATGAAAATACTTGTTAGCTGCTCTTTTGATTAAGGATTCACTTAAACATGTGCTTAAATGCTTTACTGACACAGCACCTGAATTCATGTTGACCTTTTTCACCTTGTAAAAGCTTGTAGAAATGTATTTCCGAAAAAGATGTGAAGTAGCTAGAAATTATGGTGCTTGAGTCAGTATTAGGATTTGCAGTGAATGTGAAAAGTAGAATATTTCAGAACATATGAACAGTGCTGCAAATCAGCATGCCATTTTTTCTAATCTCCTCCAATGTTATTTTGATGCACAATATTTCAGCAGAGAGAAAAAAATAATAATTGTATCGAAGAGCACTACTGTAGTGTTACTCTTACAGATTAGACAGTTTTGTCATTAAAAACACCGAGTGCTACAAAGCCATAAATATTTTATCTGTTTAGTAATGTATCATTCAAGTCTCAGCTTGACAGTGAGTTTTAGAAACAATTCATGTATTATTTATATGGAAGCTATTGTTTAACATTAGGAAATATAAGAAGAAAAACAAGCATTTTAAGAGTTAAATGAGTACCACACTATCAAATTTATTAACAGAAATAAATTGTTAAACCCTAGGATGTTTTATTTCAAACTTTTATTTAAAAGGCATTTGCCTCAATGAAGAACTTGAATCCATACATACCAAATGAATATAGTTATCACTGTGTTCAAATTAGCAGTACATATAGCATATAAAGAATAGTAGTATGCTAGGATTTGTAACATTAAACATAAATATAGTAAAAGATGCACCAACAAAGAAGTTAAAGTTATTACAGAATTCAAGGCAATAATATGGTTTAAAAACAAACAAACACTAATAAAATGATTCTATATGAACTATAAATTAAAATTCTTGTTCTTTCAACATCTATTCACAAGTATAAACATGTATCTTTGCGACTAAATGTGTTAGGGAACCAATATCTCTGTATATGTTCCAGCTTTCCATAAAGCCTGCTTTCCTTCTTTAAAAGATGATGAAAAAAAAGACTTTAAAACAAGCTTTTGGTCACGACACAAACTGATCAAAGGTGGGAAAGGTTAGTAGAAAAGATGAGCATTTAATTCAGGATTTTCCACAGATAGATGGCTTAAAGATAAAATATCTGCCTCACCTTAACATTTACCTGGTGCCTGCTATTTTGTGTTACCCCTTAGACCTAATTTGAATATTTTTTGTTCAAATCTAAACAACACTTTTGCTTTTTTGTTTTTTGCACATTTTGTTTTTAATCTCTGCTTGATGTTGGCTGGGAAAGATAGTTGAATGTGACGTGAACAGTCCTAGCAATGATTCCTATTCTTTATAATTAACACTTGTGTTTAAAAGAAGAGTGTCCCTTTGCATTTGATGATTAGAACCTAATTAATCTTCTTGCTAGATTCTCACTGAATATGTTTCTAGCACATTCTATATAAAGTACATTTGGAGTCACTTGCTTGGGTTATGCTACGACCAACAGGGCCTGACCATACATTACAGAAATCAATAAAAAATGTTGCTATTGACATCAATGAATGCCAGGTTCATTCCACAATGCAGAAAAAGAGCCATTCAGAATGTAAACAGGTTTTCAGTGGGTGAGTCTACAGGTGCAATTAACGTGAAGCAATACACTCTGGAGCAATAAACTCCAGTTTACTGTCATTTGAACGTGCGTCCAGGAGTGCAGCATGTTGAGCCAGGTCTCCCCAGCTCAACGTGCTGCAGAGGGGTTGGCTGAGGCATGAGGGTGTTTCACTGCAGAGCTAGCCAGCAGGCAACCCCCTCACTGAAACACTCTCATGCCTAAGCCAGCTGGGGCAGTGTCTATATGTGCACTGCTGTGGAGTAAATTAGTTTACTCTAGCCTAATGAGGATGTACATGTAGACACGAAGAATGTTTACCATACAGCCTATTAATTAGTTTACTGTGCAGTAAACGTCTAATTTAGACGCACACAGTGTAATTTAGAAAACTGTTCTATTCACCTACTGGAAAACTTAATTCCACAAAGGATCTGACTAATATGTATAACTGAAACAACTGTGGTGTGTTCTCTCAAAAATAAATACAGTGTTTGTCCAAATCCCCAGTTGAATAGAGCTGAGCTTTGATAAAGTACAATAAGTAAGCATTCAGCCTACTGCCATTAAATATTGTGAAGAAGTCCAGTAAAGTGTGTCTTCACTAAGAAAGGGTTGTTAAATTATTTTCCTAATAAGAACAGATTGCTGCTTCTCACAGAGGTACTTAGCCCACTTAGATTAACAAGGAAATATACTGCTTGAGTTGAAACCATCACTGTAGTTTTCCTGGGTCTTGTGAGTTCCCTTCAGTTTTTGTAGTTTTTGGCCCATATAAAAAGAAGTTTTCTGTTTCTTACAACTTGTAGACAAGTGGTATTCAAAAATCATCAGCTACTTCATATCTTATCAGATGTGCTTCATGTCTAAAACACTGTGTGTATGTGTGTGTATTTACAGGAATGTTAATGTTTTGGATCTGTGCTCTATTTAAAATACATCGAACAATATAGTATCAAAGCATGGATGCATTTCAATAAGTTAAATGCTGAGCCCAGAAGACATCTAGATATCTTCAACATTGTAGCATTGTCCCTGTGATGCTTGGGGTAACATTCAAGAAAAAAAGATGTTTGCTAATATATATTTTTAGACTATATGTTTCAGACAGATGTTAGAAAAGCTTTCTGGCACAACATGCTCTTCCTTATGTCACTTCCTCAGGCTCTCACCTTTTCCAGCTATAAAATTGGTCTAATAAAAGATATTACAAAGCAAATCTTTCTTCCGCATGTCAATTAGAGACATAACATAAAATATATTAAAGCCATTGATACCCAGTCACACAACATAAAATAATAACCTGTACTAGTGAATGTCCCTGTTCACTGTTCAGATTGAATTCTGCTAACTTTTGTTTGTTTTATATTCCAACTCAATACTCTGTTGATAAAATCCTGAAATTGATGGTAAAAATGGT
>NW_017729032.1:167874384-167886807 GCF_001723915.1 Gavialis gangeticus
GGTCACCAACTGCCTGGAGGGCTGCACCCAGAGAGTGGTATTGGATGGGTCACTTTCAACCTGGAGGGATGTGGGCAGTGGGGTTCCGCAGGGCTCGGTCCTCGGGCCTGCACTGTTCAACATCTTCATCGGTGACTTGGATGAGGGTGTAAAAAGCACCCTGTTCAAGTTCACAGACGACACTAATATGTGGGGAGAAGTGGGAACGCTAGAGGGAGAAATAGGCTGCAATCGGACCTAGACAGGTTACAGGGGTGGGCGGATAAGAACAGGATGGGTTTCAACACTGATAAGCACAAGGTTATGCACCTGGGGAGGATGAACCAGCACCATACCTACAGGGTAAGGAACTCCCTTCTAGTCAGCACAGAGGCAGAAAAGGATCTTGGAGTCATTATTGATGCCAAAACAAACATGGACCGACAGTGAAGGCCAACCGTACCTTGTCATGCATCCACAGATGCATCTCAAGCAGGTCCAGGGAGGTGATCCTCCCTCTCTATGTGACACTGGTCAGGCCGCAGTTGGAGTAGAGTCCAGTTCTGGGCGCCGCACTTCAGGAGGGATGTGGACAACATGGAGAGGGTTCAGAGGAGGGCCACCCGCATGATCAGGAGTCAGTAGGGCAGGCCCTATGAGGAGAGGCTACGGGACCTGAACCTGTTCAGCCTCCACAAGAGAAGGTTGAGGGGGGATCTAGTGGCCATTTACAAACTGGTCAGAGGGGACCAACAGGCACTGGGAGAGTCCCTGTTTCCCTGAGCACTACCAGGAGTGACAAGAAATAACGGTCACAAGCTGGCAGAGGTTCAGGTAGACATCAGGAGGCGCTACTTCACTGTCAGGGTAGCTAAGATCTGGAACCAACTTCCAAGCGAAGTCGTGCTGGCTCCTACCCTAGAGGTCTTTAAGAGGAGTCTAGATGAACACCTTTCCAGGGTTGTTTAACCCCAGTACTCTTTCCTGCCACAGCAGGGGGTCGGACTTGATGATCTGCTCAGGTCCCTTCCAGCCCTACCAACTATGAAACTATGAAGACAACCATTGATTTCAATCGAGTTGTGATTTCAGCCTACACTTCTAATCAAACTTATTAGAAATCAATAGTTAACAATATTTGAAAGCTTTAAAAAACCATTATATATATTCTAGTACCCTATTCAATTTTGTATAATTAGAAGGTTTACATAGTGTCCTTGCATGTGTCTATGCTGCTACTTCCGAGAAATATAGAACACTTGAATGTTATAAGCCCTATAATTTAGGTGATGAATGAAAATAAGTATATTGCAGCCAGTTATACATACTCTTTTTACTTTCCCCATGGATTAATTTCTTTAAGCCACCTGAAGGATACAGGAACTGGTAACGTAAGAGTGTACATTCTGGCAATCAGGACTATGACAGAATTTTTCTTACAGACTTTGCAACTTAAGAATTAAGTTATTTTCTTTACTAATTTTAAATGGTCTCCTTGGTGATTAATGATGTATATGCTAAATTCTTGGAGAAGGAGAAATGAAAAATAGAAGCAGGGCTTAAAGAGACCTCAGAAGGTCATCTTGTCCAAGCTCCTGATCAAGCCAGGGCCATCCCTGTTCAAACTATCCCATATGAATGCACATCAAACCTATTGCTAAAATTGCACAAGGCACATTGTCTAAAACTACCAACAAACCCTAACTTGAGACAGGTAAAGCAGGTGGACGAGGGTATTGTCAATGTCCCACTGTTGCAAAGTAGTTAAAATGCTCTTGAGAGAGCCAAAGAAGAGGACCATGCTCCTGGCTACAAAGGACAGCAAAAACATCCACAAATTCATGCCAATCTGACCATGGAGAACATGGGCAACTGGTGCCACCTTAGTCAGGGGGATATGTGCCCCCCCAGTGACCAGAGGGAGTTCCCCCCACCACCACTTTTCGCAACTGGGGGGCGGGGGCATGGCTGATTGCGCCAACTGGGAAGCAGCCACAGTGCTCCTGGAAGTGCCCTCTGTTCTTCATCTGATGCTTCCACTCCCTGGCCAGTGGTCACAGGGGGGGCACCAGCACTCCCACCTGCCTCCCTGCCCATCGCCTAAACAAAGAGCACAGTCTGTCAGGGGGCGTGCGCCAGAGCTCTCAGAGGATGCACGTGCACCCCTGTGTACCCCTTACATATCACCACTGATGGAGAGTAATATTCTTTCCTGATCCCAAGTGTGACTACTGGTCTCACTGTGAGTGAAGGGGCAAGACCCTATAACCAGAAATCTTTAGGGTTTTTTTTCAGTCCCAGCAGGGACACATCCCAGTCAAAATTCCCAGCCTTGGCTTCAGCCAACACTTGATGCTTGAGGAAGGCAAAAAAAGAATAAAACAACCTCCTGCCCAAAAAGAAACGCACACAAAACCTAATACCTGTAGTAACAGGAAGAGGAAAAGTTCCTTCTGTGCTCCTTGTGGTAACCAGGAAAGTCCAGAAACATGGGAAAAACAAACCAACCAACCCCTCCCACTCTGACTTCATACTGAATAAATACTCAGAATATGAACCTCCGAAACAGAGAATTGCAATTCTGAAGGACAGTGGAAATAAAGTCTAGCTTGCAAAAGAAGAGGCTTTTTGAAGGGGTGCGAGGGAGGAGGTATAAGACTAAGAAGATGCTAGGCCAAATGCTTTTAAAAGTTTAAAATGAAAATGCAGTAAAGTCGTGAAAACTTTTGTTGTGAAGACGATTACAGCCATTTGAAGAAATGTAAGAAACCTTGCTACACAGACAGCTTAAGTTTACATGGTTTTGTTCTGTATTTTTACCTAAAATGTAACTTTGAGTAATTTTATAATTTATGGAAATACTTGCTGGACTAATTCAGACTCAGTATCCTTTACCAGGTAGAAAAGAAAGCACTACTTGAAATTAAGTGTCCAGTATAACTGACTTTATTTTATATTATTTTAACTAAAAGGACCCTCTAAATGCACAGGATGGAATTTTCAAAAATGCTTAGTATTGGCCTTATTCTGCTGTCTAATGAAGTCAGTAGGAATTTTACTATTAACTTAATTTTCACCTTGTCTGGGTTCAATGTGAAATGATTGAAAATCCTGTACATAAAATATTAAAGCTCTTTCTCTATGTGAAGAAAATCACCTTTTTATTTACAATATGTATATTTTGGGGATATTTACTCTAAAGATAACAAAAGGTTATTATTCTCATGTTATAGTTACTATTTCAAAAGTCAAAGATATATTTCCTACAATAAAAGTGAACTCAATATTAGATTTCTGGGTTCTTTACCAAGTGCATTTAAAAATACATAGAACAAGAAAGACAGAAAAGCCACAGTCTAAACATTCAGATGTGAACAAACCAGAATGTAGGTAATTATACTTTGTCTATATCTATGTTAGGTAGTTATATGGCGTATATTACTGAGAACCTCACAGTTTTTAACATATTTATCCACACAATATTTCTGTACAATAGGGTACTTCTAAGTTTTCCATTTTATAGAGGAGAAACTTAATTCTTCTGAAGGGATTTACCACAGCAGTGTTGAGCATTATTATATTTAACTCCTAGAGTTGACTTCACTATCCCAGTTGGGTGTCAAACTTTCCCACATAATGTATGGAAAGTATTATTTAAGGATGGAATTCTAGTGAAAAGGAATGGACAAAGAGAGGTGAGGGTGTAAAGTCCTGCCCTTTTTCTAAGACCAGCCATCCCAATATAGGCAATCTGTGTGCTTAAGGAAGAATCACTTTAAAGACATAAGTACCTAGGACTTTAAGAATAGACCCTTACATTTTCAGGAATTTATTAGATTATAGGCCATTTTTCATGATATCCCCACCCAGTAAGAGACTACGGGTCTGTAGGTAGTCAATCTCTCTTAAAATAGGTCATTTAGTATTATTAATAAAAGTTGTAGCAGTAATTCTAAGTGGCGGGACAGCCTGCACAGGGAGATTTAGTGCAAATTTTCCTACTCAGCACTGGCAATGCAGCTCAGCTCTAACAAGAACTCAAAGACGATATTCCTCACAGTAATCACTATTAACAGCAATTCCCCTGTTGATACTTTAACTGTTTTCTTATCACTCATTCTGTTGCCAGTAATATAATAGACCACAGCTAAAAAAGCTAAGCAGCTAATGAGCTAGTCTAATAAAAGATATTGGATTTACCCAAAGAACCTTGTCTGCCTAAGCAGCTAATGACAATTTTAATAGTAACATTAAATTTACTTTTTACTTAACCCAACTTAAGTACTACTGAAAGAATACTATTCTCGTTCACTCATTGGAGCCTCCTCCTACTGTTTCTTCAGGGAAGTAGAAGCATGGACAAAGTTAATTCTTTTGATTGCTCCCCAACAAAAGCAACTTGATACATCTCATCCCATTATTTACAAAACCTTTGTCATTAAATAAAAGCATTAGTTGCTAAATTGTGTGGGGTTTTAAAATACTTTTAGACGTAAAAGGTGGAACAAAACCGTTTTTCTCTTCTCTCACTGTCTCTTTTTAAATATTGAATGTGTCCATCAAACTGTCTATAATCCTTTGGAATCAGCCAAGAAAATGCATCTTCTATTTTAGAAATTTTGCAAAACATTGGCCTTAATTCATAGTTTCCAGTGGGCTAATTTCCTTTTACACTAGTTTGCTTTAAATGTCACTGAATTCCTTCCAGGTTGAAGAATAAAACAGTTTCAATCTGTTGAGCATTATGGCTGCCTATACATAAGCTTGGGAGTGGAGAGGGGTATTTTAATTAGAGCAGTTCCCAAAAAGCTGCTCTAATTATAACACCTCATTGTCACATGTATTAAGACCCCACATGTTTAAAAATGGTAGCAGGATGCTTTAGCTACGTTTCATTTGACAAGGTTTAGCTGAAGTACCCCCAAGGATGTTTTAAAATGCAGAGGCTTAACAGATGTGATGAAGAGGTGATGCTAGAGTTTTTAATTAAAACATGGAGCAAACTTGATTAATCAACGAGTTCTAATTAAAACAAGAACTAGCATGTGTTTTAATCTTCAAATATCCAACTGAAGATGTGAGGCTTGGGAAAAACTGCTGTCAAAACTGGAGCAGTCTTGCCTGTGGGCTTTATGTTTATAGTTTAAATTCATGGTTTCTCAGCTCTTATTGTGTTCTAAAACAGAAAAGGCATACTCTGCCACACACAGCCTCTAAAAGAGTAAGTTTAAATGCCATACTAAACAGCATTATCAAGAGTTTTTGGAAACTTTTTTTAATCCATAGCATACAAAGAAATGCACTCCACAAGTCTGCCTTGAAAGACCTAATTGACTTCCATGATGTCACTAAGCTTGTTGTATGAGAGAAGCTGATGATTATGGAAGGCAATATGCATAATGGAAAAGCTTAACTAATTCCCTGGAACTTGAGGCAATTAAAGCTCTTAATTGCCAAAGCAGCCAGGAAAATGACCCATAATTATAGTGGCTTTAATGTTACAGGAAATGAAAGTATCAGGTCTTCCTTCAGGCTTTCTTATGACTGACACATTGTCAACAGCACAGAAACATTTTTAGCAGATGAGCAATTAAGAGAGATCATCCACAAAATTACCTTTGCTACCCAGTGATCCTACAATCTGTCCACTGTTTTGGCCCACCTATGTGTTATATTTAGAGATATGTAACAGTCAATTTATTTGCTCAGTTGTGTTACACACATATTGCAAATTCAGCATTCTTCCAGCAAAGACAAAGAGATGCAATTATATAGATTTTAGCTTTAACTTATTCCCTTTTTCCTTATTATGTTGGAAAACTTGTTTCAGCATACTATATTGCTGCCATGATATCTCCCAAAGGTTAACGTTTAAACTGTTGCCTTAAGACAGTTTTAACTTTGGCACGAAACCAGGTAGCTAAGAGTACATAAAAATAAAGCAGGCTATATACCATTTCTCTCACTGAATCTAAAATAATAATAATAATTTTATCTAGGAAACAAAACATGAAACAAGAGACCCTTCTGTTTAAAATGGCTTTAGCTAGACTTTGTAGAATGAAGCACAGAATTAGAAAAAGCATCCCACAGCCATTTTTAAACATGTGGGGGCTTAACAGATGTGACAATGAGGCATTTTAATTAGAGCAGCTCTAATTAAAATGTCTTTCTCCAATTCCAAGCATGTGTATAGGCAGTCATAATGCTAAACAGATTGAAACTGTCTTCAACCTGGAAGGAATTTAGTCAACATCTGAAGGAAACTAGTTTAAAAGGAAATTAGCCCATTGGAAGCTATGAATTAAGACCAATGCTTTCTAAATTTCTAAAACAGAAGATACATTTTCTTAGCTGATTCCAAATGACTGTAGACATTTGATAGACACAGAGTCAATATTTAAAGACATTTAAAGAGTGAGAGAGAGAAGAGGAGATAAAAAGGTTTTGTTCCACCTTTTAGGTCTAAGAGTATTTTTAAAAAAATCACATTATTTAACCCACATAAGCTCATGTAAACCTAGGCATCTGAGGGACTGTTAATAAAGGCCTCACACTTGGGCCTCCTCTAAGCATTACAGGTCTCAAGTAATTAACTGGTTAATTATGCAATTGCCTTAAGACCAGCTACACATGCAACATACTTATCACACCATAAAAACAGCAAACTAGCTGAAGGAGACTGAAAAATGGTGACAGACTCAGACCTCTCATGCACCCCTGAGAATGGAAGACCACAGCAGCTACAATCTCCCAGCCCTAGGGGCTTCATGCACCCCCAAGGCTGGGCAATCATGGCAACCATGATCTCCCAGCCCTGGGAGTTTCACATACCCTAAGGCTGGGAGACTGCAGCAGCCACAGTCTCCCAGCCCTAGGGATTTCACACATCCATGACAAGTATTTACAGGTAGTAGCTGACTGCACAGTAGACTAATTTACTGTGCAATAAATGGTGCCCATATGTAGATACCGATGCTTTGCAGAACAGTAGATTAGTCTAATGCATAGTAAAGCATCTTGTGTAAACACACCCTTTGTGCCTTTGCCTGAGGATGTAGAGGGTCCCTTAGCAAAACTAAGTGAGGCAGAATTGAGTTGGATATACCTAGGCCTAAATGTCTAAATAGATATCAAGATATTCAAAACATGTTATAATTAATGACAAAATTGGAAGCAGTATTAAACCTCCTGTTTCAGGACTCAACCCAGCACAGTTAGGATGAGACTTACATGGGGGCAGGAGATGAAAGGAAGGAGAAAGGGACCAGTATACAGAAAGCAGACATTGCTTTCATTGCAGATAATTTTGTTGAGGCCCTACTTTTGCAAAGACTGTTGGAAAGGAAGAAATTAAATTTGGAGCGGCTAATTTGTCTGCATGTTTTGTTTGTAAATTAAGCATTATGAACAATTAATTTTCTGATTTGATCAGCCCTCTGGAAGAAAAATGAAGAGGAATTTTCCTCCATTTAAAAAGAAGGTACAGATACACTGAACTATTTGGAATATTTCTTACACCTCACTAGTGCGTGCCATGGGCTCCTGGTCAGAACCCCCCCACAATGCACTGTGTGTGTGCATGGCTGTTGCACTGCACATGCAGACAGAGCTGACCTCCACTTCCTTGTTGCACTGTGCTGTGGACTCCCCCAGCACTGTGGGTTGTCCTCCCCCAGCTCCTAGGCTAGGGGCACACATTACACACAAACTGTTTTAAGTGCTCAGAAACTGGTTTAAACATGTAACGGAACAGATGTTCAGTGCATATAAACCAGTATGAAAATGGCTGAAACCAGTTTGAGATAAACCTGGCTGAAAGTAGTATTAAACTTAACTGATTTGACTCAACCTGGTTTATGCTATATCTGTCCCAGACTCTGTGCTGGTTTAAGATAGATCAGAGTCCCCCAACATCCCGGCATGCTCTCTGGCTGGGTGGGGCACTCTGCTCCACAGCAGGCCTAGCCCCTCCCCTCTGCTGTCTCGCTGGAGCTCGGCAGTCTCTGCAGGCATCTGCCTGGCTTCTGCTCCCCACCTCCCCTCCCCACTCTGTGCTAAGCAGGTATTCCCCCATCCCTCACAGACACCTCAGCATCAGCTAGCAGACCACATGCTACCTACAGTCCGTGCTGTGGGAGACAACAGAGGCAGACAGGCTTTTTGGAGCTATTCAACTGGTAGCTTAATGTCCTTCCTTGGAAAAGCTGTTTAAGAAGAGCTGTTTGCTCTCCCCCCCACCCCGCTAAGCAGGAATTTCCCCCTCTGTCTTGCGGAGAAGGTATCTGTCTATTAGCTAGCAGACCACATGCTGGGTCCGTATTCAATCAACAGGCAGAATCAACAGGTAGCTGGTAATTCCCCTCTGTTTTCTTAATGGGTCAATAAACACAGAGATAGGGGTGATACTGTTATCAGCCCTGCATGCCTGGCTTGCTTGCCGGTCAGTTTGATGCAGACAGTATACAGAAGCAGGGAGAGAGGTTGAAAAGCTCCGTATCAACAGATGCATGCACTAAACATTCCCGCTTTGCCTCAGTGCTAGCTGGGGGGCTGGCAACACTCCTGCCTCCTGAGGAGTGAGCCGGAAAAAGCCTGGGACTGCAGGCAAGCTGGGGGTTTACACCCCTCCCTATTCAGAGCCTCCTGCTGGACTTGGCCACCCCCCCTCCTCAGCTCAGCTCTGCCAGGGAAGGGAGGGCTGCTCTAGTGCCCCCTGGCTTACAGCATGAGCCACTGCAGGCATGTGCCTGAATTTCCTCAGTCCAGAGGGATTGTCTGTATGGTTGGAAACCGGTTCAGCCTAGCCAGGTTAGACTAACCTGCAAAAGTTGAATCAAGTCAGGCTCAGACTTTTTGAATGCCTGTCCCTAGCCCTAAGGTGGGGGGCAGAAAGCAAAAGGAGGGGTGGGGTGGGTGGCTACAGACCACAACTGCAGCGGCAAGCAGATTAATAGGGAGAGTAGCAGCCAAATAGTAGTTGGGGGGCACACATTAAACCCTTGTGGGCTGCATGCAGCCCATGGCTGCTAGTTGAACAGACCTAGACTAAAGTATGCATTTAAGTTCTTTGATCCATCTCCTTACTAATGCAACATGCAATATTTCACTTCCCCTTTCTGAAAGAAAGAAAGAAATAAAATATAGGATATCTGGCTCCTCTTCAATTTTCTTCTGATTGCATTCCCATTTTTTTACATCTCTTACATTTTTTGTGTAAAAAAAGTGATACAGAGATTAGAGAGAAAAACATCCACATTCTGCCTGTGTTTTTTGTTATTACTATTACTTCTAGTCTGATTTTTGGCCTGCTTAAAATTGAGATTGGCTTAGTTAAATCTTCCTCACTGGAGATAGTATCCCTTATGGAATCTGCTAAGATATTAAAGCTGAGAGAGAATTAAATTAGTATTCACTTCCCTACTGGGGAAACTGGTGGCAGAATGCCAGTTTCCTATCCCAGGATGCAAAAGGCCATTTAAAAACCTTTGGGGATATATTAGAAAACTGTGCCCTGCTTTAAAAACAATTCCAGAGATAGTTCTGGGGACAGAAGCAGCTACCTTGCTTGATGATTGTTTAAAGAGAGATTAGCAGCTTCTTCCAAAAAAGGGCTTTTCTGAGTAAAGGGGAAGCCTTTACAGTGTTTTCTGATGGCTCTCAAACCCTGCCTACTTGTGGATTTCAGACTGGTAAATAAAAAACAAAAATAAAATTAAGTTAATTTGCCATGCTGTACTCTAAGAGGTAAGCAATCTTTAAGAAGAAACCCAGAAGAATCTCAAGAAAAAAACTGAAGAAAAGGGGTCACATGATATGTGCCTGTCTTTAGTTAACTGCTTCTGTCTAAAACTTGCTTTTTAAATATGGAATCTCGTGGCTGTCCACATAATGACTAGGACTAGAAATACCTCTTTTTTCCTCTATCTGTGTTTGGTGAGGAGACTGTGATTACTTTATCAGATCTATCACTTTCAAGTGATTATAGTGTAGTGCCCTTACTCAGAAACATCATTTAATGAGGAATGTGACACTTCATTTAGGTACTGGTGATTTTTTATTTCTAGCATATTAATATTATGTTCCACAGAATGAACTCCGTGATTCTTACAAATTACATATTTTTTAAATAATTTAAGTTCCAAAATCTGAAAATCTGTCCTACACCTAGAGACTTGCATTTTGGAAACAGGAGAACAGCTCTGAAAATACCCAAGAAGCTTGACATCCAGACTTCTTAGGGTCTGAATCTACTAGGCACTGGGTACACCAGACCTTGGCTCCCTATAGTAAACTTAAATGAAATACTTTAATGGGAGTTAGGGATGTGAAAGCTTAATTGATTAATTGTTTAACTGATTAACTGTTTAACCAATAAGTGTTGTGATAACCAGTTAGCCTGCCAGTTATCCTTCAGCTTGGGGCAGGCACAGTTTGGCAGGGAAGAGCAGAAGAGAAACTGCATTGTGACCCAGGAGGAATCAGAAGGTAGCAGGGTAGGTAGGAGCGAGGACCAAGGAGCAAGAGAGGGGGAGAAGGAAGGGGCAAGTACCCATAGACTAAGAGGAAAAGAGGAAAACAGTCAGCAGCCTAATGACTCATCAATTAAGCAATTAGCTGCTCCTTCACAGGTGCTCCCTCCCTCCCAGTACAGAGCTTCGCATTGGCTATGCCGGGTCGGGCAATTATTTTGGGCCCAGGGCCACATACTCAGTTTTGGCAAGCCATCAAGGGCCGTATGACAGGCAGCCAGGGGCAGATAAATATTAATTTTCTAGATTTTTTTAGGGGCCCCGCGGGCTGCATTTTGCCCACCCCTGGGCTATGTTGTCTGGCTGGACTTGCCTCCTCACCACCTCCCCCTGGTCAAAGGGAAGGGGTCCAGGAGCTGACAGCAGCTTCCAGCAGCAGCTGTGGCAATATTAATTTAACCAATATAATTACAGGAGGTTATAAAAAATATTTGTTTAACAATATTTACATTGTAGTGACCTGTAACAGTACCTAATGGAGACTAGGGGCACAAACAGTTCAGTGTTTTCTTTATTTGAAAAGCTGCAAGGTCCTGTACATTTTAGAAGGTCCCACAAGAGACCCTTAATAGTCATCTTTGCTAACTTTACACATCTATAGGAATCTTTCCTGCATTCTTTTCAATGCCCTTAGGCCAAGCTATGTCTGTACAGTTTAGAGACTTTCTATAATTCACAGAAACTTAGGTGAGTCATCATTTCATTGTGCTATGACATTACTGTCTGTACATATGCACAATACATAACTTTTCAGATGTGCAATTAAAACTTGGTCTAAAGCCCATTATGTCAATACAAAAACCCCTTCTAACTCTGATGTGCTTTAAATTAGATCCTGTGTGATCTTACTGAACAAATCCACAGAGCATGCTTAGTGTATGAATTTAAACACTCCAAATTTTGCCAAATCACATTTCTTTCAGACCTAGATCATGCAGATACACTTACAGGGGTTTTTTTAGACCTTTTTTTTTTTAATGAAGCACTCTCTTTTTGATTATGACCATATAGTTTCATATTCCTCAAACTTAAAAAAGACTGAATACTTTTACTCAAACTTTGCAAACAAAATTAAAATGTAGGCAAAGACTACCCAGGCAAATGTATGCCTACAAGTTATATGTTCCAAAAATTAAATGATTACAAAGGGAAAGGACAAAATCTATCGTTTACAAAAGGTTACAGTACACGCAGTCCTCAGACTTATGACGTGATTGGTTCCTGAAAACCATGTCTTAAGTTGAAATGTTGCAACTCAGAACCAATTTTAACATAGGAAGCAATGCTATAAATGGGGGATTGGTTCCTGAACCAAGCCCCAATACCCTATTTTCATCAAAAATAACCAAGAAGTTTGTACTCAATCAATTATAGATGTGTAATATAGCTACATTAATAATGCATTTATACTGGAAATAGCAATCATATTGATTTGGAAAGGCTTTTCTGAGGTGACTTTGCTGGACTTTTTGAAGGCTCTTGGTTGGACCTTTTGAAGAGTTCTTGGCTGGAGTCTTCTCAGGAGACTTGTCTGCAGCTTTTTCTGGAGTCTTGAACTTGTTCACTGGCGTGGCATTGCATCAGATCAAGCATTTTAAAGTTGAAACCAACATCATAAAGTTGAAACAGGGTGTCAATTTATGAATGTTCTAAGTGCGAAACACTGTAATTCAAAACCTTGTAAGTTGAGGACTGCCTGTACTTTGGATATGGTTGTCTGAAGACCTGCAGCTAAAAATATGACTAATACAGACATTTTCATAAGACATATATTGCATATACAGTACACAGTGCAGACACATGCATTATATACAAAATGGTGGGAACCTAAAAAGCCTGTTTAACATTTATTCTAGTGATGAGAAATTACATAGGTGCTTGATTATTGTTTAGGAAAAACTGTGCCCCCCCC
>NW_017729032.1:167886909-167892317 GCF_001723915.1 Gavialis gangeticus
CCCCCCCCCCCCCACTCTTTGATGTACAAAATATCTAGAACAAGGGAAAAATGCTTCTGAGTGACTCATTTACCAGCAAACTTATTGAAGTACTATTGAATAAATGCATTTTAAACAGCTACGTTTGCAATTCTCGCTTCCTGCTGTATATGTAGAATTGAAGAAAAAAATCCAAAAAACCCCTGTACTATTTAGTTTCCTTCTCCGTATTTGGACATTTCATCCTTTTCTTTCAGAAACGTAAGGAAAGGTATTGGTAACAATAATTAATTATGTGGGATTTTATTATGAAGGTATATACCAATTCAACTAAGCAGGGAAATCTTACAAAATATTGTGTACTGTCTAGGGAAATAATCTCTCCTCTTGCCCCTTTACTTCCATTAGGGAAAGTGAATGATAACAGTCTATTATGTTTTTAAGTACTGTAACAAATGAACAAATAACTCTGCTACTTATTCATGAGATAATGCTAGCTATCATTCTCTATGACTCCACTGTTCAGATGAGACATGATTTCGTAAATTATGTGAGATTTTTTTTGATGTTTACATTATCTTACTACTCTGACAGACTCAGTAGTTCAGTATAGGACTAAGCTTAGCTGCAGTACATGTGCAAGGTTAAAGAAAATATAATTTGCAGAAAACTTAAAGGGAAATTGTTGCATTTGCATGTCTTAAATACCCTTCAGTGTGTTGGTGATTACAATACTGTGCATTCATAGATGTTGTATAAATAATATTTTATTGTTAGGGCAAAACCAAACACAATTAACCAGGGGGTGGAGGGGAGTGTAGAACAGAGTGGGAGTGTCTTGGAAGGGAGTCTTTGCAGAGAATAATTTCAAATTTCTTCCTTCTATTCTGGATTTAATCAAGAGAAAGAATGTGCTTCTGTGACTGACAGTTGGACACAGACACTGTGACTCTGTGACGTAATGAAAGGTCACATTTAGATGCAAGGTTACTCTGATCATTCCGGACGGCTGGAACATTCTTTTTATAGAGGACTGTGTTTAGAGGAAAACACACTAAGAACTTTGTAAGGCATCTTGTGTCACAGGCCCCAAGAAATTCCCAAGCATTTCTCATACAGTGTTTGATTATATGAACAGCAAAAATCTAACTCAATCAAGGGCAACTTAGAACAGAAATAGAGAAGTATTGTTCTTTTATGGAGGACACAGGGCAAATGCTCAAGATGCTCCTTACTGATGACTTTTAATGTGTACTATATTCTTGGTATAGGCCATGTACTGAGCACTAAAACTAGTCTGACAAAGGAATGATATGTAATAAAAAGTTTATCAGCGATATCTTTCCTTCTCCCTGAAGGCAACTCATTTTAATACATTTACTAAAACCACTGACTTCTTCCTAATAAAAAAATAATGTAAAATGTACATGGTTTAATCCTGATAGAAGATAGGGTAGAGATGCATCTTATATAAATTAAATAAATAAATTGCATTGCTACCCTGCCTTCCTCCTGACTCCAGACTAACACAGCTAACCACTTCTCTTTAATCCTGCTAATCAGGGATCCTTGTTTTCTCTGATTAAAAAAAAAATCCCCATGTTTTGAGTTAAAAAATAACTTAAAATCTACATTTTTCCATGATCAAAATGAAACACCACTATATATACACATCTGTGTATTAGAGGCATTTCATTTTAATCATGGAAAAATGTGGATGTGGGGGTTACTTTTTTTTAAACCCAAAAATTGTGGATTTTTTTTAAATCAGAGAAAACCAGGATTCTTGCTGATAATCAACCTTGAACAGAGGTAGTGCCAGAATATATATTGTTTACGCAAGATGCAGACACAGTTCACTAATAAGAATAAATCAGATCCAAAGAAGCAATAGAGGCAGAGGTACAAGACAAATGGGTGGATCTACATGTGCGATTAATGTGAAGCAGTAAACTCCAGCGCATATCATGCTAGAGTCTATTGCTTCTGGGCGCCACACTTACATGTGTGCCTGGGACCACAGCACGTTGAGCCACGTCAGAGCAGCACTGGTTGGCAGGAGCCCCCAGGGGTCAACCTGCCAGCCTGGGGCTGCTCTGACACAGCTCAAGAAGCTCCAGAGGGATTGGTTAGAGCACGAGGGTACTTCAGTGTGGGGCTAGCCAGCAGGCAGCCCCCATAATGAAGTACCCTTGAGCCCCAGCCAGCCCGTTCAGTCTACACTTCCACTGCTGCATAGTAAATAATGATGCTGCAGCATAATGCTTGTATGTACAAGTACTAAGCTAATTAGGCAGCTCTGCAGGAAATATCTCATGTAGATGTGCCCTCTGACATATAATGGGTCAGTTCTTTTTACAGCAATGAATTAACATAATAGATACATAATATAATAATTAACATGACTGTTAAAAATGGTATGTGGATAGTGTCTTCCAGAGAACATATTCCAGTTTGATTCTTCATGAAAATCCCATAATACTTGAAGATATATAGCACTTTAGGCCAGGGGTGCTTAACTCTTGGCCTGTGGGCTACATCCAGCCAGATGGAACCATGTTATTCAGCCTGTGGGGCTCCCAAACAGTCCAGAAATTTGGCAGTGGGGGACAGATGGCAATGTTAATTGCCTCTTCCTCAGCCACCACATTTCCAGATTTGGGGGGAATTGGACCTGTGGACCTGATAACATACCCTGCATGACAGATCATGTAAGTGTGTGGGATTTGGATGACATGCATATGGATTAGGCTGGCAAGGGATCAGACTGGTGTTCAGCTAGATTGGGCCTGAAAATGGATCTGCATATTATTAGCTATTTACTTAATCCCCATTAAAACAGGATTCAATCCTGTTTTATCATGGATTTTTATCATGTATTTATCATGTACTGGTTCTGAAAAAAGTTCTAATTCTGTGTATGAGTGTAAATATCTGATCTTCTCAGGCTTGAAGAGATATACCAGAAATTTTGGCTATCCTTTCTTTCTTTTGTGAGAAGAAAACTACATTGAACAACTAAGAGGTTGGACCTGAAAATAAAACAGAATAAAGGTATCCAAAAAACTGTCAAAGAAAATAGATCTCTTCTGAAATCTTCTCTTCTTCCTTTAGTAATAAGTTTCAGAGACTATTATTTGTTTGTTTGTTTACTTCTGTATTAATTTCATTCTCAGGTTCTTGCTGATGCAAAATTGTAGTGGGTTTGTCTTTGAAAGTATAGTAAAAAGTCATGTTGTGTCTTTGGACTTTTTGTTTTATTATTGAAAAGTCTATTTATTGAACTTTCCTGTTTGTCTTTAAAAATAATTGTTCAACTGTAAGGGATGTTAATTCTTATTCTGCTTTATAGGGTGCTTTCATTTTAGTTCATCTTTACATCCACTTCAAAGTCACCAAGACTTTGCTATAAACCCTAGATTTGGATACATGATGAAATAAGCTAATATTAATGCAAGAAGTAAACATGCACATTTAAACTAATTGTTATTTTATTTAAATAAATACACTTTACCTTCAAGTTAATCACAATTCCTTCCAAGACTACTTATTGCTAAAAACAATATACTTTTATTTGTCAATATCTTATAGGTTTAGAGACGGAGGTGTGAAAACAGTAAGGAATCAGACTAGAGAACAAAAAAATCATTACCAGAACTGCAGCATAACTAAAACATGTCTTTAGCTCAATGAACATAACTATATACCTAGTTATTTTCTAAGATGCCTTAGCTTTACTGGTTTCTTTTTTTTTCTTTCTGTTTGTCTCCATCTTTTTTTTCCTGCTACACAAGTGTGTGAGAATAATCTGTCTCCACCACTCATAAATTCTCCTTGATTAATGTTTTCCTGACAGGAATATATGCAAAGATATTGAAATGTACATAATGATGCTGACCTAAGCACCATCAGAATTGCCTAACTGCTGTATAACTTTTGCTAGAGGCTAAAGATGATCTGTTTGTGGCCCTGGACACAAAGCCATTTCAAGAAGGGAGGATGGGTCAAGAACAGGGATCCTGGTTTTCTCTGATTTAAAAAAAAATCCCCAATTTTCAGGTTAAAAAATGTAACCCAAAATCCTTATTTTTCCATGTTTACATGAAACACCATTAACACACACACACACGAGGTTCATTTTGATCACAGAAAAATGTGGATTTTGGGTTACTTTTCTTAATAAAAAAATTGGGGATTTTTTTTTAATTGGAGAAAACCAGAATGCCTCATTCAGAGGAACATTTTTGTATTTACCTTAGCTTTTCACTAGGTACAAATAGGGGCATGCATGAGTAAAGTAAACCTTCTATCAATATGGGTCACACAATAGGCACTGCAACTAGTTATAAAATGCATCAGAAAAACATGCGTTATAAGTTAAACATTATAAACACTAGAAAGTAATCTTTAAGAATGGAAATGTCAAAACAACGTTATTTTTTATTATGCAACAAGTAGTCAGATGCAGACTATGTTTTTCACTGTAGGAAAGTGGATGCCAATACAAAAATGTAACTAAACGGAACAAAACAGCATTCTACTCGTATAAATCTGGATTAGAAAAGGTAAAATAACTAGGAAATGCTGGCCTCAGCTTCAAATAAAAACAGAAGTAACTTTTTTTTCTCAAAAAAGGAAAACAAAAACAAACACAACAATAAAGAAAAAAGAAACTCCACTTTGAAGAATAATTTAAACATCAACTATTTAGACGAAGGAGGTGTTTTTGTCAAGGAAATATCCACATTCTCAGTAGAGAATTACAGACAAGGTATGGAAGAGCTGAAAAGAAAAATATGAACCAGTGTTCCTGACACCATCATGATACCAGAATAGTGAGCACAGGATACACTACAGCAAAAAAACAGACCCAAACATTCAGAAACAAGAAAAATAAATAAATAAATAGATAAATAAAATACTTTCCCCTAAGGCTTCAAAGTTTGAAATAAAAGGCTCAACTCTAAGCCATTTTTAGGAAGTTTGCTACAATGTTTATTTATAAGTTCAGTTCCTGTGGTCAAAGTCCTGTCAAAGTACAGGGGAGAATCTGTTGAAAAACCTGTTTGTTCCATCTGTACAATGGAAACAAAGTGTCAACTAATTTTTTTATGTTATAGAATAAAATTCATAAGTAATCAATTGACATCAGAATGTTTTACTTAAAATAAAGTGTTTCTTTTAGATGGATAATAAATATGTATATGGACTGCAGGGAAGTGCATCTTTCTCAACTGCTCAAACAAACCAACTCTCATTGTGAAACTCAGACAAATAACCTGGAAAGGGTTCAGAGGAGGGCCACCCATCTGGTTAAAGGCCTACAGAAAAAACCCTATGTCAACCAATTGGGAGACCTCTTTAGTTTCCACAAGAGGAGGCTGAGAGGTGATCTTGTGGCAGCCTACAAACTCATCGGGGGGGGGGGG
>NW_017729032.1:167892415-167926498 GCF_001723915.1 Gavialis gangeticus
GGTCAACTGGCAGTGGGGGATATAATGTTTACCAGGGCGACAGTCTGGGTAACTACAATGGACATAAGTTAAAAGAGAGCGAATTCAGGCTGGACATCAGGAAAATGTTCTTTACAGTGAGGGTCACCAAAATATGGAATAAGCTTCCAAGGGAGGTGGTGTTGTCCCCTTCCTTGGAAATATTCAAAAGGAGATTGCACAGACACCTGGCTGGGGTCATCTGAACCCAGTGCTCTTTCCTGTCCAGGGCAGGGGGTCAGACTCAATGATCTAACAGGTCCCTTCTGATCCTAACATCTATAAAATGTCCCACTAAGCACTGAAGTTTGGGGAAAAGTAGAAGCGCAGGAAACATTACTTTAATTTCTCAGCATAGTTAGTTTGAGGATGGGATACAGTAACCAAGCAAGAAGGTTTAAGGGTGTGGTAATTAATGCTTCTGAACCCTAGTTTTTCTACCTAAACAGAGATTAACAGGCATTTACTTTAGAAAGATTTTAAAGTTAATTGTTATGTAATGCTTAGCTGTGCCCAAAACATGGTTTTACGCAAAGACACTTTGGCTTCTTACAGGAATGGGGAAAAATATAAAAGTGGTGTTATACTTTAAACTCAGCAGGCTCTTGCATCAAGCCCAGTGCAAATCCAAAAGAGGCATCACATTAGCTGGACCCAGCTTTTCCAAAGCCTGTATAGATCAGGTGCTTTTTTAGCACTTTTATGTAATAGGTGGTTGAATCAGCTTTAGATAAACGTGCTAAAAAGCCCCACTGAAGTGCCCAATCTATACAGATGTGGTGGTGGAGCTGGGTCAAAGTAGCAGGAAACTGCTTCTGCCGGTAAAGCACATACCCTGCCCCCACCCCGCCTCCACCATCTGTCAGGGCCCTTTGTGCTCAAAAGCTTGTCCAGCATCCCTCCCAACTATACAGTTAGCCCACCAAAAGATATCACCCAAATACACTCTCTAGCTTCTCTGATATTTCCTGGATCAAAGCTGTAATAATAGTCTAACCTTATTATAACTATGCCCAAGCACAAGATGGTAAGTTCAAAGCACTAGAAATCATTATACATAGTATTTTTAAAGTAGCACAGACTATTCCCCCTAAAACCAAATCAAAATAGATTCTGTTTTCCTGCAGAGAGTGCAAAAATTGATCAAAAAAACAAACTTTCAGGACCAATTTTATTGTGAGAAGTGAATTAACAATTTGCATATTGCTCCCTTGACACTAACCTCAGATTAAGAGTAAAGCTGCATTGTATGGCAATGCCCAATGGTTCCTACAACATTCACTGAAAATTAAGAGGGAAGTTAAAAACAATTTCAATATTATTTTTTTCCCTGTACCTTGCTAAAGATATAACAGGGATCCTGGTTTTCTGTGATAAAAAATGCAAATTCTCTTATTAAAACCCCAAAATCTGTGATTAAAGGCCCCCCACATCCCTCCTGGCTCCCACAACAGCCCCCCAGCCTTACTTATGCCCCTTGCCCCCTCACCCACAGTCCCTGCCCCCTTGCCTTGCCAGAAGGGGACCCCAGCTGTCAAGGCTATTGGAGCAGGGACCCAGATCCACAACTCCCTGCCCCCAACAGAAGGAAGCTGCAGCAGGAGCATGGAGCCGGCTCTCTCCCTGCTTCCCTCCCATAGGGCTGCTGTAAGCCCACAGGCAAGACCTGGTATGGCTTGGAACAGCGGGGCTACTCTGGGATCTTTTTGCCCCCTGGCACCTGCCACTACTCTGAGTGGCAGAGCCCTGCACTGCTTCCCTCATGCAGCCCCGCATGCAGGAGGTGCATCGCTGGAGCAGTGCGGACTGAGCAGCTGCTAGGAGATCCCCGCATGGCTCCTGTCTCCAGCTGCCCCGGGTTTACCCCATGACCCAGCCTGTCCCCTGTACAGATCTGGAGGAGTGGGTCCTCCTTGCCTCCTTAGAACGAACAACACTGACAGCCTGGCTGGCTCCACATCTCCCTGCTCCTGGCTAGCACCTCCATGTGCAGCTTCCCTGAAGGACTGCTTGAGCTGCTTCAGTTTCACCTGCCCCCAGCCGGGCACTCTGGTTGCAAACGGGGAGACGTGGAGTCGGCCAGGTACTCCACGCATTTCCCCAACACCTCCCCACTTGCAGATGGAGTGACCAGCTGGCTCCACATCTCACCGCTCACGGCTGGAGTGCCCAGCCAGGCGCATGTGAAACCTAAGCAGCTCTAGCAGCCCTTAAAGGAAGCCACACATGGAGGCCCCGGCCAGGCAGTCTGTGTATTTCCCCAACACCTGCCTACTCCTTCAGTCCCCAACCAGCTTCCACCCCAGCCCTGCCCTGCAACCACCTAGCCCCCTGAAAGCCCCACTTACCAGTTCACAGGCTTCAGGAAGAAAGTGAGCCTGACCTAGGCCTTGAGACTGACAAAAAGCTGTAGGCCCTGCCCTTTCCCCTCCCTCTCCCCCTTCCCCTGTGGGCAGGGTTGGAGCTTTCCCGCCCTCTTGCAGGCTGGAATTCTCTTTCTCTCTACGCTAAAAGAGAAAATCTGCATTTTCTTTGATAAAACCAGGAAACCTGTTGTTTTCTCCATTTTTCCGTGGGAAATGGAAAACCTAGATCCCTGGATATGAGAGACTATATTATCCACTGATATATATTATTACACTGAAGGTAAAGTTACATCTGCTGCATGCTGTGGTCATCTCTATGATGCTTTATGGCTATGAGGCATGAACACTTAATAAGAAGTTAGAGATGTGCTGCTTTAGTAGACTGTCTTGTACACTGAACACCAGATCAATGAGTCTGTCAAGCAGGAAATCAGTCAAGAAACTGGTATCTACAAACTATTGTTGAAGGCTGTGCAACAAAGGAAGCTGCAGTGGTTTTGACACATCATGAGAAGGCTGAAGACCTTTGACAACGCCATAATGCAGGGTGATATGAAGGGAAAGAAAAAAAAGGGGTAGACGCAAAAAGAGTTGGGAAACCAATATTAAGGACTGGATAGTAGGGATGCACCGATAGCTGATTTTTAAGGAGGCGCATTGGCCAATACCAATCTGATTTCTGATACAGCTGTGTGTAGTTGGTAAGTCTATTGTTGAAGTGGAGGGGGGAGGGAAGGGGCATGGTAGTGGGGGCAGATCAACGGCCCTTGCAGTGAGGGAAGAAGTGGGGCAGAGGCAGATGCTGCCCAGCCAGAGTGGGGTGGGGAAGGGTGCAGGATGGAGCCATGGCTCATCCGGGGGGCGTTGGGTGGGGGGTATACCCCAGATCTGTGTGGAGCAGGTGGGCGGGATGCAGCTGTGGGCTGGAGCCAAGGCTGAACTGGGCTTTTCTTGGCAGGGGCAGGGCTTGGGGAGGATGACAGCAGTGCTGGGAGAGGGGCTACGGGGGGGCGGGGTCAGCCACCCAAATTTTTGCGTAACCCCACCCTTCCAGCACTGCCACCGCCCACCCAGCACAGCCTTGGTGTATGGGTAGAGGCAGGGCATTGAGCTATGGCTGCACTCCAGGCAGGTGGCAGTGGCACGGGGGGAGCTACTGCAAAATTTGTGGTGGCTGCAGCCCCACTCCGTAGCCTTGCCTTCAGTGCCGCCACTGCCTGCCCTGAGCCCAGGCCCCACCGAGAAGAGCTCAGTGCAGCCCCAGCTCCACCCAGATCCTGGGCACCCCCCACACCCTGCACCCCCTGGATGAGCCACAGCTCCATCCCACGCCCTGCCCCACCCTACCCTGGCTGGGTAGCGTGTGCCCCTGCTCCACTCCCTGCCTCACCGCAGCAGGCGTTGATCTACCCCCCCCCGCACACCCCTTCCTCCCCTCCTCCGCTTCCACCACAACAGACTTACCAGCTGCATGCCGCTTTCCAAGGTGCCAGGCTGTATTCATCACTGCCTGTGCGCTGTGATGTAGCTGCACACACGCATGGGCATTTATCAGCCAAATTAATCGGCTGTATTGGCCGATTTCCGATACAACCAATTTTTTTTGTATCAGTGTTTATCTAATATCAGACTGATTCATCAGTGCACCTCTATTGGACTGGGCTTCAACAGACACAAAACTATCCAAACACAAGGCAGAGTGGAGAAGGGCTGTTACAGCATCTAAAATGCCTCAAAGGTCACAGCAGCCTTGGGACTGACTTCTCTTGAAATACATTATCACCTTTGGCTGATTACTTAGAGTAGCCACATGCTATTGCTTTAAGTGAAAATTATCATGTTAAATTTAGGCTACAAGAAACATAAGGATGCTATGAGACCAATATCCGTGACTCAGATGTATGAGCAAAAGTGACTAAAGCAGTTCGCTAAGATATTTTCTTTCTATTGTTATCATCCAAGTCCAATGCTTAAGTAAGAAAATTAATACATTCAGAAAATGATTTTAGAGGATATTCAGAAAATCAGTCTCCTGTTTGAATGATCTGAAAATATATTTTTGTCAAAAATTGACTGATAGTGTTATATATATGTAACAGTCAGAAAATATGAATATGCGTCTGAGCATAGAATAATACTTTTATATTAAAAATCACAAAGTCAGATATCTAGGCCATTATACAGGTATTACAGACCTTATACCTTTACCAGTAAAAGGGTTGAGAAACCAGTCTATACCTGTAACAGAACATAAATTCAGCTCACAAAACTGGTCTATACTTGTGACAGAAATAAAGTTTTGCACACACAGACTAGTTTAAAAATGGCAGAACCCAGTCTAAACTTTGCCCCTCCCACCAAAGGGTGAATGTGTGTTGTTTGCTACCAGTCTAAACTACACTGCTTACAGAAAAGCACATAACTTAGATTAATTCTGCCTTGGGCTTTTTGAATGTCTGTATCTAGCTTCTATGAACTTCTTGAGCTAAAATATCCTGATTTTGGCAATCTTTCAGTTAACCTTTGATTTGGTTTTTGGAAGAACAAAGGGAATATTGCCTATTCAAACAAACCAACCAGATATGCCCTTTTAACTCCTTTTCCCTCCTATACCTGTGGGAATGTATCTACAGATATATCTATATAGATCTATCTAGATATATAGGTGCATACCTATGCCTAGATAGATAGATAGATACATACATACTTACATATCTATATCTATATATAAGGGTAGAGATAACAGAGAGAGATACAATGCCCTTAATGTTGTTTAATGACTAAATGTGCAAAAAAAGAAAAATAACCATTGTTAAGATGCTATTAGAACACCTACAATAAGAGATAGCTTATTCAATTAAGTTTGATACAAAAAGTGCTCTATTTTTCCACAGTAAACACAACAATAGATGATCCAAGTTTTGTCAACACTTATGGATAAACCTAACTTTGAATATGTGAGGGCTCCTATGGAAATTACCTACATTTACCTTGGAAAAAACAAAGTTGTCTTTCTCTCCCTTTCCTATTAAACTTTTCTTTAGGTGACTGTACTATACAATTCAATTTTAGTGCTATGTTGAATACCATATTTTTGCATGGCAACAAAACATCAACACACATGAACTGATGGAAACTATTTCTATTACTTCAGGATAATCAATCCTGAAATGGACACCGACACAAATATTGACAGTAATCTAGATAAACTGGCAGAAGCTCAGTGATATTATAAGCAGCGTTTTGCTGATAACTTGCAAGCCTGAGCTCACATCCAGAAAGTGATGATCCTGAGGGTAAACCAGACTGCTGCAGGTATGTCAAGATGACAAAGTATTCACTGCCACAAGGTCTATTCAAAGGGCTTTCTGGCTATTGGAAAAAAATGTTGTGAAAACAACAAACATAGGGACAAGTTGTCAGATGGAAAACTAGAGAAAAAAAATCTTAAACAGATCTTGACGTTGAATGTAAAAAAAATACCTTAGACACTTCTGTAGTCTCTTGCAAATACAACTTTGCTAGTATGTTTTCCTATTATCATTTGTTAAATTATGTAAAAATGATATAATCCGTTAATTTTTAAAGTTTTCCACGGAGTTCTGGTATGCAAAATTATATGCTGGAGAAAATCTGTGACCTATCATCATGTTATGAGATAACTCTTCAACTGCCAGAAATTGGTGTAGCTCTACAGAGCTCAAGTGAACTATGCAGTTTAAAAATCGCTTTGCATTGTTTTTAATGTCTTGAGGGTGGGGGAGAAGGGTGAAGTTGCACCCCCCTTCAGCTGTGCAATGCATGTTGAGTAAGCTCTCAGCTCACCAACCTGTTGGCATAGGCTCCTGCCAGAGCCACCTTTTTCCTCCAGCACCGGAACGCAGGGGTTGAACATTTCTGCTCCTGCTTGTCCCCACTTCTCCTATCTGATGATAGGATGATAGCAAGGGGAAGATGGGGGCGGGGGGCAGCACAGGACTGGGGGGTGGGGCAAATGGCAATGTTGCTCACCCGTGCACTCTGGAGCTTCAAGAAAGCAGTGGCTCCAGCAGGAGCTTGCGATGCTGAATTGATGAGTTCAGAGATCTCGCTGCATATTTGCCACAAGGGTGTGTGGCTGCAAGCACCTTGCCCCTCTCCTGGACCTGTTCATGGAAATAGGTATAAATATTTACTTATGGCATTGCTTTCTATAAGCACTACATATTGAAAATTACAATTGGTTTAAGAATGTACATGTCCAGACATCTGGAGTCCAGACATATAAACAATACAGGGAATACAGGGAAGCTGTTACAAAACAAAATCCACCACAAATTTCATCTTCTGTCCAGTCTTTCAAGCTACTGTTTCCCAAACTCTGGGGTATATCACTTTGCGGGGTGCACAACATGTTTCTAAGGGTGACATGGTTATTGGTAGCAGGGGCAATTGACAGCAGGAAGAATGAGCAGTGGGGGGGAAGTTGATGAAGTAGGGTGGCACCAGAATGGCCAACTTAATGCACTGGGGTGTGAACTGCAAACGGTTGGGAAATGCTATTTTAACCAATTTCTTGATGATCAACAAGCAGAGTCAAATGGCAGTACAACTCACTGGGACAGAAAACTGATACTCTGACATTGATGGGAAATAGGATGGAACTCTTTGTTTTGGCTGACCAAAAACAAGAAGGGAGTGCAGGTCCAGAAACTTCCTGTGCTGTACCTTTTCTTTTGATGATAGGTGCATTTATTTTTGACACCATAGAGGACACACAAGACTGTAACACTTATGACAGCCCTCTAGCAATGCTCACCAATGCAGGTCACTATCTATGGCATGTTTTATTTGCTGAAAACCTGTCACTAGCTACCTACCCTGTTAACTTGGCCCTCTGTACCACTGCTAAGACTGTATCACACTCACTCAAAATGTAGGTTAAGAGCGGTGTGCGAGTGAAAGTTTTCTCTTTCCTATACCAAATGCTAGGAGTTCCATCCTATTTCCCAAATTCTTAAAAAATACACTTCTAATACTGATGCGTCTACTGAAAATTTACCTACAGTCAGTACCTGACAACTTGCAATTAAACTGTATTCATCCATAAGAGCTGAGTGGAAAATGACTGTCCTGTGCTACAAACACTTTTGAAATTTCAATAAATATTGAATGCACACTGGGAAAGAAACAAGGTCTTTAGAAAATAAGGAGCTGGGAGAAGAAATACACTTACAATTTCCAAAATAGGCAATATTCCAGTTGTTAGCAGACTCACCTAGGAGACAAAGGTTCATTTCCCTATGTACCTTTTTCAATTTTCCAGATTGTATCCAAGGTAAGTTTTCTAACTGCCTGACTATTGGCTATTCTGGGGGGTTAGAAGGTTTCCCTCTGCTTTGCTCTTTTCCCTATTAGGTAATTAATCCTGACCCTTCCTGTCAAACATTGAAAAATTCCTGGAAAGCTCCTCTCTACTGATCAGGTCCCTGAACTTCTGAATGAAAGACAAAATAATCACCCCAAACTTATACTATAGGACCAATGTGGAAAGGAAAAATGCCATTTTTTCCCCTAATGTCAGAAGGCAACTAACATGATGTCTTCAGAAAAGTCTTATAGAGAGAAACCTACTCCATTGTCTTCTTCACACACTGTATCACCATAGGACTCAAGAATAGGATAATAAATCCCCCTGCTAGAGCACCCAGGAGCCAAATCTTTACTAAAACTCTTCTGTCCCAACAAGAAGTCCAGAGCCTTTGTCCTCATGGTCACAGGAGGACTGAGTGGCTGCATCCAGACAAGTGCAGCCTTGCAGTACGTGGCACCACAGACATCTCTGCGGTACCACATACTGCACAGTCAGCCGTTTTCCATGCAGCAAGGGAGCAGCGCAGGGATTTTTTTTTTTTTGACCCCTGGTTATCCAGGGGTCAAAAAAACCTGCACAGAAAAAAAGGCAGCATGGCACATTGAGGGGCAGTGTGCGCCACTCAAAACCAGAGCTGGGCTGGCCAGAGATGGACTTCAGCTTCTGGCCAGGCTACAAGCAGCAGGATCACCACTGCTGCAGCCCCAGGAGGCTCTCAGGAGCCCAGGTAAGGCTGCTGGGACCAGTCCTTGTCCCAGCCTCCTCTACCCCATCCAGGGTAACCTGCTGCATGCCAGAGGGCATGTAGCACAGGCATTCCTCAGGGACAACTAGTGGCAGCACAAGATGTCCTGCTGCCTGTTGTCCCTGGGGAACCAAACATCCATGTTTATGCGGACAGGACCAGTGGGGCTAGCTTTCTTACATAAAACTGCCTACTGGCACAAATAAATCTATGCTCTTTTCTTAAGCTGCTGAAGAATATTCTCATTAGAGACTGAAAGAACATCCACACAACACTAGATCTACAATGGTAGCCTCTCTGCCCCCCCCCCACCCAATAAACTGAGCTAGAAAAAAAGGTCTTGTCTTAGTAATAGGGAAAGAATGAGAGATGTAGATGCTTAAGGAGCAGTCCCCAATTTGGACTTTCCTTTCAGAGTTCCAGCTCCTTGGAAAGTCTAGAAGAGATGATCTTGTCTCCTTGACACACCAACTGCCCTTGCCTTTTTTATGCATTCTGGATTCAGTTGAATCAATTAATTTAAATGGTTTCTGATGGTCCCAACTACTTTCCTTGAGCATAAAGTTATCACCATGGCTGGCTGAAACTTCTCTTAGTATAAAGCTCATTTCTCTCAAGTCTTTGATTAAGAATTATTAACTTATTTACTCAGGAACATGGGCATTTACTGAACATTACTGATAATATGACACCACCGAGTGACAAGTGGGGGATCCAATTATGTTTATAATTGAGTCCATTATTATTTATAATTGAATGTATAATGTATATTTATAATACCATTCAAAAATAATTTTCTCTGTTTTGACCAAAAAATACAACATTATGGTAAGCATGGGTGAAAAACAAGCATAAGGTTGGAAGAAAAACATTGGTGCCATTCTGGTTCATGTGAACACTGAAAAAAACTTCAACTTTATAGTGACCAAAATGCCTCTAACAGTGCTCCTTCTTGAATGGCAATTAGCAGAGGCAGCTGAACACAGTATGCCAGTAAAGATACTATGGTTTCAAACAAGTATCTAGTCTATGAAACTATGAAGTACCATATTTATTTAAATATGAGATTTTTTTCCCCCAATCAGTATGGGGGGAGAGGCTGTTCATCTTACATTTGCATAAAAGGAAACCTCATTAAATACACCGTCTATCATTAAACTGCTGCCAAAAGCAGCACGTGCTCAGCAATGGAAGCCAATTATGAAGTTGAATAAACGTAGCAAACACTGAGCATGACTGCAAAACACATAGCCCATATTGAGTAAACATACTGATGGGAACTTACCTTTTTTTTTAACCTCTCCCCAAACACAACCACATCATCTAGCATAAAACTTTCCATTACACACCTTAAACCACATTAAGAAACTGTGCACCTGTTACAATAAATGCACCCACTCCCCTGCACCCCCATGCACCCACCCACTGCCCTTCCCTAACCCAATCGTAGTTCCTTAGTCCAAGCCCCAATTTGGGGTTTACATTCTCAGTTCATTCACTGTCTTTGTTGCTGTCAATGTTGCTGTCACTTCCGCTGCTGCTGATCCTGTTGCTGTCCTCACTGTGTCTGGGTCCAAATATGTAGTAGAATTGAAGTTCGCTCAGAAACATTGTAACACACTCGGTTTCCTTGAGCTCGGTGTGTTTGTACATCAGAAGGCTGCTGCACTGCCACAGGGAACTCCTGATGCAGGACACAAACTCGTTGAAACGGGTTGTCAGGGACCTCTACTGTTTAGTCAGATGGCCATACAGTACTGCCTCCTTTGTCAACAGCCTGACCCCTGTCACCTCTTCACGGAGCCAGCTTACCTTTTTCCATACTCCTTTGGCATAGGAGGTGGTCAATGATTTTGCTTTCATCTTGGCAGCTTTCCCTGGAGCAGCTGGGGTTAGTCCCTTGCCCCTCTCTGTATCTCCATGTCCTCACTGGGAGTACACTGTGAGCTATTAGCCAGTTCAAGACTCTGTGGTCCTTTCATAGGTCCTTGAGGAAGATTTGGTCCTAGACGGCTTGGCAGTCATCTTCGGGGAGCAGCTCCATGGTCGATAGCCTGTCTCTCTCTGACTTCCTTCTGAATCTTTCTGTGGTTGGTCATAGTTGCTGAGCTTTCTTTCTGTAGCCTGTACTCACTCCAGAACTTGATTAGCACACTGTAGAACCAGGGGTATTCCATGGTACACAGTCTCCCTTTGGCTGGTGCATACACCACCCCCAGTTTCAGGAGGTGACCTGCAAAATACTTGACAAGACAGGTTGTTTTCTTCACTGGCCTGGTCGCCAGCTTGCAGATCTGGCTCGCGTACGATGCCTGCAGGAAAAGGTGGATGTCTGGCATTCCCTTGCTCCTGGTCTATTTTTTTGTATAGGTTCTTTCTTACCACCTTCTCCATTCTGGATCCCTAGAAAAAAAATGCACATGGCTTTCTGGATTCTGTGGATGATATGCTTTGGAGGGGGGAAGACCAGTGCAATGTACAGAAGTACTGGTAGCAACACCGCCTTCATGAGCACCACGCACTTCCCCACCCCCTTCCCATGGAGAGGTGGTACACATGCCACAGACTCAAACTTCACCTTTGCATCCTTCTTCTCCCAGACCCTCCTGCTCAATTCTGGGTTGAACTCTACCCCGAGGATGTTGATCCCCTTGCAGAGGACTGAGACCCCAGAGATGCCAGATACCTGAGCTTGCCCACAGCCAGTCAGGTGCTTTTGCTCACATTAAGCTTGGCCCCTGCTGCTGCTTTGTAGACTCATGTGTGCTACAGGGAATGTACCACAAGAACAGGTTAGTGCAGCCCATATGAATAAGATATATGATAGTGCCTATTATACTCGGTCTCCCTCAGTGCCCACTCTTTTTCAAGTCATGGTGAGCCACTACAATGAATACATTTCAACTTTGTTTTCACTCCCACAGCTGAGCCGCACCTTTCTTTCCCATTTCATTCCCAATGACTCCTGTTTATTTATGAACCTTAAATATGTGGTAAACATCACCAAACAGTGGCTCAAACAGTTCACTCAGTATCCCTCTATCATGTCCTCTCTCAGCCTGTTGCATTGATTAGTGTGGTCCCATTCTCCATGAGGTGGAGTTGGACCAGGTCGCCTTGAGCCTCATCTGCATATATATTTTTGAAGGATCCCAGGACTTGACAAGAACACCCAGTTCCAGTCATGAGTAAGGAACTAATTAGCACACGAATCCTTTGTGGGAGGGTATTTGGAATACACAAACATACAGAGCAGTGCTAAGTTATTGGGCCACCATTGCTTAAAATGCTGTTGATTCTTCTGGGGCCTAGCCCAATGAACGATATGGTAAATCATGAGCCTTTTGGCTTTGGAATAATATCATGTATAGTTTGTACTATATATAAGTAGATACAAAAGTGTTGCTTAAAAGCATGTTTACGAAGTACCTGTGCTAAAATTTGCAGCAGTTTCAAAAAAAGGAACACGCATCAACTCTGGATGAACTAAGTCTATGGATACCCATTAGTAATTTGCCTATATGGAAATTACTACAGGGATATTTATTTTAAAGTCAGGATTTGCAAATTTTCTCTTACTTCCATGCACACAGAGAGAGCAGGGTCTGGCAGTAAAGCTGGCGGGGGGGGGGGCAAGGGGCTCCAAGGAGAAGTTAAGTAGAACAGAGGGCAAAGGAGCTGCCTGAGTCCTTCCCCACCAGAGTTATTTTTCCTGATGCAACAGTGGCAGGGGAAAAATACAAGGAAAACCTCTATTAATTAGATTCCATACCTGGAACATTTTAACAAATGTATACATTTCCGTATGTAAAATCTAATTACTGGGGGGGGATATATTAGATAAAATATATCTAATTATACAGTCATCTTATATTCAAGGAAATATGGTATTATATTATAATGTAAAAATCTTAATCAAATTCCCACCTTGGCTGTTATACTATACTTACCTAGTGTTATAATTATCAATTGTTAATTTTGGTTGCCTCAAAATGCATTACATATGTCAAATAAAAGCCATGATAAAGCCCCCTATCTCCACCGGTGAGATTCCTAGGCCCCTGGCAGACTTGCACTTAAGACACGATTAACCAGTTAATCACATCTTAAGTAGTAACCTGGCCGCATGTTAATGTGTCAGGGAGACAAGATCATCGTTTCTGACTTATCAAGCAGCTGGAACTCTGGTAAAACAAGGAATAAGCCCCAAGAGTATTATATAAAATATGTTTAATAACTTTTTGCACATTCCCATCATGCCTTAAACTGCACGTGTGACCAGGCTGATCAAGGCTGCCAGCATATGATGTCAGAAGTGCTGATCAGCTGACCAATGTTTCGAGGCTCAGGGATGAATTGGAGTCAAGGGCCCTCAAGCCTGGGAGTGGCAGTCAGCTAATTTGTGGTCCCAGCCCCAGGGGTGTAATGGAGCCCTTGACTCCAATATGCTACTGAGACTGGGAGTGGGGATCAGCTAACACCAGCAAGTAGGAAGCTAGTAACAGGAGCCTGGGATCATGGTCCCAGGTTTCCCCTACACTGGCATTATGGCAGATGGGGATTCACCCCCCATCCCACAATCACGCCTCCTACCATGCATGTGTAGCATGACAGGAAGAGTGTTGTTGGGATTGTGCATCAGATCCCACGGCACCTTTAACTGAATGTCTGCTAGGGGTCCTAGTTACCTGCAGTAGCAGTTTCAGTGAAACAATTAATAATGCACTTTTCATCTTTACAAAATGTGTGCAATACTGCTGCTTTACACTTGCCATCTTACTTCCACCTGAACTGAATTTTTGTAGCAGTGCAGTCTGGCATATTATTGGCACTTGTATTCAGTTATGTATGTATTTTTAAAGTCCTTTCACTGTAAAAACTCTAAGTCAACATACCAAAGAGCAAAGAATCAGAAGTGTTTTTGGTTTTCTTTTTTAATCTTCCCTATCCTTCTTTATATCCTATGAAATCAATTTCTAAACAAACTGTTTTAGAATTGCAGGAGTTACTTTGGCAAAACGTAACTCACCATTCTGTCTAATCAATGAGGACAACAGCATCCAAGCTCTAAATATTGACACAAAATTGTTCTACTGTCCCCTTCTCAAAAGAAATCCTCAGCTACTTTTCTGTTCTATTTGGAAAACAGTTATGTTTCACATACCTGTGCAAGAAAATGAAAAATAAATCCATAAGATCAAGCAATGTCAAGGTCTGAAAACTTAGGAGATTTAAATTCTCCACAGTACATAAGCTAATTGATCCTGGAAAGAGCTTATGTTGACAGAAAGTTGGCACCTGTTGTCAGGATTATATGTATGTACACTTGTTGTCTAAAGAATCACAGTATTTTTACCTTTTGACAATTAAGGTGATTTCTGTTTGTGCTTTCCACCAAAAAAGAAAAACATCCTGCAAACTGTACATCTGCAAATAAAGGCATTTGCAAATAAAATGAGATCTATTGTCAAGCCATCACAAGTAGCTCTGAGCCCATAACTGTGTGTGAGATTATATAGCTACATACAGATATAGATATATAGATATATCTATCTATAGATACAGATAGCTAGATCTCTCTCTCTGTATATAGATCACTCTCCGTCTCTCTCTCTCTCTCTCTCTCACGCGTACACACACACACACACACACACACACACACACACACACACACACAGAGCTGATAAATGTATAGCTTATAAATATAGCTAAGGGTTCAGAACTATTTTTATACACACACATATACGTAAGTAGGGTGACCACATTATAGTTAAAGTAATCTGGGATGGAATAAGGGAATCTAGGATGAGGGGCATGGCCACAATGTGTATACTGCCCCCCCTGGCTGATCTCTGCCCTAGGCAGGAGGAGTGATGCTTGACCCAGCTCACCCCCCACCTCCAGCCACTGCAGGAGTTGGGCTGGACACTGTGGGTGTCAGCAGCTTCTGCCTGCAGCAGCCAAATTTGGGACTTTTGCTTCAATTTACAACAACTAGCAAGAACACCAGGACGGCCTAGAAAATCCGGGACTGTCCTAGCTAATCCAGGATGTATGGTCACACTATATATAAGGGCTTTCTGGTTGTTCATTTTGTCAAGCACTGCAAACTTTTAATATCTCTAGTCATTAGGACTTTTGATTGAGATTTATTAACCTGTCAAACAAAAGCAATTTTACAACATACACAATTGCAGTTCATTCTAGCACACTTACTGCTCTATAAAAAGAAAATCCAGATTCCTCTTAAAAAATCTGTTCCTTTTTTTTTCTTTTCAAACAAGGAGGTAGGTATCTCTAAAAAGAAATAAAGTAGGTATTCATGGATCTACCACATTCTTAAAATATAAAAAATATAAAGCAAGAAATTAAAAAAAAACAGAATTATACAATATATGTTTCCAATATGCAATTTCACAGGTATATGTACTTCCTTGGTCATACTTATAGCAGTTGGAACATGTGAGTTTCATTTAAACCATTTATTGTTCACTGGCTATGTAACCAGTTGAGCTCCTTCTTGGTCTATTTAGACCCAAACCACATGCTCAAACCAAAGTAACTATGGATCTATGTATGCAGTACTCTTTGGATCTAAAAAAAGTTCCCATAAATTCTAAATGATTGACACACTTTTGTAAAATTATTCTATTAAGTGTATTCAATTAAAATGTTAAAACTGGATACAATTACATTCCTATGCATTTGCTAATAGCAGTACCTGTTGTGTGCTGACTATTTACCAAACACTCAAGGAGGATCATAATTTCTCTGAAGAATTCATAGTCTTTAATTACATTATATTGCAAATACCAAGGAATAGGAAATAAAGGTTTGGAACTCTTAACTATTTGTGATATCCAGGTGTTTCTTACCAACCAAAAGAAGAAGAATTTGCAGTCAAATAGATCTGAACCAGATACTACTGGAAATTATTAGTAAATATAGGCCTGGTGTTCAGGACAATCAGAGAGACGAACTGCCCTAATACTCCATTTTTCTCCATTCTCTAGTACATGGGAAGTTCAGCATAGATTCTAAGATTGAGATAATTCTCATGTTGTAATCATATTGAGGAAGCAGGCAATACCTTTGTTACATACTGGCTACATCTACAAATGAGGCAAACTGCACAGTTGTTACTCCACAGTCTTGTGCATTAACTGGAGTTACTGTACAGTATCATAACCACATGTTTTTTTTCCTGAGGCTACTGCACAACAGCAATGAACTACTCCGGAGCAGCTCATTGCTATTGTGCAGTACTATCACCATGTGGTTAGTGCCTGGCAACACTACTCCATGGTAGCAATGAGCCACAGCTCATGTAGATATGCCCAATCAGAATTAATTTTATAGAGATTAATTTGTGGGTGTTTTAGAAACAAACAGCAAAATGGCTTCAGACACTGTATGGCTACGACAAAATAAGAAATTACACAGCAGCGGAGAACACAGATGGAGCCATTGTCACATGCATCTATTGTTTAAAACTCTGTAGAAAAGCAATGTGGTTCAGCAAATGATCACTGCACATTTTGTTCTGAAATTATCACTAGTTTCTTAAACATCCTTGCCTTTTGGCCTCATGATGTTCCTCCCTATAAACCACAGCAAAATGAAGTTTCAGTCAGCAGAAATTTCTCAGGTGTTAAGAAGCCAGGTGATTTATATTCTCAAAACTCAGTAGCAAAAATTAAAGATTATTGGCTGTAAAGCATTTTCACATATTTTCTCCTAAATGTTCAGTCAGGGTTAGACCAACTGGTCTTTTTCCATGAAAAACAATCTCTTGAGAAGGGCCAGAGCAAAGACCACTTGGAAGAAGTTTTGGTCTATATTTCCTACTAAGGTGAAGAAACTAGTCTGGCAAGAAAGATTTTTAGGCTATGGCTGGGGATGATTGTCCTGACATTCTTAAAGAATGGGGAATATACTTCCTTCAATTAAAGGTTGTGGACTTTTTTTTTTTTTTTAAGTTTTGCAGTAAATCTTCTGTTTTTAGGAAAAAACTATGTAGGTCCAGTAATATTGGAGTTGCTCATGTCACCACAATACCTATCAATTTTAATTTAAGCCTAAATACAATACACAGACAATACACAATACACAGTACACAATACACAGATTTCACTGGTTGTATTGGTTGATAATGAAGACCAGCTATGCAATTACTTTCTTAAAGGACCATTCTCAGGATTAGGGTCTTACGCAGTATGTCATCCAGTAGACTAAGCACAGAAATCAACAGGAATGGAAAGAGAGAGGCTCAATTTAGACATCCTGTTTTTTTCAGTCTTTTCCATGCTGCTATTATTCTAGCGTTCAGTCTGATCCTAAAGCAATACAGCACAGCATGTCACAAGTATTATTATGTCTTCATATTGAAGAGTAACAAAAATCCTTTTATTAAAATACAACATCCTAAGATGAATTTCTTCATCCTTGGAATGACATTGAGCATGAAGCTCTTACTAGTAATCATTTTACACAAAGCCAGATCATATATGCAATTCAGACAGGGAATCTAAGGACTCAATTCACCGATTTTTTAAAAAATGTATGAAAGAAAGTGGGTATGAACTGGTTTGTTTAAAAACAAAAAATTGACATATTTCAGAATTTCTGCAAGATGCTCCACCCCGGGAAGTTCAGAACACCTTTCACAATTACCAGTTTCATGTAGCACCACTTAACTTTCTGCATGACGATCCCCTTTTTACTTTCCTTGTTCTCTCACTATCTTTGTGAAGGGAAATTTGGGGACAGAAAACCAAAAAAACCAAACTGATAGAAACGAAAATACCCCAAATAAATCCAGTTATTTTACACTAGAAACAAAATCAGTTCAGCCAACCCATCACACATGCATGCACACAAAAAATGGAAGTCAATGCAATGAAGGTATTCCATTCTTAATTGAGGTTTCCCTAGATGCTGATGCCATAGGACAGGGGCAGGCAACTATTTTGGGCAGAGGGCCGCTTACTGAGTTTCAGCAAGCCATCAACGACCGCATGACAAGTAGCCCAGGGCAGATTAATATTAATTTTCAAATTTTTTTAAGGGCCCCGCAGCCTGGATAGAATGGCCTGGCGGGCCGCATTTTGCCCACCCCTGTCATAGGATCAAGTGGTAGCTGTGAGGCTGCATTATAAAATAATATGAGAAAGAAATTCAATTAAAGTAATCCCTAAATAAATAAAGCTATTCCCTCTTGTATACTCCTATAAAAATCAAACACCAACTTTGAAACATGATGCTTGCTTTTTGCATTCCATCTGAATGTAAGATGAGATAAAAGATCAAATGGCAGAAAAAAAGAAGTGGACAAGAATCAGTTGTCCAGACAGTTTGGGATTATTTTTTAATGCAAGAAAAAATGGAGGATAAAGTAGAAACTAAAATCTCACCTTAAGTACTTGTAAGGGACTCGCTTTACTTTGAGGAAGGCATGTTAAAGTACACAACACTCTCAGCTGACCCCTCTTTCCATTATCTTCTCAATATTTTATATGTCTATATGTAACATCTTTAATATTTGAAGAGTTTTCCTGTAATATTAGCCCTGTCTTATCACCTTCCAATCTTCTGAGGTATAATGTACAATTCAAGGAAGTTAAGACATGAGGAATTTTATTAGATACTTTATAAATTATCTACTGTTTCATGATTTTTTTTCCCCAAATGCCCTAAGAATCTTTGGGAAAGTGGTAACAAGAAACAAGATAATGAACTCTTGTGGTAAAATTACAATACATGTCTTAAAACAGCCACAAATGCAGGTTACTGAATACAACCACAAATCTAAGTTCCTGATCTTCACGTTAAGGCCTTATATCATCTTACCTACAATTACTGTACATCTTGGCTTTTATTTCCTTCTACTCCCTAGACAACTTCTGTTTTCTCACTTAATTGCTCTCTTTATCTTTTTCTCCCAGTTCCAGCTTCATGTTTTATATCATGCTTCCCTTTGTGCCTGATTATGTCTGCATCTACACCTTACATCCTCTTTCTGAAATTCATTTAAGATGCATTTCTTTAGAAATCTTTACTGGGTTCTCTCCCCGCCTCACCCCTATATAGTCTTGAGCTATTAACTGAGATCTGATCTTGCTGAAAACCAGCTCTGCTCCTATTTTGGACCAGAGACAGTGAGGAATCTAACCCAAACAACTTTAGAGATGACTGGTTCTGTTCCTACCTCTGCAAAAAATGACCACACCAAGCTGGGTTAACTCAGCTGAAATATGAAAGTGGAAAGTGTAAGTGGAATATGTGACGTACATAGATCCTCAAGTAAGAAGAGTGGTGACGTGCACAGAATTAACACCCGTCAATAGACAAACTGTATTTGAACATTCTTGGCTCAAAGCACATTTGACTTGAGGCTGAAGTGGGAGAACTCATGCCCAGTTTTTTCTTCCACCTTTAGATATTTAGTGTGACTGCTGGGAGTTACGGGGGATACTCAAGAAAGATAAAATATTCAGATTCTGAACTCTAGAAAGCAAATACACAAATACTGATGGATTTTCAGGAGTACCAGGGGAAAAAAGTCTTTGACTCTAAGACTACCATCTTCCCAAATTTCAAAGAAATACTCTGGGGATTACTTCAGGAATTGATTACACCTTAAATCTATACCTGGTAAAGTTTGCTGATGACACATAGTTATGTAAGCTAGTTAGGACTAGAGGATTGTAAGAAACTTCAGAGGGATTTAAGCACATAAGAAGTTTAAAGCATGCAAAAGGAAAGAACTGTAAATTAGTGTAAAAAAAGTTAAATGAAGACCTCTATTTAATAGGTAGGTGCAGTCAAAAAGGTAATTAAAATATTAGGTTTTAGAGGGAATTTGATGGTAAATATGAAGATTATAATCATGTTCCATAAATCAATGGTGCAGTTTCATTTAGAATATTGTATGCAATACTGTCCAACTCATCCTAGAAATAGAATATCGCTGAATGAACTGGGGTTGGGAGAGCAGCAGTAAAAATTATTATGGTTTTGGAAGAAAACCCTCTCAAAGACTGAGATTGTTTATTTTATGATAAACTCAAATTATCACGATAAAAGTATTTAAAAATGAGTGGTGTTTGGAATGGATTATTTCTTGCCTTCTTATCTCATAACATGAGAACAAGGAAATATGCAATTACATTCAAAGGTGAGAAATTCAACATTTTTTATTTATGTATGCATTTTATGTAAAACCTGTAAAACTTGTTGCCACAGGAAGTCACTGAGAGACACCAAGAAATAAACAAGACTATCCAGAATTATACTAGTGAACCCTAATACATTTTGTAGTTTGTATATTATTCTTCCTGCTTCAGGTTGCAAAGAAATATCTAAGTCCTGGAAACCAGGAAAAGAGATAGTATAAGATGCAAGATTTCCCCACCTCTGCCCATGATTGGGTTTTTACATCTTCCTCTGAAATGTCTGGTGATGGCCATTGCCAGAAAAAGGTCATTGAACTCAATGAACCTTGAGTCAGATCAAGTATAATAATTCTTTTATTTTGCAGTATTTGGGTTGACAAAAGATAGCTCTGATGGACTGGAAATACAGCATTTCTACTATTACTTGGAAGTGTTTTCTTCTTCAAAACAAACATCACTTTAGTCTTGGTCATCTCTTTGTTGGTTTTGAATCAGACTTACTATTATTCTAAGATAAAGGGGTGTTTGAATGGAAGTGTTTAAGCATGCTTTTTAACAGATAAAACTGTCATTTTTCCAGATCTTTTCTGTGCTGAAAGCTCTTTTATCTTTTATAATACCCGCCCATCACAATAAAAATATTTTGCTCCCAAATACACTGCTTTACAGAGAACACTTTGTAATCATCTTATAAGTGCATTTATTTCATGATGTAGTGATCAGTGTATTATAACTGTTTAAAATACTATGCCCTGTTTAGACAATAAATAATTTGTCAGTGCTAACTGACGGCCCTCTATGTGGCTGTACCAAGAAAAACAAATGATACCAAGAAAAACAAAAAGAGCATTACAATTTCATCCTCACCACACAACAGAATAAACTAAAAAAAGAAACCCACAAAAAACATCATAACTGTAAAAATTCTGTGTAAAATTTTATGAATTCACATTCATAAGTACTAACAGAGTAATTAAAAAAAACAGGGCTTCACTCAGTAAAACAACACATGCTGGTCTTTTCAAGGATTGCTGCCTTTCTAAGATAGTAAATTACAAAGAAACAAAAAAATGTTGCTGAGAATGCAATTTTGCTATAGTTTTTGTTTTTTGTTCTAAAAGTCTGAAGAAGCCTTTTATGACGGGTACTGAGGTAACTGCAAAGGTAACTTCAGCTACATTCAGGATCAGTGCACTGGTTCTTTTTGAAAGAGGATTTATTCACTGCTTACTAGAACCCAGAAGACATTAAAAAACATTTTAATGAAAATTCTTGTTAATTAAAATCTAATTATTCTATGATTGCTCTGTTTGGCATCCCAAAAAAACCCACTTAAGGTCTTGAAAGGAAGAAACAGATAATTCAGTGAGCAATTTATCATAAAAGGAGAATACCCCCCCTCTTTTTTCCTACTTACCAGGCATAATTAATATGTGATAATACTCATAATGAGTTCCCTAAAACAATTAGTAACACATCTCCAGTGGCCTGCTAATCCGAACATAACGCTTTTTGAATTTGGAGGTGTACCAGTCCTTTTGTGCTTTCACACCCAGATCACGTACAACAAAAGAAAGCTGCAGAACATAATTTATTATTCTGCATCACATTTCATCAAGTCCCTTAGCAGCTACTTGATACGATATCAAGAAAAATACAAGCAAAAAATAAAACATCTCCCCCTCAAAACAAGGGTACCCCAAAGAATAAGAACCAATTACAATTCTCTGTCTCTATGACAATCACTGTCATCCAGTCAAAGAAAACCTTGACCAGGTTATTTTTGTACAAAATTTGAATGGTTTTTTCATCTCAATAAGGCAAATAAATCTATATATAAACATGTGGTGCAGTAACAAGGACAATGTCTGTAACACTTAAAAGCTAAATTACTTTCAAGCCATGTAACATCTCATTTTCCCCTGCAAATATAAAATAAATGCTGCTATAGTGTATGTGCATGCATTGGCAATGTGTTTTTTAGTTGGGAAACAAACTCTTTCAAGCTGGAGGTATTATGACTGAATGAAACTTTACAAATATTTCTTTCCTTTTAACTATCTTGTTAATAAAAATGAAATCCCCATTTGGGGATAAAATACATTTACATCATCATCTTTTACAAATTCAAATGCACTCAAATACCTAGCTTTCTTTTTATCTGTTTCCTTGATGGCAGCCCCCTGCACTGCCCCTATTATAAATTTGCCCAAAGGACTCTTCATGTCACTGTAGATGCAGCTGATGTTCCTTCATCCCTGTCTATCCCCACTAAATTTATTCTACAAACAAAAAAGTTAAGTGTTGTAATTATAAAGCTCAAATTCTATCTCAGAATACATAAAGGGTAGTTATATTCTCAACCCATTTCAGAAGCTGAAGCCGATACAGGAAACAGCATTTCGCTTGTCAAGCTCTGCATCTTGCAGAAAGCACATTACACTAGTCCTCTGTGATCTTTGCAGACTGGTTTCAAGCTTCTAGAAAGTGTATCAAGGTTTTAAACCAACAAAGTGCCAAATGACTTGATATCTAGTTCCTTCTGATGACCTGTCTAAAAGGTGGAATCTTACCGCAACTATAATCAGTTACAACCTTGAGTTAGAGATTCCTTTATTTTTAATAGAGAAAGGATTAGATAAGTGCTTCCTTAGTTCTTAAGAATTCTCAGTTTTGGAATTCACTGCTGTCAAATAACATAAGCAAGAATTTTAAAAGATATTTTAAAAAAAGCATGGAAGGGATATAAATCTGCATATTTTAGGGGAAAAGCCAACTCAAATTCTTGTGAATTACAAAGAGAGTTGTTCCCACATGGTCTGTTCGAAGGTGTCTGTCATGTCCCCTGAAACATCTAGCATTACCCTCTATGTATCACATGCCACTAAGTGACAGATCACAATGAACATATAAGTGCTTGACATTCATATAATGTATGTCGAAGTGATAAGAACATGAACATCTATCTAGAGGATACTGTATGACACACATGCATTGAAATGGGTTACATTGTGCCCGTCTCCTTGAAGCCATGCTTTAACTAAGGCCCCTGCTACACATTACATGTATTAAGCAATTGACTGGTTAATCGTGCAATAAGTTAAGACCAGCCACATGTGCAAAATAAGAATGGACTCAAGTAAAAAGTAATTATCACACAACTGATTAATCACACAATAAATTTAGACCAGCCATACTTACAAAGTAATTATCACATGATAAAAATGACTAGCCAGATATTAAAAAGAGCCAAACAGCTATAAAGTTAATGCTTGAAAATGTGTAACAACTCTATAGCTGGTTTGTATCCAGCTTTAATTTGAACATGTAGCAGGGCCTTAAGGGAAACCCCCCCCCCACAACTGAGTCCTATTCAAGAAAGAAGATAGGGCTGATTTTGAAGTGATTGCTATTGACATGGGCTGGCATTATAAGTTGAAAATGTCAGTCCTTTTCAGGCAGTGTTGTTGTTACTTTTATAATAAAATGCCTAATTTGTGAATTGTAAACATTCAGAAAAGAATATGTCCAATTTATTTACAAATAGAAAAGGCACAGGTTTACAATGACTGACTACGACTACAATGACTGGTTTGCATAGTAAGGGGTCCAATTTGCAGGTAGTGTGCCTAACTTGTAGAAAGACTCCACTCTGTGCAACCCCATTACATTCCTTAAAAGTACTGCTAACAAATGTGTACTTTAGGAATGACAGAATGATGTAATATCACTAATGAAATGTTAACGCTTGCAGAAAAGCAAATAAAGGAAGTGTGCATACAAAAACTGGATCAGCTCTGAAAAGAGAAAATGATGCTGGGAAGGGAGCATAAGAACAAAACCAAATTACTTTTTTTAACTTAGTTTAGAAAAGTCCTTAGTGCAATACTGTGCATGCTAAATGCATTCCTTCACTCATTTTTTCAGCTGTACAAATTAATGTTACAGTATGGTCACGGTGCTTTGCATTCCCATTACTCTTTCACCACTTCTTTCGCAGAACTAATGTCTCAACACAATTCTATTTGCAAAAAAGAAAAGAAAAAGAATTATCATGCAAAAGGCAACTAAGAAACAAATCTTAATGTAACCCAATCAGTCTGAAGAACTGCATTACTTGTTCACTCATGGTGGCTCAGGTGACCATTCTGAGGCTGATTTGATACCTATTAAAGGCAAATTGCTAAAAGCGAAGAAACTTCAAAACAGGCTGTAATGATTTAAATTGAAAGAATTTAACTAATGTTCTATATTTCTTGATTTTTAAGTCATTGATTCAAAACCGCTTGAGGCTGTGTAGAACAAGTTTAAAAAATTGTGCCAATTTAACTTTTAAATTTATAATGGACGCACATTTTTAATGTCACTATAGGTGAAGAAACAACCAACATATTGGAAATTAACGTGCTAATCCTAAAAAAATATTTTATAAATGGTCCTATTGACATTAGTTGGAATACATGCACATTAACTATGGATATGGGCAGACACACAAATATCCAGGCATACTTTACACTGGTTGGCATACAGAAGTAAGTTATGCAAAGACAGGGGATGGATGGATATGCAGATATCCCAAGATATTTCACACAGCAAGCAGTTATTATGTCTTGCCAATAAATGTGGGAGAGCAAGTAATTGATTGTTTGCCTTTAGCAACTGGCTCCTTTATAAGCACAGATAAAACCTAAGGGGGTATAACATACATTGGCAGCCTTTTATCTTTAGTTCTTTCAGCAATAATTTTCCATCAGAATGGGTAAATCTACCTGATACAAGGGGTTTGTTTAATCTTCTTGCTACATTTTTTAAATAGATATAATGCTAGTTACACCCATGTGAATGCTGACTCTATCCATGCCCTATGTACCCATATGTTTTGCATGTATAAATGTATGCATGTGAATAAATTTGATGAATAGTAGAACTCAGATCCTTTGTTTCTGGGTAGTTTACAACCTGCTTATTTGTGCCAAGTTGTGGAATTAAAGAAAAGTTGCTAAGCTGTTTCTTGCAGCCTTCACTTCAAAAGGGCACTACGGCTCAACTCAGCTGGTGCTCATCAGCTGTCCCCTGCAGCTTTACCTATGCCTGGCTAGCAGGTATAGTAGATCTGTACTTTGTAGACTACCTATATCAGTTTTACAGTATAAGTTTACCACAAAAAAGAGAAGCGAAAAAGAGGAGACAAAAGAGAGCAGAGAGAAAAAGAGAAGAGAAAGAGAAAAAAGGGAGAGAAAATAGAAGAAAAAGAAGAAAAGAGAAAGAGAGAAAAGAGCAGAGAGAGAAAGAAAAAGAAGAAAAAAAGGAAAGAGAAAGACGGTGCACCCCTCAGCACCAACACCTCCCATTGCTACCAGCTGTGGCTTGGGCCTACTGGTCCAGGGCACCATCCAGCAGATGGAAGCAATGACACCCCAGCAGCAGCAGCCATTGCCAGGGCCCTCAGGCCTCACTGATGGTCCTGGAATGGGGAGAAGCCTGGGCCCAGGGCTGGGAGGGGGGGCCTAACTGGGGTTTGGGCAGGTGAACATGCTATCCCACTCAGGTGGGGGCAGCACTGGGGTGCTGAGCACCGGGGTCAAGCGTACAGGGCAGGGTTTGGGTGGCATGGGGGGAAGCAGGCATGTGAGGAGGCATCATGGACAGGCCAGCCTGGCCACCCCTGGGAAAGGCAGCAGCCGGAGAATAGCAGGGGCTGGGTGGGAAGCGTGGGCCACTCCGGAGCCTCATAGGACTCAGGCTGTGGTGGGTGGGAGGGGACACCCAGCAGCACCTGAGATGGGGCCTGACCTAACCTAGCCTAGCCTGTGCACCTCCACAGGGATGGGCTATAGCCACCCTGTCTGCAAAGGGATGCCGCCTGGCTGCAACAGGATGCCGGGCTTGCGGGGTCCCAGCTCTAAGCTCGGCCTCCCTGCATGCCAGGCATGTGTGAGCAGGGCAGAGCCACCCTTGGTGCAAGGGCCTCACGGTGGAAGCCCCCCAGGTACTGGGAACAGCTGCCACAGGTGGTGGTTGGGGCTGATCTGGCTGGAAGCCTGCAGTGCACAACGCCTGCCCCAGCCCTGGTCCCAGTCCCTACAGGGGAGCTATGGATGGGCAAGGCTGGGGCAGCTGTGGCAGCTGTTCCTGCTGCATGGGGGGCTCCCACAGCCAGGCACTTGCACTGGGGGTGGCACTGCCCTGCTTGAGCTGTGCCCAGTGTGCAGGGAGGCCAAGTCCGGAGCAAGGAGCACCCCAAGCCTGGAGTCCCGCCCCATCCAGACAGCGTCCTCTCATGGGCAGGGCAGATGTTCCCCATCCCTGCAGAGCCACATGGGCTGGGCCCCACCTCATGTACTGCTGGGTGCCCCGCCCATCCAGGCACCCGCGGCCCAAGCTTGCAGAGCCCCAAGGTAGCCCTACTACCCTCCCAGCCCCTGCCTTCCCAAGGAGCCAGCTGGGCCAGTCTGGCCATAGCGCCTCCCCCCATGCTTTCTGGACCCTGTCCTGGCTGTAAGGCTCAGCACCCTGGTTCTGCCCCCGCCTGGGTGGGATGGGGCATCTGTGTGCCCAAGTCCCAGCTGGGCCTAGGGCTCACCCACCTGCTGGGAGCCTCTAGCTCAGCAGCTTTGTGCAGTACCTCCCCAGATCCAGGCCTGGGCCTCGCCCCCCCCATAGCTCCCTCCAGGGGCCGGGCTGGAGGGTACAGCCTGGGGACAGGGAGCGGGGTCAGCAGAACACAGACTGCATCCCTAGCTGTGTCCTCCTGACTTCACCCCTGGGGCCTGCCATGGTGTTGGAACATCTAGCTGCTTCGGAGAGCCCAGACCAGCAACTTAAAAAAAATTCTTTAAAAAAATTTCCTTGGATGCCTCCTGGCATGCCAGGGAAAAGGTCTCCATGTGCCACTAATTGGCATGTGTGACGAGAGTTGCCTATCCCTGTGCTACACAGCACAGCCTCAGATAAGGCAGGAAGCAGAGCAGCAGATCAGGCAGGGGAAGGGGATTATAGCGGCACTTGAAGTTGTAGGCCTAATTTGTGGTGTGTCTGCCCTAAAGGCTGGCCCCACTAGTTTACACCATTCTTAACACAGACCATACTTAATACAGTCCAGCTTGTAGATGATTTTTTTGTTCCACAATTTCCTATTTAGGTTGGTTTCTAAAGTTTTGTTGTTTAAGAACAGCCAGTCTGAGGTCAGTGAGGGAATATCTACAGTGGATACAGTTTTCTGCCACAGGTCTTTCTGGCATTTATGTCAGATCATTTGTTTTTACACACGGAGATCACCCTGTCTGTCTAGTGCAGACAGTAGAGGGGCACTGTAAGCAGGTGATGGTGTACATGACATTGATAGAGGAGCAAGTGAATGAACCGTGGAAGTTATAATCTGTATGATATAGTCCACTGATGATCTGGTCCATATGGATGAAGGGCCATACCTAGGTTGTACTATACCAGGTCCTGAAACTGTTTTTATTATTATTTTTTTTAGTATCATAAAATCTTAACTAATTTTAAAATTACCTACTTCAATACATTAAAGTTATTGCACGTTTTTAAATATATACATGACCAATTGAAAAAAAAAGAGTCAAGTCAATCTCCTAAATTCATATTTAGGCATCTAAGGGATTAAGGTGCACAATTCTTTATTTCACAAGTTGATGGAGGTTTATAGAGTATCTTAGGTACTTCGGTCTTTGAACTTGTTGAAATTCAGTAGCTCAGAACTACAAATATATTGTGGGCCATTTGCAAATCATTTTGTGCTAAGTTTATGGTATTTTCACAGTAAAGCCTGACCTTGCCTTTTGCAGAAGTGATGAACATATTAAGGATGCAATTTTACCAATAAAACTTAAAGGTTGCCTGAAGTGGCATCACTGTTTGGGGGATAAATCTAAAATTAGTGCAAGTAAAAATATCAGTGTCCATGTAAGCACTAAAGATATTGCCAGGAACCTCACTGAATAGATCAGAGGCCACTATAAGGCTCCTGAAAGGATGGTTAAGGAGCTAAGAGCACAGGTGGTTTTTTCATTATTTCTCAATGTGGAAGGCAAGGGACTAGGCAGAGACCATCATACCATGAAAGTAAACACATGGCTGGGACAGTGATGCACTGTGAAGGCTTTGGATTCTTCAACAATGGGAAGATGTTCTGGGGAAAAATACATACTATCAAGAGATGGGATCCATCTGATCAGAACTAGAAAGAACATCTTTGGGCCAACCTATAATGGAGGGCTTTAAACTAAGTTCCATGGGGGATGGTAAACAAAACCCTCTGGAAACAGAGAAAACAATCGAAAGGGGAAAGGACCGGAAGAAGTAGCTAAACAATGGCCAGAGTCACAGGACAGCAACAAGAGGTGCAAAAGGGAAGCTCATAGTTTGAAATACAAAATATATCCAATGTATGTGTACAACTGTGAAAAGAATGGGGAATAAACAAAATAAGCTATAAGACGCAGCCTGCGGGGGGGAAAAAACCTCCAAACCTTATGATCTAATTGGTATCACAGATACCTGGTGAAACCGCTGTTATGACTAAAATTTCAGCACTGAAGAGTACTCTTCATTTTAGAAGAACAGGGTTGGGACAAAAGGTGGTGGTGTGTTACCTTGTATGTCAAAAAAACACATACAGTTGTTCCTTCATTCAAGAAGAAGATAGCAGATCAGAATGCATCTGGGTGAAGACAAAAGGTGAAAGATATAGCACTGATGTATGGTGAGGCCATCAAGTCAGGAAGAGGAAGTGAACACTCACTGTTCAAGCAGGTGAAACAATTATCCAAAAGCTATAGGATGATACCAATGAGAAACTTCACATTTCTAGACATCTGATGGAAACCCATCAGCAGCAAGCAGTGGGGCCACTGAGGCTCCTCTGCCAATCAGCCACAGGAGAGGCAAGGGGGAGCACATGGGGGAAACTTCAAAATTAAAGGAACTACTGCATAGCGCACTTCCAATACAAATTCCAGTGGTCTTTATCTATACTGGATGTTGTCCTGACCAAAAGAGAAGAACTGGTGGAGGTTGTTAAGGCGACGGACAACTTGGGAGGAAGTGATCACAGTAAGATAGAATTCCAGATCCTGAGACAGGGAAAGCATGAGGTCAACTGAACTAGGATGCTAGATTTCAGAAAGGTGAATTTCAACTGATTCAAGGAATTAATGGAGCATAGGAAGACAGACTGAAGGATAAAGGTGTCCAGGAAAGCTTGGAAATTCTAAAGGAAGCCCAACAAAAAAATGTTCCAACATGGAAGAATGGCAAGAGACCAATGCGGCTGTACAAGAAGCTTCTGGGATGCCTAAATGCAAAAAAAAAAAAAAAGAAAAAAAAGCATACATGCAAATGAAAAGCATACACCAAGGAAGCATACCAGGAAATAGCAAGAACTTGCCAGGAGAAAATCAAGAAGGCAAAGATCAAGAACGAGCTGTATCTGGTGAAGGAGGTTAAGGACAAGAAGAGGTTGTATGTGTATGTTGGCCAGAAAAGAAAGGTGAAGGAAACTGTGGGCCAACTGTTAAACAGCCACGGGGAACTCAGAAGAGGCAAAGAAGGTATAGCTACTCACCAGCTACTTTACCTCAGTCTTCACAAAAAAATTTTCAGTGGGTCCAAATGAATTCAAGTCAGCAAGGCCTGGTGAACTTTATTCCAAGGCTCTGAAAACTGGCAGATGAGATCTTTGAGTCCTTGGCAATGATAGTCAGGATGTTGTGAGAGAGGGGTGATGAACCACAACACTGGAAAAGGGACAATGTAGCAACCCTCTTTAAAATAGCAAAAAGGGGACTTGGGGAACTACAAACTGGGTACCCCCATGTCAATACCCAGGACACTATTAGAACATATCCTAAGGAAAGTCCATTTTTAATTACCTGGAAGATGAAAGTATAACTACAAGCACTCAGCATGGATTTACTAATAACAAATCATGTAAAACAAACTTAATTTCATTCTTTGATAAAGTAACTACTTAGATGGATGAAGGGAATGCTGTGGGTATATTGCATTTGGATTTCAGCAAGGCATTTCACAAAGTTCCATATGAACTTCTCATAAACAAACTGGAGAAATGTGGGACGGGCAAAACTACTACAAAATGAATAGGCAACTGGCTCAATAGCTACAAGTAAATGGTAATTATAAATGGATCCATGTCAGGATGGCAGGAGGGTTCGAACAGAATTCCACAGAAATCCATCCTGGCTCCAGTTCAATGTTTTTTATGGCCATTCAACATGTTTATTAATAATTTGGATGGTGGAAGAGAGGTTCCTTGAGCACATCTGCAGATGACACAACACTGGGAGAACAGGATCACAATTCAGAAGGATCTTGATTGACTGGAAAGCTGGGCTAGAGCTAACAGGGTGAAGTTCAATAGTGACAAATTCAAGGTGGCACACCTGAGGAAGAATAATCAGAAACACAAATACAAAATGAGTGATACCTGAATGAATGGAAGCACTACAGAGAAGGATCTGGGAGTCTTGGTAGATCACAGACTCAACATGAGTCTGGAATGTGAAGCAGCCACATGGAAGGCAAATGTGGGATGCATCAGTAGTAGGTGCAAGATACTACTGCTAAGGATGTGATAGTGCCTCTACTTGGTACTAGCTAGGCCTCATCTAGAGTATTGTATGCAGATTTGGGCTACACATTTTACACATGGAAAAATTAGAGAGTCCAGAGACAGGTGACAAAAATGATAAAGGGCTTGGAAGACAAATCATATGAGGAAAAGTTGAAGAAGCTAGGCATGTTCAACTTGCAGAAAAGGCACATAAAGAGGGGATATGATAGCAGTCTTAAAGTACTTGAAAGGCTGCCATAAAAAAGAGGGAAAACACCCCTCCTTTCTTGCTGCAGAGAGTAGTATATAGACCAATGACTTGGAAGTTGCAGCAAAATAGGTTTTTCAGGAAAAACTTCTTCACTGTTAAAAGAAGCTGGAGACTTCCCAACACTGCAGGTGTTCAAGAAGAGGTTGCACAGTCACTGGTCAGGAATAAATCTAAGCGTATTTCTATGTTCTTCTATGGGTATTTTCCATTGTTCTGGGATTTGCTGATTTGCTGGGAGAGAATTTCAATTCTCAATGGCCCTTTGAAACCACTAGTTTAATCTACTAAAAAGTCTGGATAAAAAATACTGTTGTAAATGTAGAACACCTTTTTCAGTAATAAAGTTCTCAAAATTTCATTACAGACCTCATGTTTCATGCAGTGTGGAAAGAAGATGAAGAAGGCATGATTTTTAAAGAGAAAGTATACTTATTTAAAACAGAAATGGATGCTTTATTTTAAATTACTATCTTTTCATCTTTCAAATATGATTCTTACAGGTTTCCACCCTTAAGTTGGAAATTTGTGAGAGAAGAAAAACACCTTATCTGTTTCTGAGATACTTCTCAAAGTGATAGGTTTTGAAATTATAAACCAAGAATTATGGGCTAATAGATTCAGCATGAAAGATGCAGAGATGGCATGAAGGAAATATATATCCTTTTTTACAAAAATGTATCATTAATGTTTAGACATTTAAGAAGTATATTGGCCTCAAATATATAAAATGTAAACTGGTCTATGTTTAAATAATCATTTCTAAACTTTGAGCACAGATGATCTTCTCTTAAATTTATTTACATACTGGAAAGTATTAAAGTTTCCTGTTACTTTATTAAAACATGCAATAAATTAATGTAATTTACATTAAAAAAAAAACTGTATACACAGTGAAGGTGCAGGATGCTTCCCAATAATCTCCTTTAATAATATACAATTTTTTTGGTAGGAGGGAGAGGAGGAGAGGAAGCTTTTAATTTTTTTTTGAATTTGGCATTAACTCTTCATCTCAAATCTTGCCATGGTGAAGAACAAATAAAAATTTAACATGCAGCCTAGATCATTTATTGTTGGCTTTGCAGCTAAGTTGCTCCTTACCTTTTCTGGAGGAGGTGGTGGGTGAAATCTCTTTGCACATACTAAAAACACATCAGGCTGTGGCTTGCCATTCTTCACTTCTGGGTCATCTCCCAATACAATATGATTAAATAAAGTAAAGAAGTCTTTGTGTTTCATTGTTTTCATCTCAAATGTCACTCTAGCTGAGCTTGTAGCAACAGCAATGGGGATGTTGTGCTGGTGTAGATGGCGGATCAGTTTTTCAACACCTGGAAGACAAAATAATGCATCTATTAATATATTTGCCTTATTTAGCTGTACTTTGAAGAGTGATGTAAAAGAGCCTAGTTGTACATGGTAAGGTTTCATTTAAACTCTGGTGGTAACTTTGAAAAGGCATTTTTGCTAATTCTGAAGTATTCCAGCTCAATGCAAAAATGGGCAAAAAGGCACCAAAGCTGAATTCCTCCTACATCTGAGCTCCACTTGGTAACAGGAACTGGGATCAGGGCCATCCACAAGCTGGGGACAGTTCCTTGACTCTGTGCCACCACCTCGCATAACTGAAAGCAACCAGTGGATATGACGACTTGCACAGTCTATAGAGTTAGTAGCCTATCCCTTTCTGCCTGCTATTTCACTACCCAAAAGTGCTTATTCTAAAATCCAAAAAGATTAACAGCTTCAAATGGTTACCAGATGAGTGTTAAAAAGAAAATGAGCAGGTTAGCAGAAGCTTCTTTCATCTCCCCTCCCTGACTCTTCTCTTCTGTTTGCCCATGGAAACCATTACTTTTTCCAGAGTCCCAAGATACAATCAACTTCAAGACAAGGGGCAATCCAGCTTTTCTGCATATAAAATGGAATCTTTATCCCAGCAATCTAGAAGCATCTCAGGTTCTCTAGGGAATACAAAGTGTTTGCTTGTAGACACAGAAAGATCTATAGGATTGGACTTTACAAACATAATACTTTTAGGAAGAGCAAAACTATTATTAGATAACAGCTTGCTTTGAACACTACAAAATTAAGCAAACAGTAATTAAGGGTATCTTTACACATGTTCTTCAGGGAAGGAGGGCATTTTAATTAGAGCAGCTTTTGGGAGCCTCTCTAATTAAAATGCCTGCAGTGCCTCATGTATTTAGCATTCTGCATTTCAAAATGGTGGCAGGGGTACTTCAAGTAAAGCTCATTCGACAAGCTGTAGTTAAACCACCCTCGTTGCAATTTTGAACCACAGGGACACTGAATACACATGAGGTCAAGACAGCTGAAGCATTCTAATCAACTGAGTCTGCTCTGACATGTTCTAATCCGTATGCATTGGAGCAGGTGTTGGGAATGTGTATAGGTGCCCTATGGCATTTGGTTTTATAGTGGAAGAACGTGGAAAAAAAAATTCTATATTCTGTATTCTATTCTGTAGAAAATTTCATACCCATGCTCAGCACCATAGGGCACTTTTGCATGCGCTCTGGGGGTGGGGAGGGCAGTGTTTTAATTAGAATGCATCTTAGAGCCACTCTAATTAAAGCACTGCAGTATCTCATGTATCAGCACCCCTGCACTTCAAAATGGTGGTAGGGGTGCTTCAACTTGAACAGCCCTGGGCTCTGGGTGGTGGTGTCATGGGTCAAGTGGTAGACAGCATTGCCTCTTAAGCTGCGTGGAGTGCGCAGCCACATAGGCACGCATGGCAGCACAGCATGAGCGCGCCTTGTTCTGGCCAGTAGTACCCTATGGCAGTGTTAATTAGTTCACTACAGCCTAATACTGGTGCATGTGTAGACAGTGACACTTTACTGTGGAGCTAATTAATCAGCTCCATAGTAGAGCACATGTTGATGCCCCCTCCCAATATATATATATATAGTTTGTTTGTTTTTTCAGAGTACATAGCAATATATATCCTACATATATATGTACCCTGAAAAATCACATCCCACTTGTTTTACATTAGGGTTCCAAAATAAGTGTAATAAGGCTTTACCTGTATAAGCCTCCGCTTTGTATCTGAAAAATAAGACTAACACTAACTCATCTCAGAGGTGTGTTTGTAGCATTTATCTTTAGAATGCTTCATTTGACAATGTTATGCCTTTTTAATCTAATTTTCTGCAATACTTCCTGGGTTTTAAGAAAACATACTGGGGGGGGGCATCATTTTGTGGTATTGTACTGACATTTAATTTAGTGATTTGGGGGTCTTAAACTTCTTCAGCACATAGAGATCAGAAGCGTGCCATCTTTTACTTAAAGCAACCAAAATAATGTACTGTTCCCAGCCCTCATTCTCAAAAATACTTAAACTGTTTTCAAACAAATAATTATAAATAAATAAACAACAGCCTCAGGTAGCTACCAAGTATGGAAAATGTCAGCCTAAAGGAATTAAGTTTTGCAAAGTTATAAGGAATTTGAATGTGTGTCTTAAATGGAAATTAGTCAATGTTACTACAGGATATATGATTATGTGACATATAATTGACATGACCTTAGG
>NW_017729032.1:167931498-167940659 GCF_001723915.1 Gavialis gangeticus
GACATATAATTGACATGACCTTAGGATGGCTGCATGACTCATGGCTGGCAATGGCATGAGCATGCTCCACAAATATTCTTAAAATTGTATCAATAAAACTGGTGTGTATATGATGTATGTACCAAACATTTTATTAAAAAAAATGTAAAACGGAAGTATTAGTACAGTTTTAAATTATCTGTTGCCTAAAAAATAGATTATAAAACATCATGAATTCCTCCACAGGTTGCTGGCTGGTGGGGACAAGCCATGCCCAAGCCTCACCTGATCAGACATGCTCAGAGTGAGAAAAAATGTTCAGTAAATGTTCAAAAAGTTGGAAAAACCAAAACAAAGCAAAACAACCCTCACCTAATGTAGCCTTACAACACCTAACCCTGGGATTTGTAAGGTCCAGGATCTTGGGACCTTTTACAATTAGAAAGGTATGCTGTGTATTCTACTTTTTAGTCAAGGCTTTCCCCTTTTTTAGTCTGTATAAAGAGTATCCTCTGTATTTTCTCTGAAACTCATTCCATCTGGTTTCCCATTCTGTTTCTTCACATACTGTTTCCTTTTCATTTTAGTCCTACTACTTCTTACTTAGTAATACTGCTTCAATTCAGTGATCCAAGAGGCAGAGTGAGGAAATCAACTCAAAAGTGGAAAGAAAAGAAGAATCAAGGATCAGAATATTAGAATGTAAGAGTGGGCATATGGAAAAATTAAACATAGGAAAAATGATGAGGGGGAATAGAAATGTGAGTGAGCCCTGGTGTGATGGCCAAAACCAGAAAGGTCAAACAGGCAGCTTTAACCAGAAAGATTTGCTTTCTATGATATCTGCAAAGTGGCTGATGAAGCAGTTTCCTGTCTGTCTGAAAAAAAAAAATTATATATAGCTTTTGTATTAATCTCCAGACAGCATGAACTTTAAAAAACAAAACTAAAAATTATAATTGCAAACATAGCCGATTTATAAATTTTGCTTAGAAACAATAAAAAACTAATGAATGTAATCACAACATACAATTAACATAGTTGGTTAAACTTAGGTAAAAACATGTTACTTTCAAACCCCAAAGTAATGTGGTGTAATTTGCTTACTGGGTAAACCCAAGCTTGGGCAGTGACTTATTGTAATAATTTCTAACACTTTTTAACCCTATAGGATAATAGTTACAAAGTAACACTGTGAATGGCTATATAACTAAAAAATTAGCATAAATAGGATATAAAAAAACCCTCAGGAAGGCCGGAACAGAAGGGTTATTGCTGTTGCATACCTTCATGGATCTCTCTTACTCCCTGAGAGAGCAGAAACCAAATCCTAACTAAGGTGCTTCCCCCGGTTCTCCCCTCCAACAGCCCAGTTCAGAAACATCTGACTTCACTGAATCAGCTTGACGTGCACCTTCTAACTGAGGGACTATCGATAAGTTACTAACCAAGTAGAAACTCTTGGTTAATTTATCTGTTTTATTATTACTATCAATTTTAATTTGTATTGTTATGTTGTCTGTTTATTAGCTTAACCTTTTTACTAACTGTCATGTCTGCAAACTATATCTTTTGTTGTCCTAAATAAAATTATTCTTTTTTATAAGTAAAAATTGTCATTGCTTTCCTTCCTAACATCACCTCCTCGATCCCGAGCCAAAATAGCCCAGTGGCTAATAAAGTTGCAGTGCTCAGTCAGTCTGCAACTAAATTGACATACTCACAGTGCCCAGCTGGCCTGTGACACCCTGGTACCCATATAATAAATTACATTTGTTAATATAACCTCTTCTCCTACCTTTTCTTCACCAGGCATAAAAATCTGACCCTGGGTACATCTACATGTCCAATTCACATGGCTGAATAAACTCTGATGCAGTTTGAGCTAGAGTTTATTACTCCCGGGCACAGCGCTTACATGTGCAACTGGGATTGCAACACATTGAGCCAAGGTGGTGCAGCCCCAGCTGTCAGAGGGTCTGGGGTAGGCGGGGGTCAGCCTGCCAGCCCAGAGCTGCCCCACCACTGAATGTGCTGAGGAGGAGCTAGCTGGAGCACAAAGGTGCTACTGTGCGGGGTCAGCTAGCAGGCAGCCCCAGTCACATGTGCATTGCAGTGCATTAAATTTTGCCATAGGATAGTACGTATGTTAGGCAGCACCATCCTACAGTGGAGTTAATTAGCTTGCTGTGGCCTAATAGTGCCATACATGAAGATGGCGACACATTACTATAAAGCTAAGTAGTCAACTCCACACTAAAGTGCATTTGTAGACATGCCCCCCAAGATGCTTTACATAAAAGCTTTATGTGCTTAAAAAAAATCCTGTCCATAATCAGTTTTCTCATTCCTTATAAAATGAGCAATACACACATCTAGATTTAAGAGGATCCGAACTAAAGAGTTTTAGATGGAATAAAATACCAGTGGATGTATGTTTCTAATTTCCGTCTATAAGCAATACTATGCAAAACTAATCTTTCAGACAATGCTTCTTAAGTTTATAAAACAAAAGAAAGAATATGTGGCAGACATTGTTCTGTTAGCACTTTTACTATTATCTCCAGTCAATCTGACATTGGCTGATGCTAGATAATGGTTCTTTCCAGGGTGGCAGGCATAACAACTAAGGCTTGACTGGGAAACTACAGTTGAAGAATTCTGTCTCCAATTTGTGTGCGCATAATCAAGCAGGTAAGTAATATTTACTGTTTGTGCTTTTTATTATTTTCTCTTCACAAAACTGCCCACATCAATTTATGGTACAATGCAAGGAGATCTGACATATTTGGTTTATTGCATCTTGTTACAACATGTCATTTACAGTCATCTAAGCCATTTTTGTCAATCCATAAAAACAGCAGTCTCATTTGCAGTACTTTTATTTTTCCCACATAGCCACATGCACAGCAATTTTGAACTGGAATAATTCTTACTTTTAGTAAAGTGGATAGATTAGCAAACAGTCTATCAACTAATCCATCCATCTGGAAACATGATTAATTTGCAGATGTGTTTTTCTACAGATTTCTTCTGTATTTTCCAGACTCTAACCAGTCAATTAATAACTAAAGTTTCTGAAGAAAACCTTTACTATACAAATGAATGCATTCTGTCTTTGAACATTTCCAGACCAACAGAAATAAAGAGAACAGAAGCATAAACTTTCTCCTTTAAATGTCAACAGAGCATGGAGATGAAAATCAAGCTTTGTAGTCTAAATACGCTAACAACCAGTAGGATCCTCCTCCAAAAATATTTATATCTTATCTTATTGAAACAATTATAAACACAGATTAATTTTTGATTCAGCAAACATATGTGAAGTCACAGACACTAACATACTAATGTAAAAATGCATCATGTTTCTAACAGACATTTAAATTGCTTTTTATGTTATGGGCAGATGTTTTGCTTTATAGGAGACCTAATCTGTGCTACCTGGGGCATATAGCACAGAAATTTTTTTTTTAAAAATTGGCAGAAATGTAAAGGAAACACATTCAAGTATTTTGTAGTTTTAGGACTGCCCCTAACCTTTCTGTCCTCTGTATCATGTGGCTAGTTCTCCCTAATTTGCGCTCTCTTCAAATGGCATATTTTCTTCAGTCCCATGACATCACAGTTTTAGTTCAATGGTCTCAGGGTATGTCTGCTCTAAATTTAAGCTCAAATCAGATGACTTAGGAGAAGTACTGCTGTAGAAAGGTTACTTCTTCAAGGTTCTCTCAAATTTCCCTATGGCATATGCCATGGAATTTTCATTTTTACTTTTAGACTTTGCTAGATTTAAAAGGGGCTAGAATGCAGGTATCTGTAATGCCCCCAAAACTGTGAATGGAGTTTTCAGCATTCTGAAGTTCCCCAAGAAGTTCCTTATTAGCACATGATACTTAAGAGACATTAACATAAATATACATACAAAAAGGCTGTTTACACAAATACAGCTTCAAATTATTGTATATTGGTCAGTATAAATATTTTGCAACTGTTAAATGCAAACTTTTGCTACCCTTTGGGGGAGGGGGTGGAAATGGGGAGCGAGAAAGGGGAAGGAGTTACAACAAAGTACAAACTAAAATAATCCCTTTTAGTGCATTCAATTACTGCAGGACTGGCTATTCAAAATGTACAATCACTTCTAAGCATTGATGCAAGTACTGCTTTGACCCAATAACAAAATAATTTACTAGGAAGATGCAATTCTTGTGATATCTTTCTTGTATTATTAGAAAGAGTTGATTCAACTCCCCATACTGCATGTGCTTTACCTGAAACAACTGAAAGTCTACCAATTAAACCATGTTTCATTTGTGTTATGTCTTCATATCCACTGATCTCTAAACCAAATCTGGGAAGTCATTAAACAAATAGTAAGAAACAAGAAAACTACCAATAACCTATCACCACCAAGACATATATATGATATTTAAATGTCAAAATTACTTTTATGAGATCATAAGCACTCATGAGAAACAGTTCCTTTTCAACATGCTTATTAGTCTAAGGATGTATCTATTACCTGGGTTACATTTACAGCTACAGTTATGGGGCAATTAAGGTGTTAACCATGCCTGTTACAGGGAGCCAGGGATTCCTATTACTTTAAGGAAAATTTGCAGTTGACAGCTGAGCAGGAGCTAGCTGAACCACAGCAAGCAGGCTGACGTTTAAGCCTAGTGGGAAATGACTGTGCTTAATTAGGGTCACCTGACTGGAAGGGGCAGTGCTCCAGGGCACGTAAGCCCAGCACTGGGAAGAAGGAGGGTCAGTCTGGTAGCAGGGAGAGGAGCTCCTGATAAGGATGGCTGCAGGACAGGGACTGACCAGCACCCAAGAAGTTCCCCAAGAGCTACAAGTAAAGTAGAAGGGGAATTTATGACTTGTACGAAAGTTAAGACTCAGTGTAGATAGTTTTGTTAGATAGCCAGTGGGCACGTGTATATGCTTATTAATACCAGAGGAACAGGTGTGGCTACTGGAGGAGATCTGGATGCTATGGAGGGCTGCCTGGTGGGCACCCGGTAGCAGGCAGGTTAAGGGCAGGAGGGCTAAGGCCAGGGTCAAGCATCCTAGCCTGGGGTCAGAGGTCCAGAAGGCTGCTCAAGCTGAGGCTCGAAGAGCCAAGGTTAGTGGGAGCAGTCCAGTGTGGGGTCAGGGATCCAAGGGCAGGATATTAAAGTAACAAAAGCAGCCTGGCCTGAAGCCTGAGGGCCAAGGGCTGAAAGATAACTATAGCCACCATGTCAGGGCCAGGGGCCCAGGAAATAGAGGGCTAAGGCCAAAGCAGGCTTAAACTGAGAGAGCCAAAGCCTGGAGAGAGATTATGACCAGAGGCCCAGAAAACAGAGAGGGTTTGGCCAGGGCCAGGGGTTTGCAGGCTGATTAGAATGTGAATGGAAGCAGCCTGGTCTAGGGTTTGAGACCCAGGAGGCTGAGGACCAGAATAGGGCTATGGCAGCTGTGCAAAGGCCAGAGTCCCAGACAGTAGGTGGCTGAGGCCACAGCAGGGAGAATGAAGTGGAACAGTCAAGGGGGAGCTAAATGCTGGCAAGGGATGAAAGCCCAGGACAGGGAGAAGCCTGACCAAGGCCCAGTAAGCTAGGTGGATTTTATTGATTAACAGACAGGGCCACCAAGGCCCATGGACAATTTAAAGAAACACTTGTGAGGCATGGGCATGGCTGAAAAGGCAGAAGAAGGCCACAAGTAGCTCTTCAGATAACTGCTGCAGGGGTATGCATGGGACTGGTAGGACCCCACTTAATCATTAAGGGACAAGATTGAGAGCTGAGTCTGGGAGGGACCCACTGGACAAATAATAGAAGAGGGCTTACTCTGGGACCCTGGAGCAGCCTCCCTTTTTTGTAATCTAATGATTCCATCAAAAAGTATGGCAGATGAGAGGAAAGGGAGGGTACCCTAAGGGGATGGATCAGGACAGGAGTCATGTGACCACAAGGGGGCATCATGGCCACCCCTGGGGCCTGGTCCTATTGCAGTGCCATAAACAGTAACAGTGCTACACATGCAGCTGGCTTATGGAGCCATAAAGAGATAAGCCGGCCACAAAGATATTCTGTAAAATATGTGAAACAACTTTGTGGCTTACTTGTATGGCACTAAAAATTGAACATTTAGCACAGCAGGGCACACTGTGGCCTCAGGACTGAAGGTTACAATCAGTTGATTGCCACCCCTAGCCTTGGGCCTATTAACCAGCTCCAGGCTGGGGCAGCCTTAGGTCTAGGATAGAGCTGTTCCCTGCCCAATCCACAAAACTGGGCTGGGGGCAGCCCAACACATTTGGTTCAGCAGGAGACATATTTGGCACGAGGCATAAAATACTTCGAATCTCAATTATGACATTGTTTTTACAACTGCCAGGGACTTAAAAAGCAATGTCACACAGTGCCCTCCGGAGGGAACTTTCCTTAGGATCACTGAGGCCTTGTTGGATTTCAGAGTTCCCCCAAAGCCAGCCTAGGCAGGGGGGAGCCAGGCTCCTTTGTATTCAGAGACCCTGCTTCAGAAAGTTCTATGATGCAGACTTTCAGCCCCTTCATGGTCTCTGGATCTCCATGGGCCTGATTCAAGGAACTAGCATCCAGTTCTGCTCCAATGAAAGGGACTTCACCTCTTGTTGGGGCAACCTACAATGATCCAAAGTTTCACAGCTCTGTTTCAATTAAGACATTTACTGAGACAAAGGCCACCCAGCCAGAGGTGTCCTTCCAAAGGTTAAGTAATTCTTTTCTTCCCAGTCCTTCCACATGGCCAAGAACACTTCCCAAAGATTGTTTTGCTGTTCTCTTTCCAGTCTTTCTAAAACACCTTTCCTGGTTGTGGATTCCAGACTCTCTGGAAGGAGATAATAAGCTCTTGTTCACACCCTCCTCTCCATTGTGATCCCTGTATACAGTTATCCTCCAGCTTCCTGGGTGGGCCATCTCACTTTTTAAAAGTCAAAACAGCAACACAGCTCTCTCAGACTCTGCAGATGCCATCTTGTCTTGTTCCAAAGGCAAGCAGACCTCTTGCTTCACTGTCTTTTTAACCCAGTTTTCCCCTCTTGTAAGTTAGCCAGGAGGAAACTGAGGCATGCAACATGATTGCAACACGAACACAGTTTGCACAGAAATATTATAACAATACCCACAGTACATCACTAACGGCATATAGCAACTGAGCTAGCTTTTGATAATGGAAGCAGTATGGCCACATTAGTTCAGCACTCCATCCAGGATCATAAGTTGTGCTGAGAAGCAGGTACTGAGATGTACACTAAGTTCCTTGTGCACCTTAGGCAGGCCTCTCCATTCTCAAACAGCTCTATCCAAATCTAATTGGGTCTTTTTTCCTGAAGGAACTAGCTTAAGTAGTCCAAGTTAAAATGAAATCAATTAAAACATATTTTCAGTAAACCTGAAACCGCCACTACCAGCTCTTCCTCAACAGCAAAAGAACTAAATGAAAGTTAGGCAGGAAAAAATTTTCAAACAGGTCTCTATCCAATCCACCCCAAATAAATGACTTCCTAGCCTGCTCTTATTTACCATAGAGAAAGAAAATTAATCAAAATGTCTGTAATAAGGTCTTGCAATTTCAACTGTAGTTCTGCAGATGAGCAAACAGGAACAGCAGACATGGTAGTTTGCAACAGTTTTCGGGGAGCAAGAGGAAGAAGGGAGAGAGGAATAGGAGCCAGGTACCAGGCAGAGATTCTGCTCTGGGAAGGTAAGTGAGTTAGGGCTGTCTATGTGTCTAGCTTGCTGAGTGTTTGGGTATGTAGTCTGAGCAGCTGGGAGAACTGTTAGTGGGGTGATTGCTGCTTGTGTCTGACAGAAGATTTAACATGGGAATGGAGCCAGCCCAGCCCCAGAGGGTATAAAAGCAGATGCCTCCAGCAACCAGGAGCGTTCAAACTAGGACAAGGTATAGGTTAGTTTGTAAGCAATTTTCAAGTCAGTTCACAGGTCAGTTTGCCGCCCTTCTTTGAAGGGGAGCCTTTAAGGGAGGTTACAAAGAGGATGGAGTTAGACAGTTCTTAGTGGTGGCAGATAACAAAACAAGGAGCAATGATCTCAAGTTCCAGCCAGGGAAGTTTAGGTTGGCTTTTAGGAAAAAACTCTTGTGAGAATGGTAGTAAAGCACTGGAACAGGCTACTTAAGAGAGGTTGCAAAATGTCCATCCTTGGAGGTTTTTAAGACCCAGCTAGACCAAGCCTTGGCTGTGAAGATATACTTCTGCTCAAGTTAAACTTCAAAAGCAATGACATTAAATGGGTCTCCTCCGCAGAACAGAAAGCCTTAACTTAATGTACAGATGTACGGGGTATTTAATTAACCATGTTAATGTGGAGTTAGGCAAAAGGCAGGGCAGGATGGCACTTCAGAGTTTAAGGAGCCACTCTGCCCTGACATCTAATGAAATTATGTGTGTGTTTGTTTTGTGTGTGGCAAATCTACCACTAATACCACAAAGGACCATACCCCTGCAATATCTATTCATAGTGTCCTTGGAATAGGGAATTAAACAAGAAACCTTCTCTCTGAACTGTTAGTGATTACAGAGAAACTCAGTCCTGTAGGTCTGATGTTGGGTCTGCCAGCAGGCAGAGCAGGAAACTGCCAATTATCAAAGGTACAAAACTGACATTTGCAAATAAATATATTCAGCAACCAGGAGCGATAGTTAGGAAAAACGTAAATTCTAAAGGAAGGTTCAAATCCTGGCCAGTTGTCCTGGAAGAGTATCCTTTTAAGGCACCAACTGACATTTATCTAGGGCAGAAAACCAAGTTCTGAGAGAGCTTCTGGCAACCTGCAACATCTAGTCATGCTAACAAATAGATTTAACTCTCAGGCAAGTTTTGTTAGAACCATACAAATGGTGATAGAGGGAGTCCTAACAGTTGCATACATTTAAACCATAGTAGTACTTCAAGTCAGTAAGTCAGTTCAGTAAAGACTATAGGTTCTATTCTAATAATAAAAATATTTTTAAAAGACAACCCCCCCCCCACCAGTTAAACCATACCTTTTAAAATGTTACTGTTCTACACTTAAAATGTAATGACCAGCTGAAGCCAAAGAAAACACAACTTCACCTGGGAGTTTCAATAGGTTTAGCCAGCATTATTTTCACATACAGGGGAAAGGTGAAGCTAGGCTTTTATAAA
>NW_017729032.1:167945659-167954938 GCF_001723915.1 Gavialis gangeticus
ACCCCCCCCCCACCAGTTAAACCATACCTTTTAAAATGTTACTGTTCTACACTTAAAATGTAATGACCAGCTGAAGCCAAAGAAAACACAACTTCACCTGGGAGTTTCAATAGGTTTAGCCAGCATTATTTTCACATACAGGGGAAAGGTGAAGCTAAGCTTTTATAAAAAGCCCGAAGCTACTTGCATAAACAAATTATGAAGAATGAACTATTCCCCTTAAATGTATAAGAATATTTTATATGTTCTCTGTGTTTACTTATATTTACAGCATAAGGGATTCAAACTCTTTAAAAAACACTGTAAAAAGATATGTGAGCAGCATGGGTTTATTAAGGTGGTATCTTTTATTGGACCAATTGCATAAAATAATCACGCTATGAAATTTTTGCCTCTTCCATACTTTCTAGATTAGCAGGTTACAACATCATTCTTACACTACGCAAAAACAGGGACAAATTAGTTTATGCATCTAAGAGTCTTGGCAGATGTTACCTCTATGGCATGATTGTGTTAACTGTGCCATACGTTGTACCAAGTCAAGCATTCAGTCTATTTATGACATGATAAAATGGCAAACCAGCCACAAAGACATCCCCTCATTAATGTATAATAATGGTTTGTATTGTGATTTAAATTGAACATGTAGCATGTATTCTAGACGCTGTGTCCCATCCCAAAGATCAGCTGATCCCTGTGATTAGGCACAAGGAAGTCTGGGCCCCAAACTAGGGCCTGGGGCTTCCCCCTGCTCAGTTTAACAATCTGGCACTCTCTCCTACCCAGAGGCAGTCCTGTGTCCCAAGTCTAGGACCTAGGGCTGCCCCGTCCCCATTGAAAGACATATATGGAGCCCAGCATGAGTGATCCAGTTCACCATGATGGACTTCCCATACCAGCAGTTGTACAATTGGGATCTCTGAGATTTTAAGCCTGATCCCAAAAATCTCAGGTCTTGCATGTATGTCTCGCATAGCAGGATGCACTGCTCTGGGAATCAGGTGTAATAGTCCTCAGTTCCAATTTTTAACAAACATTTAAAAAGAAAAATGGTTCTCATGAAAAAATATTATTGCATTTGTTCTGTCTGCCTGCCTTTAGTATTCTGGGTCACTTGTTCATTTGTGGTACCTTTCCTAATCTTCTCCCCGCTTCATTTCATTTTCCCTTCATTAATGTTGTATTTTACAAGACTCTGCCAAACCATCACCTGCTCTACTGCTAATTCTTCCCATCTTTGCATGTATGTCTGTGTGTACCTCCTTTCATCACTTCCTAAACATTTGGAGCTTGTCTATACCACTGAGCTGATATAAGTATAGCCCTCAGTGGAGACTCCGCATAAGTCAGCAAAAGGCAATTTTTCTCCTACTATAGCTATCCTGAACAACACTGGCTAAACAGACAAAAGCAGTCTTCTGACAGCATAGTTGCAGCTGACCAGAGTATATTGTTGGCACAGCTATCATAACTAGGGCTTTGATTTCTTTGTGCTCCTAACAAATACACTGTACTACAAAACCTGTGTAGACCAAACCTAGGCATTGCTTCTTACTCCTCTTACAGTTCTATAAATCCTTTGTTTTCTTTTTTTCCCTACGCTTTCCTTGAATATCCAGCAAAACAGTAATTTAAATGTTCCCTGCATTCCTCCTCCCCTTCCAGTGGCTGCAGTTGCTTTTCTTCTCCTTCTGAATGTACTAGTAGCAGTGTGCATGGAACTAGACACTTGAGCCCTGAAGCATGAAGCCAGAGAATCTCCAGAGATTGCAATTAGGGTCCAATTCACTCTACTGCAATAACAACTAGAACAAAAGCAGCAGCCTGTGAGCACAGCATAGACTCTGGGAGAGGGCAGAGGTTTGCTGCCCGGTCACACGTACATTCATAGGTACACACACAGATGAATAAACACGCCTTGTACTGTTTAAATTAATTTTGTGTATATGAATCACCCATGTCTTTTATGATTCATGTTCAGTTGTGCATGAATGAAAACCTTGAGGAAAAATATAACCTCTGTGAGAGGATGCTTCTCTATTCTGAACTGTTTAGAGCTCCTACGTTGAAACTTATGTCGGAGAAAACTATAACTCTTTAAGGTTCGAACACCCATTTAAAAATAATAATAATAATCAGCTAATATTAATGCTCTGAACTGTAGCAATTTGATTGGATTTCTGGTTGGTTTGATTATAATCATTTAAGATTATAAAGTTATTCCCCAGTAGAAACCCCTGTTAGCCCATGGTAGAAAAAAAAAATCTCACTTCACAGGATAAACCATCCACTCTTTTAAATCGCAAATTTTAAAATATTTTTGATGTAACCTGACACATTAAAGCATTTGGCAGTCACAGCTCACCACTGGCATATTTCCACAATCCTCAAGTGAAATAGTATTGCTGTTATGACAGCAAGAGAGCGATGAGGATGGAACCAACCACCACTTGCTGTGACTGCTTGGAAGACCTCAAAAATAATTTCCTTTATCTACCTGTTTCTTTGTCATCATGAAATTTTCTTTAGGAGTGTTATCTAAAATGCTGCACTACTCTTGCACTCGGATATAAAACAAAAGTAGAGCTAGAACTTAGGGAAGCAAGTAAAACATTTTCCTTGCTTTCCCTTTTGTTAAACAGTATCAAAGATTCTCTACCGATGGCACGTTGATCAGTTTTCTAAGCAGTGTTTTTCCCTTCTGCTCTCTTTAAGGCATCCAAATGCCTCCTCAAGAGGTATGAACTCTTCATTCACTTCATGAATAAACTTACCTTAATGTTAATGCCTGTTAATTCCATCCATAATCAGTCAGACATATTAAAAAAAAATATAGAGTGCCACTTGCAATTCCCAAACAGATCTATCCTTTGAGATTTCTGAAGCCTAACTAAGATTTCTTTGAAGCTGGAATCAAATACCAGCAGCTGTAAGGAGTCCACAGGATTTAAAACTTAAATGAAAATTTCAAAAAATCCTCCACTCAGTCTTTCATGAAGTTCTAGCCAAACTCATGGTCTGTAAGAGTTTTATACCGAAAACTATTACTGCTTTCATTACAGACTGGTTCTTTTGTTTCTGTGGAAAATAAAACAGATATCTAATTTATATATTTAAATGATGTAGCATTTAACCTCGGAACTAAGTATATATAGTAAACTCTCTGGATGCATCTACATGTGAGCTTTATGGAGTAGACTAATTAGCTCTGCAGTTAAGTGCCACCAGCTACACATGCACTAGTATGAGGGTGCAGTAAACTAATTAACACCACCGTTACTGTCAGGAAGTCCCTGACAGTACTATCTTACAGTGGAGTAAATAACTGAGCTGAAATGCATGTGAAGATGCTGGCCATAGACTTAAATTGCACCTGGTCAGCCAGCCTAAGGCTAGACTCCTGCCTGCCGCCTAGTCACACAGCTCCGCTCTTGCAGCAACCTCATGCTCCAGCCAGCCTCTCCACCGTCCAACTTCACCATCTGAAGCCCAAAGCTGACCCCTATGTCCCCCACCAACCATGGACTGCTCTGCTCAAGCTCAAATTGCTGTTATCCTGGGTGCACATGTAGATGCTGTTCCCAGGAGCAGTTTACTGCAGCTCAAACTGCTCCGGAGCTTTGCATTAATTGCATGTGTAGATGCACCCTCTGGGTAGAATACTCACTTCAGGCAATACTCCTATTAATTTAATAGGAACTAGAATTTTATCCTTCAAATCTATTAATGCACACTTACATATAAACAGTGAATAGGCATCCAAACAAAGAACTGATAAACTGGTGGAGCTTCTAAGATGTGTAAGCTGAAGAAAAATGAATGCATGTCAGGGGTGCCAAAGCATGGCGCATGAAGTAATTTTGCTTGGCGCGCACAGACTTCTGCGAAGGGACTGGGACTGCACTGCCACAACCAGGATCGGCCCATTTGTAGCTCTCCCACCATCTGCCCCTAGCACGCCAACATCTTAGAAGTCAAAGTTGCACTCCACCCAAAAACACTGCCAATCCCTGGTATATGCTATGTGGGCCAAACCAGCTGAGTTTGTAAGCTTTACCCACTAGTTACACTCAACTTTTGTTTTACAGGACTCCCTTTCCTATTAAGCTATTAGAAAGTTATATACAGGCACACATTTAAGAAACAAACACATGCTACACTACATTAATACACCATGAAGACTGCAAGAACAAACATACAAACAGTCAAGAAGCAGAAAATGCCAACTGTTAAGGTAGTTACGGTGACAACAGCTAAGCTACTTCACACACGTTATCTATCCGCTGTTGTTAAGTGTTACCATTAAATATTGATCTATGTTCCAGAAACACTTGGTTCATACTCTAGGTTAGTAACAATGTAGCTTCTGGATTTTTTTTGTACATTTCAACTTGAAACATGTAAGTGAACGAATTCATTTATCCATGTTTGTATAGGCATGAGCTTTGTTATGACCTTAACAAACACACACCAGTGTGCACCCACAGCCAGATTTTAAAATAACTTGTTGAGTTATACAGCTGCTATCAACTACTGTAAATCAGAGTTTAAATTATAAATCTGACAACACTCATGCATATTTATCTTGGGGGTTTTTTCCCCCGAGTTCTTTAAAACATGTATTAAGAGCAGCTGTTCTCGAAATGTGTAAGCAAAAGCTCTCTGCATCCCCAGGAGTTTCCTAACAAGCAAATACCATGCCATTTTGAGTAAACCCTGCCAAGTCAAGAGTAGAAATACCAGGTCTGTAAGAGAAGCTTCTTTGTGAAAGGAAGTTTAAAACTCTATCATGGCCTGTATATACATAATTTCATATGAAGTCATTTAAATAATAAAGAGAAAGCACCTGGCATCAATGCAGCACTAGGAAATATTTTTTCCTGCTTCATTTTACTCTCATGCAGCAGCTCTTCTTTGGTCATCGGAAGCTCTAGAATATCTCGAATAATCTGTGCTCCCTCCAATGCTTTTTTACCCATGACTAAGGATTTCACCTCCCACGTGTAGGCTTTTCCAAAACGCTCACAGATTTCTTGGAATACAACAGTGTAGAGACGTTCAGTGTCTGAAAAAGAAAGGCAAAAAAAAAGGAGTCATTTATAACATGCAAGACTCATCCTTTTCAGTCTGAACTACTGCTTCTATGCCCCAAGTCTTCCCAACTGAGGACCCCATTCACCATCATTTAGGAGGCACAGAAGTATACCTAAAGCAGCACATCCTGTCAGCTCTCGCCTTCAATGCAGATTTGCATCCAGACTTCTAGATCAACACAGATCACCAAGCCAGTATTCTTTAAGGGTAACAGTCCCATGATATAAGAAAATGCTCTACAGTGAAGAACTGTGGCCACAGACAAACATACATTTGTAGCAGCTTCACAAGGGAAGAGTTGGGGGGCTGCTGTTCAGAATCACACAAGCTGTTAGGCTGTAATGGTTAGGTATAAATGACTTTTAAGGATACAAGTGTGCTAAATCGCCTCAACTTTGACCTTGAACAAAGCAGGGTTAAAGTTGGAGTGGATTTGCTGTACCTGTATTGCTACAGGCACCAATACAAGTAACAGTTCTAGATCTTGGGCAGTCCTGAGCAGCAGCTGCCCCTCCCTTTTTGAAACTGCTTTAAGGGTACAATTGTCTACCCTCTGTGTGGACTTGCTCTTTCACCAACTTTGTCTTGCATAGGCTTACAGATAACCAATGCCATCATTAGGATACCATGTTTATTCTTCAATGAAGGAAGAAAATCAGAAAAGGAATGCTGGTACTCAAGGGATGTCATTACATATTCCATTTAAACTACAAAAAATCATTTTAAAGTTATTTAAAAATGTCTTTGAACAGATGCTTCAGAGTTCCTTTAAAAGATACTACAGTCATTATTACAGCACCGCTGGCACCATTACATTTACATATGATTGCATTGCCCACACACCCGCACTTCTAATTCCGGGGGCTTCACTGTAAGCGTTAACTCTAGGCTATATTTTGCCATACAAAGAATCCTTAGCTTGGGGAAGATCTTTGCATTTTAAGTCTGATTAGTTTAAAAAAACCCAAACAAACAAAACCCCTACTAGAGTACAACTTTTCTGGGGCTGGGATTCGTTATGATGGTGGATAGGTCCAATCAAAAATAATGAAGCTAATTAAATATCTGAATTAATCCTCAAATACTTTAGTTTAGTATAAATATAATCTCTGCAAGAACACCAAAAGCCAGTTTCTTACCATGCTTTTATTTTCTCTCTTCAAATTGTCCCTTGCATAGAAACTTTTCAGCTTAAGTTTGAGGTAATAGTAAAATAAACAATTTATCAGTCTGCTTCCTCTTCCCCCCTCCTTCCCCATCTTTAAAAAAAGCTTCCTACATTTACTGATGAAAGCTGGTGAGAAAACTGTAGACACAACTTTTAACCTCACTGAAACAAGGTGCCTAGAAAAAAAACATTTAGAAGGGATGAGTGAGAAAATGGTCAATGTTTTCTTGAAAAAAAAAAAAGAGAGAGAGAACCTTTCCCTATAACAGGTATGTCATAGGATGGGGTCCTTAAGGAAGGCCGCGTTACCCTTAGGGACCCTTAACTGTGCCAGTTCGGCCTGCTGGGCACCCTCTATTCTCGTTCTGCGCCTTACTGGCACCTGGGTTCTGTGCACCCCAAATGCTGCGCCCTCTCTAGCACCAGGGTCTGTGCACCCCAAGTACAACGTCGTGAACTCTCTGGAGCCGGGGGTCTCTGCACCTCCCAAAGGGGTCTATGTACCCAAAAGTGCTGTGCCCTCTCTGACGCCGGGGTCCCCACACTGCAGTGGGCCCCCTATGAGGTCTCCTCCTTCCCCAAATAGCTTCACCCAAACCACCCATCTTACACAACAGCAAACAAAACACAAGCCCCTGGGCTATAACATAATACAAAAGGTCAGGGTGTGCTCTGACCCTTTTAAAAGGAGCAGATTTGGTCCTTGGCACTAAGTGTCTAATAGGCCAAGGTACCTGTGGAGCTCATGGAGCCCCCTTAGCCCTAGGTGCAGCATACCAGGCAGTTACAGCATTACTGGGCACTTCCTCCCTGGAGGTTCCTTCCCCTCTAGCTGCTAGCAGGAAACTGCCTTCCTGGCCTCAGACCTGGGGTTTCTATATGAGCCAAGCCCTGCCCCTTCCTGACTGCTGGCAGGTGTGGGCCAACTAACTCATTCTGGCTGCCCTGGTAATCAGCAGTTGGGGCTCCCCACTTCCAGTTTCAGCTTTTTAAAGAAGCAGGGCACCTAAGTGCTCCACGACAAGGTACAGCTGACAAATAGAAGACTTTTAACAGTTTTGCACTCCCCTAAGATCTTGATAGAAAAACAATAATTTAACAAAAAAGAGTGAGACCAGAAGGGCTTTCATAAAGCAAAATAAGCAATCCAGGTTTAACTCAAACCTGCTTTCGTTTGTTTCTGTTTTTCTTACCCGCAGTTTATTTAAACACTTTCAGAGACTTTAGGCTAAGTTTTGCAATTTTGAGCAGAATTGATCTATACCACTGGCAGACTGGAACACTGTATTGAAACAAACACTTTCTGGATTAACTCCCATTAAAACAAACAATCAAATCCCCTTCCCTTCATTAAAGACTGCACTTGCCAACTATTTCCTTTTATTTTGGTAAATTAGATTTAACAGAAGACAAATTGTGGACATTCATAGTGAGAATGTCTTCTTCTCAATGCTTGGCAAGTATTATACGGACAAGATGTATGTTGCTCAAAATTTAAATTCTAGGCCAGGTACAAATATTCAAAAAGCCCAAGGCAGAAGGGATCTAAGTTACACACTTTACTCTAAGCATCATAGGTTAGTTCAGGAGTGAGCAGAACACACATCTGCCCTTTGGAGGGGAGGGAGGGCACACAGGCTGCCTCCACTGGCCAAGGACAGAAGGTTGGAGGTGCTCCCAAATACTTCCCAGTAGGCTCCCTGCTGCTGAACACAGCCCAGTAGCCACCCCTGATTGGCTGCCAGGTCCATGTGACAGAATCCTCCATCCAGCCTCACCCCCACAATTGGCCAGAGGCAGCCTACAACTGGCCAGAGGCAGGACATGTAGTTGGGGAGAAATTCTGTGCTGGCTAGGGTCTGTGACAGCCAGAACAGCTGAGCGTAAGCTCAGTTCCAACACACCTCCTTGACAGTGGGGACTTAGCAGGGGTTAGGATGATGGTAACCAGAAACCTAACTTGAGTCAGTAGGCAATCTGGTACAGAAGTTCTATAAACCAATCTAACCTAAATCGATTAAATCTGATACTAGATCAATCCAGGTCTACCTTAGACTAGGTTCTACCATTTTTAAACCAGTCTACGTGCGCTGAACTTCAGTTACATATGTAGACCAGTTTCCAATCCCTTGTTTCAGTTTATGCACAACATCTGTGCATCTGTAACATGGCTATAGTACACAGGGAAGACTGAAGAAAGAGGGACAACAAATAAAAACTTGGTTGTAGTCTGACAAAAGCCACATGCTTTGCCGCTATACTCCATTAGTCTATATATTAGTTCACATTAACTACTACTTATGAACTACTACTATTAGATTGGTCTTCTAGTCCAAAGACCAGCAGATGGTTCCAATTTGAAATCAGTGACAAACATCTGGGTTATTTCCTGTCATCTCACCTGGAGTCAAGTGAATCCAAACAGTGAAGAAATACAGCACTATAGTCAACTCCACAGTATTTTAGTTTCAGGGTTCTGTTTCAATAACTAAAATTAAAGTTGACCTAGGAAATTCAATAAAGGCCATTTTACTTCGGTGTGCGCCATACCAGCTTTGCAAATGGATCAGAAAATAACCTTCAGGGTAGAGGAAAAAAATGCCTTCTCTAACATTCATGGCAGACACTGTTTATATAATTTAATGCAGGGAAAAAGTTAAGTTCATTACAGGTATTATCATGGTTGGCCCATAAAACACACAGGTTATATATCACAACGCCCATCTAGATCAGCAGAAATTCAAGTGACTTGGCTCTGAAAGGTGCCAAGACTGATAGCCTTAAGAAGCGAAAAATGAAAAAGAAGATCTGCTCATTTGGCACTATCAAGTGGTGTTCTCCGCAAGCTACGGCGAAGATGAATAACAGCATAATGCATAATGCTTAAGATACATTACAGTCCCACTTTTCCTGTGTTTGTGAAGTAGGAAATGTAATTAAATCTTCTCACATTCACCAATAAGCAGCAAACGTGTGTGTGTGTGTGTGTGTGTGTGTGTGTGTGTGTGTGTGTGTGT
>NW_017729032.1:167955181-167965161 GCF_001723915.1 Gavialis gangeticus
TGTGAGAGAGAGAGAGAGAGAGAGAGACTTTCCAGAATAACACTAAATGCCACTTGAATTTTAAGCATCCTAACTGTGAGCTGTTTTTTATTTGGCTTTTATCAGAAATACTTAATAACATCCAGATTGCTGACCTAAAAATAAACAGTTGGGAAATGTCACAGTTTACAGACCGAATAGCACTTCACGAGCAAATCTGTATGTTTTAAAATACTTAATTTATTGTTTTTATTAGAACAGCATGTGCTAGGCAATGAAAAAAAGTCATGAAAAGTCTCTCCCCCAGATGCCAATACATCAACATACTTTAAAGCCCAGCAGTTTCAGTGGAATTACTCACATGCTTTAATAAGGTCCACACGTAAGAACTTTGCTGAACTAGGGGTCCAAATAGCCTACTTACATGTTTCTCAACACTGATTCATAAAGAAGTATGTTTACAGAAATGATTTTTCTCAAAAGGAATAACTCCCCTTCCAGTATCCTGCTTGAACTTGTGAAACTTTACTTTTAGGCAGTGCAGTTAAATGCAATGGGAGTTATTATAATCCCTAGTTTCCTGTATCATGACCTCAAATAATATTATTCTTGAGAAACAAAGAGGTTTTTACAGGTTGTGCCTTTATTACTGAAGAGTGCACAACCTTTGCTATTCTATTATTAAAGAGTGTTCAAGTCTTGCTGAATCCCCACTTCATATGTCTTACACAGATGTGGAAAGTTTATGTACCTGAACAGACATGCAGAGCTACTGCACCAACAATAAATATGGAAAGCTGAAATAACCTAGGGTTAATGTCCAATCACAATCTGGGAAAACTCCTTAAAAACAAGCAACACTGAGTGTGTGTGTGGATTTTACACATGTAGGATGCCATGCACATACATCTATTTGCATATATATAGTCTGTGTCTTCTTAAAGACAAAAGAAAACACACAAGCTCTGTCTTGGGAGTCTGTAGCAGTATCTAAGTATCAAATACTGCTACTATGCATAGTTTTGGCAACCTTGTGAACATGGGGTATCTCAAAAAATATTGAACAAAATAAAGTCAGGTTAGATTTCTTCCTATGCAAAAAGAAACAAAAACAAAACTTTCTATATGGAAAGAGATAATGAATAATGTAAGTAATTGAATTCTTAAGTTCTTAAGTAGATCTGCAAAACAATGAAAAGGAAAGGAATGAGCTAGCCAACTCTCAGTGAAATTCAATAAGAGAGTAACTCCATTTTCTGCCTCTGAAAATGTTTCCTGTCCTTCTAAATCTTCTTCCTTTCTTTTACATGGACATTATGAGCATGACATACTCCTCACCCACTATATATCATGGGGTATAATTGGTTTCATTCTCAAGCTGCACATTCAATCTACAGTCATTTTTATAGTGATCCTTCTATATAAAAACCAGTGGCTGTTCCATTGGTACTGCTTAAAATGTGTAAAAGCCAGTTACAACAAACACAGATAAAGTGACAAGAATGACAGAAGTGTTGGATTGCTCAACTGGTCTTCCAGCTAATAAATAAATAAATAAAGGCCAGAGACTATCCAAGAAGCTGGAGGTCACTTGGCACCATAACATACTGTAAAACCTGATCTGCTAAAACCACCACAAAGGTTCTGAATTAGAAGTACAGGTCTATCTAGGTTAGGGTTGTAAATGTCCTCATTTTAGTATCTAAATAACTTGACTTAATCAATTGCCCTTGGTTTGAGAAGACAGCTTACAATAAAAAATTAATGAATGAAGTCTGGTTTGGAGGAGGGGATTATCTATGTGTTTCTTTCTTTTTCTTTTTTTAATGAATTCTGACAATTTACAGTATATCCAACAGAAAAAAGTTACAAGGCAGGACAACTTTGTTTGATTTACTTGTGAAACCTACAAGTTTGTCAACAGAAAGAAGAAGACCAGAGACCTTAGATTCTTTAAGGAATACAGAAGGCAATCTAGTTACAGATGATGCAGGCTTTAATGCCATTTTTACTTCAGTCTTCACAAATAGGGGCACATGAGGTTTACTTAGACACATTGCACATTGTCATATTTGCAGGGAAAAGTGGGATGCACCCTAATGTAATGAAGGAACTGGCTGAGAAAATTTCAGAGCCATTGGCTATCCTCTTGGAGAACTCTTGGAGGTCAGATGAGATCCGAGATGACTGGAAAAGGCCCAATACAGTACTCATCTTTAAGAAAGGAAAGAAGGAGAATCTGGGGAACTACAGACTAGTCAGCCTCACCTTAACACTTGGAAAGATCATGTAATGGGTCTTCAAGCAACCAGATGAATCAGTTGAGGAGAGCAAGGTGAACAGAAATAGCCAGCATGAATTTACCAACAACAAGTCATGCCTGACCAACCTGATTTCCTTCTGTGATAAGCTGAAGGGGCCTGTGGGTGGGGGGAAAGCAGTGAATGTAATATACCAGGGGTGGCCAACCTGCAGCTCCTGAGTCACATGGGGCTCTTCAGAAGTTAATATGTGTCTCCTTGAATCTTTGCTTTCAAATGGAAGCTGGTCACCACGCAAGGATTCAAGGAGATGCATGTTCATAGGCGACGTGTGGTAGAGGGGGGGCACATGCCACCGAAGCCGCCATCAACTTCTGTGGCCAGTCGCCACTCATCACCCACTCCCTCCTTGCTGTCGATGTGGCCACTGGTGTCTGCAGGTGGTCCCCGTTGCTGCCTACAAATGATGCCCCCCCCAGCCTCAGAAGGCACCAGTCGTTCACATGCATATTAATTTCTGAAGTGTCGCATGTGGCTCTGGAGCTGCAGGTTGGCCAACCCTGTAATATACCTTGAATTAAGCAAGGCTTTTTACACTCTCTCTCATGACAATCTCGTTAACAAGCTAAGAAATAAATACTAGATGAAAGTAGTGTAAGGTGAACACATAACTGGTTGGATCATTATGCTCAACAACTAGTCTTCAACAGCTCAATGTCTAGCAGGGAGGAGGTATTGAAGAGGTTCCTTGGGATCTGCCCTGGGTCCAGTATTATTTAATAGCTTCATTAATGATTTGAATGATGGGATTAAGTGCAGGCTTAGCAAACTTGCTAATGACACCAACTTGGGTGGAGTTGCAGACAATCAGGTGAACAGGGCTAGGAAATAGAAGGATGGTAGAATGGAAGGATGGTCCAAAAATCAAGCAGACAAAATTTAATGAAGACAAATGCTTAGTCCTGCACTTGAGACAGAATAACTGCATGCACAAGTACAGACTGAGAAATGATTGGCTAGGCTGCAATACAATGAAGGACTGGGGTGTTATAGTGGACTATAAGCTGAATATGAGCCAACAGTGTACTCTTGTTGCAAGGAAGACCAACAGCATACTGAGTTGTACTAAGAGAAATGTCACTTACAAATCAGGGCAAGTGATTCTTCTGCTGAACTCAGCACTGGTGAGGCCTCACCTGGAGCACTATGTCCAGTTTTGGGCCTTACAATGGACAAATTGGAAAATCTAGTTGACTGCAACAAAATGGTTAGATGCATGGGCAGCAAGACTTTTGAGGAAAATCCAAGGGAGCCAGGGTTATTTAGTTTAGAGAAGAGAAGAGTGAGGAGGGAGTGGAAGATTTGATAAGGCTTGAAATACCTGAAGAGTGATGACAGAGGGGATGAAGATGTGCTATGTCTGTAGCCACAGAAGACAGGAGAGGTAGGAGATTAGGAGGAACTTTCTGAATATGAGGGTAGTTAAACATTGGAACAGGCTGCGTAGAGAAGCTGTGGAATCTCAATCCCTGTACATTTTAAAGAGCTGGTTAAATAGACACTTGGTTGGGGTGGTTTAGTTAGGGAAGATCCTTCCTTGAATGGAGGGCTTCGACTAGCAGACCTTGTGAAGTCCTTTTTAGCTGTTCTTTCCTGTGAATGTAACTTACTTGTACACTTTAGTTGCTTTGAAGAAGCACGTCAAATGATTTGATCTTTCTCTGAAGAGGCTAGTAAAACAGAATTCAAATTATATAAAGTTGAATGCTACATTCTACTAAAATCCAAATTTGGCTAGTTCTTTGCTTTCTTTCACAAGGATGAAAGTAACCTGAAGAAGGGAGAAAGTTTATATTCCAATCATAAGTTTCAGTCACCACAGTTTGGATGCAAGATTTTATCCCAAAGTGGCAAGGTTTATTTTCTGGAACCAATTTAGCCAAATGGGGGGAAAAATCTTAACAAGATTCTTGCTTAGCACAGAGGAAACGTCTTCAGATTGTATCACTATTGACACTGAACAAAACACAGAATTCCATGACTTTCAAAAGAAGTTTACTGTCAGCCTTGATAACATCTCTTTTATCCCCTATAGTTTATGCGAGAGGGTACAAGGTATGCAAGCTCACTTTGGAAGCAAAGAATGAAAGCAATTATAGAACTGAATATAATTTACAGACCTGAAAGACTTTCTTGCGCTGATTAAAACACTGCTGGCAAGATGCAGCACTGTAAAAAGTATTAACTTTGTTGAAGTTGACGGCAAAAGTGCCCTGTTAAACAGAACACAAGTTGCTTCTTTCTCACAAGTGCCACTCCACTGATGGCAGATTGGTGGTGATAATTGTGACAGTGTTCTTTTTTTCTATTTTATCAACATTTTTAAGGATAGTGCTAAAGGATATAGGAGTTAAGCACACACTTGAAAAGAACTAGGAGAAATGAAACACAAGATATTTTTCAAAACATAGCCTAGGACAGGAGTTTGCATCCTCCAGTCAGCAAGGAGGTCCAATCCAGCCAGTGGATGTCCAGTTTGGCAGGAGTATCTGTGGCACAGAGCTGCACTGTGCCATCCATCCCTGCGGCTCTCCTCTCCGCTGTGGAGCCTGCTGCTATGTTGCATCTGTACTTCTTGCACTGCAGAGGGGTTGGAAATATGCAGCGAGAGTGAGTGCAGGCAACTTGTGGGTGCTGGGAAGGGCATAGAGACTTCCTGCCCACAGCAACAGTGGGACTGCAAGGTCCACTTGGGCCAGGAAAAGGTTGCTGACTCCTGGCCTAGGATGTTCGCAAGGAACCACAAACCCAGAAAGGGAGAGAGGAGACTATAGATAACAGAGAGATTCAAAACACTGCCTGTTCCAAATAGCACAATTGGCTTTGGCTTCAATACAAGGAGTATAGTTGAGTAAAGGGATGAACTAACTGCAGTGTGGCAGACTTCCAAAACAGTATTGTGGAAGGAGGTCACTTAAACAACCACACAGAGTGCACTGTACATTGATAATACCCAGTCTGTCCTATCCTTCTCCCCCTGTGAAAATGTGGCATGTCATCCGGCAAAGCAATACTATCTGGCCCCAAGGCATTCTTAAAGTTGATCCCTTGATTTGGTCAACAACATGACTAATTTTAAATACATTTAGACTTGGTCTTAACATGATTAAATACTAAGGTCTTTTTGAAGAGAAATAGTTTGTCCCTTAGACTTTTCCCCAAATGCTTTAAACAAAAGAAGCTGCAGGTATTTGTTTTTTTCCCATTCAGATTTTCAGGTTGACAAAGGAAGAAGAGCAAAAGGGTAATTGTCTTGGTGAACGGCAGGTCTGACAAAAATGCGTTGTAGAACTTGAACTGAGATTATGTTATAAACAGAGAGAGGTAACAAGATGAACTTCAGCTTTATGAGGTGAAAAAAAAACAACCTGAAAATACAGGATAGGTCATGAATGTAAAAGACTGGCACAGTACAAGAATCTAAAGAGAACAGAATAAGATGCATGCTGTGAAAGGAATGGGCAATTCTCTGTAACAGCCAAAGGTTTCAGAAGCAAGTATATTCCCCTACCAACTCAGCATTACATGCAGTCTCAGTGATGACAACTTTCAGAAGTTTGTGTTAACTCCTGTGATATCTGCATATGTGCATGTGTAGGGAGTATTTTAAAAGCTTCAGCTGCTAGAATCACACTCAGGGAACTGGTAGGCAGAATCTTATGGGAGGTAAGTCTATTGGAACTAGTTATACCTTAAAGAGGAGATATTAAGGCAAGAAGAGCAGGCTAGTCCGGTGGAAATGAAAGAAAAGAATTGCAAGAGACCAGCTTGGATAAACAGCAAACTCTTCAAAGAGTTGAAATGTAAAAACTAATCAATCTTACAAAAACTGGAAACTTGGCATATTAGTAGGGATGAGTTTAAGAATAAAGCATGAAGAGAAACAATCAGGAAGGTGAAAACAAAAACTGAGATTGAACTAACAAAAACCAATTCTACAGGTATGTTCTAATACTCTTTTACATTCTAGGTCCCTTGTCAGCTATATCTCAGTTCTTACTATCACCTTCAGCAATCAGAAAAAAGTTTATCACCATCTTCTTTATAACCAAGGGCGATGCAGGGAGACAATGAGGAAAGCCAGGACACAGTATAATGGTCTTAAATTACAACACGGGAAATTTAGGTTGGACATAAGGAAAAGCTTTCCATTCATAAGAACGGTTACGTTCTGGAACAGATTATCTAGGGAGGTGGCGGAAGCTCCGTTCTTGGAATTTTTTAAGAGTAGGTTAAACAGACAATTGCCGGAAATGGTTTGTGTAAGGATGATCCTACCTTGAGAAGGGTGTTGGGACTAGATGACTTCCTGAGGTTTCTTTCAACCCTATTCTTTATGGGTGCCTATTAAGGCTGGGCGCAGCTTTGGTCTCTGATTCGATTCGGCAGAGATTTGGCTCAATTCAGTGGCCAAATCTCCAAATCGAATCAGGAGACCCTTTAATCTCTCTGAATCGAATTGGAAACCGCTGAATCAATTCAGAGAGATTCAGCGATTTGGATATGGACACAGCTTTAAATGTTTTTTCTACATACCTCGAGATACTAGGTGGCTCGTGAATGCTGCAATGGTGGGGCAGACTGAGCCTCCCACAGGAGTGTGGGGGGCTCCCCAAAGTGCTCAGCAGCAGACCTGGAAGCGGATCAGAAGCACTTCCGGTCCACTTCTGGATCTGTGGGGTACCATGCTGGGGGACTCCCCGGTGCCTCCCCAGCTCAGCGACAGATGCCTCGGGGAGGGGGGCACCTGAGGTCCCACCACAGCCGATCGCCAAGCTGGGGGATGCAGGGGCACGCGCTCAGCGGTGGACCTGGAAGTGAACTGGAAGTACTTCTGGATTCACCACCGTGCTCCTGTGGGTAGCTGCATCTGCCCCAGCATTGCAGTGTTCATGAGCCGCGCCTGGTACCTCAAGGTATGTAGAAAAAAACATTTACAGCTGTTTCTATGGCCAAATTGTTGATTCTCTGAATCAGCATCGAATCTTCAGATACAGACTCGGCCAAATCAAATCAGAGACAGTGGTCCGAATCAACAAATCAAAACATTGTCTCCAATTCAGGCTGAATCCAAATTAAATACAGCCCATTTCACACACCCCTAGTGCCCATACACATGAAGTGAGACTGCTCTGACACCTTGTAATTACAGCTTGTCAAAGTAGGCTTGATTAATCAAGTCTGCTGGAGCATGGTAATTACCGTGTTCCAGCAGACTCCAGCATCATGTGTATCAGCATCCCCACACTGAAAAATGGTGGCAGGAGTGCTTTAACCAAAGCTTGTTCAACGAGCTATAGTTCAAGTGCCCCTGCTGCCATTTCTCAGCGTAGGGACAGTGATACATGTGAAACTCCAGCGCCCTTCCTCCCCCAGTCTTGGAGCACATGTATAGATGCCCTATAATTCTATAATCCTAACATGCTGCATGAGGATCTGTTTTCATTTTTAAAAATATAGTTCTAGCCCTCATGGAAATACAGAAAAGCTTAAACCATGAAGCTAATGAATCCTAAGAGTATCTTAAGATTTATCCTATGATTTTTAAACCTGAACAAAAGGCAGTCTCCCACTACTACTTATTAGAAGGGGGTGGCCAAGATAGGCCCCGTGGGTTGAAATCATCAGGAATGAACAGTGGATATCACTGTATTGGAACAGGACTGTCCAACTTCTGAGATGGGAGTCGCACACACCCTGGGGCTACCTCCCTGAACTCCCCCTGCCTCTGCACACACAGCCCACCTCCCTTAGCTGTACACAGACCCCAGCCCACCATGCCACATACAATCCAGCTCCCCACTGTCCATGCACAGCCCACTTTCCCACCACATTGCACAGCTCAGCTCCCTCCACTGCACATAAAACCCAGTTCTTTCCATGTTCATGCATAGCCCAGTTCCCCCTCCTGGCCATATGTGCCGCATGGGCAGCACCCCCTTCCAGACATGCACGTCCCATGACAGCCTACCTCAAATACACAGCATGGGTAGCCTGACTCCCTCTGTTTCTGAGCACACAGCTCACACAGCCTGGCATCCTCCCCCACCACATGCGCAGCACAGCAGCCTGCCCACCTGCCACCACCCTGTCCCACTCCCAGGAGCTGGGACAGGAACCAGAAGCCAGAGGATGGAGGGGGAGCCTGGAGACCCTGGCTGCCACCAGCCCAACAATAATGGGTGGAGTGGTGGCTGGGCAGAAGCCTGCAGCTGCATGTGGTCTGTGGCCTCCAGTTGGACAGCTCTGTATTAGAACACATAATGAATATCTAAAATGGTTTTAGCAGAAGTGAAGTTCAAAAGGGATCTGTTAAAAGGCATCTATGTGGTTTTTCATACAACTGTCAAATGGTTATTCCAGCATAGATACATTTCATCCATAAACATCTGACACTTGTGTTGGCATCAGACTCCAGCCCCAGGCTACACAAATATCAGCCAAATTTGCTCAGCTTTGGCAGAGAAAAAGAAGATTCAAAGTCTGAGGGCTTTCTGAATACAGATCATGTGGTAAAGCTGCTATTCAATTTCAAGAAGTCAGTGCAAGTGACCAAAGACTATCTGTCCACCACACATGGCTCTTGGGCTAGGGACAGACATTTGAAAAGCCTGAGCCTGAACTGATTCAATCTTTGCAAGTCAGTCTAACCTGCAAAGCTTGAACAGATTTGGAGTTGGACAGACATTCCCTTTTAATTCCAGAAACACAGGCACCTGCCTGCAGTGGCTCAGACTAGAAGTTGGTGGTGGGGCTATAGCAGCCCTCCCTTCCCTTCCACAGAACTGGGCTGAGTGGGGGTGTGGCCAGGCTCTGGCAGGACACTTGGATTAGCCTAGCACAGAACTGATAACAGTGTTTATCACCCCCTAACTCAATGTTTATCACCCCATTAAGAAAACAAGAGGAACATTACCAGCTACCTGCTGAATCTGCCATTGTCATAGCACAGACCATAGTCAGCATATGGTCCGCTAGCTAATACACAGATAACCCTCAGCAAGGCAAAGGGGAGGGTGGAATTCCTGCTTAGCAGGAAGTGGTGAGGAGGAGAGGGGGAGCATCCTTCAAGTCTCTATTGAAGCTGCAGCCAGGGAGCAGAGGGGAGGGGCCAGCCCTGCTTTGGAGCAGAGCGCCCCACCCAGCCCAGAGAGCATGTTAGGATGCTGGGGGAGTTTGGTTTAACTTAAACCAACAAGGCATCTGGGACAGACATTGCAGATGCCAGTTTGACCCAAATCAGTTAAGTCTGAAGCTACATTCACAAAGTTTATCTCAAACCAGTTTCAGCCATTTTCAAACTGGTTTAATGTGCACTGAACATCTGTTCTGTTACAGGTTTAAACCAGTTTCTGATCACTTAAGCCACTTTATGTGGCTTACAGGTGGGATAGAGAAGGAAGGAAAGGTGGGGGTGTGGCACTCTATGTCAAGGAGCAACACACATCCTCTGCCAGCAGAATGGGATCAGAGGAGGGCCAAACTGAAGTGCTCTGGGTCAAGATACAAGGGGGCAACGGGGAGAGGGATTTAATGGTGGGGGTCTACTACAGTCCCCCCAACCAAGAGGAGGAGATGGACCGGGAATTTTCAGGCCAGCTTGCAGAGGCACTTAAGGCAAGGGACGTAGTTGTCATGGGTGATTTAAATTACCCGGACATCTGCTGGGAGGAAGAGTCA
>NW_017729032.1:167965356-167965743 GCF_001723915.1 Gavialis gangeticus
GCAGGGGAACTCAGTGCCCAAGATGAGTGGTTGTTCCTTAAGGAGACGATACTCCGGGCCCAAGGGGTGACCATCCCAACAAGAAGCAAGGGAGGCAGGAGTGCCCAAAAGCCCCCATGGCTCACCAAGGGTGTACGGGAATGCCTGATCACCAAAAAGGCGGTGTACAACTGGTGGAAGGGGGGTGCTATCTCCAAAGAGGAGTATGCCTCCTCTGCTCGGGCCTGTAGGGGGGCTGTCAAGAAAGCTAAGGTGGACACAGAGCTAGGACTAGCGGCCAAGATCAAGGATAATAAAAAGTCCTTTTTTCAAATATATAGGGAAGATGAAGAAAGCACTGGGAAACGTGGGGCCCCTGCAAGATACTCTGGGCAATCTGGTGGTTGC
>NW_017729032.1:167966255-167967989 GCF_001723915.1 Gavialis gangeticus
TCAGCAAGGCCTTTGACACCATCTCCCACCCCATCCTCATTAAAAAACTAGGCGACTGTGGCACTGATGTCTACATAGTCAGATGGATTGCAGATTGGCTGAAGCATCGTACTCAGAGGGTGGTGGTAGATGGGTCATATTCCACCTGGGGAGAAGTGGGCAGCGGAGTCCCCCAGGGCTCGGTCCTTGGGCCCGCGCTGTTCAATTTCTTTATCAGCGATTTGGATGATGGGGTGAAAAGCGACCTGTTCAAATTCCCTGATGATACCAAAATTTGGGGTGAGGTGAGCACGCTAGTAGGGAGGGAAAGACTGCAGCAAGACTTGGATAGGTTACAGGGGTGGGCTAACAAAAACAGGATGCATTTCAATACTGACAAGTACAGGGTGCTGCACTTGGCCAGTAGTAACCAGCAGCACACTTATAAGATGGGAAACTCCCTTCTTGAGAGCACAGAGGCAGAAAGGGATCTTAGAGTCATTGTTGACTCCAAGATGAACCTGGGCCGACAATGCGAGGTCACCGCTGGCAGGGCTAACTGGACCTTGTCGTGCATCCACAGGTGCACCTCAACTAGGGCCAAAGAGGTGATCCTCCCCCTCTACGCAACACTGGTCAGGCCGCAGCTGGAGTACTGTGTCCAGTTCTGTACACCCCACTTCAGGAGGGATGTGGACAACATTGAGAGGGTCCAGAGGAGAGCCACCCGCATGATCTGGGTACAACAGGGGAGACCCTACAATGAGAGGACCTGAACCTGTTCAGCCTTCACAAGAGAAGGCTGAGGGGGGCCCTGGTGACCATCTATAAACTCACTAGGGGGACCAGAAGGGTTTGGGAGAGACCTTGTTTCCCCTAGCACCCCCTGGCGTAAGAAGGAATAACAGCCATAAGTTGTTGGAGAGTAGGTTTAGATTAGACATCCGTAAGAACTACTTCACAGTTAGGGTGGCTAGGATCTGGAACCAACTTCCAAGGGAAGTGGTGCTGGCTCCTACCCTGGGGGTCTTTAAGAGGCTTGATGCCTACCTGACGGGAGTCATCTGAGCCCAGTTTTTCCTCCTGCTCAGGCGGGGGGTCAGACTTGAAGATCTACAAGGTCCCTTCTGACCCTGCTTCTATGATTCTATGTGTAATGTCTGTCCCTAGCCCATATGGATAAATTGCAATCAAACCAGCTACTCAACTTACAATCTAAGCAATATACTAATGCAAAAAAAAAAGAATTAAGAACTCAAAGAGCTATTTTTTGTTTTAAAGTTACTTATAGCCAAAACTACAATACGCCTGCATCTGCAAGGTTGAAACATACCCAGAAACACTGAAAACTACAAGAGTGGAAGGTAATACAACTAGCCAGACAAGAAGAGCTGAACAGGAACAAAGGAAACTTGAGGCTCTAGACCTTTTATAATCTCCCCTCAAAAAGACATTTAGAACCCTAGACAACTTACTTCCAGTTATGGGCAAGTTTTCTGGTCCCTTAGTGCCCTTCTTCCCAAAACTTTCCCACGTTTCAATAATACTAGCTTCATAATCACAGATCCTGAATCATATCATTTAAGAAATCACTTCCTGTACCCATAATTTCTGATAGATAAAAACAGTATAAGAAATACTAGCTAATTACCCATCAAGAATGATGGATTTCAGGAAGTGTTCACATGACCCCCCCTAACCCCTTGCTCACCCTTTGGGGCCAGCCATGTAAATGCTCTCCCCGCCACCACTGCC
>NW_017729032.1:167968137-167968346 GCF_001723915.1 Gavialis gangeticus
CCCTCCCTTTCACTTCCACCTCCCTGCCAGCTGTTGTTGGGGCCGGGTGGTGTGGAGGCACTGCCACTGTGACCCCCCCTACCCTTCCTGCTTCCCTCCCTTCTTTCTTTCCTTCCATGCCACCCAGCCCTGACAACAGCCACCGCCATGACCCCCTGTTTTGCATCCCTCCACCCCACACCCATCTGGGCCCATGCAGCCTCCCCTCC
>NW_017729032.1:167968357-167968908 GCF_001723915.1 Gavialis gangeticus
TACCATGAGCCCTCCTTCGCCTCCTCCCAGCCCGCTCCCCTCCCTGCCCACCACCTCCCCCTCTCTGGTGGCTGTTCTGGGTGGGGGAGTCAGAGACGGGCATTTGCGGGGGGGCATCGCCTCCATGAGTCCCCCCCGCCCTTTGCCCTCAGGCAAGGAGGCATGGGGAAGCTCCACTGCTCAGTGGGCCAGTGGGCGGCGGGGGGTGGTATTTGCTGCGGACACAAACTTCCCTGGCAGCAGCTCTAACTTAGGCCTGTGCAGTCTGCCCAGACAATCACCGCCCGCCTTCTCAGCCTTGATGGAGTGTTTAAGGGAGTGTTTACATGCCCCTCCCACCCCCTGCTCATCCTTCAGGGCCAGCCATGTAAACAGTCCCTCCGCCACCATCTCCTCCTCCAGCCACCAGCACAGTGGCTCCCCACCCCCACCCCCGCCTCCTCCCTTGGAGCAGCAGGGCTTTCCCCCACCTGAAGAGGTGGCAGCAGCAGAAACTCCCTCCCCCACCCCCTTCTCCTCTTTGAGGAAGCAGCAGTGGCAGTGGCTCCCTC
>NW_017729032.1:167973908-167986515 GCF_001723915.1 Gavialis gangeticus
CTCTGGTGGCTGTTCTGGGTGGGGGAGTCAGAGACGGGCATTTGCGGGGGGGCATCGCCTCCATGAGTCCCCCCCGCCCTTTGCCCTCAGGCAAGGAGGCATGGGGAAGCTCCACTGCTCAGTGGGCCAGTGGGCGGCGGGGGGTGGTATTTGCTGCGGACACAAACTTCCCTGGCAGCAGCTCTAACTTAGGCCTGTGCAGTCTGCCCAGACAATCACCGCCCGCCTTCTCAGCCTTGATGGAGTGTTTAAGGGAGTGTTTACATGCCCCTCCCACCCCCTGCTCATCCTTCAGGGCCAGCCATGTAAACAGTCCCTCCGCCACCATCTCCTCCTCCAGCCACCAGCACAGTGGCTCCCCACCCCCACCCCCGCCTCCTCCCTTGGAGCAGCAGGGCTTTCCCCCACCTGAAGAGGTGGCAGCAGCAGAAACTCCCTCCCCCACCCCCTTCTCCTCTTTGAGGAAGCAGCAGTGGCAGTGGCTCCCTCCTCCCAGCCCGCCTACTTCCTCCCACAGAGCAGCAGGACTTCCCTTCACCTAAGAGCAGTGGCTCCATCCCTCCCTGCCAGTCTGCCCATCTCCGCCTCTTCCTGCAGAGCAGCCGGGCTTCCCTCCACCTGAGGCAGAGGTGGCAGCAGCTCTGTCCCACCTGCTCGGCTCCACCTCCTCCTGTGGAGCAGTGGGGCTTCCGCAACCTGAGGAGGTGGCAGTGGCAGGTCCTCTCTCCCCCTCTGCCCACCCTCCCACCTCCTCCCATGGAACAGCACAATTCCCGCCTGCCTGCATTAGGTGGCAGTAGCTCCCTCCCTGCCTGAGGCAGAGCCCTTGCAGCCAATCACCACCAGCCCTCTCGGCAGCACGTGCACAGTTGCCCAAAAGTGTTACGGACAGACAGACACACAGACAGACTAGGTGCTTTATTATATTAAAATAATTCCTGAAAATTCAAATTCCTGCTGCTAATTTGAGTGACGGTTTATTTATTTTCTATAAGTACACAGAACAATTAACTGAAATGACCAATTATTTATCTTTTGGGAAAAGGTATTGGGAAGATCAGCTCATGAATTTCTAAAATGTTACTAAAGACTTTTTCCCTCAAGGAAAAGGTTCAAGACTCTTTGTTTCTCTTCCTGTGTGACACTTTATTAGAAATCCAAGTTTCTGCTAAAAAGCTCACCCTAAAAATTTTTATTTCTCCCAACAGACTTTCACTAATTTGTCCTTCTGGCCTTATGTCACTTGGAATAATCAATAGAAGAAACAGATGAAACTGACCACCACCATGGTATTTTTCTAAGCCTTTATACAGTGCCATATTCATCATTAAAGGATCAGATATGAACAAAAACATTTAGACAGTCAATGTAGAGCCTACTTGGATATAAAAGTAATTAATCAATCAATCAATCAAACAGGAGCACAGTTTCTTAAAAAGGAACTGAGTAGGTCCCAGGCATTCAAATTCCTATGCTGCAGTAAGATCTTAGCAACAATATCAATATGCAAACTTCTCTTAGCCACAGCAACAGCTATGTCTTCCTGGGAGGACATTCTACAACATGCTTATGAGAAGCTTCTTGTCTTGTCAAAGAAGGATACTTCTTGTACAAGGTACAAGATACTGCCTTCATGCAGAACAAGATACTGTTCAAAAAGTGGTTTGAACTACATGTGATCAATGGAGCAGATGTGGGCCTGAAAGCAAAAGATAAATATGCTATCAAAGTCTGGAGAATTAAAGCAATGACAGTCATATATTAACATGAACCATAGCCAGGAAAGTATATAGAAAGCCTAAGTTCTTCTTGACATATACGCAAAAAGTCACATAGCTAAACCAACCACTTACAGCAAGCATTAAAGGAAATCATTTTGAGAAAAGAATATAACCTTAAGAATACAAGAGGAGGAGGATTCTGCTTTCTGGGAAGAAAAAGCAGAATGGGATTTGTAAAACATGCTTATGTGACCTAGACACCCAAGTCTCACTGACTTTCAGGATTTGCACCCCTAAAGTGCTTAAGTACTTATGAAAATCCTGCCTGGGAGCACATTTGATTTACAAAAGTTTGGTTATATTTTAAAGGGTACCTGACACCTAGTAGGAAATGAAATTCTCTTTTCCTACATGACAGCGAACAATGTTCTAAAATTAATTACACAGTCCATCAAAAAAAATCACTACTAAAAAGACCACATACAGAGAGGTATAGCTTAATAAAGCCAGGCTCTCATTTTGCTTTCAAGAGATTTTGAAAAGTAAAGTTGCTGAAAACCCACATTACTACAGGATGCTAAGGCTAAATAGAAAAAAAAAAAATAAGTCTCGGTTGTGGACTTAATTCTTCAAGTAACAAAGCATTTTATATTGCCCGACTGCCTACTTTCAAATAGGGGGGTTTCAAAATAACTACAATCTCCTACAACAGTATCTTCTTTAGTAGTCTTATCCTCTGAACCTCTGACTCCCAATCAAAGGTTAGCACACCTGAAGAGAATCACACCTTTGGGACTCACTCAGCAACAAAGAGGGAGCAAGAAAAAGGTTGTGTTTTATGAACAACACCAGCCTTTCTTTGAAAACAATAAATCAAATAAGCTGGGGTCTTATTTCTCTTCCGTAGGTCAGGGACAATTTCCACTAACTTCAGTGGGCTGGAAGATTTTGTTTTTATTTGTTTTAAACTACAATAAGCTTGTGTTTAAATGATATTGTAAACACACCTTATGTTTTCAATAAGAATTAAGTGAGATCCCCTGTCTTGACCCTGAATAAAAGGACTTCTAGGTTTGGGAAATGCATGGCCATACTGCCAGGAAGGAATTCTCAACCCCAGGCAATAAAGTTGTTAGTTAGAAAATCCTGTGTTGCTACCAGTCGTACTTTACCAGGGCAAAGGCCAGATGAGGTTTGATAGTGTCACACCTATTCTATTAACATTTTCCAGGCAACATTTTCACTTACAAAATTCAGCCCAGATCACAGACTTCATCTTGCTGAAATAAAGCAGTATATTCCAATTCCAATATATGGAAGGAGGGGAGAGGGAAGGACATAATAAATGTATTATTCATACTTCAACTCCCCCCTCTCAGGCCCCCAGCACACTGTCATTTAAAGAAAGGACAATCCATGCTCAATGTTTAAGTAGAAAGAAATGTGTTTTACCTCCCAACATCCATGTGGAATTTTTGAGGGGAAAAAAACTATCTACCTACAATATCCTGTTTTCAGTCTCTATTAACTAGAAAATCTTTAGAATGATGCTTTGGGCTAGACCCCCAAATATGGAAACTGATGCAGGGCAGGGAAAGATAACTGTAGGTATTTCACGTTGCATCACACATAGCGCACAGTCTCCCTTCCTCGTGCTACAGCATGAAAGACAGAATCTTATTGGGGAAACTTAGCCAAATCAGGCAAATAACAGCCAGGGACAAATGAATTATAAGACTCATTATAAGTCATAAACTCCACACTTTCAGGAGTTCAGCCAGCACTACTCCTAAGTCTTTTGCTTGGCCCATGTTTTTCTAATATTACCTTAATGTTTTCAGACAAATTTTACACTATCATGTACAGTGACACCAAAATGTTTTTTGGTCCCACACCTACTTTTTGTTTGTTTGTTTAGTAAATAGAAACAATATAAAAAAATGTTTTAATCAAAAGAGTTTTGGTGAAACTTTTATGACCCCACACTCTCCAAAGACTACAATGAATTTCCAAAGATTTAAATCAGTAAATTATGAGACAATGCATATGCCATGAGTCTAATTCATGAGAGAACTTAAGGAAAACTACAGAGATGGAAAAAAGTTTGTGGCTGTTGCTATTAGGGCTATATCTTCAGCTCTGTCAAAGGAAACAGGCTGTGTCTTATTTCACTAGAGAACTGTTCTGAGCACAATTGAAAGGTTATGTTATGATTCCATTTTGAATGTGACGGCTTAAGAGTTACAGGACTCACTGCTGTGTATCCTATTAAATAAAAAAACCCACTCATACTGAGACTCAAAGGGTACAAGAAACTTTATTTTATCATTTTGTTCTTTTGTGAGAGTTATGGTGCTAAAATAAAGGAATAGATATTGCAAACTGGGCAAAGTGTCATTCTATTATTGCTCGATCATTCTTCCTTTCTATCTCAGTGCTGCAAACAGAGGTCAAAGTTGACATCTTGAAACACAAGCAGCTTCATTCTCCTCCAGTTCAAATTTAAGAAGTCTTACACTTGAGTTACTCTGTTCTTTGGGGGCATTCAATTTTACTCTGGACAACACTGGGAGCAGCTAAATTGCAAGTACTGGCCAACTACAGATGGAGATGCAGTGTTCCACTTTCATGGTACCTAACCTGAAATTGTTTATGAAAACTATAATTTATGTGCTTCTTAGCAACAATTTTCTAATATTTTGCTTGCAAATGGGGAAAAATGTTATTAAAAGGCACATCTCAGATAGCTTAGTAATTATCAAGGATCCTGGTTTTCTCCGATAAAAAAAAATCCCCAATTTTCAGATTAAGTAATCCAAAATCCACCTTTTCCCATGATTAGTAGTGTTTCATTGTAATCATGGAAAAGACATGGACAATATAAAATGAGACCTCTCCATAAAACTTTAGCTTATAGTACTCTGTCTTAGAGTCTTAAAGATTTTATTTTTCAGCAACTCTATGGCTTGAAGGAATGAGATATAAATTGACCCATAGATTTTTCCTAAAAGAAACTTTCTAAGATCTATGGAAAACATGGAGGATATCACCCATTTTTTTTACACAGATCTTATCTAATCAAAGTGAACACAAACTTCCAAAATCCAAATGACATGTTCTTACACCAACTTCAGTTATGTTACAGTTATTGTTTTTATTAATGCAATGCCTAGCATCCCAGCCTCCAATCCTGTAAATATTTAATTGTATGCTTTTCCATGGTTTTGTGAACCATACAGTATGTTTTGTTTAAATTCTTACATTTTTAAGCTGTTTTCTTGACCAATTTTAAATATACACAATAGAAATTAGAGAAAGAATAGAGCTCCATTAATTTCAGTTAACGTGCAGCTGGAATTAATTCCACTCAATTTGTCACTTTGGCACACTGAGGGAGGACCACAAAACAAGCTCTTTTGGGTTTTTTTCTTTTCTAGCTGCATTTTTAAAATACTGTGTTTCTTAAAATCATAGAAATAATTAATATTAGTATTTCATTTTATCCAGGGAAGATCTGAATACTGAAGGACTGCACTAGGCAACTTCATACACCCACATCTTGTTCAGCCTCTAAGGCTTATGCAACTTCTCAGCACCTAAGTCGCTGATGTGATCTTATTTTAACACCACCACAGCCCCAGAATCCCACTAAGGTGGGTGTTTTGTATCTCCACCTAAGCCAAAAAGTTCCTGAGGTGACCAAAGCTGGCATACTGCACGAGATCAGATGTTATCCACCTAGGCTTCAAACTAGGCTTTGTTGCAATGCAATACAACCTGAATTGAACTTCTAAAACTTTACTTGGGGCAAACTACCACACCAGGCAGTGGTTGCAGTGCTCCTCACCTTTTTCCCAATAGACTAATGATTAGGGCATGTCCATAGGATGTGTGGAGCCCTGAATTATGGCCCTGCTCACAGGGCTATTTATCCATTTTTAGAAAATGACTAATGTATAACCAGCACTGGGAGAAGAGCTAAGGGTTTCCCTCCCAGGGCAGTTCCCACCTTATCAAACTTCCTAGTCAGGCTCCCTCTCATTTGTTCTTCTTCTGGTCCCATGAATCTTTCACTCTTGGCTGTCTGATGTCCTAGTTTCATCTAGGGTTGCCAACCCTCCAGGATTACCCTGGAGTCTCTAGGAATTAGATATAAATCTCCAAAGGACTGCTGAGAGTCATGTGGGAGATAAATGATAGGGCCGTCATTAAAATAAATATTACATGTTGAATCCGATTTATACAGTAGTCCAATTAGTTTTTAAAATGTAACAGTAATGTGCATTTGCCCTCCTGATGTAATGTCTACACACTGTAATCCGTAACTGATACATGCAAGCATGAGGACACGCTATGTTGGCGTTCCAGAAACCTCCTGGAACAGATTAAAACAAAGTTGGCAATCTTAGTTTCAAAACGAGATATTAAATATACTCTTACTCTACCTACCCGCAAAATCTACTGATAAGAACAACTTCTAGTGTGAGTTTTAATGTGGGTTTAAACACCCACAAGGTGAGACAGAAGCAGCAGCTGGGGACTTTTTAAAATTCCTCCAGCAGATAAGAATCTTCCTTCCCTGCTCCATTTCCCTCTCCTTCCCCCACTTCCCAGCCTGCCACAGCTGCTGTTCCTATCCCCAGTTCCTGGCCTCCTGTAGCTAGGATGCAAGTGAAACCAGGCTCAGCTAGGCTAAAACAGGCAACCGGTTTGATGCAGCTACAATTAGGCTGGGGTATGACTGGCATCAAAACAGGCACAGCTCAATCATTTACACACTTGTCTTCAACAGCAATTAAGTCATATTACCTAAATCTATTCTGAGGCAAAGAGTTAATTTTAATAATGCACAGGTACTTAATTTGGGACAATGGGTTTGTCAGTCTGTGCAGTCTGGGGTTTGGTGTCAGACAAGACATTCAAATGTGAAAATGCCAGCCAAGCCGGTTGTCTGTTTTTAGGTCTCGAGACAGCAGTAGCAGTGCATGGGTCCCTTTTCCGCTCCTTCTTCCAGGGCTCTCTGCTCCACCTCTAGGCACCAGAAATAGTGGCAGCAGAGGAGCCTGGGAAGGGAAAGGAAAGGGACATTGCTACTGAGCACAGAGAAAGGAGGGGGATTTTTTACTTGTTTTGGGGACTTTAAAAAAGTCCCCAGTTGCTTCTCCCACAGCATGGTTGACTAGAACAGAGGATCCCTCCCCTCCTTTCCCACCTTGGATCTGTCCCTGGACATCTTTCTTAGCTGTCAGGATCCAGCTAGATCGCAAATTGCTCCCATCATCTGAAGATGCCTAGGACTGAGCTAAAACTGTTCAATGAAATAATGGAAAGCTATTCTAATTCCTGGGTAGAACAGAATTGATATCCTGAGCTAGACATACTTTTCAGACAAGCAGAGACCAAGACCTTAGACAGAATAGGATCCAGGGTTAATATTAATCACGAGGTTGCAAACTCATAAGAATTATTTTTCCCCCTTTTTATTACAGTGATTCCATCATATGCCACTGTTAAGGTTGTCCCAGTAACGCCATTCTAGACTCTTAAAATCATAGAATCATAGAAGTAGGGTCAGAAGGGACCTTGTAGATATTCAAATCCGGCCCCCGCCTGAGCAGGAGAAAAAACTGGGCTCAAATAATTCCAGACAGGTAGGCATCAAGCCTCCTCTTAAAGACCCCAAGGGTAGGAGCCAGCACCACTTCTCTTGGAAGCTGGTTCCAGATCCTAGCCACCCTAACTGTGAAGTAGTTCTTACGGATGTCTAATCTAAACCTAATCTCCAACAATTTATGGCCGTTATTCCTTCTTATGCCAGGGGGCACTAGGGGAAACAAGGTCTCTCCCAAACCCTTCTGGTCCCCCTAGTGAGTTTATAGACTGTCACCAGGTCCGCCCTCAGCCCTCTCTTGTGAAGGCTGAACAGGTTCAGGTTCTGCAGTCTCTCATTGTAGGGTCTCCCCTGTTGTCCCCGGATCATGCCGGTGGCCCCCTCCTCTGGACCCTCTCAATGTTGTCCACATCCCTCCTGAAGTGGGGCGCACAGAACCGGACATAGTACTCCAGCTATGGCCTGACCAGTGTTGCGTAGAGGGGGAGGATCATCTCCTTGGCCCTGCTTGAGATGCACCTGTGGATGCACGACAAGGTCCGGTTAGCCCTGCTAACCGTGACCTCGCATAGTTGGCCCAGGTTCATCTTGGAGTCAGTAACAACTCCAAGATCCCTTTCTGCCTCCGTGCTCTCAAGAAGGGAGTTTCCCATCTTATAAGTGTGCTGCTGGTTACTACTGGCCAAGTGCAGCACCCTGCACTTGTCAGTATTGAAATGCATCCTGTTTATGTTAGCCCACTCCTGTAACCTATCCAAGTCTTGCTGCAGTCTTTCCCTCCGTACTAGTGTGCTCACCTCACCCCAAATTTTGGTATCATCAGGGAATTTGAACAGGTTGCTTTTCACCCCGTCATCCAAATCGCTGATAAAGAAATTGAACAGCGCGGGCCCAAGCACCGAGCCCTGGGGGACTCCGCTGCCCACTTCTCCCCAGGTCAAATATGATCCATCCACCACCACCCTCTGAGTACGAACCTTCAGCCAATCTGCAATCTGCAAAATAACTTAGCTGTGGAAAAAACAAAACAGATTTACCAAAAAAAAAATAAGATGAAAGCATTAAAGTTGCTCTAAGGGGGAAAAAAAACTTAATTCTTTTTAAAGCAAATTACTTTTTACTTAGCACCCATCTGAAGAACACTTTGACTTCCGTTGACTTTAAATGGAATTTGGAATATGTCCTAGAGTGTGCATGGGCATAGGTTAATTGTCACTAAAGAAGAAGTCATTACAATGCATCACAGTCACTAGCCTGTGAACTGAGATTTACTTAATAGTCTGTAATGGTCTCAAAGGCTTCGTTATGGTCACTTGAGGTGAATAATACTTTCCGGGGGTTTTTTAATTTGGGCCATCATTAGGAAGTTACTGCATATACATAATCATCACCTTTGGAGACTTTTTACCTTTCACTAGTGTTCTTGGCAAAAACTCCCATGGGTCTGAGGACTGTAGCTTGCGATGTGTTTTTGTGCCTCTTTGCCGCTGCATTTGTTGACAGAAATAGAAACTTTCATATTTCACAAGTGGCCTTGGATATTTATTGTCTAGCATGAGGTTTTATAAGTCATCTGCCTTGATCTTTAAGACAGGAACACTATGATAAAGGGCAGCTGAATGAAATTTGTCCCTGTTTTACTTAACATTGGAAGTTAGCCAAAGCTCTGGATGTAATACAGTGGATGTAATTTTAAAAAATACCATTTTTTTATTAGTAAGGGTTTTTTTTCAATTCTCTAAAAGAATATAACTATTAGAGACAGACAAAAACTTTTCAGCTATTCTACTGCACCTGCAGGAGTTCAGTTTTAATAATTTATTCTCCAGTTATCACATCAATGAAACTTTCCAAATTATACTTTCTGCTAGATTTCCAAGTATGGAATGCAAAAACTCCATTGCCTTTAAGGACACAATATAAAAAATTACAAAAGCACACAAAGTTATTGGTCAGTCAAACATTTTAACAAATTAAATTTTACAGTTTCATTAAGCATCACATAAAATACTTAAGAATTAGATGACACAAAATAAATGTACCAGCACACCAGCTCCTCTCACTGCTCCTCATTCCAAGATGGCTTCACTCATGGAAAATTAAGTAGTTAAATGGAAAAGGGAGAAGGATTAATATTACAACACTATGATTTACTGTGATAACAACAATGCAAGTTACAATACGATGAGGTAGTGATTAGATATTTTACAATACCTTAGTGACCCAAAATATTTTAATTTTCATGAGATATGTCTGTCATAAAATGTTGTTTTTAATTTTTAAAGAGTAGAAATTTATCATATTGATGTACTCTTTGCTACAGCCTTTCCTTAACTTACCATCACCTAAAGCTAAAAGTAAACCTCAAAAAGACTGCAATGGTAGAGGTGAAGATTCTTAGCATTAAAACATTCCCTATTTTAAAATACCCTTTCAGGAAAAAAAGGCTGTGCAGCATTAACTTTTGGCTAAATAAATCTCAAAGAATCAATTGTATGTACGTGCAGGTTCTATCTGCACATATAGTTCCCTGGCCTTGATGTCAAATATTCCCCAAAAGAAAATTCTGGAGTCACTCAGACAATATTATAGGGCGGTGTCACAAGTTCAACTCAACTCTTACTAAGCCCAGTTAAAATGTAAGCAAACATACATGCATGCAATTTATTATTCTGTTATTTTAAAGGGAAAACGCAACAGGCTAAGCTTGTTGTGGGGAGAAAGGGCCGCTGCAATAATCAGCCAAGGGGTAGCCCCATGGCAGGACTGGAACAAAGACTGCAAGTAGCTGGGCTAAGCTTTGAGAGACCCGCCATCAAGCCAAAGCAGAAACCACCTTATGTGGCTGGCGAGCCATGTGACAGGAAGGGGTGGGGCTTTGGACACACAAAACCAAGGTCTGAGATCAAGTGGGAAGTCTAGCCCTGTGGGCTTCAAAGCTTTGTTAAGGAGCTCCTGCGGGAGATGGCAGGAGACAAGCCAGCAGGTACCAGGCCACCCAAGAGAGCTTGAAAGAGAAAATGAAGGAAGAAAGCATGGCTTGTGGTGTGACATTGATCTAGAGGAAGGAGGAACTTTAAATTGGAAGTGATTTGCTTGTGTTTGCGTTATATTTAAGTTTGAGATCTGAGGACTGGACTGTGGCTACGAGGATGGTATGGAGATCACAGAGATACCCAAGAGGTACCTAGCAGAGAGCCTGCAATGGTCAGGGATGGCAGGAGGCTTGGAAGCAAGAAAGCACGTTACCTGGGTCAGGGACCCCAAGGGGCAACAACCTGAGAAGGACAGGACCACGGCCAGGGACTCAGAACCTGAGAAGGGAGAGAGGGGGCTGGGGCCCAGAAGCAGAGGTCCAAGTCAGTGGACCAAAGGGGCCAAAGATGGAAAGGCTGAAGCTCCAACAACATTTTGAGGTCTGAGGGGGCCAAGTGTTGCACTGGGGGCAGGGTGCCCCTCCAAAGTGATACCAAGTACCATCTGCAAGTGTCTACAGGGGAGGACAGAGGCCATGAATACTGTCTATAAGGTGACTGGTGCCCTGAGGCACTAATAGAGCTAGAAGGGCCACAATATAGTGCCTGAGGGCAAGGTTAAAGTGAACTGGGCACTCACTCTGGGGCCCTGGGGCAGTCTCCTTAAACTCTAGAAAAATTCCATCAAGGTGTGGTAGATGAGGTGAAAAAGCGGAGAGGAGGAGCTGGACTTGGGCACGAGTCCTATGGCCAACAGGGGGGAGTCACAGCCACCCTTGAGGCCACACCTGCTACAACATGTTAAGTGCCACTGTGGAATTTCAAAGTTGCTCCTTTCAGGCAAGGATTATCTTAAGGTATTATCACTAGGGACCCTGGTTTTCTCTGATAAAAAAAAAAAATACCAATTTTCAATTTAAAAAAAGTATCCTAAAATCTACATTTTTCCATGATTAAAATGAAACACTTCTATATATAGTGGTGTCTCATTTTAATCATGGAAAAGATGTGGATTTGGGTTTACTTTTTTAAAGCAAAAGTTGGGGATTTTTTTTTTTAATCAGAGAAAACCAGGATCCCTGATTATCATGTAATATTCCTTATCTACACATCAGAATGTTCTGCAGACAGAGCATGAGGATTATGCAGTCCTTCAGACTTCAAGGATGCACCGCTCCATGCCACCAAACTCCTCTGCCATGGGGTGATCTATCCCCCATCAAACTCTTCCAATTTCCCAGTAGTGCTGAGTCAGACACAGCCCTGGAACTCTAACTGTCTAGTTCCATGGATCCATCTGGTTGTAACTGGGGAATATGTCACGGCACTCAAATTCCAGAGATCAGAAGTGGATCCGGGATTTTAAACGCAGGACAAAGGAACAGGGACTGGCACTGCAGGAGTATCTGCACCCTCTGCTTTCAGGTTCCTTCCTCCCCTCCTCCCACTAGGACACGCAGACCACACCATGGGAGCAGCAGTTGGGGAATTTTTTAGTCCCCAAAGCAGGTAACAGTCCCCCTCCCCTTGGAGGAACATCTTTACCCATCTCCTTCCCCCTCTTACCCAATCTGCCACTGGCCTAGAGGCAAGGGGAGCTCCAGAGCTGCTCAGGTGGGCTTTGCACGGGCTGGGCTCAGCCTTGAACAGCAGCAGTGGTGGTGGCAGCATCAGCGGGCAAATGGGTTCTTACTCCCCACATGTTCCCTGCCAGCCTCGGAGAATATGTTGGGGAGGGGAAGGGGGGGAGGAACCATGCAGTTTGCAGGATGCACATTTAAAAAAAGCTATGGTTCAGCAAAGTATAAGTTCCTTCATGTTCTGAGATAATTCATAGATTGTAGAGTCAGAAGGGACCACAATGGATCATTGTGTCTGACCCCCTGCCCCTGGCAGGAAAGAGGACCGAGGTCAGATGACCCCAGTCAGGCGACTGTGAAGCCTCCTCTTGAAGACCTCCAAGTTAGGTGATAGTACCACCTCTCCTGGAAGCCCATTCCAGATTCTGGCCACCCTTACTGTAAAAAAATTCTTCCTAATCTCTAACTTAAATCTACTCTCAACTAGTTTGCACCCGTTATTCCTAGTTACTCCCTAGGGCGCTCTGGTAAATAGTGCATCACCAATTCCGTGTTGTCCTCCCTTGATAAACTTATAGACGGATACAAGGTCTCCCCTCAGCCGTCTCTTGTGAAGGCTGAAAAGATCCAGATCTCTCAACCTCCCCTCGTAGCGTCTTTCACTGAGACCACTAATCGTGAGTGGCCCTCCTCTGACACCTCTCCAGATTCTTTGCATCT
>NW_017729032.1:167991515-168014839 GCF_001723915.1 Gavialis gangeticus
GTGTCCCTCAGTCTCTCCTCGTAGGGCCTTGCCTGCAGGCCTCTGACCATACGAGTAGCCCTCCTCTGAGCACTGTCAAGAAGATTCTTTGCATCTCTCTTGAAGTGTGGTGCCCAAAACTGGACTCAGTACTCCAACTGCAGCCTGACCAATGCTGCATAGAGGGGGAGCATCACCCCCCTAGACCTGTTGGTCATACATCTGCTAATACATGACAAGGTGCAATTGGCCTTGTTGATGGCCTCGTTACACTGCCGGCTCAACTATGACTCCAAGATCTCTCTCAGCCTCTGAGCTGCTGAGGAAGTCATCCCCCAACCTATAGGTGTGTTGGAGATTCCTCCTTCCTAGGTGGAGTACCTTACATTTATCTTTGTTGAACTGCATCCTATTTCATTCCGCCCATTGATCCAACCAGTCCAGGTCAGCCTATATCGGCTCCCTGCCCTCTGGTGTGTTAACCTTTCATACATAGTGCTAGCCAGCATAGCACTGCTGAGCCTATAGGGATGTTGCTGGTTTTCCTCCCAAGGTGGAGAACCTTGCATTTTTCAGTGTTAAACACCATCAGATTCTCATCTAACCATTTCCTGAGCCTGTCAAGTTCAGCCTGGATCACCCTCCTGTCCTCAATGTGGATGCTTTACCCCAGAATTTGGTATCATCGGCAAACTTGGCCAGTCTGCTTCTGACTCCAATGTCCACATCATTAATGAAGATATTTGAACAATATAGGTCCAAGGACAGAGCCTTGAGGGACCCCGCTGGTCACAGGGAACCATGACAATTGACTTCCATCAACCACCACCTTCTGGGTTCGACCACGGATCCAATTCCCCAGCCAGTGGATCGTGGTGGACCTGAGGCTGCAGTTGGCCAGTTTTGCCAAGAGGTAATCATGGGATACCAGATCAAAGGCTTTTTGATGACAAGATATACAATCTTCTCTCCCTTGTCCAGGTGATAGGTCACCTGGTCGTAGAAGAAAATGAGATTGGTCAAGCAAGACAAGACCTACCCACAACAAACCCGTGCTGGCTATCCCTCAGGATGTTGCCGTTGGCCAGTCCATTAGGAACGGCCTCTTTGATAATCTTTTCTAACATCTTCCCCGGGATAGAGGTCAGGCTGATGGGCCTGTGGTTTGCTGGATCCACTTTCCTCCCTTTCTTGAAGACAGGCACCAAACTGGCCTTCTTCCAATCTTCGGGCACTTCACCAGAGCGCCAGGAGTTCTCAAAGATCCATGCCAGGGGCTGAGCATGACGGTTGCCAGCTCTTTGAGTACCCTTGGGTGTAAACCATCAGGGCCAGCTGACTTGAAGATATCCAGCTTGTCAAGGTGTTCCTTCACAAAGTCAGCTTCGATGGAGGACAAGGAATCTCCCTCACCCAGGCCTCCCTGACCCACTGTGGGCAGGGGCATCCCATGGGACTGATAAAAATCTGACATAAAGTACGCATTTAGCAAGTTTCCTTTTTCATGGGCATCAGTTGTCAGTTGTCCCATCTGGTTTAGCAGGGGCCCAATGTTGCCCTTGCTTTTCCTCCAGCTCCCCACATATCTAAAAAAGGACTTTTTATTGTCCTTAATATTTGTAGCTAGCTGGAGTTCCAATGCAGCCTTGGCTTTCCTGGTTTGCTCTCTGCAGATCTGGACCAGAGCAGAGTATTCCTCCTTAGTGGTGGTTCCAGTCCTCCATCCTTTGTAGGTCTTCCTTTTAAGATGTAGGAGGTCCGCCAGTTCCCTGGAGAACCAAAGGGGCTGCTGTGCCCTTTTGCTGCCTTTCCTCCGAGACGGGATAGACTTTGCTTGCGCATCCAGGATTGCTCCCTTGAGGAGCAACCACTCGTCCTGAACCCCCCTCCCCTTTGGGTTGTGGCCCTTTAGGGCCTCACTGACAAGCCTCCTTAGTTTGTCAAAAAGTCAGCTTTCCTGAAGTCGAGGACTTCTGTATTACTGACTGACTTGCCAGTTTTATGGCAGATGGTGAAGGTGATCAGCTCATGGTTACTGTTACCCAGCTTCCGTTCGATCATTAGGTCGCTGATTAGGTCGTCCCCGGTTGCCAGTACGAGGATGAGCAGCGCTTTACCTCTCGTCTGCCCATAGATTTTCTGCGTCAGATAGAGGTCAGCCATGCATGAGAGGAAGCTTTGTGACCGCTCGGATTTGGCCAAATGCTCTTCCCACGAGATGTCTGGGTAGTTGAAGCCTCCCATGACAACCACGGACCAGGAGCGTGCAGCCTCAGCCAATTCCCTGGATAATTCCTGGTCAAGCTCTTGACCCTGGGTGAGAGGTATATAGTAGACTCCCACCATTGTGTCCCCCGAGCCATGTTCCCCACAGATTTTAACCCAGAGGGTCTCCAATTGTCCACCCTGGTTGCCAATATCAGCTTGCAGGGACACGTAGCTTTCCTTGACGTAGACAGCTACACCCCCGCCCCTTTTGTCCACTTGATCCCTCCTGTACAGGGTATAGCTGTCTATACCCGTGGTCCAGTCATGGGAGGAGTCCCACCAGGTCTCTGTTATTCCTATGACATCATAGTTATTTGTGCTAAGAAGGACAAGTTGCTCCTACTTATTCATAAAAGGCTATAAGGTTTGTCAGAAAGGATCTACCCGTGATGAACCCATGCTCATTTCCTTTCAGCATCGTTTCCCCTGCTGGGCCTTCACAAATATGCTCTATGATTTTTTCCAGTATTTTCCCAGGGATAGAGATAAGACTGACTGGCCTAAAGTTACCCGACTCATCCCTCCTCCCCTTCTTAAAAATGGGCACCACGTTGGCCCTTTTCCAGTCCTCAGGGACCTGGCCGGAACATCATGAGTGCTCAAACAGCCATACCAGCGACTCAGCTATGATACTGACCAATTCCTTCAGCACCCATAGATGGAGGTCATCTGGGCTGGCTGACTTGTACCCATCCAGCCCTTCCAAGTGCTCTGAAACTAAGTCAGCACTAACCTTTGGCGGTCTGGTGCCTTTTGGACAACAGTCTATGCTCAAGGTGGGGGGAATTGTCTTGGTCAGGACTTAGGAATACTGAAGCAAAGAACTCATTGAAGAGCTCTGCCTTTATCCCTGCGTCAACCAACAACGGACCTGATTTGTCCAGCAGGGGTCCTATATTACTCTGCACTTTCATTTTGTTCGCTATGTATCTGTAGAAGGACTTTTTGTTGTCCTTAATTGTTGGAGCCAGGCTAAACTGACTCCCTGCAATAGCGTGCCAGGGAGGTGTACGTCTCCTTGGTGACTGCCCCCTACTTCCACTGCCTATAAATCTTTCTTTGCCTCCACTCTTTCCTGGAGCTCCCTGTTCAGCCAAGGGAGCTTTTTTATCCCTGTCATGGGGGCACTCGGGTGCCCCGTGCCTAAGTAGGGATTAGGGCCTCTGCTAATTGCCAGGGCAGCTCAGGTGCGGGTTGCTAGAGTAACCAGGTTGGTCAGGTGACCAGAAGGGGGCAGGGCCAGGCCCTTATAAACAGCCAAGCCGGAACCTGGCTAGTCTCTTCTGGCAGCCTGAGGTATAGGAGCTCTGCAGGAGAGCTAAGCCAAGCAGTGCAGCCTGAGAACCCAGAGGGCTGCATGATGGTCAGGGTGAAGAGAAGCCTGACCAGGAGGCAGTGGGCCAGAGAGCCAGGTGGGCCTGGATTTTATGTTGTGGCTGGTAGGCTTATTGTTTTGTTATGGCCGGTAGGATTATTGTTTTGGTATAGCCAGTAGGCCTATTGTTTTGTTACAGCCGGGTGGGCTTATGGTTCTGTTGTGTATATCGATCGGAGGACCGGGTGAGGCTGTAGGGGTATGAGGAGGCCTCATGGGAGCTCCCCAGTAGTCTGGGGGTTCCTGGGTGCCCTGTTTGGGGCACAGCGCAGTGCCGGAAGGCACAGCGGCTTGGCACCAGTGTGGTGCGGGGTGTGGGGTTGAGACCCCAGCCGAAGAGGGCAATACTCGGCCCAATGAGGGCATAGGACCCCGAGAAGGGTCAGGGGGCCAGGCATGGCTGCGTGCCACCTGAGCCCCAGCGCTAGTGAAAGCCCGAGACAGGGCTGGCGTGTAGGCTCGGAGAGAGCCAAGGGCGCGAGTAGCGCGGGACCAGGCTCAGACAGAGCCAAGGGCGCAAGAAGCGCATGGCATAGACCCCAGGGAGGGCCAGCTCGCAAGAGTGAAGCCCGGGGAGGGCTAGCCTAAGATTGGAGCGGCACCGGTTTTGTATAGACGCCCCGGGAAAGGGCGAGCACGTGGTTAAGAGTCCCTGAGAGGGGCAGGCGTGCGAGGGAAGTCTAGAGAGGGGCAGATGTGCGGATCGGCGCCAGGGGCGCGGGACAGAGCCCACAGCAGGGCAAGAGCGCCAGGGGCGCGGGAAACGCGGATAACGCCCGTAGAAGGGGCGAGTACACCTGGGAGCCCCGAGAAGGGCAGGGGCCAGCGTTGGAACCAAAGTAGGGTGGGCGCCGGTGAAGGCCCGAGGCAGGGCTGGCGCCATTAATTATCTGAAGAAGGGTGTGCGAGAGAGGGCAGGACGAGCCCGGAGAGGGCGAGGGACCATCCGAGGTCTTACAGACATAAGAACGTCCGGGACAACTGCGAGGCTTGGGGTGTGCTAAAGGGGAGGTAGGAGGCACGCATAGTCCATAAGGCTGGGGGGGGTGCACCAAGTCACCCATAGATACAAGGAGATCAAGGGCAGCCTCCCATATAAAATTATATAAGATCAAAGATGTGGCGGGCAAGAAAAGAGGGTGCTGCATCTCCTAATTGGCATGGCAAGGGGGCGCTAGCGGGATCACGGCCGCTCCTAGGCCCCAGCCTGTGACAATCCCCTTATCCCCTTTCCTGCAGAGGAGATAGACTCCTTTTGTGCCCCAAGGATAACTCCCCTGAGAAACCTCCAACCCTCCGGGACCCCCTTTTGCTCAATGCTCTTGAGTTCCACCACCTCACTAACTAGGCTTCTAAGTTTACTTAAGTTGGCCCTTCTGAAGTCTAACACTTTAGCCTCACTGGATATTTTACCCACCCTTCGCTGGATAGTGAACTCTACAAGTGATGGTCACTATCTCCCAGGTTACTGTGTACTCGCACATTCCCCACAAGATCATCCCCTGTTGCTAAGACCAGGTCTAGCATTGCTTTCATCTGCAGTGTTTCTTTTTGAAGTTTTTCTCCTCTTTAAAGCACTTGCTTTTTAAGTTAATTTGCTCCCTCCAGTATTTCCTTATATAAGGAAAGAGGTAAAGTTTTCACAGGTAGAGACTGGCTTCTTCCTCACTTACATGCCCCAGGGAGGCACACACACTGTAAAGACACTTCCTCTATCACAACCTTCCTCAACTCGCTCAACACATCCTTCAAAACCAGCAATGCTAACCCATATTTGCCTTTCCCCTCCCCAAGTATCAAAACCTTAGAACACTGGCTCATACACCTCACTGACCCCCATGAGCCTTCCTGTCCTGCCCCGCCTTGTAACCTAACCCCAACCCCCCTGCCTTCCCCCCACAACTGCTGGCGTGGAGCTCTCAGAAAATAACATATTCTAGGAGGTAGCTAACAGAGACCAGACAAAAATCACATTCAAGAAGGACTTGCGAGAGGGAACTCAGAGGATACTATATTTTCAGAATGAGAATGATAGCATAGTTGTGACTTATGTAACCAAATGTACGAAACACAGTTTGCACTATGACTTTGTTAAGTTTCTTAAATACGTTAAGGGGGGGAAAAAGCAGCCTTGTTAGAGAAAACCATAAAATGGTCCCACTGCTTATGAAACCTCTCATAAGCAGCACAATGCATCTCTGATTTAGTTAGTCTACCCTGCCCTCTGCCTTACTTCGCACTAAGAAAGAGGCTTTTTATCACCATCTTCTTTTCTTCCTCCTCATTTACGGTCTTAGCAAATTTACCTTCCCCTTGCCTGATTTAAAAAAAAATCCCATCAGTTTCAGAAGGACACAAATCCCAGCTAACAATGCACATCCATGGAACACAGAAGAACTGGTTCTGTCTAGCTCCCAGAAACTCAGCAGCACAAAGAGAATTATGAATTAGCCAATAAGTAGAAGTTTGTTGAATCAAATGTATATATATGCAGGCTGAAGAGAGGGAATCTAGGTGGGAATCCAAGCGGGGCCCCCTGTTGGCCCTCCCATGCAAACATGTTCATAAGAAATGGTGTTTCACTGTAATGGGAAGCTTGATAGGCACTGAGATAAGTGTGCATCTTGACTGTACTTAGCCCTAAAACACAAAAAGCCTGAGGCTGAATTGATTCAATCTTCCCAGGTTAGTCTAAGGTGTGTAGACTGAATGTGTGTTCAGTTGCTTATCAGTTCACTTTTTATTCTGGAAATGCAACCACATCGCTGCATTGATCCAGGCCAGAAGCCAAGGAGTGCTAGAGCATTCCTCCCTGCAGGGCTGGAGCAGACAGCTTGGGCCAAAAATAACCCACTGATGCTGCAAGGGGAGATTTGGGGGTAGGCACAAAGCATCCTGGGATGCTGAGGGACTGCGAATTAACTTAAATCTGGAAGGAAGTTCAATAAACCGATTTAACCTAAATCGGTTAAGTCTGATACTACATTTATCCAGGTTTACATTAAACCAGTTTTGGCCATTTTGAAAGTGGTTTGTGTACTGTGTTACATATTTGAACCAGTTTCTGATCACTTATATCAGTTTATGTGTAATTTCTGCCCTTAGCCTGGGTGTTAACAATAAAAACTGAGCCATCGGTCTGTCTCCTGCCTTTTTTTTTTTTAATTAGTAGCCAACATACCAGGCAACTCCAATCCAGTTACAACCCCCACAAGCTCACTAAAGTCATCTGTCCTTTGTAAACATTTGGGAATCAGCGCTGTAATTTCTCAACATACACAGAGTATATCTTCAGCCTGGTAAAGACTGACCAGAAATTGAGCAAATGTCAATCAATGCAAAATGAAAAGTATACAAATCTCTGTAGGAGTGAGATTCTAAATGGATTAGCAAAGGGAACACAATTTCAAAGAGAATATCAAAAGAAAATAAGTGTAACATTGCGTAGGCAACTGTAGAGCTCAGTCCTTAGGGTCATAGAGGAATTTGTCATTTATAGCTTCCAAATAGTAATTATACCTCCTGAAGTAAAAATTGACAATTGCTCTATGGAAAGATAAAATTAAGGTGCTAAGGAAGGCAGTCAAGACTGAAATGTGTGAAGTAACCAGTTAGCATAGGTCCTGATCCCCTATTCTGGGGGAAAGGTGGGCACAGGATACAGACACACTTTCCTAGTGATGCTGAAGTGTCATTTCTAGACAGTAATAAGGAGCTGGCTGGCTGCCAGTAACTTGTATTTCACCAGAAGGAGCAGCTGTCACTCTATATACAAGACAGAAATAGACTGCTTGAATCACATGGCTGACTGTGTCAGTTGGTGAAGCCCAGGCTTTAGCCTGAAGACAGTAACGCTGAAGTAGGAAGCGGAATTTGGTTTGTCTGATGAGAATGTCACTCAAACCAAGAATGTGTTTACAGAATGAGTCTGAAGCCATGGCAGAGGAAAAAGATCCAAAGAAGAGTTGGAAGGGAAGTCCACATCAAGCCAGCAGTGATTGGGACCAGCAGTTCAAGCAAAAAGAATCAGAAATCTGCCTTAAATGAGCTGACAGAGTAGACAAGCATGAATTAGTATAGCAAGGGTTTTATTCTTATCCTGTGCAGTGGGACACAAGAGGGTGACTTCTGCAACTACTGAATAAGTAGAAAGAATGATAATGTGCATATTTAAGTATTGGAAACTGGGGACATTTTATTGTTGCTGGAAAATGTGCATGTGTAACTTCCCATAAGGGTCTCCTCCTAGTATTCCTTCCCACACTGAGCAAAGCCAAGCTAAGGGAGCTTGCCCATCCCCAGCAGGGAGCCCAGAACAAGGACAACATATTTCCCTGCACCAAGCACAAAAGGGATTTTCCTCTCCTTTCCCACATGGAGCAAAGCATAGTGTGAGGGGGATTGTACACCCTTACAATAGGGAGCTGATCTATGCTCAGTGGCACAAATGGGATAAGTATACTGGTTAATATTCCCATATAATCAAGTCCTTAGACATTTTGAACTAAACTGTTTATTCCAGCTGTACTCACAAAAGGGACTACCTGCATAATTTCATGTCAATGTAAGGATTACATCCCAGATCTCAGTCTGCAAATTGCTGGTCTACACAAAGACTACAGGTGACACTAGGCCCTTTTTTCCACAAATACCATCACTACAGGTGAGGAGCTCATTGTCAGCAATCACAGAAGAACGTAGAAAATCCTGCCCAGTCAACTGATATGATGCATAATAGTAAAAAGGCAGAGGTGACAATATATAAACTAAGCAATGATCCACCAAAGGTCAACCCTAACAACTATGTAACTATGAAACATCATTATATCACCACTAACCAAACTATCAACCAGATGCTTCTCAATGGAAAAAGCCCAAAGACTATAAACAAACAGAAAAAAACCCTGGATGCTGGGGGCAGCAGTCAGCTGATCAGCATTTCCAGCTTCAGGAGAGCATGGGAGTCTAGGGCTCTTACATGCTCCCAAAGCTGAGAGCCCAGATCAGCCTGGTCACAAGTGTAATTTCAGAAGTGACAGGAACTAGCCACAATGTTCTTACGCATACTTTGCATCAGAACACGGTACTTATTTCCTTGTTTTATCATACCATTAATTGCATTAGTATGTAGCTGAGTTACTACATGAGGCGTGATCAAGCAGTTAATCACATCTTAAGTGGGATATCTGCCAGGAGCCTAAAATGCACTTAAGAGCTTAACCCAACAAAGTTTGAAAATTTGTATTTCTATGAGGAGAGAAAACAAACAGTGGCTTTATCAAACAAAGTATATAGGTGAGAAGGAAAGAAACACTGAAATAGAAGGCTCAAACTACATATAATACAAGAAAAGAATACAGCCATATGACTGAAATGAGACAAACTTTAAAGAGAAAATTATTATACTATAGTGATATCATTTTAAATTGCATTTCCATTTGATTTTGTTTGTCTGGCTTGATCCCAAACTGATCCCCACTCTTGGCAACGTCATCAATTGATTCCAGTGGCACTTATGAAAATGATGGATACTCAGTATATAATAGACAGGTAACTAAGTTCAGATGTGGTATTGAAAAAACAACTTAGCAGTCCTGAAAACAGTTTGTAAATCTCTCCCAGACAGATAGCAATAGTGATGCTTGGCACTACTGTTATCTTTACATCTGTGTCAAAGTTCTGCTTGTTAAAAGACATTAGTTTTCATGTGTAAAGACACAGTTATTTGTAGTTATTAGCTTGCTTTACTGTATAACAGATGAGCTGTTTAGCCTCAAGAGCTCATGCAGAATATTAGAAATACTGAAACACAATAATGATCTAAGCCCCTTTAAAAAAATAAGAACACGTGTACAGAACATCAGGATACTCTCTTGCATGTTCTTTCTCTTGAAATAAGTAGGATGAAAATGGAGAATGCCAATATGGTACATTGCCATGACCTAGAGAGAGAAAATGATTTTAAAAGACTTCCAGTTTATAGCCTAAGAAGATTAATTTCTGCACTCAAGCGATAATAGAGAACAATTTACAGGGGACTGAATTTCACTTGAATTGGCGCTTTTTGCTATGATGCAGAAGAAATATTAAACTATGTTAATGGCTCATTCATGTTAAAAAATAAAATATAATGTGCATATAAGCAAGTTCTATGGAAGAATTCCTATCAGTATTGTTACAATCACCTCCCAAGCAACTTACACTTGGAAGAAAAAGAAAACGGTAAACTTTAAAGGTATGGACAGGCATGCATCTGAAGCACTAAGAATTTCTGGGAATTTCGTAGCACTGCAAAAATATGGCACGGTACACATGTGCAGTTGTTCATGTGATGAGTTGTCCAGAGCACTTCAGGGCACACGGAGAGCATACATTGTTAATGGTCCACAGCCACAGGACCTGTGCGCTGAGATCCCAGAGTGCTTTGTGTACATCTCCAGAGGCTCCCAAGGACAGCTGGGCACAGAGCAGAGCACCTGTGCTATGGCTGGCTGCCCAGAGACTGTGCTCACCCCGGGTTCTTCCTCTTCCCCAGGAACTCCTCTCTCCCTTGGCCTAGGAGAGCAGAGGTATGGATCCCCTGGTCCATTTTTACTCCCAAAAGATCATTGACAAAGACCCCAGTTTTCTCTGATAAAAAAAAAAATCCTCAATTTTCAGGTTAAAAAAAAGTAACCCAAAATCCACTTTTTTCTGTGATCAAAATAAAACACCAGTAATACTTATATGTGTATATACATACACACAGACACACACATATATATAATGGTGTTTCGTTTTGATCATGGGAAAATGTGGATTTTGGATTACTTTTTTTAACCTGAAAAAAAAAGTTGATGGGGGGGGCAGTGATATCAGAGAAAACCAGGAGCCCTGCTCACCAGTCATTCTCCCAGCCTAGAGTGGAACCCTGAGGCTTCTGATGAACTCCCTCCAGGGGTGGTGCAATCACCTACCCTGGAAGTCTTCAAAAGGAGACTGGACAGTCACCTCGCTGGGGTCACCTGACCCCAGTTGTCTTTCCTGCCTAGTGCAGGGGGGCTGGGCCCGAGGATCTTGCAAGGTCTCTTCTAGCTCCTTACAATCTATGAATCTATGATCCAGGTACATAGTGTATACCTGCGAGCAGAATCAATGTCTACCACTGCTTCTTCAGCATGTTTGTTCAGCTCCTGCTAAGCAGCAGCCTGGGAATCTCCTTTTGGTACTCCTAGATCCTCTGCAGTACTTGGATCTTTGGGTGGCAGCTGTGGCTAGGAATTCTTTTCACCAGCTCCATCTAGCGAGAAAGCGATAGTCAGAAGGCTGTATATAACCTCAAGGTCAGACTATTGCATAGAGCTATTCTTGAAAACCATCCATAAGTTTCAGATAGTGCACAATGCAGTAGTTTGCCTTGTGAAAGGGGTGCGTTTCTAGAAGCACATAATCCTGGGGTTCCAGAGTCTGCATTGGATCCCAATAGCTTTTCGGGCACAATTCACAATTCTGGATTTGATCTATAATGCCCTTAATGACCCTAAAATACCATCAATACACAAAGTCTGCTTGGCAAAAATACATGGGAGGTCATTCTCCTCAGTTGCTTTTTGGCTGTAGAACTTCCTCCCTCTTGAGACTCACCAAAACCCTGTTTTAAGTTATTTCATTTTCTTATTGTAAGCAGCAATGAATATTTGGTAGAAAAGATGGCATATGAGGAAGACAGAAAGGAAGGAAATGAATGGTTATGCAGGTACAACCAAGGTCCTAGCCACACCTGTCCTCAAGCTCTGTTCCCCATTTGCCAGCCCCCACCAACTACCTGGTCAATGAAAATGATGCCATGACAGACACCACGCTGTCCCAAGCTACTTACAGACCTGCTCTGGGGCATATGACACAAGCACTGATTGCTGGGAGCACATCATGTTGAGGACCTGGGAGGAATAGTTGAAGCAGAACTTCAGGATATGCCAGGCTACCTTCACAGAGATATCCACTGAATTGATTTCATAGACATTAGGGCTGGAAGGGACCTCGGAAGATCATCGAGTCCAGCCCCCCGCCCAAAGGGCAGGAAGTCAGCTGGGGTCATAGGATCCCAGCAAGATAAGCATCCAATTTGCTCCTGAAGGTAGGTGCTTGAACCACCTCCGATGGCAGGCTGTTCCAGACCTTGGGGGCTCGGACAGTAAAGAAATTCTTCCTTATGTCCAGCCTGAAACAGTCTTGCAGTAGTTTATAACCGTTTGACCTCCTCATCCCCTGGGGCGCTCTGATGAACAAACATTCCCCCAGGTACTGGTGGTCACCCCTGATAAACTTATAGGTGGCCATCAGATCACCCCTGAGCCTGCGCTTTTCCAGGCTAAAGACCCCCATGGCTCTCAGCCTGTCATTGTAAGGTCTATTTTCCTGATTGCCCCTACACTTGTGGGATAGGCCATCAGCAGAAAAGCACCCTTCATAATAGAGAGGCAAGGTGCCATCTCCATAAAGAAGCTTGAAACTGGTCTGCCACAAACTCAATTTGGACAACATTGGGAGTAGCAGTGGGAGAGACAGTGCTGGGAGGTACCAGCAGGTGCTAGCACTGTACATCATCTGCTTTGCAAACCTGCAGGAAGTCATGAGCAAGGGGAACGCACTGCCAACTTTGCAGAGGCTTTTCTACTTAAGCATAACATATTGTCCTAGCAGATCTGGTGGTGCCATCCCCAACTCCAGGCCTTGCAAGAACATAAAGACGTGTACTTTTCATGTCATACATGTACTTACAGCAAGGAGATGTGCATGTATTTTTCATGCACATCTCCTGGCTGTAAGTTCTCTACAGTGTGGTGTGAGCTTACCTCGCCAGCGTGGGTGGGACGTCTCCTTGAGGGATGACTCAGCTTTATTATCTGACTATTTCCAGTCGGGGTCTGAGACTGAATCAGCCCTGGTTAGGCCTTGGCTCATTACACTGTACAACATACAGTACACAAAGCCACCCACAGCACAGCCCTTGGCAAACAATGCTTAACAGAACTCTGCTTTAGTTTCAGGAGTGGTATTTAACAGTCCTTTCTGCTCCATCCATGGCCTTTAACAATTACAGCAGCCCTAAGCCAAGCTCAGCCAACCTTTGAGTACTTACAATCAGAATCAACTACCCACACGTTCTTGCTCAATGCCCTTGCTGGGCTTGTACGTAAAACCAGAGATGCCAATATGACACAGCTATTTGTAATGCACAACAGGTTTAGAGGGGGGCGATTCATGCTGTGTTTTTGGATGATGGAGAAGGACTAGTTTTGAGTAAAGCTGCTGGATTTGAGAATCTATCGGCAGCCAACTCCAATTGGGCAGTACTCTCGGAACATCTCAAAATCCCTTTTAAGTGGATTGGGAAGGATTTTATTTTGCTCATGAACAAATGCAGCCCTGAGCAACAGGGCCATGTGTGCACTCAGCTTTGACTCCCTGGGCCAGTAGAGTTCACTGTCAGTCACAGACAGATTCCCTTGAGCCAGGGGAGGGCGGTGAGTAGCAAAGCCTTCTGGGATGCTGGAGGACCAAACTATGTAAGGTAGCATACAACACCTAGTGCAATGTGTTACTCTAAAAGAATTAAACATGGGGCTAGAAATTGTTGCACTGCTAAAAGTGCTGTTAGAAAAAAGTAACATTTTGTGGCATATTGTTCTTCTTGCTACAAAGCAGTTTAATGGCTTTACACTCACTCTTGATAATGCTAAAAGGCATATTTAACACTACAAATATAATGCCTGCCCAAGATCTTACTCTTTATCGGTACATGATAAAGAAAGCAAACGTGAGACATATACATGTATAATAATCTCATTACACTGGAGATCTGAGTAATAATCTCTTTACAGTACTCAGGTAGCATGAGTGAGTTACTTCCTTCTGTGCTCTCGAAACAACTATAATTCCTTCTTTAGAGCTGTTCTTTCCTAGACTGGCACATATTCAATCTACAAACAGATCATCTTACGACACCTACTCTCTTCTTAAAAGGGCAGTCCTCAAGCCAGAAGTGGCTACCAACAAAAATAATAAATCACAATATTTGCATTGTTTTACTTTATGTTAAACTAGATTTAGTCGGAATTGAAACATAGCTTTTAAAGTATGTGTGGAACAGTTGCTTAAGAACTTACAGTGATGGATATCATAGAAAACTCTTCTAGGAAGATAAATAGCTACAAAGACAACTTTCAAAGTGTGCATGCTTACTTTAGCAAGTCCAACTATGCAGATACCTATGGTTCCTTCTTTTGGAAATTGCTGACCAGTGAAGAATACAGGACCCCACACCAGCTTTCTTAAAACAAAATACTGTTTAAAATTATTCAGTGAAGTAAAACGTGGCATACAGAAAGGGGATTTTAAAATAATAAAACAGTTTACATTCATGAATACCTTACCTCAAGTTCTAACATACCAGTCTTACCTTGGACACTTTAAACTAGGGGTGTGCAAAATGTGGTCCACAGGCTGGATGAGGCACACCAGGCCATTCTATCCGGCCCGCAGGGACCCTAAAAAATTTAGAAAATTAATATTTATCTGCCCCGGCTGCCTGTCATATCATGCGGCCCTTGACTCCTTGCCAAAACTCAGTAAGTGGCCCTCCGCCTGAAATAACTGCCCGCCCCTGCTTTAAACAGTGGAGGGGGCCATAAAAGTTCTAGGCTAGAACTTCAGGAATTCCACCCTAGAACAGACTTTTGAAACTAGTTGCTTCATGTTTTGTTTGCAGCTGAAGCTTTAAAACAGGGAACTATATTTTTCAAGGAAGATTAGCTTCCAAGTCAATGGAGATAACTGAGAAAACCTCTGAAAAATCCAGCCGTACATTTGTGTGCTGAATAACAGGCTACAGATACATAGTTTCAGGCAGCCAGTTGAAAAAATTTCAGTCATACTTATTTTAAATGTTGTCTCATGAAAATGTGTATGGCATTTAAAAACGCATACATAATTTATTTCTTCAGCTTCCATTTGCACTACATACACAAAAGACGCGTTCCTTTTTTAAAACAATTAAAATTAACTTAGTACTGGAAGTTTCATAAAAAACTTGAGGGTCAGACACTGATCTCGCTAATTCTAGTTTTATACCAATAACAATTTTGTCTATTCTTTTTCAAAACATAAATAGGAATACAGTATATACATACAAAAACCAGAGAATCCCCTGAGTCTTTATCAGGGGATTTCTCCTCCAACCTGCACCGCAAAATTAAACAGCTAACGAGCTGTTCCTGACCATTTAGAAGCCAAAACTTGTCTGTTGGTTCTAACCCTAAGAGTCACCACTCATTGGACTCCTGCTTTCAGAATTTCACAGTTCCCTGCTTAGCATATATGCACTCCAAAAACCATGCTAAAGTTGTGACAAACCCCAAAATAATTTAAGGACTGAAACATATCACATCTTCTGAAAATTAGTTATAAGTGTGCATGCATTAAGACAGTGGTGTCATACTGTGCCTCTGCACTGGAAGATATACAGCACACAAAACCCTAAGGTTCTCTTAATGCAAATGCTTATGTTATGCTGCCTTCAATTTTATAAAGGAAACCATGGTACTGTTTAAAGATAAATTACTGAAAAATAACTTGTTTTAATCTGAAGGATTCTTCATAAATTGTGGATAAGGGAAGGGGAAAATTAGTCTTAATCCAGTTGGTACACGCTCTTCACAGAATCACAGCTCAGTATATACATGATACTGCAACTTAAATTTGATTTTTATGTTAACAAATCCAGGAAGCGACACAGTATTTAGCTGTAATTGCACTTAAAAACAGATGAATTTAATAACAGTGAAGAGCAGGTTTAATACCTGGAGTGCCCAAAGCTTGGCAAGCTCAGGTCCAAGAACTTGGGATCCCTTATAATTAATTTCCCAGCATGCTGCACAGCTCACATCCTAGGGCAAAACTAATGCTGCTTCACTGTGTAAGCCCCAGGAGTTTGGGAGATTAAACAAGACTCAGAAGACAAATTAATTTCAGTCCTTACTATATAACGAAGACAGAGTCTAAAGTGTTATCAAAATGTTATCCTAAATAGAGACAGGATGGTGACCCACCAAAATGCTTTCAGTTACTAAAATGTTGCTCACAGCTAAGAGAGCAATGCTGAAAGTACATATGCATAGAGAGACCAGTTAAAAGTCAACTGGATCAGGAATCAAAAAATCAACTGGATCAGTATAAAATCATTCCATATGCATACGTATTTATAGGCTCAAGGCCTACGTTTTTAGGGTGGTGGGCCAATCAGACTTTCTCTCTCAAAGCAGTGGGACCCAACCTTTTGGGCTCCAGGCCAATGAGTGGTGCAGTATCAGTCCACAGTCAGTGGGCCTGAGCCAGTGCAGGCACAATGTGACATGTGGCCTCAGTTCTGTATATGCTGGACTGGGTCCCCTGTCCCAGTCCTAGCCCTGCACGTTACATCAAGGCAGCTACCCTGTACATGCCATACTGGGCTCACTGCCCCAACCCCCATTAGTGCCACCCTAGCCCCAAACATGTTGAACTAGCCCTGCTGCCCTGGCTTCAGTTCCATGCATGCTGGTTTAGGCCTGCCACCCTGGCCTCACAAACCAGATGGATCTAGTGAATAAAGCCACAACACCTAGCCTCTGGGCTTGAAATCTGGCAGCAGGGGAACAGTAGCAGCATTAATTACCACCACTCTCTGGCACCACATTTCTAGACCTGTGGGGAACCCCAGGGGCCAGATGACACGGTTCTGTGGGCTGGAGGCTAAGCAACAAACAGTGCCTTAGAGGAGTATCATATGTGATCAAAGGTTGTAAAATGACAATCCACTGAATTCATAAATAAGTAACAGCTAAACAGAAAATGGATTATAACTCCCCCTCAAATATTTCCTTTGAAAACTGCAATCCCAAGAGTCCATTTTAGACAAATAAGCATCCCCATCAGAATGTCAACATTAAAACTGCTAAGGAACTTCATGTCTAGAGATGGACATTTCCCCTGTAATCCATGCATTCTGGCCTCTAGACCCTCCCTCTCCCCTGCACCATAACCAGAATTTTGTTTGGGGTTTTTTTTTAGGAAAATTTTTCATGTTTCAAGCCAAATCAGTCAAAACAATTCCAAATCCATGAGTCATTCAAGAACCATATGTAGCCCTACTACCAGCAAACATCCTCCACCCTAACCTGGGCCTTTTAGATGTTCCCAGATAATTTGGTGGGCATCCTATGTGCAGGCCCAAGGCCAAAGGCTTGGGTTTTGGATGCCCCCAGGTTTTGCTTGCCCTCAGCACTACGGCCACAGGAGCAAGATAGGGAGGAGTCTCCCAGTTCCATAAAGTGGGTGTAAACTTGCAGGAGTGGGCAAAATGCGGCCCACCAGGCAATTCTATCCGGCCTGCAGGGCCCCTAAAACATTTAGAAAAATCAACATTTATCTTTCCTTTGCTACCTGTCATGTGGCCCTCAATGGCTTGCCAAAACTCAGTAAGCAGCCCTCTGCCCAAAATAACTGCCCACCTCTGGGCCATAAAGCCAAGATCTTCCCACTGAAAATGAAAGTGGAAGGGTAACTATACATTACCTCCACCCATGCCAGAACAGTGGCTATCCTCTGTCCCTGGTTAAACCAACACGGTGATCATGGTATTTCCCCTGCACCGTAACCAGAATCGAGGCGATCCCAGTTTGGGGAAGGCAGAGGAAGCAGCAGCAGCGGAGGAAGTCTCCCCAAGGCCAGGGGACATAGGCGACTGGTAGGAGGGGCGCTGGGGAGCATGTGCCCTCCCTGACAGGGTTGTCTCCGCTGCCCACGCCACCAGTGGCATCAGCAGGAGTTTGCTGGCTCTGCCCCCAGTACCCCTGCCAACAGCTTCTGCGGGTGCCCCCCAGACTCAGGAGACACCAATTACCCATACCAGGGGAAGTACCAAAAGCTATGCCTGACTCCCCTTCCTCCCAGCCTCTGCACCCAGGAGCCCCAGCCTGGAAGATCTTTGGGGCACATTTCCTTCAGGAGAGGGGTGATTTCTACCCACAAAGTGGCACTATGTCCAGGGAGCATGAATGCCACGTGCCCCTGCAGGCTGGGGGGGAGCAGCATGGCGAGGTCCCGCAGGCAGCGGTGGCGCTGTCAGTGGAGGGAGCATGGCGGCAGTGAGCTTCTGTCAGCGGGGGGGGGGGCACACCCACAGACACTGCCAGCAGTGTTGGCCAGTGGCGACTGGGGACTGCCCGCAGACACTGCCAGCTGTGTTGGTGGCGGGGAGGAGGCAGGGGGCAAGCGGGCATTGCCAGCCAGCAGCAACTGGGGACCATCCACAGAGTGGGTGGGAAGCTGTGCCTGCCTGCCTGCAGGTTCAGTCAGCAGTGTCGGTGGCACCTTTTCGCAGGGGGTGCACCGCCAAGCTCAGGGGGTGCACGTGCACCCCCTACGCGTCGCCAATGCCAGGGAGCATGTCAAGGCCAGCGCGGGGCAAGTGAACCACAAGACGACTAAACTGCAGCAGATAAACCCCCTCCGCCGAAGATAAATAAAAGCCTCCCCGCTGCCCAGCCTCTACGCCCGAACGCAGACAGGGGAGCGGACTCTTCAAGGAAAGGCGGGAACGGGGCACCTCGCCCGGCCTGTGCAGCACGGGCCAGGCGGGGAGGAGGAATAGGAGGAGGAGCCGGGCCAGGGCAGTGCAGTGCAGCCGCCCTGGGGAGCCCCCAGCCAAGCCAAGCCGCGCTGCAACAGCACGTCCCCCCCACACCCCGGCCCGGCCGGCTACACACCCAGCAGGAGCCCGTCCATATCAAAGAGCAGGTGGGTGGCGGGCGCGGGACGGCGGGAAGCGGCCATGGTGCGGCAGAGGCGGCGCAGGCGTCCAGTGCATCCTGGGAGGGGAGAGCGGGGCCGGGGCGGGGCCGGGGGAGCTCCCCTCGCCCCACCTCCGCTGCCGGACTGGGGCGGTGTGCGCCCTGGCGACCCGCAGGGGGTGGACCCGACCCTTTGCCTTCGCCCGCCGCCTCCGGAGCAGGCCCGGCAGGGCGAGGCCGCGCAGCCCAAGCCCTGCCTGAGGATATGGAAGGAGGGAAGGGAAGTGAAAGGAAGCTGGAGGCAAAGGCAGCCCAGGCTCTTTGGGGAAGGAAGGGTAGTATCTTTTTATTAGACCCACTCAGTCGTTTGGAAACTTGGCTCATATCCTGTACAGCCAAAGAGTTTTGTCTGCCTGCGCCCTTACACCGACGCTTCCCAAGCTTTTCCAGCCTCAGGCACGCTTGGGTTAATACCAGCTTCCCCCCATCTGGCACACCTGTTAAGGCCTTCCCCAGCCTTGTAGCTGTTGTAGCTCATTGCCACAGCAAAAAACGCAGCACGCCTGTTTATTGCTGATGGCACGCTGGTTGGGAAACACTGCCTTGGACCAACAGGTAGAGTGGCTAGCATAGAGGACAGTCCGGTTGTCCTCTATCCTCTATTGATACGAAACCCAACACCTTTATGTCTTCTATTTTTCTCTTCAAAATAGAGGACATAAAGGCATGCAGTTTCATATCTATTCTCTTTGTATTTGAAGAGAAAAACAGGACATCAAGGTGTGGGGTTTCATGTCAATAGAGGACAGAGTAGCAGAAAACAATGTCCTCTATGATGGCCAGCTTACCAACAGGGCTGCAGCCGGCACCCCCAAAAACTAGAGGCAAAGAGGTGCTTGAGATGCTATTGCGGGGTATCATAAGCTGCCTGGGAAGCTGAGACTCATGCTGAGAAGGAGATGAACTTCAACCCTGAGGCAGGGGACTTCATTTCAGTGAGGATGAAATTTAACCACGGACTTCATCTCGGTGGGGATGAAGTTTAACCCTGAGGCAGGATGGACTTCATCTCGGTGAGGATGAAATTTAACCACCCACTTCATCTTGGTGGGGCTGATGTGTAACCACAAACTTCATCTCTGTGGGGATGAAGTTTAACCCTGAGGCTGGGGCAACTTCATCTTGGTGGGGATGAAATTTAACTGCCAGCTTCATTTCGGCAGGGATGAAGTTTAACCCTGAGGCAGGATGGGCTTCATCTCAGTGAGATGAAATTTAACCGCCAGCTTCATTTTAGTGGTGATGAAGTTTAACCCTGAGGCAAGGCGGACTTCATCTTGGTGGGGATGATGTTTAACCACCAACTTCATCTCTGTGGGAATGAGGTTTAACCTTCAGGCGGGATCTACTTCATCTCGGTGGAGATGAAATTTAGCCCTGAGGCTGGGGAACTTCATCTGGGTGGGGATGAAATTTAACTGTCAACGTCATCTTGGTGGGGATGAAGTTTAACCCTGCGGCAGGGTGGACTTCATCTCAGTGAAGATGAAATTTAACCACCAGCTTCATCTCACTGGGGATGAACTTTAACCCTGAGGCAGGGGACTTCATTTCAGTGGGGATGAAATTTAACTGCATACTTCATCTCAGTGGGGATGAAGTTTAACCATCCAGTTCATTTTGGTGGGGATGATGTTTAACCCTGAGGCAGAGTGGACTTCATCTTGGTGAGGATGAAATTTAACCACCCACTTCATCTTAGTGGGGATGAAGTTTAACCGCCAGCTTCATCTCAGTGGTGATGATGTGTAATCACCAACTTCATCTTTGTGAGGATGAAGTTTAACCTTGAGGCAGGACCTACTTCATCTCAGTGGAGATGAAATTTAACCCTGAGGCAGGGTGGACTTCATCTCAGTGAAGATTAAATTTAACTGCAGACTTCATCTTGGTGTGGACGAAGTTTAACCCTAAGGCAGGACCCACTTCATTTCAGTGGGGATAAAGTTTAACCCTGAGGCAGGGCCAAACAGTGTAGTAGTCAAGTACAGCACACAGATGAATGCTTCTGTTCTTGGAGGTGTTGCTTGTAGCCATGTTGGTCTAAAGATACAGGTAGGCAAGGTTTTTTGGGCAAATATATCTTTTATTGGACCAACTAAATAGTTGGAAAAATTGTTCTTTGCGAGTTTTCAGACACAAACAGAGATAGAGAGAGTCTGCTGTTGTTTTGTGTTCTGGATGGAATAGAAGCCAGTATGCAAAATGTAGGTTTGTGAACTCTTGGAGCTCTCAAACCAGGATGCAGAGGTGGTTTTTAATACCATCTCCCACAGTGTTATGGGAATGTGATAGCAGCCTTTAACTACCTGAAGCCTGGTTCCAAAGAGGATGGAGCTAGATTGTTCTCAGAGGTGGCAGATGACGAGATGAGGAGCAATGGTCTCAACTTGCAGCAAGGGAAATTTAGTTTGGATATTAGGAAAAAAAAATCTCACTAGGAGAGTGGTGAAGCACTGGAATGGGTTACCCAGAGAGGTGGTGGAATCTGCATCCTTGGAAGTTTATAATGCCTGGCTTGACAAAGCCCTGGCTGGGATGATCCAGTTGGGGATGGTCCTGCTCTGAGAATGGGGTTGGACTAGATGACCAGCTGAGGTCCCTTCCAACCCTCATTTTCTGTGATTCTAAGAAAGCAGAAACACTTTCCTGCCCAGAACAGGACAGGTCCCACCTAGCCCCAGTATCTGCTTTCTGGGCAGGAAAGCTTTTCTGCTTTTTTAGAATGATAGAAAATTAGGGTTGGTTTTCTATCCACTGAAAAAGGGGGTTGGGATGTACCATAGAACAGGTGGACACAGTGGTCGTGGGAAAGAAAAGCAGTGTAAGACTGTTAAAGGAAGAAGCACAGAAGCTGGATAACTTTTATCATCAGAAACTTAAAGAAGCTAAGGAGGTGGAGGGAAGAAATGTGCAAATGAGCGGGAATTGTTCTCCAGGACTGGCTCTTGTGGCTGTGAGGTCCGCAGCTAACGAAGCTCACAGCAGAGACAGCAGTGAGAACACTGTGAGCCTTGTGGGCTGTAGGGCTCACAGCTGGGGCAGTGGGGAGAACCACTGTGAGCCCCACACTGCAACCTTCTCCCTGCTGCCCCACTGTGGGCCCTGCAGCCAATGATGCCGTCCCCGCTGCGGGCCCTGTAGTCAACGAAGCTTGCAGCTGTGGCAGTATTCTCACCACTGAAAGCCCTATAGCTGACAAGGTTGACAGTGGGGGCAGTGCCAGGAATACTGCTGCCATTGCTAGCCTTGTCAACTCTGGGGCTGGCAGAAGGTGCTGCACCCCTGTGGCCAAGAGCCCCTCAGTTGACGGGGCTCCCAGCCATAAGGGAGCACTTGGCCACATAATCAATTAATCAACTAGCTACAATGTTACTTCACTTTTTTTGGGAACAGTTTTGTAGCTTATTGCTTATTTTATCACACCATTAATTGGTTGAGCATGTAGGGGGATTTAAGGCATGATTAGCTGCAAAGCCTTAACCACATACTTAACTTTATGTATTTATAGTCCTGCTGACTTAAATGACATATATCTAAATATATGCATACAGCTAATTATTTCCAGGTTTAGAGCATTACTTAGTTGGGCTACACCTGGATGTTTCGTTTATATGTTATTTATTTATTTGGCAATAACTTCCTGTGAAGAACATCTGAGAAGTAGATATTCTTACATCCCCAAAAAGAACTACCTCCTTCTCTTCCTTCTTCCTTTGTCATAGACTAGATGTTTTTTCCAAAATCGTGCACAAGTGAATGACTTTCCATTGCTGCAGTGAGGTTGTCCTATGTACAGGTCTTACCAAGAAGTCGCCAAATGAGCAGGTACTCCATTGTCTGGGTCCGGGAATCGCTATACTGACCAGTCTGTATCAGCCCCTCTGGGAAGGTCTTTCAGGTCCATTTCAGGGCATCTGATTTCATATACTCTTTCCTTCCATAACCTCAGTTGCTCCCTGTCGGCTGCTGTGTCCAAGGGCACAATAGTGGTCACAAAACACTTTTGTTCTGTAAGCCATTTGGTTTACTTCTGTGTGACCATAGAGTGGATGCCTAGGGTCTTCCATCTATCGTGATCTTTCTTTTTGGCTCGCTACCTTTCTTCTAATATCAGGCGGTGGAATGCAAGCCTGTAAGTACAGGCTATCCTTTGGGATTGGCTTTAGACATCCTGATATTTTACAACAGCTGTCGTTTAGAACTGTTTCTAGTTTCTTGGCATGAACTGCTTGTTCCTATACTAGATATGCATACTCTGCAATGGAGTAACACAAGGCTGTAGCAGTGGTTTGTAATGTAGCTGTATTCACTGCCCACTTTGAGGTGACCAACTTTTGAAGTATGTTGTGGGTGCTGACTTTCTCTTTTGTCTTCTCTACCTGTACTTTGTAAGTAAGTGGTCCAATGTAACCCCCAAGTACACAGGTTTCAGGTGGTTTGTCAGTAGGATTTCATCCCAGATGATGTTTATTTTTGCTTGGCTTCTCTGTAGCATAGGTGAAAAGCTGTGACCTGTAATAATCTGAGAGGTTGCTCAGTCCACATGTCATTCTATTCTTGACAGTGGCAAAGTCCTTCTCTAGTGACATGATGCATAGATCATCAGCATATATGAAGCTTCTTGTATTAGTCTGTGTGGGTTGGTCATTAGTATATATGTTAAAGAGAATCAGTACTAGCATGGTGCCCTGTAGGAGGCCATGTTGTTGTCATTTCCAGCATCTCCATTTCTTGCACAGTTCTACGTAAAAACATCTATTCTCCAAAAGAGATTGGATGAGCTGCACTAGATGATAGTTGTGTGTCATATTGTACGCTTTAGCAAACAG
>NW_017729032.1:168014850-168016779 GCF_001723915.1 Gavialis gangeticus
TTTACAGAACTATTACCTCTCTCCATTCTTGCTTGGCTTCTCTGTAGCATAGGTGAAAAGCTGTGACCTGTAATAATCTGAGAGGTTGCTCAGTCCACATGTCATTCTATTCTTGACAGTGGCAAAGTCCTTCTCTAGTGACATGATGCATAGATCATCAGCATATATGAAGCTTCTTGTATTAGTCTGTGTGGGTTGGTCATTAGTATATATGTTAAAGAGAATCAGTACTAGCATGGTGCCCTGTAGGAGGCCATGTTGTTGTCATTTCCAGCATCTCCATTTCTTGCACAGTTCTACGTAAAAACATCTATTCTCCAAAAGAGATTGGATGAGCTGCACTAGATGATAGTTGTGTGTCATATTGTACGCTTTAGCAAACAGGATTCTGTGGTTGACTGTGTCGTATGGCATTGATAGGCTACAAGCACAGCACCGGTTATCATCCCTTTCTCAAATCCATTTTCTATATGCTGAGTGATGTTTAGTATTTGGCTTGTGTAGGACTTGCCTGGTCTGAATCCGGCTTGTTCTGGTATGAGATGTTTTATATGAGGAGAGGGGCAATTAACAATAAGGCATTCATAATGCTTATAAAGATGTCACAGGAGTGACATTGGCCTGAAGTTCTCTTGGGCTTGATACAGGAAATGATTTAAGCATATATTTAATTTGAAATCACCCTGAAAATTAAGGATATGTATAAGGTCTTTCTAGAATAGCAGTGAACTCAAGAACATGTTTGCATGTTTTCCTAATTCACATATTTGATCCTGAAGTCATTAGGATCATGTCCTTAAATGCATCAGAACTAAAATTTACATATTTTATGCTAAATTATCATATGCTAAAATGCACGGATGAGAATGTTTAGCATCGTTTTTAAATCCTGTTTTAAGATTTGGAAATGTTCCAGAATCATGCTTCTAGTTGCATTAGGCTTTATAGTAGTTATAGAAACATGATGTGCTGTATGAAGTGGCTTTTTTCTCCTTGTTCTGCAGGTGCCTTGGCAAAGAGGATAAATTGATTATAATTAATTTTGCTTTGAATATTAAAAAAGCAATTAAAGATATAAAAAAATCTGGTATTTTAAAAAAAACTTATAGACATTTAAATAAACAGCTTGTAAACCTATTATTAATAATAAATTACTCAGAGAGATTTATAATTAAATGAAAAGCACAAACTGAGATGTAAGACACTATATGTGAGCATACTAAGCCCTAATAAGAAAAAACTCATCCCAATACTGTGTCTGTCTGTCAGAGAAAAAGCTTTTCACCTCAGTAACATACATCAAGTGAATTTCAGTGTTTCTGTTAATGTACTTAAAATTAAAAAGAGTATGAGTAACTGGCTTAAAGCAACTAATAAACATATTTACAGAGGCATTTAAACTAATAATTTACTGATTTATTGGTATAATCATTTAAAGGAAAGAGGATGTAAACTCATTTTTTCTACAGGTAAGAGTGTCGCCTTATCTTAAATGGCTAAATCATAAAACTGACAGAGTTAAAACGCCCATTCCCCTTCCTTACTCAGCCTATCTATACCTAGGATCCAGATCTGGTACTTATTTCTTCCTGTAAGAGAATAGCTATTGCAGGGCGGGGGAGAAGTGGGGCAAAAGTGGCTGCTTGGGAAAGAAGCCAGGAGTAATCTCTATTTTTACAAGGGTGGAAGAAATTTCTCTCTTGTTGTAAATCCCCTCATAGTATGAGGGGAGATGTAGAGGAATTGAAATGTTCTAGGACACAGTCTCTGAGCCACAATTTCCTTCCTGCTTCTCTTCTTGCAGCAGAACAATTAGATGTTGCCCCATATTCAGGAATCATCTAGCTGGGAAGTTAGTGTGCAATAACAAATCATAGACTAAATATTGACATTGGATTTATGGCACATTATGACCTGCCTGCCATCTGA
>NW_017729032.1:168016790-168024935 GCF_001723915.1 Gavialis gangeticus
GGATAAATTGATTATAATTAATTTTGCTTTGAATATTAAAAAAGCAATTAAAGATATAAAAAAATCTGGTATTTTAAAAAAAACTTATAGACATTTAAATAAACAGCTTGTAAACCTATTATTAATAATAAATTACTCAGAGAGATTTATAATTAAATGAAAAGCACAAACTGAGATGTAAGACACTATATGTGAGCATACTAAGCCCTAATAAGAAAAAACTCATCCCAATACTGTGTCTGTCTGTCAGAGAAAAAGCTTTTCACCTCAGTAACATACATCAAGTGAATTTCAGTGTTTCTGTTAATGTACTTAAAATTAAAAAGAGTATGAGTAACTGGCTTAAAGCAACTAATAAACATATTTACAGAGGCATTTAAACTAATAATTTACTGATTTATTGGTATAATCATTTAAAGGAAAGAGGATGTAAACTCATTTTTTCTACAGGTAAGAGTGTCGCCTTATCTTAAATGGCTAAATCATAAAACTGACAGAGTTAAAACGCCCATTCCCCTTCCTTACTCAGCCTATCTATACCTAGGATCCAGATCTGGTACTTATTTCTTCCTGTAAGAGAATAGCTATTGCAGGGCGGGGGAGAAGTGGGGCAAAAGTGGCTGCTTGGGAAAGAAGCCAGGAGTAATCTCTATTTTTACAAGGGTGGAAGAAATTTCTCTCTTGTTGTAAATCCCCTCATAGTATGAGGGGAGATGTAGAGGAATTGAAATGTTCTAGGACACAGTCTCTGAGCCACAATTTCCTTCCTGCTTCTCTTCTTGCAGCAGAACAATTAGATGTTGCCCCATATTCAGGAATCATCTAGCTGGGAAGTTAGTGTGCAATAACAAATCATAGACTAAATATTGACATTGGATTTATGGCACATTATGACCTGCCTGCCATCTGATACTCCTGGGTAACCTGTCTGCATTGTAATAGCTTCATTCTTCTATCACCAGTTCAACATTCCCCTTCCACCTTCACGTCTCACACCTATTGTCTCCTATCCGTCGAATCCTCACTACTACACATTTGATTTTGCACAGACCTGCATCTTGCATATTGGCTTCTGTTCTATCCAGGAGAGGCACACAGTTCACCAGCAGACTATATGCCTGAAGAAGGGTGTTGTGCCCAAAAGCTTGCAAAGAACAATTTTTCCATTTAGTAGGTCTAATAAAAGATATCACATCTATCCAAAGAATCTTGTCTGCCTATGTCCTTAGATCGACACAGCTACAACCAACAACCCCAATAATCTAGCTGTGCCCTACTGAGCACTAACCACTCTGCACTAATAACCTGTGTGGATACACATAGTACATGCTAGTATGAGGTAGCTTATTTCACTTTAACACCCAGTAAGCTACCAAGTCAGCCAACTTCTTCTACTTTGTCTTGTTTAATGACCTGGAATTGCATTTATGTACCTAAATATCACACAGAGCTAGCTACATTTTCACTTTGGGCAACTAAGTTTGTCCCTACCGTGTATGCTCATAAGCAGTTTAAAAACTGCTTCTTATGTTCTGTTCTGACTCAGCTTCACCAGGGACTCACAGAAATGCTGAACACGCCCTCCTTAAATTGCAGATAACCAAAAACCATGCCTACTGAGTGTTTGATACTGACCTGAGACCCTCATGGTAGTGATACCTACCTTTTTCTCAATATCTTAGTGGTTACAGTGGGGAAGATGGTGAGATTTGGCTACTAGGCCTACCTTCTCCCCAATGATATTTGAACTCTTACCTCTCATGTTAGTGTCATGCCCTCAAAGTTACAAACCAAATGAATAAAATGCACCTTCCTTTTGAACCTAGGCCTGTAGGCATCCAGGGTTGGAAAGCACTATGAGGAGAAACTATAGACATGAAAAAGGGAACTTGACTATACTGCTTAGGGAGGTAGAGGCTGTCCTAACAGGGCAGAAGTGACAGGAATCACTTTCACAGTTGTTTATTAGGGGTGTGTGAAATGGGCTGTATTTGATTTGGATTCAGCCCAAATCAGGGACAGTGATTCAATTAGTTGATTTGGATCACTGTCCCGATTCGATTTGGCTGAATATGAATCTGAAGATTTGATCTGGAGAATCAGCAATTCAGCCATAGATATAGCTTTAAATGTTTTTTCTACATTCCTAAAGGCATAGCTTGTGAATGCTGCAATGGTGAGGCAGATAGAGCGTCCCACAGGAGCATGGGGGGCTTTCCATATGGTCAGCAGCAAACCTGGAAGTGGACTGGAAGTACTTCCGGTCCACTTCCAGGTCCACCGCTGAGCACAAGGGGGAACCCCTACACTCTGCCCCCCAGCTCGGTGATCGGCCGCATGGGGAGCCCGGGTATAGACTCAGGAGGCACTAGTCACTGAGCCAGAGGGGTGGGGCGGGTCTCTCACATGTTCCCTAGTGGACCCAAAAGTGGACCGGAAGTGCTTCTGGTCCACTTCTGAGTCCACTGCCGAATGCTCTGGGGACGCCCCCGTGCTCCATCCTCCCCAGCATCTCAGCATTCACGAGCCACCTGGTACCTTGAGGTATGTAGAAGAAACGTTTAAAGCTGTGTCTATGTCTGAATCATCAAATCTCTCTGAATTAAGTCGGAGGGTTCCGATTTGATTTGGAGAGATTAAAGGGTCTCCTGTTTTGATTTGGATTTGGAGATTCAGCTGTCGAATTGGGCCAAATCTCTGCCGAATCGAATCAGCGACTGAAGCTTCGCACAGTCCTATTGTTTATGTATTTTCCAACATAGAGCCACTGGAAAAAAATGCATGAATAGCTTTAGAGACAAATGGTGCTTGAAACTTCCTCTCTCTGGGACTGGAATAGCAGTGCAGACAGCCCTTTTTGGAAAGCCTTCTATGAGCAGACCTCATTAGACTACTTTTTCATGTATCAGAGGCTTACTAGAAGACATAACTGAAAATTATAAAGTAGGCATGTTTGCCTGTGTTTGGATAAAGGAAAAGAAAACCTGGTAGATAGGTACCAAACCTCAAAGTCTCTGACTTTCCTTTCAAAAGAAGAAAATCCACATGTGTACAGCCCTTTGTCATCCACATCAGCCCTTTCTCATCAACATACCCCAGATTATGGAACACTGGTTGGCTCTCTCCACTGTCAAATCGTTCCTGAAATCACACTTCTTCTGTGACTTGTCTCATGATACATCCAGCTTAACAGCTGGGTGGGGCGGACATACTATGAATTAGGGATTCTTTTGTTTTCAGACTACCCTGTACACTGCAGGCCAGAGTTCCATTCCATTTTTATTGATGTGTCACTATTGGGCAACATTGTTTGTGGGAGACTGGTGCCTCCTGAGTCTGGGGGGCATCACTGGGCAATCACCGACTGGGCAGGAGGGAGTCTCCCAGCAGCTGATCGCCAATCCCGGAAGTGCCACCAGCAAAAATGGAAGTGCCACCGGTGCTTCTCTTGGTGCCCCTACTCCACACCCAGCGCCAATCTCAGAGGGAGCACCTCCCCCCCACCCATGCCTCCCCTACATGTCACCTATGACATCATTCCTCATGTTTCTAAAATGCAATCCAAAACAGTACCATGACTTAAAATTGCAGGACTTGATATATGTTAGTGTCAGTAATGCATTTGGCATTAGAAAGTCATTGCCTTGGTAAAATGTCTTCTAAACAGAAGAGAAAATCCTAGTCTCCCTCTCATACCAGAGTACTGCTTATGTCCCTGGGCCACCAAATTAGTCTTCATCTTTCTTGATCCCATAATTTCCTTTTGTTGCCAGTGGGTTAGAGGTAGGAGGTGTTCTCAGCCATGTCTTCCCTATAGCTTGATGGTTAGATTATTCTGGTACGATATATGGAATGGGTTCAAATTCTCTGAAGGTGAGGAGGGTCTTATAAACCCAGCTGCTAATGTCCTCCACAAGCACTATAAACATTACACTATTTGAGGAATAGCTGCCTGATTTAGCTCAGCAGGGAGCTGCATTTGTTTGCACATGTCTATCTGCTCAGGTCAGAAGCCTTGCTAAGATGTATGTATGCCATAAGCAGTCAGGGAAAAGTAGAATTCTGAACAGATGGAGATGTCTTAGTAAAGGTTAACATTTCCCATTGTAATGAATGGAAGATCATGTGCCTTCAGCATAACCAAGGATCTGTCTCTGGGGTATCTAAGTGTTTTGTGTTGAATTGAATGGGAAATATGTATTGTTTTTCAGGATGAAATAGAATGCTCCTCCAGAGTGCATGAGCTATGTACTATCTCCCTATTGAAAGCATAGGAGTACTACATGGTTACCTAAATGAAACAAAATGCCTCCCTTATTCTGATGGTAAAAACTAGGACTTCTCTGGCATTTGTGCACCTGCATCAACTGGATAAAATAGAATTTAGTTCTAAGAGGCTATGAGCAGATGTTGCCTTTTATCTGGGACAAAAATGTTTTGTCTTCAATCTAAGTGTGCATTTACAAACGTGTGAGCCCACTATCCTGGGGCAATTCCCACCAAATTATGTAATGAAAATGTGCTGTCACTTTCTCTGAGGACATGGCATAGAGCACTTTTGTGGCTGTCTTTGGCCAGCTTCCCAGGACAAGTTTGCCATACAGTCCTCTAGGTATCCCACAGTGCTCTGATCCCAGCATCCCACAATGCTGTGCTCTCAGCTCAACCCCAGCTGCTCTTGAATGTGAGGCAGGCATTCTAGTGTGGGAGGAAGGGGGAGATGGTGCAGAACACTACTGTTCTGCAAAATGACTTTGCAGCTGTTCTGTGTTCACCTCAAGATCACTATCAGAACCTGGTCTTGAACACCACCCATCCCAAACAGTTGCCCTGATCTCTTTGCCGTGGCATGGCCCCAACAACCATTGCCAACATCATCTCCAGGCATGGTAACAACTGGAGCTGGGATGAGGTAGTGGAACTGATTGCCACCTTGAGGGAAGGTGGAGAGCCAGCAGGTGCTCCCTTCCAGCCACTTCAACCAGATAATCTTCAAAAGAACCACTGTGGAAATGGCAACCCACAGACACACCCACAGTTCGCAGCAGTGCCACACAAAGTGCAAGGTCCTCCAGCAGCAGTTCATGAGGGCCCATGATACCAGTTGCATGTACAGCATATGCAGGGCAATGTGTACCTACTTCAAGGAGCTGTTTCTCATCCTTTCAGTAAACAAAATTCTCAAGTGTCTGAATGTCATAAACAGAGCCCTAATTTTCCATGAATCAGATAGTAAGTCAAATAAGACCATGTTTGTGGGCCCTATTAAGCTGCATGACCCCATGGCAACCAAGGAGAAGACCATAGAGTTGAGACCCTTAAGGATAGTGCCATGGATATGGAGATGGACCTGAACTCAGACTGATTGCCTCCAGTCCTCTGCCTGTCACTTGACTGCACAATTGCAAACTGGTTCTCAGTCCACCCCTGCTCAGGCAAGCTCCCCAATAATGTCTGCATTGCTCCCAGCAAAGCTACCCTCCTCCCAACCCCAAGGTCCCAGCCAGCATGCACGGATACATGGAAACCCATTCTTGCCTGCACATGGTAAGTTTGCTTGTGCCATGGTGTGATGCACAGATCATGGTGTGATGCCTCAGCTTATTGCCACACTGTAGGTGGTGAGTGAGGTTCAGAGTAGGGACGTACATACCAATTAAGTACCTAAATTTAAATTCCTCTAATGTTATCGGTTAAACAGTTAACAGATAGCTGTCTATCAAGGACCATGGCTTTATGGGGCTCTGGTGGGGCTTGCTGCTGCTGCCTGCATCTGGCTTGAACCTAGGGCTGGTGCTGCAAGCAGCTGCACAAGAGTCCACGGGGCCCCAGCTCAGCTAATTGCCAGCAGTGGGTACACAGACAACTCAGGGCAAATGGCAAGGAAGCTGCGAGGTACCCAATCTTGTGGCAGTGCAGCTCTGTTCCCTTCTGCACCATCCGCCATGAGGTGCACATGCGCCTGCCACCAGCAACAAACCAGGCCAGGGCTCTGCAGGCCTTGGTCCAGCTACTTGCAGCCTCTGTATCACCTGCTGTGAGCAGTCCAGGTCCTGTGGCGGGTGGCAAGGGTCTGCCTGGTTCGTGACAGGTGGCCAAGAGACTGCAAGCGGCTCCATCAGGGTCCACAGAGCCCAAAAATGGCTCACTGCCAGCAGCAGGTGCACGTGCACCTCAGGGCTGGCAGCAGGGAAGGGGCCTGGGGCTGTGCTGCCACAAGAAAAATCGGGCTCCTTGCAGCTTCCCAGCCACTTCTCACCATAGTAGATACTAGTTGTCCCTCCCCTGCCTTTCTCCTCCTCTTTGCTTCTCCCTCCCTCCCTCCCTCTCTCCTGGCTGATCTGCTATCTGTGCTGCTTCCCTTACCCCGCTTTCCCACCAGACAGCTCCCTGCCCCACCCTAAGGGATAACCAGTAAGGCATTATCATAAAATCATATAAAATTAGGGTTGAAATGGCCTCGGGAGGTCACCTAGTCTAACCCCCTGCTCAGAGCAGGACCATCCCCAAATAGGTTATCCCAGCCAAGGCTTTGTCTACCCCTCCAAAGTCACAGCACCCCTCCATCACTTTTTGAATGTAGTGGCACCCTCAGTTGAGAATCTCTGTTGGTGCTGCTTCAACTCCTCAGTTCTTCTCGAATGGATATTATCTCCAGGTAAAACTACCCCACACACCTGCTGCACTGCTAGCCTGGAAAGGACTATGGCATATGTGTACCCTCCTCCTGCATTAGGGCTCTCTAATAACTCTAAAGAAGAATAGGAGAGCTGGCTTGGGCTATAGCCCTTCCCAGTCTGCCCCTCCAAGCTCCTATATCCCAGAAACAAGCAGGTCCTGTAACCTTTGTTTCTGGGGAGGAAGGGGAGTTAGGCCAGCTAGCTCCCCTGTCCTATCTTAGTGTAGCAGGCTTACCTTTTGGAGCTTGGGTTGAGTCCCAGGCTTGAGATTCTGCTGTTTTGACTGGTGGAGCCCCTGCACCAATCAGGAGGCAGCAAGAGAAGTGAAGTCAGCCCCTTTCCTCAGGGGAGAGGGAGAGGAGCTCCGCCGGACCAGATTGTAGAGTGCAACACGGTCAGGTCTGGAAGACTTCAGGAGCAGAGCCCTGGCGAGTATAAAAGGAGCTGTGTGCCCAGCATGAGAGAGATGTGTTGGGGACAGAGAAGAGCGGGGCTTAGAACTGCTGCTCAGCAGGGCAAAACAGTAGCCCGGAACAGCTCCTGAAGACTTCCATTAGCAGGGAGCGGTGGATGGCTCTAGTAGTTAGGCTGTCTGTGCACAGCACGGTGTCTGGACCCTGGGAGCCACGTGAGGTGGCTCGGGTCTGCAACCTTTGCTGTGCGGCCAGAGACATGGTGCACAGGCCACTGCCCAGAGCCAGATTTTTGGAGCCGCTTGGGCGGCTCAGGTCCCCAACTTCCGCATGAGGCCAGGAGCTCAGTGCAGGAGGCGCTGCACAGAGGGTGAGAGACCCTGGGAGCCATTTGAGGTGGCTTGGGTCTACAGCTGCTAGCACAGGGCAGCAGCTCAGTGCAGACGATGCTACACAAAGGGTTCGGGGGCAGACCGAGCCCCAGTGTTGCACAAGGCTGCCTGAGCCTCCAACCCCTAGCACAAGGCAAAGTGCCTGCTATACACAGTGGTGAATGTGGCCCTAAGCTGAGCTGATGGCAGCAGAGTCAGGTAGCAGAAAAGCCTGGTGGGGAACAAAGCTCAACCTGGAGAATGGGAGGCAACCCTCCAGGACTGTGGAGTAGTAAGTTACCCTGGAGAGAGGATGCCCACAGGGGATGGACCCACAGGGTTGTGAAGGAGCATCACGTGGGCCGCTCCTGGGTGATAGGGGAGGGCTTAGGAGTCTTTGGGGTCTCCCTCTTCTTTTCTTCCCCCCCACCTCCTTTCCTGTAGAAGTACCTTGGGAGTGGGGCGCCTGCACTGGAGGCTACTGAGGCTTCTAAGGATTCCCTGTTATATTTGTAGACTGTCCCTTACAGTTTATGTGAATAAGTTGAAGTAATAGTTCGTATATTAATAGAGTGATAAGGTTGCCTGATCAATATCCTTTGTTCTGGGTTGTTCTATTGTTCACTTGTATTTTTGAATAATAAGTGTGTGTGTGTGTGTGTGTGTGTGTGTGTGTGTGTG
>NW_017729032.1:168024957-168037629 GCF_001723915.1 Gavialis gangeticus
GTGTGTGTGTGTGTGTGTGTGTGTGTGTGTGTGTGTGTGTGTGTGTGTGTGTGGTATAGGGTTTATTGTTTTGTAAATGTGTATATATGTATAATCTATGTCCGTACCCTTTAATGGTTTTGTTGTAATAATAAATTTGTATATAGTTAAGCAATTTATTGACTGGGCCTGACTGTGTAGGGGATGGAGGCTGCCGCTGAACTGCTGTCTCCCTCCACAGCACGCTGCCCTGCCAATAATTCCCTCAATTGGAAAGGGGAGTACAATACCTGGGCTACATTGGGATTATCAGAGAACCTTAATGTAGGAGGAATGTATGTGTGCATGCAGGGTAGCTTTCCTTGGTTGCTGCTGCAACAGTTACATCTCAGCACCCCTGTGGGGCTCTCACAATACCCAATTAAGAACTACTGGTCTAGAGAATGATTAAAGGAAACAGAATTAGGAACTAGATCCTAATTGACCAGTAGAATGTAGGCAGAATATAGGTACCTAAGTGACAAAGAGTGAAAAAATAGTCCCTTTTAGTGGGTGCAAAAATGATTTGTTATTTGTTTCCATATTGGCCTGAAAAGTTCTGTGGGTACCTAGATTTGGTCTGCAGCATACATTATGAAGCAGTCCATCCCAGTCACCCAAGTACTTTGCTCTTAACTCTGTTCGGATCCAAATTGGCATAGGAAGCATTGTATACTTTACCTAAGTCCTTGATTTCATAGGTGATGACTGCTACCACCAAACAGCAATTTGACAGTGACAGCACAGAAGCATTTCAGTAGTAAGCAGCAGTGGTGGTAGCAGCCCTCTTCTCACTAGTAAGAGATGGAAGTAGGAAAATTGAATTCTAAAGCTGTCACCCAGATGGGATTCAACCTCACAACTCTTACTTCCAGAGAAAGTGCCACCAAGTTATGGACTACATGTATCCATCCCCCTCCTGTTAAAACCAGCTCACTGGGTATGCAGGGGAAAAATTCTGTTTCCCTTATTGCATCTAAATGGTATTTTTGACACTACATAGGTAGTGATTCTATTGCATTTGCATTGTGGACAGAGAAACTGAGTATGAACAGTAGACTACACACTAGCCAGGCTAGGAACTCAGCCAGCCTGCAAGGGTAAAGCCATGGTTTCCCATGTTTTTCTCCTTTGAAAGAGAATCCATTTATAAAGTTGGCTGAACCATTTTTAAAGTTTGTCCATGACCCTTTCATATATTCTTCCAACCCGCTGTGGGTTGCAACCCACGGCCTGAGAAATGCTGCTGTAGGTAGCCTGTTCCAATACCTGACCACCTTCACAGTCAGAAAAGTCTTCCTAATCTCCAATCTAAAATTCTTTCTACTGCATCTGAATCCATTGCTCCTAGTCATGTATCCTACAGCCACAGAGAAAAGTCTAATCTCAATCCTCTCCATAATCACCCTTCATATATTTGAAGACTTGTATTAAATCCTCTCTCAGTCTTATCTTCTCCAGACTAAAAAAACCCTAGTTCTTTTACCCTTTCCTCATAAATCATGTTTCTAAGTACTTTTGTCACACTTTACTGAATTCTTTTATCACTGTGTGCTGAAGTATAGGGCCCAAAACTGGACACAGTACTCCAGGTGAGGCCTCATAAGTACCGAATAAAATGGAAAAATCACTTTCCTTGACTCACAAAAGACACTCCTGTTAATAAAATCTATATATGGGCTTTTTTTGCAACAAGAGTACACTGTAGACTTATATACAGCTTATCTTTGCCTGTAACTCCCAGGTCCTTTTCTATAGTACTGCAGCATAGCCAGTCATTCCACAGTCTGTATTTGAACATGCTGTTATTCTTGTCCTTGTTACATTTCATCTGATTGATTTTTTGGACTATTTCTCGAGTTTGTTTAGGTTATTCTTGATCCTAACCCTTCTATACAGAGTGGCTGCAACTCCGCCCAACTTGACATCATCCACTAAGTTTCTAAATTTGCACTCAATCCCATCATCCAAATCATTAATGGAAATGTTAAGCAGTATCAGAACTGGGACAGACCTCTGGGGAGCCCCACTTGGTACCTCTTCCCAACTAGGGATGTGAAGTGTTAAATGGTAAGTATATTTCTACCAGGAATGCATTGCCAGTTAACAGTTAGTGCAGGTGCAGTCTGGTGGGGAAGGGAAGTGGTGCAGTGCCTCAGGTACAGGAAGACAGCAGGACAGGCAGGAGGGAGCATCAAGGAGAAGGGAAGAGGAAGAGGTGAGGGGGCTAGCACCCACAGCTAGTCTGCTTCCTCTGTGCCAACATGGTGGCAGCTGGGAAAGCCCCTCGCCTGCTGCTGGTGCCCACAGCTTCATTGGAACTGTGCTGTCTGGTGGGGCTTGCCTCGGCCTCCTCCCCCACTATCAAAGGCCCTGGGGAGCAGGTCCCAGCAGCAGCTTTGTCCAAGCAGGTCTGTGCATAACTCCCCATGCTGCTCTGGGCATGCAGCTGCTGTCCCTCCACCGTGGAGGGTGGGGCAGTATATGTTATCAGTTAACTGTTTTATCAATATAAATAGAGGCGATTTAATGGATAATTTTTAACAACATTTACATCCCTACTCCCAACGAGGTATTGACCCATTGAGGACTACTTATTGAGTGCAATGATCCAACCAGCATGTAACCATCTTACAGTACTTTAATCTAGGCTTTAATACATTTCCTTAGCCTGTTAATGTGAATGGTGTGGGAGACCATGTCAAGCCTTGCTAAAGTCAAGGCATATCACATCCTCTGCTCTTTGCCCATGCACAGAGCCTGTCTTAGCATAGAAGGCCCAAGTATATGTGCCTTGTAAGTGCAGTCCTACTATCTGTATAGACATACAGACTCCTGAGAGATACTTTTCTGGGAGCCACTTCACTTGCCTTATTCCCAAGTTATTTTTCACCCACAGTAGCCATTTTCTCTACTCATGTTTGCTCTGAGAGAAAAATTATGAACATCTGTACATTTGTGGTTTCTCCTGAGAGAGCAGTGATTCTCCCAGAAGACACTGAAAATCTGTATGTAGCTCCACAGAGTGCACGTCAGTCTACAAATGCAAGTTGATGTGTTTGCAGTGCAGAGGCAGGGCCAAGAACACCTAGGTGTATGGCTATAAAACTGTTGTTTAGGCACAGGAAGGAAGAGAGGTCCACCCCCAGGCTGTAAGTGGAGGGATTCTTGGAGGTGGTCCTAGCTGACCTGAGGCAAAACCCAGAGCAAAAGAGGAGCTGCACAGCCCTTTACACACATTGTCTTTCCAAGCTGAATTGCTACTCCTTTGCCAGGGAGAGCACACAGACTGACAGGTTTGTCCCAGGAATGACTGAGAATTAACTTCAATGAGCCATGATTAACTTAACAGCCATACACAGTGTTGTCCAAGAGAAAAAGTGTAGCACATTTTATCTCACATACTTCACAGGTAATTACTTCACGTACCAGACAATGGACTGGTATGTCTAGGATCCCAGGACAAAAGGCTTTCTCTGGAGAGAAATGCAGGTTAATCCCCTTGGGAGAAGGAAGTCCTAGGTTCTGATCCCTTCCTATAAGAGATTTCATGCATTTTAAGTTAGACTGTCATTGGTTATAAAGCAGAAATAAACCTTCAAATTAAGAAGGAAATTAAAAGGAATAGCTTAAAAAGGGAGTTTTTTTTCTTCTTAATGATTTATTATACATCTGGGTATTTTCCTTGATCCATGCTTTGGTCCAATCAGTTTTATCACCCTCTAGCTTTCTTTCCATATCTTGTCTCAGTAGATTTAGCCCAAATACTTAAGCATCCAAGAGCAAAGCTGAGGATACGCCATCTCATCAGTGGCAGCCTGACAGCTTTCTTTTTGCCTGCTTCTCTTTCCTTACTTTTCTGTCTCAGTTATCGCCATTAGCATTATTCTCTCTTCAATAAATGTGGTTAATTTCTGTTATGATTAGTGAGCCACACATACAGAATTTTACTGAAGTTTACTTAATAGTCATGAATGTAAATTAAAGAGTTAAATTTCAGAGGTTTGTGTATGTCCTCTTTTGAACTTTGTCTAAATCATATTACCCGGAAGCCAGATTCAGCAAGGCTACTTCAAAACCACAGGTATGCTATAGAGTTTTTTTTACAGCTGTTCAACAGACCTCCAGTTTTTGATTCTTGAGACAGAATGTCTAATCAAAACTACGTATTCTGTAAATATCATTTCTTTAACACTTAGGGTTTAAATGAAAAAACCCACTATGCTGCACAGCAGGGAAGCACTGTAACTCAAAAATCCTACTGCCTTCTTATGTGTTTCTACTGCTTTCAGAGTCCAGATAAGGTTTTATATTGCTTTTAACATATTCTAGACAGGAAGCTGCCTAATACCTTGCAGTGCTCTAGATTGCAGTATACTGTTTTGCTGCTGTTGATGATCTTAGGTAGAAAGACGAGCAGTATCTTTTATAATCCAACTTTTTATGAAATATAAATCGCATCACATTAATGAGGAAAATAAGGCATTTTATGCACCATTGTTAGCTATCATTATTTACCTGTTAAGCACCAAGAATGTGCTTAGAGCAGTAAAAGATCAAAAATGCAGCACTCTCTGCTCCAATGAATGTACAAAAGAAATAGAATAGGCAGTATTTTTTAAAGACATTTTCCTTCACCGCAAGCTGTTGTTTCAGTTTCTGTCTCTGGTATTCAAACTGGCTGTATGCACTTATCACTTCACGGGTAGAAAGTCCACTCATATGAACTGTAGAAGAGAAGGGGAAGAAAAATAAAAGTAAGTACTGTAATAATTTGTTCTTAGACAACACCTACAGGTAAAATATAATATAGACTATACTGCTCATGTTCTTTTTTTCAAAGCAATATAAGTTGCATGACGAAACAAAGATGTAGTTTGATAACTCATATACAAGCAATTGTAGCTTAACCACAAGAAACATCAGTTTAAACTTGTTCTCCAGTATCACCTCACAGGGGTTCGTCCTTGATCTGGTTCTATTCAATATTTTCATTAACAACTTCAATAATGTAATAGACAGTCCACAAGCTCTAACCCTTATAACCTTCAATGGGTTAACTGCTTTGTTTATTCCTTTGCCTCTCTCAGAAGTGCTTTCTTCCCCTAACCTTCCCTTCCCCCTTTCCTGATCCTTTGTATTTAATTTACTTCATTTCTTTGTATTCAGTACCCCTGGTCTCTGCAAGCCTGTTGATTGCATTTGATGAAGTAGACTGTTACTTATGAAAGCTTATGCTGAACAAGTTAGTTTCTAAGGTCCTACCCTGACCTGCCTTCTGCTTATTGCGTATGATGGAACAGATGATACACTTATAAAATATGCAGATAATATCAAGCTAGGAGGAGCTGAAGACAATCCAAAGATGATGATCAGAATTAAAACAAGATCTTAATAAATTAAAGAAATGGTCCAAAACTCAAAAATAAGAAATGTGGTAAGATAAATGTAAAATTCTATATTTAGAAAGGAGAAATCAAATATACAAATAAAGTGAAATTAAAAAACCTAATAAAATAAAAAAAAAATAAAAAAAATAAATGCAAATATTAAAATAAAAATCTATTAGTACTGAAAAAAATTGTTTAGTCTGTATAATAGATCATAAACTGAGGGTGATTCAATGATGTGATGAAGTTGAAAAAAAAAGCTATGTCATTCTGAGTTGTATTAAGCAGGAGCATTTTATGATGAGTCATCACTGCAGTTTGGGGTGAAGCCAACCTGGCAGGGTGACCACCTGGCTTGGCTGGGACAGCCCTAGATTTTGTAGACTGTCCTGGTGTCCTAATTAGTTGGTAGAAATTAAAGCAAAAGTCTTGGATTGGCACCAACCCACCTGCAAATGCCAGGCCCAGCTCCTCCTGAGCAGTAGCTGAAGGTTGGGGGTAGGCTGAGCTGGGCAGCACTCCTCCTACCTGGGGTGTGGGATGGGGGAAAACACTGCTGTAAGCACAGGCTGCTCACATGTGTGCAGGTTCATGCACTCACATCTCAGTGGAGTCAGGGCCAGGGAGCAGTGACTGACACATGGAGCCCAGGTAAGGGTAGTGCTTCCTGGCGGGGGGGATTAGCTGCTGGTGGAGACCCCTGTTTGTGGGACACCTCCAGACTCTGGGCTTTGGGCCCTGCCCTGAGTCTGAGGCCCCAGCCAGCTCTGTTCCATTTAGGCCTGGCTGCCTTCACTCCCACCCTGCACTTGCAGGACTGAAATAGGTATCGAGCCCAGGGCACCATCACTTCAGTGCCCTCGGGTGCCAAGATTGCAATGGGAAGCACATGGGTAGGGGGGAACAGCCCCAAGGTCCTGCCAAAAATCTTGTTGCTTTTATTTTCCTTGGGGATATCCCACCACATCCCCCACCACATCGCTCTTCTGAGCTCAACCCTGGAGCTGGAAGAGGTGCTGTTTTGCTGAGGTTGGGGCAGAGTCAGTGGCAGGGGCTGCTCCTGCTTTGCTGAGATGAGGCTGCTGCTGCGGAAGGCCCCACATGAGAGCCCAGAGCCTGAGCCATGTGGTTCTGGCTATTTAATGGTCCCCCTGGACTGCGTGCCACCAGCTTCCCAAAAGCTCAGAAAGGGTGTGGAATCCCCACCATTGGATCTTTTTAAAAATCTGTCTAGACAAAGCTTTGGCTAGGATGATTTAGTTGGGACTGGTCTTGCTTTCCAACCCTTGTTTTCTGTGATTCTATGAATCCTTTTCTTAGCGCCAAGAGAGTATCCTAACAGCGTGGTTGTTTTAAAATGTCTTCTAACAAGAATGAAGGAATATTAATGAAAAAACATAAATGTACTTTCAGTGACTCTAAGTTCAGAATTTCCTTTGTTGAAAAAGGTGACACCAGAACATACTACTTGTGTGCATTCTTCTTCTACATTTTGTGATGCTCATGAAGTCCATAGTGATACCAGAAACCATCTCCAAACAAAGCAACATAAATCTACAATAGAGGCAGTGTCTGTGAGTGTAAAACTTATTTTGTTTTTCAAACCAATACTGCTGGTGACACTAAGCTTAAATGTGCAGCTGCAGAAGGTCTGCTCACATACCATTATGTCCAACATGGTCTCTCTTTCCATTCTAGTGACTGTTCATCAAAATTGATCCAAATTTTTGTGCACGTACAAAAGTCAAAGTATTGCATTAAATGTACAAGCCCCACAGGCAAAAGATGAACTGTTTACAGAATAGGCTGGCACAAGTTTTATCATTGTATCAGCTGATGCATCAAACAAGAAGGCGATAAAACTAATCCTAATATTGGTTTATTTTTTAAATCCTTTAAGTGGTGTGAAAGTTAAATTATTAGACATTCATTCTGTCACAGAAGAAACATCTGAACATTGCAAATGTTATTGAAAGTTTCACTCAGAAGCATGGGATTGTATACAGTTGTAGGTTTCTACCAACTATGGTGGGGTCCAGCATCATGGGAAAATCAGCATTAATACAAAATTGAAAAAAAAGTGGAACAGAGATTTACTTGGAATTCATTGTGGGGCCCACATCATACACAGCTGCATCCAGACAAGCTGTGACACTTTTCCGCTAGAACTAGAAGCACTTGTAGTGAAGATATATAAATATTTTCACATTTGCACAGTTCATGTAGCTGAATTGCAAGAATTCTGTGACTGAGCTGATGTTGACTACAAAATGTTGCTTCAGCATGGTATTACACATTTTCTGTCATTACATCCAGTAATATCTTCATGAAATGTATGAGTCTTTGAAAGCATACTTCATCAATCAGCCTAAATGTCCAACTCTGATTCTTAATTTCTTTTCAAACGAATGCAGGAAATTTTAATGGCGGTTTGTGCACAGTCAGATAATTTTACACAGGCTATCCAAAGCATGGGATGATCATCTACATTAGCTTTTGAAGCATCAAGAAAGTTGCAATCACTGAAGACAAAACTGGTGAACAGAAAAATGCTGAAATGTGTACCAGTTAATGCAAAAGAAGAAATTAAGTATTTAGGAGAAACAACCAAAGATTACTTGCACAGATGCATCCTTTAGTTCTATGACTATTCCATAGATTATCTGACACTTTGGGAAGGTTCTTTTGATGGTACTTTCACATTTAATTGGATGAACCTTCACCTCTGCCCTGAATGGAGTAACACTGAGACCTTATATGCTTTTGTACGCAAAAGATTTCACACAATCATTAAGTAGGCTGATAAATGCTGGTGGCCATTTTGACAAATTTTGTGTCATGAAGATTTATGTGGAAGGTAAACTGAAAGAATGAAGGGAGAATGATGTTCCATATGAAAACCACTGGGTTGAGATATTCAGTCATTTCAGTTGTTCTCTCATACCAACAATAATATTTGGCATTTGGTTGAATATGCTCATTGTCTGGGACATCTGGGGGAGAATCTTCTCTTATTTTGGGGACTTTAAAAAAGTCCCGGTTGCTGATGTCACAGCACTGTCTGTCCACCTTGGTGGAGTGGGGAGGCTGGGAGTGAGAGGATGTAGTTGTCCTTGCAGCACCAGTTGATGTTCCCACACACCCCCTTACAAAATCCTGGATCTGCATATGATGGCAGGTGAAGAAATGTGAGAGGTCAGCTTAGTGATCCAGCAGTGAATATCCCTCTGCCCCAGATCATACACTTTACTGACCTGCAGGAGCTCATGGATGGTTTCACTGAACTTGGGTTCCCCAATTGCCAGCAGTTCATAGGAGTCATGTTGCCATGGCTGGGGCTTCATCAACTGCAATGGATTTTTCTCAGCAGTGAAGTAGGCAGTTCTGGACCATTGCAGTCACTTCAGCCATTGCAGCCAGGATAGAGATAGAAAGAGTGACAGCCCCTCTACTGATAACCGGGGTCCCTGCCCTGGCTTATGAATCCTGTCACATGTTGGTTGGATGCCCACAAAAAATGTTTCACTTACTTCCTCAGCAGTTGCCAAATGGTTGTGGAGTGTGCCTTTGGGTGCTACAAGGTATGCCAGAGGTCCTTGAGTACCTGCCTGGATGTCAGTAGCCACTATGTCACCGCAGTTTCATAATTCTACCTAGGTTCTGCATAATATTGGACAGGCCAAGGGAGAGGCTATTCCCAAGGCATGGGCAGTAGAACCAGAGTGCCCTGCTGCCTCCAGAGGTAATGCCATGGCACACAAACAGCCTCTGGAGACCAAGAACAAGGCATGGCATGTGCTGGCAAACCACTTTATGCAACTCTGGTGGGAGGGGCAGTGTGGTACTGTGTAAGAAGGGGAGGCCAAATACATGCACACCCCCTGTGCTATTAAACTGTGTTAAGAAATATTTAGTTGAGTGATCTGTTTCCCTGCACCATTAACCTCTTCAATCCTAGGAAAATCCTACTAAACTCTTGTCACCTGATCCAAAATCTCCTGCGGTCACTTCTAGCAATGGTAGTAGAAGGTTGTGTGTAATACAGACATTGGCAGAGATGGGGTGTGGGTTAGGAGTGCTCCTGCCTTGAAACAGAGCCCAGTTGATGGGCCAGCTCAGTAACTAACACTATTTTTCCCTCTAAGTGGAGGGATGGCTGGTAGCTGGTGTGTACATTGCTGGATGAAGGAGTGATTGTTGTGCGATGAGCTTCAGAAGGGCCGGGGAGCATGGAATGGAGGTGGGTTGTGAGCCATGTCCTTGGGGTCTGCCTGTGTACTATGAACAATGTCTGGGGAAGGGATGGGAAGGGAAGAGTGTTCTCAGCTTGGAACAGAGCCCAGGAGATGGTTGCTATGCAGACTGATGGTTGCTGGGTTGTGAGATAGGAAAATGCCTTTCTGCTTCACTTCTCACCAGGGAAGCAAGAAGAATCACAAGTTTCATTTAAAATGGTGGGGGGGGGGGGTTCTTGTTTGTTTGCTTTGTTTTTTTAAAGTATCATATATTTAAAGTGTAGAACAGAACTAAACACAACAACAGACTTCACACTCCACCATGGCAGGAACCAAATAACTTGTTTTCCCAGGAACAGGTCCACCTGTCCAAGAGGGGCCTATCATTGAACTTCTTGTTGGTTCTCCACCTTGTTGGTTCTCCACCTTTCTCCAGATGTCAGTCAGGTCCATTACCTTGCCTCAGCTTCAGTTGTTGTCGCACTTGCAGATAACATTGGTAATACTTGTTCGGGTCATGACTTTGCAGTGAAATCAGGATGTCTGCTTGGGATGGATAGCATTCAATACTTTTAACGTTATATCCAGTAATTATATCAGTAGCAAACTTGGGTTACTCAAAATTACTCACAACCCTTACGAAGGAGCAAGAAAAATACATCAGGTTGTGGACTGAAGGGGCATGTATCCCTTTCATTGAAGATGAAGCTCAGGGCAGCCTAAAGGAGGGCCAGAAGGAAAGTAGGCAAGAGAGGGCCTGGTTTATAGTCCAGTGAGGAGGGCAACTCCCTGGGAAAGAAAGAACCCTTGGTTCCATCCCTGTGATTACTTATGAATTTTACATTATACAATATTTAGTTAAATGCATAATAAGCAACACTGGAATGTGTTGCCAAGATTCACTACATGCCTAACTCCTATTTAGTTGCCTAAACTCTCACTGATCTCAGCCAAGTAAGTTTGGTGTCTAAATACCTTTAGGATAAAATCACTTGTAGTATATGACGACTAATTATTAGCTTAGTCCAGTGGTTCTCAATCATTTTAGACTCGAGACATCCCCATTACACTTGAGGCTCCCCTTAGAAAATGCTAACTCTTAGTTTTCATTCTTTTCACTCAACAGAATAATAGAGCAATTCTTCAGTTGCAAAGAACACAGAAAGACCACAGCAAGTCAGAATGTTTTTAACACTATGGGTTCCTATTTCAAATCTCTGGGCTTATCTTGAATAATATTTGCACAGCTGACAGTGTTAACATTGCATGGCACCCTGTAGCACCCTTAAAAGGATTTCAAGGCACCCCAGGGTGCTGCAGTACCCTGGTTGAGAATCACTGGCCTGAATAGCATGTAATAGTCCTCAATGAATAAGAATTGTACAAATGTGAGATATGTGTAATATTTAAAAAAAACAAAGCCAAAACTCTGGCAGTAGAGTGTTGGAAAAGATTGTAAGCAGATGTTCTACTGTGAAGCATAGGAGCATAGGGAGAAACATATTTGTAACAGTCCTTAGTCAATATTAGCAGATAGATTTGTTAAGTCATGGGACATAACAAAAAATGAAGACATGGTTATTTTGTAAAAAATATATTTCTGCATTAGAATAGACCAGAAGTTAATGTCAGTAAGGTATTTATTAATAGCATACACTGTGGTCTTACTAATCCATTTGTTATTCAAATGCCTAATTTTTTTGTTTTCCACAATACAAAGTGAAGAAATTTGCCTTTGCAGAATTTCCTGGATTCAGCCAGTTTTGTCTCACTGTCATATTTATGCATCTGTTAGAAGCACATGTTGAAATGTTGCCACACTATTAAGCTAGTTAAAATCATTTTGGTGTGTTATTTATATGCGCCACAGAATATTCTTTGGCGCATCTTTAAATCTTGCTTATTTCATCAATGGATATTACACATCCAGGGAGAGAGTATGTGACACATTCTAGAAAAAGATTCTTGTGGTATTTAAATTATTAAAATAGTTTATATCACTTAGTCGAATTGAATAAAATCATAGAGAGATAATGTGTGCGAAGATGATTTTAAAAGGCTTATTGTAAGAATCATAGTTAGAGCTGCTACACGTTTCTGTAATAATCAAAACGATGAGAAGTAGCTAATTGGTAAGAAAACTGATCACAATTCTAAGCTTATTAAGAGGAAGAGGACGAGTCATCAGCTAAAAGAGGTGTCAAAATTTACTGTGCAGAGTCTGAAAATTTGTAATGAAAGAAATGATTATAGTATTGCCACTCTTGGTCATTTTTAAGGGTAGGACTGAAGAATGCAGCTGAAGGAGAAAGCCCAAAAGTTATCTGAAATGACCTGAGTGTGAACTTTAGAAGTATTACAAATGGCATATTCAGCAGAGGGCTTTAAGTAATTAATATGTCCATCTAAGCAAGTAGCAAAATCTGTAATTTAGGTTAAAGAAGAAAGGTGTAATAGGAAACAGCTTGCCAGAAGACCTTAGCCTAAAGTTTAATTACTAATAAACTATTGAAAAACAGACATATATATAGAATATATATATGTATCCTTAGATATATTAATAATAATTAGTGAGTTATATAACTTTGTGTAATTCATGTATTGCTATATTGTAACTGTATTCTTATGCTAAATTTAATTATCCAAACAATTCACAACTTCAAACAGTATAAAAGAGCATGGGAAGGTAGTTTCCTATTGTGATCATGATCAAGGAAAGCAAAGTAGGAAAATAAGAAGCAGATATTCTTGAACAGTAAAGATATCAGACATTCTCCCTTCAGTATCACAAGAAAACACAGCGTGGTCTGTGAGTGGCTGCAGCAGGGAGTACCAGCCACAGGGAAGGCAAGGAGCTGCTTTCTGTCCCCCCTGGACTCAGCTTTTCTGCGGGCTCCTTCCCTGCTCCTTCCTGGCATGGAGGAAAGTGGCCCTTCCCCCATCCCATGGCCAGGTTCCCCCTCCCCCGCTCAGCACCTGGTTGTAACCCACCCCTGCTGCCAGCCTGGGCCCTGCACTGGCTCCACGCT
>NW_017729032.1:168037848-168043232 GCF_001723915.1 Gavialis gangeticus
CCCAATGTGCAAGCTCCAGGTGGGCAGCAGCAGCAAACGCTGCCCAGCATGGCAAGCGGGGGGGCCCTCAGCTGCTACTGCCGCCACACTGCACTGATGGGCAAGCCCAGAGCCGGTGCAAGGCCCAGGCTGGCAGCGGGGCGGGTTACAAGCTGGTGCTGAGAACGGGAAAAGTGGCCCCTCACCTGCCCCATGGCCAGTGCCCCACGCTGTAGCCGCTCACAGCCTACATGGGGCTGCCTGTGGGAAATTGGTCCCAAAATGGTTACCAGGGGGCACCTGTCAAGAGGTGGGGCTACCCATGCAGCCCTCGACAGCCTGCCAAAACTGGGTAAGTGGCCCTCCACCCAACATAATTGCCCACCCCGGTCTATACTGCTTTTAGTACCCATGCTAGCTAATAGGAACAATAGGACTGGGGCCTGGGTCATCCAATTCCATGTTTCCAGGCAATAATTGATTCAAGGAATCCACCAAATCACCACTTCAACTACGCAAAACTACCAGGCACAATACCCAAAATGTGAACACTGCCGTATCTTGCCTTAGGTAAAATCAGGTGAGATTAACACACTGAGCCAATGCCTAGTTACTGCAATGCCAGGGAAACATTTGGTTATTACAGGTTTAGAAGATCGTAAGAAGAGGATGATGCTCCACACAGAGGAAGGCAGATCAGATTGGGGCTGTGCCAGCCTGATCTAGTGGGAAAATTCCTTCTTGACTTTTTGCTGATTTATATGGCCCCAAGCAAAAGAACAAAATCCTCTAGTCAGGAACCTCTGAGTGTTAAACATACTACCAGAATGGACGGTGCATCCCTGTCCAAAATTGCTAGCCTTCACTGTATCTGAGATCCCAATGCTTTAGAGGAAGACAAAAACAAAAATAAAACCCCAAGAAACCAGTAGCTTTCTGGGGTAAAGTGAATCCTTCCTGGTCCCAGCTGCCAACCAGGAAAAGGCTGGAGCCATAGGATTATGAGACATCTTCCACATTTCAAGGGAGCTACAAGTATACCTCAACTTGAGGACAATAAACACATGACTTTACATATCACGCATACTGATTGAGGCAGAATTTCCCATCCTACCATACCAACTGTTCCATAAAGGTGTCCAGCCTTAAAATAATTTGTGTTCCTGCCCCACCACCTTTCCTGGAAGACTATTCCAAGGCTTAATTTTTCTGATACTTAGAAATGACACAGCCATTTACAACTGTGTAAAAGTGGATTTAATTTAAAAGACCACCGATCAGAATGGTAGCATTTTACACCTAATATATTTCTCCCTTTTCTTGCCCCACACTCAGAAGAAGCCCTTCTGGGTTCCATTTTTTCTACTCACTAGTCATATCACTTTCAGAAAAGTGAAAATAAATCTGCTAGTTTTAAGGGAATTCAGATAAAGTTTTTTTTTTTAATTATGTTGCTGATTATTTTTTATTTTGCATTTTGAGTGGGAGAGGAGTTCTTTAAGTCTTTCCCTCCCTCTAGGTGCTTTCACTAAATGGACAACAGTTCAGAAGAAGAAAAACAATATAAAGTATTAAAACGGCTTGTGCACCAAGGAGGAAGACATTCATGCAACTGGTCCTAGAGTGATGGGAAGCATATGTTTACAGTTACCAAATTTTTGTGGTGCTGCAGAAAGGAAAGCTAAGGGTATCTTTACCAGAGACTGATTCTCTAAGGATGACTTCAACCAGTGTAGGTCTTTTAGCAAATGTACAAAGGATGCTCCAGTAGTATTTCCAAGGGAGCAGCTCTTATCAGCTCACCATTATAGGAAATACATTAAAAATAAAAGGCAACATGATACTTCTAGAAAAAAAAAGCATTTAGAGGTTAATTTGGTAGCTGTTACTTTATTAGGCAGCTTATAGTTTTATTTTAGTATCTATCCAAACTTGGGATTGTACTGACACATACGTAAATAGTAGTCAGTCAACTGCTAAGAAATTATATCCATTTTGCTCCATTTATTTTTTTTTAAAAAACAAAAGTCTGTCAAAACTCAGATTTTCATCAGTAGCAAGCTTGTTTTGATCATTTTGGCTACATTTTTACTTCACCACAGGTAGAAAAAAGCTTTCTTTGCTCTGGACCATATAATCTAAGTAAATTGCAGACTTTTTTTGTGTGTTTTGTTGTTTTCCCAATTAAACTTGGTAATCAGAGTTTGTGAAAGTTGTCACAGCATACTCTGATGCACTTGATTCATATAAACAATGTTTCTGTTAGTTCCAGAAGTGCATCCCTGGTTTTAATATCATGAATAGTTATAGTACATTGGCAAATCATATAAGATAATGTTTAGCTAAATGCAAATTGTTAGAGCTTTCTTAAGAGCAAAGATTTTATTTTTCATCTGTTGCACTTGACTTATAGTTTGAGCTTATAAATTTATTGTACGTACCAAACAAATAATTCAGCATCTAGCTGAACAGACTCATGATAGCATAGGAGTACAACAGAATTATACTATGTCCCCTAAATTTTAAATGGTGTTGAATTGGCTCTAGCACAGTTGTCTTGCTGTGTGCTGCAAGGGAGTGGAGACTAAATTTGCAGCTAGTGTGAAAATTTATAGGTGTTCCCAAAAGGAATAACTAAATAACTAAGCTTCAGATTTTACAGTATCTGTACTCCCTAGAACCAAATGTTCCAACATTAGGAAAGTCCCATAATGCTTGTAAGGGTAAAAAAGTTGTCTTGCACAGTTACTGTTCATGAAGAAAAATCTATGAAATCATAGAATTAAAGACCATATCATAATGTGTGCCCACAAGGAGCTTAATTAGGTTTTCACAGGAAAACTTGGTTCTAGCTTTTTCTAAATTTTAAGTACTTGATCTTGTAAAAAAGTCCCTTAATTATAAATTATTGTGTGTGTATAATTGCCAAGGTTTATAAGGAAAGCAAGCTAGAAAGAAACAGAAATTCTATCATGTGGCATTTTCTTGGCAGTTGTATCAAGAAAAGATTGGAAGGTCAAGGTCAAGAAAAGGTAGAACTTTTAGATCCACTAGGGTGACAGGCTTGAGAAGAAAGTTGCCTGGTTCAAATGAAGAAAGGACCTAGAACAGGAGCTGGAAAAAAAGGTAGGAACTGAGCTATTATGCTAATGAAATATGCTACCATGATCTAATAGAACAGGAGGAAGGAGGACCCTTTTTGGTAGGGTTGCCACCATTAGCCCCACGTCCTCCCCAAGTGCTAGTTCAATCCCCTTCTTCTGACCAATCTGCTGCTCTGTTTTCTGCTCCCTACTCTGTACTTCCTGCTCCATCTTCTGCTCTGCTTTCTATTTCCTGCCCTATCTTCCTGTCTCCTCCCCTCTCTTCCACATGCCAAACACAGAAATTGTTCTTGCCACTTATAGCACTTGTGTCACAGGTTGTGCCACCCCGTAATAGAACACAGTAATAAGACTGGAAGGTAATACCTGGCTCATCAAGTCTAATCCCCCTCTTTTTTAGGCAATTACAGTACATCATCCCATTTCTTCCTATATATGGACCAGTGTGAGGAGGTAATGAAATAAATACTTTGCAAGTGGCTTACTCAGATATACATCTGCTAAAAGAGATGGAAAAGACTTTACAGATACTTTTAAAAAAGAACTATATGGAAGATAAAACAAGGTCACATTTTCTATTTTGACTGTACAAGTCAGCTCAAAAGCCACAATACTTTATCTTCATCATTTTTTTCTCACTGTAGTAGCCAGGATAATAATGTTGCAGAAAGAGAGAAACCACTAAGACAAATAAAGGTATTTATCTTTGATGTTTTGTGATTGTTCTTACCCACCAGGAGGAAGATGAGATTTCTTTTACTTCTAGTCTTTTATCAGTGTGTCATGAAGAATGTTGATAGTAAGAGAACCTCAAATCCCAACTTCATTTTAATCATGGCTGATGACATTGGTATAGGAGACCTGGGATGCTATGGGAACAAAACTTTAAGGTATGACAGTATGCTTGGGGGAAGTAGCACTACATGTTAAGAGACATATATATTATATTTGTCTTAAAAGTAAGTTAAGACGTAAAAATATTTTAAATTATTTTTATTTTATTATTTTATTATCATTAAAATATTATATAATCACTAATATTATTGTATACTATATAAACATGTAATGCATGTTTAAATACATATTTAAACAACACAGTGTTTACAGTTACAGTAAGGTTCATTTTGCATGGAGACATTAACACAGTTTCCACAGCACAGACTATTTAACTTTGTTTTCATTTTCTTTCTGTGATCATAAGGAGATGCTTAGATAAATATATTTACACCAGTAAAGAGCTCTAAATTACAAACAAAACAAACCAAAAATCAATTATAGTCCAATGAATAAAAATATGATGGATAATTTTCTTTTAACACAATTTGAAGTGAAAACTGTAAACAATATGTTTTGGAGGAGTCTGTAATTTTCATGGGACACATCTGTGCATGAATTCTTTTATCATGGAAAAGCTGCTGCACATTAGCTTCTACACAGCTCTTGACAGAATGGGACCTTGATCCAATGGCAAGGAGACCAAGACAACTTGGGATCTCATTCCACTTGAGCTTTCATCCTCTTTTGCAGTCATTAAAATTATTTAATAGGTTTCATAGTTTTTCAGGATCAGAACGGACAGATTATCAAGTCCGACCCCCTGCACTTGGCAGGAAAGAGTGCTGGGGTCAGATGACCCCAGCCAGGTGTTTGTCCAGTCTCCTCTTAAAAACCTCCAAGGTAGGGAAGAGCACCAGCTCCCTTAGAAACCCATTCCAGATTCTGGTAACCCTCACTGTAAAGAAGTTCTTCCTAATGTCTAGTCTAAATCTCCTCTCTGTCAGTTTGTGACCATTGTTTCTAGTTACTCGGAGGGGTGCCTTGGTAAACAGAGTTTCTCCTATTCCTTGCTGCCCCTCCCCCTCCCTCCGACAAATTTGTAGACAGCCACCAAATCCCCTCTCAGCCTTCTGTTATGGAGGCTGAAGAGATCCAGGTCCCTCAACCTCTCCTCATAGGACCTATCCCGAAGGCCCCTAATCGTATGAGTGGCTCTCCTTTAGACCCTCTGAAAGTTATCCACATCCCTCTTGAAGTGTGGTGCGCAAAACTGAATGCAGTATTCCAGCTGTGGCCTTACCAGTGCTGCACACAGCAGAGGTATCACCTCCCTAGACCTGTTCATGATGCAACTATTAATGCATGAGAGAGTGTGGTTAGCTTTATTGATCATTTCATCACACTGTTTCATCACACTGACTCATGTTCATCTTTGAGTCAACTATCCAGGAGGGGCCAGCAGGGGACTGCATGCTTAGGGGCAACCAACATGGGTTCATCAGTGGCAGGTCCTGTCAGACCAAC
>NW_017729032.1:168048232-168054349 GCF_001723915.1 Gavialis gangeticus
ACCCTGGGGGTTTTTAAGAGGAGGTTAGATGAACACCTTGCTGGGGTTGTTTGACCCCAGTACTCTTTCCTGCCGTGGCAGGGGGTCAGACTAGATGATCTGCTAAGGTCCCTTCCGACCCTAGAAACTATGAAACTATGACTCCAAGATCCCTTTCTGCTGCTGCGCTGCTTAGAAGGTTATATCCCCCAATCTGTATATGTGTTGGTGATTCCTTCTCCCTAGGTGCAGGACTCTGCACTTATCCTTTTTAAACTGCATCCTATTTTGTTGTGCCCACTTTTCCAGCTTGTCCAAATCCACCTGAATCCGCTCCCTGCACTCCAGTGTGTCTGCCTTGCCCCATAATTTGGTGTCATCCATGAATTTGGACAGTGTGTTCTCTACGCCCTTGTCCTGATCATTGATGAAGATGTTGAACAGCACTGGCCCAAAGACTGAGCCCTGGGGGATACCACTGCCCACAACCTTCCAGTTTGATACCGACCTGTCCACCACTGCTGTCTGGGTGCATGCCATTAGCCAATTTGCCACCCACCTGACTATGTAATCATCTACATCACAGCCAGTCAGTTTTTTTTTTTTATGAGACTGGGATGTAGCACCATATCAAAGGCTTTTATAAAAGCCAAGTATATGACATCCATCTCAATTCCTGCATCTATGCAGTTTGTGATCTGGTCCTAAAAAGGTTTGTCAGGCAGGCAGGATCTACCTACTATGAATCCATTCTGGTTGCCCTTCAGCATTACTTTTCCTGCTGGACTCACACAAATGTATTCCTTAACAATTTTTTCAAAGGTTTTCCTAAGGATGGAGGTGAAAGTAACTGGTCTATAGTTACCTAGATCCTCCTTCTTCCCCTTTATGAAAATAGGGACCACATTGGCCCTTTTCCAGTCCCCTGGGACCTGCCCTGAGTGCTCAGACAGTTCCGTCAGTGGTTCTGCTGTGACACCGGCCAATTCTTTCAGCACCCTTGGATAAAGATCATCTGGGCCTACTGACTTGAGCACATCAAGCCTTCCAAGTGTCCCTTCACTAAGTCGACACTAACCGTTGGTGGGCTGGTGTCCCCCATGTGCCTGTCTATCGTCCAGTTTGGTGATACGTCTTTATCTGTGTTCAGGAATACTGATGCAAAAAACTCATTGAAGAGCTCAGCTTTGTCCCTCCTCTCTGTCACTAATTGCTCTAGCCTGTCCTATAGGGGTCCTATGTTATCCTGCGCTCTCTTTTTGCTTCCTATATACCTGAAAAAGGACTTTTTGTTGTCCTTAATTTTTGTTGCCAGCCTGAGTTCCATTGCTGCGTTGGCCTTTTTTACTAACTTCTTGCAATTGTGAGCCAAATAGGTATATTGCTCCTTGTTGGCTACCCCCTGCTTCCACAGTCTGTGTGCCTCTTTTTTCATCCCTAGGCTTTCCTGGATTTCCCTGTTCAGCCAAGAGGTTTTCCTGGCCCCTTTGCCATCCTTTATGTGTAGTGGGTGGCAATAATTATAATCTCTTCTGCCTGTTCCACTGTTGAGGACATGCAGACCCAGGGCTAGGGGCTAGGCATGCTTATTATAGTGGTGACTTCTACTTGCCATGTTACTCTACCATGAAAGGATATATGTGGCTTTTCAGGATAGAACGCATTGCCATCTGCTGTCCTCGCCACATGCTGCTGGTGCTTCTGCTGCTTGGTCCGTGACTGCTTATTCATCAGAGTTACCCCTGCTTATTTCACAGCTAACCTTCCCTGAAGGTCATTCCACTATTTGCTACCTGTGGATGTGCAGGGTAGCATTACAGCTCTGCCCCGCATTTTATCTAATGACTTTTAAAAGCAATGGACAGTGGTCCAGCATAAAAAGGAATGCTGAGGAAGGCCTGAGACAATGTTTATTCTGTAGTATAGATGTTTTATCACTTTGCCAGGAAGTAAGCAAAAAATGCAGGTTCAAAGCTCAGCTGGGTGAAAGGGCTCTAAAACCAATTTCTGTGGCTGCCTGGGAAAATTCCTTAGATACTTACTAGTGGGACTAAAACATGTGAAGGCCCTCTCCCTCCCCGCACCGTGGCAATATTTTTTCCCTAGATTTATCCTGCAGCCAGTAAGTGCCCAGCCAGTATGTAGCATACTGCACAAGCTCAGTCTAAGCACTCATGCTGATGGGTCTACAATCCAGAGGCCAATGAAGTGGCCAGGTACATAGCTAGAATACTATCATTTAGGAGCAAAACAGAAAATCGAATTCCACCTTAAGTGACTAGACCTGGCCTACTGCACATGCTCAGAAGCAATTTAATACAACCACATAGGCACAAAATTTCATGCAACGGAGAGCAAGGGCTCCTATTACTTTAAGAATAAAGGTACAGCTCAGGGCCACTTGTACACATGATGAAATTGCCCTTTTTAGCAGTTTAATTGCCCATTTACAGCAGTTTAATTACATCACACGTTACACATGCGGTGGCATATTGTGGTTTAATTTTTTCACAATGTACATGTGCAGTAGCATATTGCACTGTACATGATGTTATTATGTCATTTGCAGTGCAATATGCCACTGCACATGTATATTAAGCAGCAGGAGGGTGACTGGGCAATGTTCCCTCTAAGGAGTAGTGATCAGTGAGTGTGCCACTTCAGTCCATGAGCATGCTGCTTCGCTACCGCCTCCCCCTTTCGGCACGGTCCACCGGTAAGTGTCCCACAGTAAGTGTCCAGGTGGGAGTGGGCAGGGTTCAGCCACCATCCTTCTCCAGGCTAACTGCTGCCCAGAGTTGTGTACTGGAGTGCTGTGGCCCAGCCATGGGCCAGACACAGACAATTGATAGAACTGAAAGGGAGGCACCAGGGCTGGTGCGGGACACTTACCAAAGGTAAGCTTCTCACTCCTCATCCGGGGTATGCAGCAACTCCTCCCCAAGGTGAAGCAAGGGAGGGATGGGGGCTGGGGCTGGGGCTGGAGCTGGGGCTGGGGGCTGGCGTGGGTTTTGCTGGCTCCAGGGAACTGCTCCGCAGGCTCCGCCAGCTCTGCCAGCTCCAGGGAACTGCTCTACTCCCCAGCCCTGATGTCATGTGCCTTCTCCCTCCCCGAGGCAATGCGGGGGTGTGGAGCAGTTCCCCGGAACCAGTGGAGCCCGTGCCAGCCCCCAGCTCCCGTCTCCACCTTGCCTCACCTCACCTTGCCTTGGGGAAGAGCCACTGTCTGCCCTTCATAAAGAGTGAGGCGCTTACCTTCGGTAAGTGTCCCACGCTGGTCCTGGTGCCTCCGCCACACTCTGCACCCAGCTTCTCTCCGGGCGGGTGCCCGGCATTAAAAAGTTGGTGCATGGCAAGATTTTTAATCGTGCACGGCCACACACATGTGCAGCTTAGAAGGAACCTTGTGACTGGGTGTGCTGGCAGCTGGAGAAGGTGGCAGAGATGGTGCACTGGATGCTGGAAGCCCGCTAAACCTGAGCTTGTGCTAACCCCCCCGGGCTTCCAGCACTCCATGCACTGCCCTCCACCACCTTCTCTGACTGCCAGCCCATCCAGCCACCCTGCTAGTGCCTCTCTGTGCTGCCCTGGGGGTAAGCTGGGTGTGTTGGTGGCTAGAGAAGGCACTGGGGACAGCGCATGGGAAGCTAGAAGCAGGAGGGCTCAGGGATGGATGTATTGCTCCAATTTCTTACATACTAAACTAAAATATATATTGGGCGACTCGTGCCACCTTAGTCAGGAGGGCACATGCCCCCCCCAGCAACCAGTCAGCAACCAAGGGGGCCTCCCCACGGCCGATCACACCAACGGTAAGGGGGTGTCCCCCACGGCTGATCACACTCACCTGGAAGCGGTTGCTTCACCCAGTGCTGGAAACGGCCGCTTCATTCAGTGCTCCCACTCCTCGGCTAGTGCTCACAGAGTGGGTACCAGCACTCCTGCCTGCCCCCCGCCCGTTGCCTAAGTAGGGAGCGGTGCATGACAGGGGGTACACCAGGACTTTCAGGGGGTACATGTACACCGTTACATAGCAAACTAAAATACATCCAGATATACATCCATCCCTGAGCCCTCCATCTGGGCTTCCAGCTCCCCATGCACCATCCCCAGTGCCTTCTCCAGCTGCCAACACACCCAGCTTACCCCTGGGGCAACACAGGGAGGCAGCAGGAGAGTGGGCTGGTGGTCAGAGAAGGTGGTGGAGGACAGTGCATGGAGCGCAGGAAGCCCAGGGGGGCTGGCAGAAGCTTGAGCTTAGTGGTCTCCCAGCGTCCAGTTCACCATCCCTGATACCTTCCTCGGCTGCCAGCATATCCTGTCACCCTCCTGCCACCTTCCCAGCAGTGTCTGAGTTGTGGGGGGGCCCGGTTCTTCCCTCCACAGTGGCAGTGACCCATGGGGATGCCCAAGTGGGCTGCTATTGGGCCGGGTGCTGCCCCAGCTCGTAGCCAGCATCCAGCCTGTTAGCAACTCAGTTGGCTGACCCCAGGGGATGTGGCTGCTGTGGAGGGAAGGACTGGGGCCCCCTGCAGCCTAGGGGCTGCTTGGCCCACTGGCAGCTTGCTCCTCTGGGGAAAAAAAAAAGCGGCAAGGGGCCCAAGCCTTTTTTGTTTTTTTGCAAGAGTCTGCCCACAGCCTTAGGGCAAACTGCCAGAATTGACTGAACCACAGGGGGCTCCAGTCCTTCCCTCCATGGTGGCAGGATCCCTTGGGTGCTGGTTCCAAGCAGCTGAGGACCCACGGTCAGATCGCCCCCCGGCCACAAAAAGGCTCTGCCAAAAAAAAAAAAAGAATCAGGTCCCTCGCTGTAACAGTGATGGAACCCCTAAATTGAAAACCAATTAAAACCCCACCATTTCAATTTAGGGAGAACTAAGCCCATGTCACATGTATAAATATGTGACATGGCACCATACATATAGGCTGGGGAACTCCCCTCTTGTCAGCACGGAGGTGGAAAAGGATCTGGGAGTCATTATTGACTCCAAGATGAACATGAGTCGGCAATGTGGGGAGGCGGCTAGGAAGGCCAACTGCACCTTGTCGTGCATCCACAGATGCATCTCGAGCAGGTCCAAGGAGGTGATCCTCCCCCTCTATGCGGCACTGGTCAGGCCGCAGCTGGAGTACTGCGTCCAGTTCTGGGCGCCGCACTTTAAGAGGGATGTGGACAGCATCGAGAGGGTCCAGAAGAGGGCCACTCGTATGATCAAGGGACAGCAGGGTAGGTCCTATGAGGAAAGGTTGTGGGACCTGAACCTGTTCAGCCTTCAAAAGAGAAGGCTGAGGGGGGATCTTGTGGCCTGTTATAAACTGGTTAGGGGGGATCAGCAGGCGCTGGGGGAGTCGCTGTTCCCCCGAGCGCCGCAAGGAGTAACCAGGAACAATGGTCACAAGCTGGCGGAGGGAAGGTTTAAGTTGGACATCAGGAGGCGCTACTTCACAGTCAGGGCGGCTAGAGTCTGGAACCAGCTTTCAAGTGAGGTGGTGCAGGCTCCCACCCTGGGGGTTTTTAAGAGGAGGTTGTATGACCACCTTATTGGGGTCGTTTGACCCCAGTGCTCTTCCTGCCACGGCAGGGGGTCGGACTAGATGATCTGTTCAGGTCCCTTCCGACCCTAGAAACTATGAAACTATGAAATAGCCTAGCAAACATTCATGCAGCACAGAAAAGGACTACTGGAGTCATCCTGCAAACTACAAGCACTAGTATGCAAGACTGCTGATTTAGTGAAATTAGCAGCACCTGGGCTGCTTTTCAGGGATACAGGTCATGACTGGCAGTGGGGGGAAAAAGGAGCCACATAAGCTAGAGCCAAGTCCTAGGGATTCAGTCTAGTCCTGACCTCAGGTAGGAAAAGAGCTCCTGTCAGCCTGAGCTGTTAAAGAGAAGTTGCAGAGAACGAACTGTTCAACTGGCTTGTTACAAACTAGTCAAGGGGGATCAGCAGGCACTGGGAAAGTCCCTGTTCCCCTGAGCACTGCCAGGAGTGACCAGGAATAACAGTCACAAGCTGGAAGAGGGTAGATTTACGCTAGATATCAGAAGGCACTACTTCACGGTCAGGGCGGCTAGGATCTGGAACCAACTTCCAAGAGAAGTGGTGCTGGCTCCTACCCTGGGGGTTTTTAAGA
>NW_017729032.1:168059518-168066170 GCF_001723915.1 Gavialis gangeticus
TAGATGAACATCTTGCTGGGGTCATTTGACCCCAGTAATCTTTCCTGCCATGGCAGGGGGTCAGACTAGATGATCTACTCAGGTCTCTTCCGACCCTAGAAACTATGAAACTATGAAACTCAAAAGCAGTGGTTTTTAACCAGGGTGCCATGACACCCTGAGGTGCCTTGAGGTTCTTAGGTGTTAGCACTGTTTGGTTTACAAATATGTTTCTCAAGATAAACCCATAGATTTCAAATGGAAATCTATAGCTGTGTTTTTTCTGCATTCCTTGCAACAGAAAAACAGCTCTCTTATTTCTCTGTAGTCAAAAAAAAAAAGAGTGAAAACTAAGAGCTTGCATTTTGCAAAGGTGTCCAAGCCTATCCTATAATCTAAAAAAGTTGAGAGCCACTGCTTTAAAGCCTGGGAGGGCACTAGCTAAATTGGGATGAATGCAGTGAGGCCAGAGCAGAGTCCAGACGTGGTCAGCTTCAAATAGGGAAGCAGGACAATTCATCCCCTGAACAAGCACTACCTGCAGCAAGCCCAAAGCTGTGCCTGTCTTAGCTGGATGAATGAGGCAGTTGGGCCAGCCAGTCCCCTGAAACCACAAGCAATAGGTCCCACCTGCTCCACCCCTTGAAAGCCCGACCCAGCCTCCAGTATCCTTGGCCAGGCAAAAGTGAAAGTCCTTGCTCCTGACCCTTCGTGTGCTTCTTGCTGACTCTCTTTTTAATCCGAGCTTCCAATTCTGGTAGGACTATTGGCACCCCTCATTCTGGCTTGACCTCTGGCTCTGGCTTTTGGTTTGTCATCTTGGTGGACCCTCAGCTTACCCTTTCTCAGGCTGTAGCTTTTGACCCTTGTCAGTCTTGACCTTAGCTACAGTTCTTGGTTCCAGTTTCAGTGCAAGGCCCCTCCATAACCCTTCCTCTGCAGCCCCCACCCTTCCCCCAACCTGGAATGCACCTGTACTTCAGGTGCTTAACCACTAGGTCAGACCATCCACACCCAATCCCTAACAGTTTCCTGGACTACCCTTTTCAGACCTGCAGGGCAGAACCCAGGGGTGGAAGTATGAATCCCACTCTACCTTCATAGGCCCCGTGTTCCCCAGAAGCTCCTGAATCCCAGGAAGTGATCACCCATTTTCCTGCAGGCAGTTCAGGGGCTCCAGGCCCTGGTTGAACAACTGCAGTGGGGAAAAAAACAGGACCAGTTAGGCTGCCTGGAGGAGGCCCAGCTAGAGACTGGTGAATGCTGAGAAGGAACCTCCAAAATGAGAATGAAACCCTCAGGCAACAGTGGGACTCAACTCTAGTGGCAGGGGCCATAGATGAGCCCAAAATCCTGCTCCCTGAGTGCTCCCTGGGGATCCAAAGACATTTTGGAGATTTCTAAATCCGTGCCACCTGCTGTTTATGCTGTGCCTCCATACCCAACCCACAATCCAGACCAAGGTGGAACTGATCATTAACCTACTTGCAGGGAGCATCCTGACCTGGGTATCGCCACTCCTAGAGACCTCCAGTCCTCTTCTGAAAGACTTGGACAGATTTTTAAATGCAACATCCTTTATGTACACAGACCCCATCAGCAGGAAGAGCTGATGCAGGGAGACCCCCCCTGTCAGAGACAGAAGAACTGGCAATAAGCAGCAAACTTCTGCTTGTATTGTGGAGCACAAGGCCATTTTGAAGCCACTTGTTCAAACGAGTGCAGGTGGGGACCACTGCCAGAAAACTGAGGCTTCCAGCTGGGGTAAAGGGATCTTGACAGGGCAGCGAGGCTAGCATGAGGTTAGCCTTGTATCAGGTTTCCCCAGTCCTGGGTAGCACCTTAGCTATTAGGTTGTTGGACAAAAGGTTGGTACTACCCATACTTTACAATCAAGTCTGTGCTGCTTTATGTGCATCATCCTGTACAGAATAGGACTGGTTTCTGGGACACACCAGGGGAACCTTATAAAATGCCTAAGGAGTGCCTTAGAAATACATACAATTACCATTTTGAGCCTTGACACATATGTTTGAGATGAGCAGAAACCGTTGCCTGAGTTGAAACAGGACCTGAGCATAAATCTTTGAAAGTCAGATGATGATTTTTCTTAGGTTTCAAGGAGAATCATTTATGGTATCCAAGGTTTTCTCTCAGAAACTTTAGGTACTGTTGTTCTATGAGCTTTGATTTTACTATTTATTTATTTTAAACCAAAGCAGTACAGTCTAGATGGAACATTTGTAAAGAGGATATATAACTGGTTCAATCATCATAATCAAGGTCATCAGTGGTTCAATGTCTGCTTGGGAGGGGTTATTAAGTTGTGTTTCCCAGAAGATTGTATTGGGTCTGATACCATTTAGTATCTTCACTAATGATTTGAAGGATGGGACTGATTAGCAAATTTGCAGATGACACCAAGATGGCTGGAGTTGCAAATATTTTTTGAGATTAGGATTAAGATTCAAAATGACCTGTATGAAATGTAAAAATGATCCAAAACAGATTAAATTTAGCAAGTACAAGTTAAAATCCTGTGCTTAAGATGGAACAATCAAATATAGAAATACAAATTGGGAAATGACTGGCAAGGCTACAGCACTGTAGAAAAGGACCCTAGAGATATTAGTGGACCATAAAACAAATATAATCCAACAGTGTGCTCTTTTTGCAAAGAAAGCCAGTACCATGCTTGGGTTGCATTAGCAAGAGTGTCACTTGAAAGGCAAGGGCTATGCTTCTTCCACTTTATTCAGTATTAGTGAGGCCTCACTGGTTCCATTTTGGGTCATGACACTTCTTCAAAAGACATAGACAACCTGGAAAGAATCCAGAAGAGAACAGAAAATAATTAGTGATCTAGGAAATGTGACTTAACAAGAAAAGGTTGAAAGAGCTCAAATTATTTACTTTTTAGAAGAGGAGGCTGAAGGAAGATTTGATAATATTCTTCAAATAGTTGAGGTATAGCTGTAAAAAAGAGGGTGACAGATTATTCCATGTGGCTGCAGGGGATAGGAAATATTAATTTTAAATCACAGCAAGGGAGATGTAGATTGGGTATTAGAAAGACATTTCCCTCTATTTGGGTGACTAAGCATTGGAACAAATCACACAGAGTTTATGGAGTTTCTGCCTTGGAAGTTCTTTAAGTGTACATTAGACAAACACTTGTCTAGAATGATATAGGAAGGGATTCTTCCCTCTGAGCAGAGGTTGGACTAGATGACCTCCTGTGATCCCTTCCAGCCCTACTTTTCTATGATTCTATCGTTTCAGTTCTCAAGTAATCAAAATGATTTGTTACGTTATCTTCCTCCAGGACTCCCAACATTGATAAGTTAGCTAAAGGAGGAGTGACATTCACTCAGCATATAGCAGCATCTCCACTCTGTACCCCAAGCAGGGCAGCTTTTTTGACAGGCCGATACCCGATCAGATCAGGTAAAATACATTTTATTATTATTTATCATTCTTTGAACTACATTTTCTGGTGTCTCTGTTTCAGCGCAGGTTTATTTTCTTGGGGTCAGGGCAGTGTCCACTAAGTCTCAGTGCTGGGTATGCCTGGTCAACATTTGGAATTCTATTTTAGCCAAAGAAGTTTGGTTGTTTCAAAATACATTTTTCTGCATCAGAACAAAAACTAGAAATTGTGAAATATCCCACAAAAAAGAAATCTTTTAAAATGTTGAGGGGAAAACATAATATTTTGATTTGACTTTTTCCAAAATGAATCATAGCAGCCAGTAACCCAAATTCCTGGGATTCCTGTCCCTGCCCTAACTCCTAGTGATTCTCTTTCCCATTGCCTACTCCAGAGTTGTATCCAAGGCCAGCCTAGAGAAGCAGATGCAGCCCAGAGATTCTCAGTTTGGCACAAGGAGTTCCCCAGAGTCAGGGAAGTTTCCTATCATGCATTGGGAAACTAGGAACACTTAGTGCTCCAGCTTGAATTAGGTTTTAGGGTTCCTAGGCTTCCAAGTTCATAGCAAAGACCTAGAAAGCCCTGTAGTTCCCGACTCCAAAGCAGTCATTGTGATGTGGCTTCCCCAGAGCCATAGAATCCAGAGATGTTCCTACCTTGTGCTCTAAGCAAAATTGCCCACCACTGAGAATTTCCCACCCATCTACCCACTTATGCCCAGTACATGTATTTCAACGTTCATGTGTTAGCAGAAAATGGTTCAGCACAGCCCCAAGAGCATACCCTGGCACCTTGCACTGTGTTCAGATGATCACTGTTCTCAGGTTTCCAAAGGAACCATGCCTAGTAGCCAAGGTTCTCCAATATCTATGCATATGTTTCAGCAGAATGTTGTCAAGGCTAATGTTTCTATGAAACTTTTTAGCTTTAACTCATCAGGATTTTCTATTCTTCTTTTCATGTATATCTCTGCCATGTTTTCCTTCTTGCACTGTAAAAATCATTCTATATACATGCAACTTTAATTTTTACATTTCCTGCTTTTAAATGCTTTATCCATCTACAGCCTGATAAGAGTTTTTTTTGTTTTGTTTTGGGTTTTTTTGGGATGGTTAACCATATAACCTTAACATTCCATTAACATATTCTTTAGCAAAGAACATCATACATTAATCACATCGCTTGTTCATTAGCGATAATACATTTCCTGTTCTTGCTTCTGGAAATAAAAGCAAAGCAAGTCTCTGGGTTCTGCTTAATATGTTCCTGTTCATTCAAATCAAATAACAAGCTGCAGCATCAGTGTCAGTTGATAGAATTTGTGGGGTTCTTTCATTAGGTTCTGTTTCAAAGAAAAGCAATATTAAAGTATTATAGGATGCACCACAAGCAGGCCATTTGCCACTGTTACACTTACTTTTATTTCTGAAAACCTTGTTTGTTGAGCTGAAATTTGATCTGCCCAGAGTCTCATTTAATAACTTCATATATCTACAAAATAGTAAATGAACTTTTAATTAAAAGTATAGAAGCTTTGAAATGGGGAGAAGTTGCAAACAGCAGAGAGAAAAGAATGGATACAGAATGGGTACAGAAGATCTCTGAAGTATTAGATCCACGGTGGCCAAACCGCAGCTTGCGAGTTGCACGTGGCTCACTGGCACAGTACTTGTTGCTCTTGCCCCGCTACTTGAAGCCCTGCTCACTTCTCCAGGGACTGTTGTTTCAGGCATAGGGAAGGCCAGAGCAACTTGACGCTCAGCACCCTCCCCACTCTCTCACTGTGTCGCTCACCACACCCTGACCCTGGTCTCTCACCGGGTTGCTCAGCACCCCACAGCCTCCCTCCCCACTCTCTCACTGGGTTGCAACCCTGGTTCCCCTCCCCAAGCTCTTGAACCTAATATGGAGGATCGGATGTGGCTCCCAGTGTGAGTAACTCTGGCCATCCCTGCATTAGATGCATGGTTAGAAAATAATTAAATGAGATTCAACTTGGAAAAAATTCAGGCAAATAGACCTGAGGAAAAATAATCCAAAACACAAATATTGAACAAAAGGAAAAAACATGGAGGATAGCAGCAATGGTTAAAACATGTTTTTAGTTGCTGGCAGTCAGAGCAGCTTCAGTAATGCCAATAGGATTGCATTGATTTATGCCATATGACAACCTGTTATCTTAAATGCTTCTTCAAAAATCTGTTTTTTAGATGACTGAAAGTACCTGTCATTTGAGTAGTGACTTGTATCTGAGATTTTAAAACACTTAGAAATATGTATAACTGCATTCCACAGTATTCCTTTTACAATGAGTCACAAAGATGCTATATTATGTTACCAGTGTGTTGGTTGTAGCTGTGTTGGTTTAAGGACATAGACAGACAAGAAACATAAATATGCCAGGAGAAGAAATATAAAACCTGCCAACATATCTCCACCACTGCCACAATAACTACACCATCAAAACCATCACCATTACCACTGATCCTCACTGCCATGAAGTTGCATTTTCACAAACCTGCATTGTGCACATTGCCTTCTATTCTATCCAGGAGATCGGATAGACCATCAGATTCCTTTATGCCTGAAGAAGGGTGTTAGTGCCTGAAAGTTTGCAATAAACATTTTTTCCAACTATTTAGTTGATCTAATAAAAGATATCACATTTACCCAAAGAACCTTGTCATATTATGTTACCCAAATTCATACAAGAAGTCAATAGCAGTTCTGGGAATGGAACCTTGAAGTGTTGATCTCCAGGTCATCAGTTTAATGCTCACTCACTCTGATGATAAGAAGAAGCAATTAATTAGGCAAACCAAATGCTCCCGTAATGTACTTGGATGCATCATAGCATGGACTACAAAAAGAGATGTTCCTGCTTCTTTGATAGCAGTAATCATTTGAGATATTTTTATGTGCATGTATATACTTTTTAATAAATGATCTAACTGAAACAGACTTGTTTGTCATTTACATTTCTTAGCAGTCAGTAGTAAAATGTTTTTCCAGTGTCACCATTAAAAAAAAACCCATAATGGATGAAACATTTTTTCTCTTTATTATCCTCTTATGATCTTCTTTTTTTCAGGAATGGCTGCATTGTCACGGATTGGTGTCTTCTTATTTTCTGCCTCTTCTGGTGGGCTTCCTTCTGAAGAAATAACTTTTGCCAAACTTGTGAAGCAGAAGGGTTATTCTACTGCCTTAATAGGTACAATTGCTTACACACACACACACCAA
>NW_017729032.1:168066197-168078619 GCF_001723915.1 Gavialis gangeticus
CAAATCACACACACACACACACACACACACACACACACACACACACACACACACACACACACACACACACACACACACAGAGTCATAATTTGTTTAAATCTAAGGACCCTTCTAGATATGCAGGTAAATAAATGATGGAGTCTGATGAGCAATCCCCACAATTATGCATCCTGCCATGCCATATGTACATGGCAGAGGTGTGACTGGGACTGATCATCTGATCCCACTGTGCCTTGTTGTTGCTGCAGGGTAAGCCCAGAATCATAATCCCAGATTACCCCTGCACCAGCAAGTAGCAAGCTCCCACAGCTAGCAGTCCCATTATCTGATCCAGGCTTCCATCTGCAGGGGTGTACCTCACCACCCATTCAATTAATGGCGTGACAGGGACAAATTTATTACACAACAAAGTTAATACACAATTTTTGTGGAATAGCTTTGTGGCTTATTTTTTGTTTTATGATGCCATGATTTTTTTTTAACATAGACTGGGTTACAATTTAAGATGTGCTTAGCTGGTTAATCACATGTTAAGTATAACGTGGCAGTGGCCAAAATCACACTAACTTTCTATAGTTCACATTATATTAATCAACACATTACATTTCCCTACATAATGCAACAAATTTGCTCTTATAGGAGACCTGAGCATATTCAGAGAAAATGTATACATATACAAAGCACTTAACAATTTGGCTGCCTCTTAGTTTGTATTGAAGTAATGCATGGGGGTCCAAATTGTGGTTCTGAGTCCCAGTTTACAAAAGTATCTCTAAACCAGGATGGGATACTTTTAACATAACCAATTCTGATACGTCTGTAAGTATAGATATAATACAGGGTTATAAGTCAATCATTTATTATTTTGAAGTATATAAAATTAAAATATTTTGAAGTGTACTTTAATAATTTGGCAACCTAGGCACTTCAGTTTGCTTAGGTTGAGAGGTTTTTTCTGAACTGAATACATTGAACTTATGGCAATTTTTATTTTAAAGACTTTACTATTTATTTACCAATTGGCAATTTTGCAATTTTTAGAAATATTCACTAATTTGAGTTAATGTGATTTCTGGATTCACAACAAATGCCTGAGTTTCACAAGCAAAGTGGTATAGGTTGGAATTACAGATTCTCATCACCTACAAAAATTAAGCCGGCAATATTAGATTGTAAGGGATAAATACATTCATCTTTGATATTTTTTTAAAGTATGGTGCACTGTTCTAACAAACTCAGAATAGGGAGCTGGTCATATATATTCTATAAGCTATGTAGAAAAAATGTACCATTGGTACCATTCAGAGATATTCACTAGCTTTAACCTTAGTTTAAATCCCAGCATTCCATATACAGTTTAAGGCTGGCTGAATTAAGTTTATTTTTCTGTTTGTAATAAAACCAGCCAATCTAATAGAGCTTATTTTATGGAAGATGATTTACCAAATGCTTACTCTTCTTAACTGCTTTCACTGCAACATGGCAACATATCAGATCTCCAGATCTGCATGAGGTTATAATGAGATATTTCCTCCAAGTACCTAAATGATAACCTATGAAACCAGGAGAGGTGATATTACCATACCCTTAGAGTATAATGATGCTTTCAAAAAATGAAGGGGAACTTTCAAACTAAGGATGAAGCATATGTAAATGAAAAAAGAAAAACGCTGTAGATTGGATGTAAAGATAGGCAGATTTCACCTGCCCTTTGCTTATATTCTCATCCAATCATCTTGCTAACTCAGGGACACTTTGCTTGGTTTAGTCTAGCTCAGCAGTTCCCAAGCATTAATTGTCACATCCTCCACTTTGATGGATTGTCAGAAGAATGTCTCCATCCTTCTTGCACCTCAAAGTTGTATTGCCACCATTTCAAACCTCTTTCCCTCTTATTCTATGCTTCCCCCCTTCGTCTGCTCTTCTTTTCCTCTACTTTATTTATTTTTTCTTTTTTGTATATACTTTCTTTTGCTTTTTATACACCTCTTCTATCTATATATTTGTCTATATTTCTTTTACTGGAGATGAGCATGGGGGACAGGCAGCGGCAGGAACCAAGCAGAAGAAGGAAGCACAAAGGGAGCAGGTGGGAGGTGTGACAAGTGGTGATGGTGGTACAGGTACCAGGGGATGTAGGCACTGCAGGGAGGGATGCCTACATGGGGGCTCAGGAATGGGGGAAGCAGTCGGGAGTGAAGGCAAGGGGGGTCAAATTGGGGTGGCAGCCACCAAGAAGGGCAGGCAGGAGAGGTATAAGTTCCAGGGGAGAGGCAGATAGTAGGGGGACATGTGAAAAAGGGTGGGGGTCATGCCAATTGACCATTCCTAAGTGCAGGACTTTGCACTTGTCCTTATTGAACCTCATGTGATTTATTTTGGTCCAGTCCTCTAATTTGTCAAGGTCTCTCTGAACCCTATCCCTATTCTCCAAAGTATCTGTTAATTCCCCCAGTTTGGTGTCATCTGCAAACTTGCTGAGGGTACTCCATCCCATATTTCAGCTCATTGATGACTGTATTGAACAAAGCCAACCCCAGGACCGACCTGTGGAACACTCCACTTAATGCCAGCTGCCAACAAGACATTGTGCCACTGAGTACTACCCTCTGAGCCTGGTGCTTCCAAGATAGGCAGCTATAGGGCTGACACATGAATGAGAACTTCCAGGGTCTGAGCAATAGGAATGGAAAAATAAAAGCCCTGAGAGCCTCAAATGTAACAAGCTATCTCAAGTTTTCCAGATGTAGAGCTTGCAAGTGTTCAGCAATATATCATTGTATCCATAGCCATCCACTGCATACTAAGCAATACATAAATACATATCCATGTATTGCTTAGTATGTATGTGCAGCGGAAGTTATTGTCCTTCCTTACTCTCCTTGCTCTCATCCTTTTCTTTCCAGTGTATTAGAACATCATAAAGATGGAAAAGTCTAATGGCTACATTCAGACGTGATGTCTTTTGGAATTCCTCAGAATGAGAAATTACAGGATTTGGATTTTTTAACTCAGCTAGAGATTATGAGACATTCTGGCACCATCCTGGTGGATTTAATCAGTATGTTGTATTGGAATATGGGCTTTCATTAGGAATCTGTTATAAACAGGGATCCTGGTTTTCTCTGATAAAAAAAATCTCCAATTTTTGGGTTTAAAAAAGTAATCCAAAATCCACATTTTTCCATGATCAGAATGAAACACCATTGTATGTGTTAGTGGTGTTTTGTTTTAATTATAGAAAAATGTAGATTTTCAGTAACTTTTTTTTTAACCTGAAAATTGAGGATTTTTTTTATCAGAGAAAGCCAGGATCCCTGGTTATAAATCCTTCAATATTTCACATTGACCTGTTTCTTCAAATACATAATCCATGTCTAAGGCTGCTTACAGGTGTCAAAAAACAAAAAGAAAAATTGCATGTTACCAGAACAAGAAGTGCATTAGTTCTACCGAGCTCCACAGCATCTGTATAGATTGGGCACTTCAGTGGGACTTTTGGTGCTTTAATAGCTGATTCAATCAGCTATCAGATAAAAGTGCCAAAAAGCCCCACTAAAGCATCTGATTTATACAGATATTTGGCAAACTGAGTTCAGTTAACACAATGCCTCTTCTGGGCATGAACTGGGCTGTTTTGTTTTGTTTTTTAATTTCTGTAAGCAGCTTAAGTATCTATCCTATACTTTTGGCACCTATCCCTTAGGTAAATAATAAAAATCATACTGAAGAAATGCTTCTTAGTATAAACAATTCAATGTTCAGGCAACTCAAGCACCCGAGCAAAAAAATGAGAGAAAATAGAGGTTTTTATAGTGTCTCCAGAAAATTAAGAAACCTGGGTTCTGGAGAAACAAGAGGGAATCTGTTCCAAAATGAGGACCTACCAGAGAACATCATGATGGCTGCTCCCTTTCATTTATACTAAGAGAGCAATAACTTTAAGTTCAAACACAGCTTTTGACAGAAGGATACTGAGACATGATAATTTAGACCCCAAATTACTTCAGACTTCTACTCAGAATTACTGGAAACTAGGACAGGTCACATAACACACTCCCAACAGGCAGTGCTTTAAACTAGAAGAGGAACTGGGTCTGTTTGACTTGGCTCCCCAGCATCTGTATAGTTTGCGCACTTCTGTGGGGCTTTTTGGTGCTTTTACCTAATAGTTGATTCAATCAGCTATTAGATAAAAAATGTCAAAAAGCTCCACTGAAGCTCATGAGCTATACAGATGCTGGGCGAGCCGGGTCAAACTGACTCAAATCCTCTTCTGGGAATGCACTCTGCTCTGTGTGGGGGCATGCTGAGCTGAAAGTAAAGAATTGTTTTGTTTTGTTTCTTCATGTCTGTAAGCACCCCAAGTTATAGCATTCTGTAGAAAGGTCCTACAGGGTATAACCAATTGTAAAACAAAGTATTGCAATCTAATTACAAGATGTCAAAGTTATGGATTATTGCATCAAGGCTCACATATTTGAGAAAAGGTCTCATTCTTTTTGTCAGGTATGGATTTTTTTTTCTTTTTGAAAAAAAATGCGTTATTGGTCATAAACAGTCCTTGGACACTCAGGAGCAGTTTAGGATCTGTAGGCCCTGGAGATTACTCACCATTCATAAAAATGGTACTTGCTCTCCCTCATTCAAGGTTGCCTATATAAATTGTGTTAATTTTTCATATTGATTCTCCAAGCTCATCTGTACTGTGCCTATCTTGTCTGGTTTAAGATGTAACCAAGCAACTCATCCAAGGCTGATGTTCATGTTGGCACTGGTACATTTAGTAAAAGCTCTCAATTAATCACTACAATATTATTTTGTCCTGGCTCCCAGTTCCTGGTTTTACTGAAGTCCATTTTAAATTCACTTTATAATGTTACTAAATCACACATGTTGTTTGACTTGCAGGAACTTCCTTAAAAAGATGGTGGTTTTTATGTGTTTTTGCTGCATTTTTCCATACTTGCCTAATCACAAGTACCTTGAGATAGAAAAATTAAAGTACAGATTTAAAAAAAACAGTTTTAAGATCATTTTATTTTCTTGATTACAGGCCTCTAAATTTACTCCAATTATCTCACTTTATGAGAGCAGCTTGCTGCTTACCTTGCCATCCATCTGGCTTAAGTTACTTCCCAAACAAAAAGAAAGTCACCAAAATCTAAGAGAAAACATTTGATATAGTGCTGTAATTTCATCAACTTCAGCTTTATTGCTTCGACAAAATCCCTGGGAAACTTTAGATTAATCAAAAGATCTGGTGGTATACTCTCTGGAGGAGACCAGCAAACTAATATAATGACAAAGAAAGCTTACTATTGCTCTAGTGAAAAGAAAAGAATAATCCTACTTCCTGGCCTGTTTTCTTAGTGTCTGTAATTGAACTGCAGAGCTTCAGAATTTTAGTTGTAGCCATAAAGGGCATTGCAGCAGCATCTAGAATTCTAAATTGTTGGTCATTTTGGGGGTCTGGAAGTCAAGCATAGGAAAAAGTACAGGAAAAATGACCAAAAGCACTTTGTTTATGGATAACTGAATACACCCAGGGCTTAGAGTCAGCCATCTTGATAATGAGGATCTCATTTTTGGCAAAGTGAAACTGGCAGCCTTTAACAAATGTAGGCATATAATACACTGAAGAAATGCTGCTAGTGCCTCTTTCTATGAGATGTGGTGCTGCTTTAAGACCATAAGCTAACATTCAAGTAAGGCTTGGCTCTACCCACATTCATAGCTTAATCACAAGCTCAGTGAATTGGACTGAGGAAAGCAGGTTTGTTCCCAGCTTGCTGTGTGACCTGTGTGACTTTCGTTCTCTATGCCTTAGTTTTCCCATCTGTGAATTGGAGATAATACTTACCTCATTTGTAAAGAACTTGCAGCTCTTTGGATACAATACACAATATAAAAAGTTTTATTACCTCACTCTTTGGCATTAACACACCCTTTATGGAATATTTATTAATGCTAGGAGTGGGAGAGACCGGGTAGACATATACCTACAGTCTAGACCCAAGTAATACCAGAGTCAGAGTTCTTGTTGCCTTCTGTGCAAAAGTCCGTTTTGAAGAAAGGATAACATTGCATTGAACTACCTTAATGAATGTTTACTGGCAACTATTAGATATTTTCCAGTACTGAGAGGAATATATGTCTTAGTGCGTGCACATTCTCGTCAAAAGAACAAACTATGGTTCTGACTTATTCAGTTGCAACCATGTCAATCTGGATTTTTTGCTAATTATCTGATAGTTGTGTTACATTAGCACATAAAGATCTCAGCCAAGAATGGAGGCCCATTGTTCTGGTAACAGCATAAAAACATAATGTTATACCTGCTTGAAGTCTAGAGCTAAATCTAAAAAAGGCAAAGCTTAGATGCCTGAAGCGCAAGTTGAGCAGAATTTAGACATCCAAGTTCAAGAATATGATTCAGAAAATTGCTACCTGGTTGTTTGGGCACGTATGTTTTTACCAAGCAAGGCATCTACTGTTCTGCAACTGCACATACCCAGAAATGCTGCTGTTTTGGTTGATCTAGGCATCTCATCATCTGTCATTTCTGTTAAGATTTGCAGACTAGGTATTTGCTTGGCATTTAGGATGCCCAAGGGCCCAATCAAAGAGTGTGCTCAGAGTATGCTTAACAAACACCAACATCACTTCATTCTGCCTGAAGCAACCGCAAGCTTTTAATTTGAATACATGGACAGGAAGGACAGTGGTGATGCTGCACATTTTTTATGTAAATAGTCTAACAAGAAATAATTTTCCAGGCAGTAGAAGACCTGAGTGCCAGGCCCTCTTTTGCCTGTTGGTGTTCAAATCCACAGTTTCAACCTCTCAGGAGAGAGGCACTGTGTTATAAGTATAGAGGCATACCATCTATCCTTCTTTTTGAAGCTGTGTCAATGCTCAGAAAAGAATGTGAGATTCTTGTGGCCAGAGAAAAATGTGATGGTTCATTGCTCCATCTGGGGTTCAGCCTTTGGGGGAAGAGTCCAAAAATCCACCTGTCCATCTTGACCTCCATATCTGAGGAGGAGACACCCCTCTGAAAGCCAGTGATTAGCCAATATTCTGACAGGAAGCCAAACCCACCCCAAATGCAGCCTTAAACCAGCAGGACAGTAGTACACTATCTATAGATCAGATCACCTGGTGAGCTTGGAGCCTGCCCTAACCTTTGAACTCTGTTTAGACTCTTGCTCCTTGCTCCTTTGCTCTTAGTATTTGTGTCTGAATTCTGATCCTTGGCTTACTTCTACTGTGATTCTCAGCTCTTGACACTTTTACATTGCCTTGATTCCAGATTCCTGATTCTGGTTCCCTGCCCATAGCTAAATCTTTGGCTCCTACTCTGGCTTCTTAAACTGACTTGATTTGTGGCTTCATGACTCTAGTCCCCTGACTTTGGCTAATTCCTAACTACATCTTGGTTATCCAAACTCTAGCCTGACCACTGATTTCACAGTGGCTGTGGCCTAGTTCTTACTCTTTGCTCTGAATAAAGGTTCCTGACCTTGGGCCTAGGCTGCCCATGTTCTGGTCATAATAGGAAGCAAGCAGGAAGAAATGTAATTTTGGTGCCTGGTGAAGCATTAACTCAGAAGAGGAATCTGGGCTGCAAAGACAGCTTAGGCACTTTATCCCATGACTGTTGAATAAAAGGCACAAATAGTCCTGAGGATCAGTAATCAGAACCTGCAGTTCTCTTCGGTGAATGGTTCCCTCACATGGCTACAGCTGCAGGGTTCCTCTTGTGTTGTGTTCCTACTAGTATACATTTGTATTTCTTTCTGGGTGCTTTACTACAAATGGACAAAGGCTACATTTTCAGTTCTAGCTATCTTTTAGAGCTCTGCTGCTCTTCAGTCATCCGCTAACTTATTCAGGGTTTATTGGCTGTGGCTAGAATCTATGCCTAGGTCTTCCTGCAATCATGAAACAAAGCCCTTGAGAATTAAGATGTAAATAAGAGATGGGAAAGAAATAAGGAATCACACAATATATGCAGGGAAAGTACCAGTTACAGGTTGGTAATTTTCATTATTTGGATGTGGACATACTATAAATTATGCTTCTCTCTCTTACAGGAAAGTGGCATCTTGGGATGAACTGTGTCACCAATGATGACTTCTGCCACCACCCCCTCAAACATGGGTTTGATTACTTCTATGGGCTCATAGTGACCAACCTTAGAGACTGTAAACCAGGACAAGGCAGCGTATTTGCCACAGGGATTCAAACATTTATTACCATGCCAATTCAGATCATTAGCCTTGCCCTAATAACTTTGGAAGTTCTGCATTTTATTGGCCTTCTCAGAGTATCACAAAGAGCCCTAGGCCATGTCATTTTGTTATCTACAAGTTTTTTGGGTATTTTACTCTTTTTCTTTTATAATTTTCGATATCTCAATTGCTTCTTGATGAGGAACCACCAGATTGTTCAGCAACCTTTGTCCTACCAAAACCTTACTCATAGGTTGACAGAAGAAGCTGTGCAGTTTATAGGAAGGTAGGTTAGAACAACCATGTTATAATTTCAAAATACCATATTCTGTCATAGTGCTGCTTCCACAGGGAAGGTTAAAAAAAGGGTCATGATGGAATGTCAACATACTTCTCGAATAGGTACCAAGAAGTGAAAAATAAGCTAATCTTAGTGGAAATGCACCATTTTACAATAAGATTCATGTGGGGCACAGCTGTACTTTCACCAGTGCATCTGCAGGTGGCAGATAGTGGAATGACCTTCAGGGAAGGCTAGCTGTGAAATAAGCAGGGGTAAACTCTGACGAATAAGTAGTCATGGACCAAGCAACAGCAGCACCACCAAGATGTGGTGAGGACAGGAAATGGCACTGCTTTCTCTCCTGAAAAGCCACATATATCTTTTGACGGTGCTGTGATACAGCAAATATAGATTGCTACTTTAATAAGCCTGCCCAGTCCGTGGCCATGGGTCCACAAGTTCTCAATGGCAGAGCAAGCAGAATAAAATGTTAGAATCTCAATGGCTGTAATGGCAGATGAAATCTACAATGGAACTACATCCCCTGTTTTCTTGGTCTCTTTGCCATTGGATCAATATCCCATACTGTCAGGAGCCATGTGGAATCTGATGTGCAGCAGCCTCTCCATGATAAAAGAAGCCATGCACAGGCATCTTCCATGAAAACAACTTTTCCAGCACATTCCTCAAGCCCTTTGGCAACCAACTAATGGCAATGGGAGCAGGATTGTGAGGCTTGGAAGCTCCTAGTCATGAACTGGCATGAAGGTGGTAGTTACAAGAAGGTCATCTAGCACTTGCATGAGGCAGGAGTGGAATTTGGCAGCTGTAACCATGACTGAGCAGCCCTCATCAGGATCCACTCTGCTCATCTGACATGGGCAGGGGCTAGAAAACGTGCCCTGAACATAGCCTGTCTAATACAGCATTCTGTATTTCTTCCTGATTGGATAACCATGTCCAGTGGGAATACCTTTACTATGGTCAAAAATACCAACCAAGACACACAATCATTTTCAGGACATGGAACATCAAGCCCCTTGCAGACAACCCTAACAGTGAATGCCCAGAGTGCCACACTGCACTCATGGCCCAAGAACTCAGGCAATACAACACTGATGTAGCTGCATTTAGTCAGACCCAGCAAGCAGGAGATGGGCAACTCAAAGAATGTGAAGGTGGCAATACCTTCTTCTGGAAGGGTAAACAGGAGTGAGAATGCCAACTGCATGCCTGTTCCAAAATAGTCCTGGATCAATGTACACTTAAACTTGATCTAGGTTAGACCACTGAATGGAACTTTAGTATAGTTACCTGTGCAGCCCCAGGGCTGGAAAAGCCCAGGCCCTGGCCCCATCCCTAGGGCTGTGCTTTTCTTATCTACTCCCTGGCACTAGGCTATTTTTAGAGTCCCCCAGCCCCTCACTGCTACTCTCTCAGATCATCCAGGCCCCACTCTGAATCCCCTATTCCAGTGGTTTATCAGCATTTGGATACCGAGGGCTGAGGAAGTAAGTTTTGATGGGGGGGGAGAGGAGAGGGGCAGAAGGGTAAGTGGGGGTAGACTTGCTGTGGAGGGCTGGGGCACTAAAATTAGCCCCTGGTCCCTCCCAAGCTTCCATCCCCCTGAGGGCCCTGTGAACTCCCTTGATCCTGCCAAACCCTCCCGCACCCGAGCAACCCTGGTGGATCCCGCCTGCCTCCTGATCACTCCCAGAGACACTGCCTGCTCCCCACATTTCCCCAGTGCCTCCCACAAGCCAGCTTGCCATGCTTTCCCACGCACCCTCCCTCCCCCCTGCTAGCCTCTACATTTTGACTTACCTTAGCTAGGGTTACCATTTTTAATGTGGTCTAAACCACCCCCCCGCAAAATGTTTGCACTTAGCCATAAAATCTGTTTCCTAACAAGTCATTTGTATTTTTTTGCTGTAGTGGCAGAAGATTAACCCTATTTGCCAAGTCATGCTCATTGTTTTTTGACAATTATCTATACACACCAAAATCTAAACCTAAGATATGTAGATTGAATGCTTTGGTGTTTACAGTGAAATAAATATTTATCAAAGAAAAAAAGGTCAGAATTACTAGAAATCAAATCATGTTTTCCCTAAGTGTAAAGTATATTATATTAAGTTTATTTTATCCCCCCAACACTTAAACATGAAGGCCCAGAGTAGTAGTAGTAAAGGTGCTCATTATAAATAAACATAAGTACCAATGCAGAAAAGAGGGTGGCACCCCTAAACAAATAAAAAATAAATGGAAGGGTGAATTTGAAAGATTTCGTGTTTCACATCAGGTTAAAAAAGTTGTTCATATTTTCAACAGCTGAAACTTAGATGTTTTAAAACTGAAAGTTCTCTTTCAAATTGTATAAAAGCAATAGCAATACATTTTTGAGGGAGTTGTTTATGGAAGTATTCCAGTTAATGAAACGAGAGTTAAACTGTTATTGTCAAATCTTCCTCCCACCTACTAGCTGTTGGGTCATTCCACTTCAAGGTCACAGTAGAAACAGTTGGTCATGATTCCCTCAAAGAGGTCTGAACAAGATAAATAGCTGCCTCTGATCTTTGGAAGGATATTAATAGATGCAGCTCTTTTCTGTCTGGCAGTCAGCTGCCAATCAGAGCTTCTTGATTTGAGTTGACAAATTATGTTATTTTTGTGCCCATCTATATTAATCATTGATTTTAAACTTCTTTACTTAAGGTAGGTCTTTTGTTTCTTAATGCCTATTCTTTTAACTGAACTACCTCTCGAAAAAAGCATTTTTAACGGACAGGTTGATAGTCACCTTTACCAACACTAGTTTATATCTAACACTGCAATAATATTCTGTGACATTAGAGACTGAAATTAGATATGCAACTCAAATTGACTCCTCAATATTAAGAGCTTAAAAGTAATATTTATAGCTTTTTAAAGCAATTGAAAAACTATATGAATAATATTCTCTATTATTTTCTCAATTATCTCTATGACTAGTGGTGATCTTTGTTTTGCAAAGCATAAGTAACAACAATAATTTTCCAAACCTAAAAGGATATAACATCAAATATAAGCAAGCAAATAGATTCCTGGTAGAAATTATCTTTAATGAAAGCTGAAGAAATATTGCACTATAAAATTAAGAAAAACTGCCCCCCTCCAAGCTACTTAATACAGTGGCTTTTCTGTGTAGATAATCTTTAATGATGGTTTTACCCTAAAGAGTATATTCAATGCAATATTTTATGACTAAATATCAAATATAATTATGTAAAACAATGCGAAATATAAGTTGTAATAGTTATACTTGTTCTTGGACTTGCCACAAACATTTTTAATTTGACTTAGAAAAGGCCACTAAATTATTTGCTACTTACAATAAAGCTCCAAAACTTGAGTGTTCACTTTTATTCCAACAAATGACAAATCAAAATGGTAAAGGATGGCACTAAATTACAATGCCATAAATTCATTTATATATCTGTATCTATATCCAGAGGCAACCCAAGCAGGGCATGGGGCCCAGGGCAAATCAGCCCATGTGGGGCTCTGCCCCAATGTGATCCCATGGGCCCTGGACCCAAAGAAGCTGCTGCCACCATCGGCAATGGGGGGGGGAGGGGTCTGCGGGGTCCAACAAAGTGATAGGCCCAGGCAGTCACCCCAATTCGCACCCCCTAGGGATGGCCGCGTCTATATCTATATCTATACCTATATCTAGATAGATAGATAGATAGATAGATATAGATATATAGGTCATATTTTTCTATATAACATTTTACTCACAAGTTTTTATCTAGCATTTTACCAAAAAAAGGAGAAATATAGGCTTGTATAGAGTTGAAGACAGTGAAAAAAATTAAAAATAAAACCTGTGGATCACAAGAGCACCCCCTGCTTCCCCCCTG
>NW_017729032.1:168078896-168079240 GCF_001723915.1 Gavialis gangeticus
CCCTGCTTCCCCCCTGCCCCCTCCCACCCCACACTGTCTCTCAAGAATGGCAGATGGGAGAGAGAGCTCAGCTGGGGAACCTTTCTCTTTAAAAACTTGTCTCTTAGAGAAAAATCCAATTTATGTCAGGCATTTGACTCAAGACTCCATAACTGATTTCCAAACCAAATTTAGAAGTAGGGGTGGATGACTCCCTCTTCCACCCCCACCACCTAGTTTTCAGCTTAAAACATTCAAATTTTCAATTAAAAGTTTAATATCAATAGTTTCTGAATAAACAGACTTGTTTATTGCAAAAGCTTCTTGAAAACCCAATTGTCTGTTAGAACGTAGTTTTGAAGGGA
>NW_017729032.1:168084240-168097482 GCF_001723915.1 Gavialis gangeticus
TACCAAATTTAGGTTCTCCAGTGTGACCCAAGTTAGCAGCAAGGGAAAAAAAATTACTAGCCCTTGTCAATATATATTCATGGAATTTGGTTCAAGGAGAAGGGAGAGATTTTGCCACATAATACCCATCAGAACAGACAGAGCCAAGGTGAGAGGAAGGACACAGAAGCATACGTGTACTGCAACACAATGGATTTCTTTCCATGAGAGTAAAGTATGAGTATTATGTGAATCCCTTTTACTAAAGGGCTTATGACAAGAATTGCCTTTTGGGACTGATGGAGCAGTCTCAGTCCAGAAGGTAAGAAGTGAGTTACATTTTTCTCCTTAACAGATACACATACCAGCACTGTAAGGAACTAATATGGCTTTCTAATCTGAGAGATTAATACTGTTTGTTTTCACAGTAAAAGGAAGTGCAAATACTAAGGGATTACTATTCAATGCAAAACCCTCATTCCTTTATCACTGGTGTTTTAAAAGGTGTCAACTTACATATGCTTTTCTAGAGCTCTATTGGTTCACTGAAATTTTCACAATCATAAAGTCAAGTAATCTTCATTAATATTTGAAATAATCCTCCCTAAATTCTAATGCCAAAAGTCCTCTAAACATTCCCTTCACAACCTGCTCAAAGTGATCAGAGATATGGAGCCAACTGATCAAAATGGCGAAACTCACAGCCCCACTCTAAGTTCAGTTCTCCCGTTCCTTTTTTCTTTCATATTGTAGAATAATCTGATGAAAAAATGGCCTAAAATGAAAGAGGACCTGCTATGGTTACAAAAGAAAAAATAATCTACATTCTTAATTATTTATATCAGCATTGAGTGGCTATTCTTTTTTACTCGGGGTTTTATATGGATATTTATTTTCTTTGACCTCTGTTTCTTACACTAACCTTCTGTAAAACTCCAGTATGCTGAGCTATCCATGAAGGCAAATTAGGTAAGAACTTGGTTTGGTTCAGAAACAATGTATCTTTAAAAAGATACATTGTTTCAGTGCTTGCTGGTAGGGTCACACAGAGAGGTTCTATCAGTAACCATAAAGAAAAAAGTGCTTACGATTACACCCTTTTATGTCTCAACTTTAACACAGTGCTTGTAATAATATTTTGGACAGGTATAACAATAAGCAAAGAGATGGGTATTCTAAGTATTTTTAAAAGTTTTATTCAGAAACAATACAGTACATATTTAAAAATGGGCAGAGTGTTGTTTCAGAATTGATTTTAGTCTAGCAGCTATATGCCATTTCTTCTGTCCTGTAGAAAAGACAGCATTATTGTAGAAAGACTTCATGTTATTGCTAATATTTTATTGCTGTCTGCTAAGTAATCTTCTTCTGTTAATATTTTCTTCTTTCAGGAATACTGATAAACCATTTCTTCTTTTCATGTCCTACCTTCAAGCCCACACTGCTCTATATGCATCAAAATATTTCAAAGGAAAGAGTAAACATGGCTTATATGGGGATGCTGTGGAAGAAATGGACTGGAGTGTAGGTAGGTAGTACATTAACTGAAGTGTTATTGCTTAAATACTTTCTGAGGCATTTCTTTTATCTTCACTGGAAATCTGTGAACATTCCCAAAGTCCATCCCCATTACAAAACGACTAAATATTTGTATGCCTAAGTGATTAGAAGCTATTTAGTAAAATATAGTAACATTAAGACTGCATGTATTTTGTTATATGGTTCAGTCAACCTAACAAGTCAATGAAGGTTCAATATAGTGTAAGTCACCAATGGGAAAGCAGTCATTAAAGCCTGGGTTAAAGTGATTTCACAGGGCTGTCATCAAAAGAATTTATGATAAAATAACAGTAAAATCTTATTATGCATTGTTATTGATACTGTTATCATCATAAAAATATATGAGTAACTCCTATTTATTGAAGAAGTCAGTTATCTGGGGGATGTAATTCTCTGGACACAGTACAGCCAAAGGCCAGTAATTCACCTTATAAGGTAGTGACCCTCTCAGCTACCAAATACTGGAGAGCAATAATCATGAAATCCTTCAGTGGACCTACTTTATTTCTGGGCATATGGGAATGACTTTCCATTTCTGGAAGTAATCACCTGTGAAAACAACTCAAAAGTTCATACTTGAAACAATCAGGCTGAAGTATACCAGTACTGAAAGATAATGACCCTCCTGTCTTCCTCCTCCCTACTTACCCCAGAACAATTTTGGTTTCAGAACAGTCAAGTACAAAATTGCTTTCTTTGAGCAGGCAATATTTATTAAATCACTAAAAACAGACTCTCATCTCAGTTTAAAATGTGTGTATAATAATACATTTTCAGACAATGCCTTTTGATTGCAAGCATGTACAGTTCAATTTCACATGTATTTCTGTTTACAATTAGGACCAAGAAATTCTATTACAAATGTCAAGGGATGAATGGGCTATAGTAATCCTTCAAAACAGTACACAAAGAGTTTGTCATATACTTAGAGAAATATTGTCAAAAAGAAAGGTGGAAAGAAGCTCTTGAAGGAAGAGAAATATTTTGTGAACAGCTGAACCTGAAAAGTTTTCTGCATTAGAGTTCATGAGAGTAAGGAAAACTTATGCAGCTCCTTTGTATATTCACCACTCATTCTGATGGTCTGGTTTATTACCATTCCTGAGCTGATGGTCTGCTACATTAGTCTTAGACTGCCTTATAGGTCCGGTGAGAGTGCTAGGTTCCTAGGTTGCTTATTTGTACTAACAGGAAAAAAAATTAAATGGTGCTGCTTTCTCTTACGTAATAGGAACTACAAAGAAAACAAGTAAGAGAAAAGATATTCAAAGGAACACAAAGGAGTTAGGTATCTTTTGATATGGGCACACGAACTATTTATTGCAGTGTAAAAGGGAGTGGAGATTTATGGCACATTGGCTGCTCCACAATATCTTCCCACATCCATGTTCTTACCTCATGTTAGACCAAAACATCGAACCATGGTAGCATGGCCATTTTTGAGAGTACTAGAGTGTGTCCCAATGAGCACTCACTTTTGGTGTGTGGCACGTCAAACCCATTTGAGGTGCCTCAAACTGCACATGACAGGTGCACCCACTCACCGCACTGCTAATTAACAGCATGACCCTTTTTTCTGGGACACCTGGAGATCCTGGTGTAAAAAAAAATGCTGCTAAAAAAAGCAGCACAGTATATGTGTTAACAGCATGCTGGCCAGAGCCACTCTCCAGCTGCCAGCCAGGCTCCAAGCTGCTCCCCCAAGAAGCCCCCAGAACCCCAGGTAAGGCTGCTGGGACCAGTACAGGTGCTGGCCTCAGTATCCCTTACCCTACCTAGGTCAATTGCCACGCACAGGAGCATGCATATTGGGGCATGCCCAGGGACAAATAGCAGCAGCACAAATATATGCTGCTGCTATTTTTCCCACAGGAAATGTGTGCACTGGTATGTGTGCATTTGTTGGGATGCACCCCTAAGTTACAGTGTTTTACCCTGAGATAAGAGCATTCATGTAAACAGTTACTGTGGAGAAACTGATGTTGTAAATCCCTGTTTGCTTTTACCAGGCACCAGTCATACACAAAAACCCAGCTCACTGAAAAAGGCACCTAACTCCCAGAGGCTTCCTCAAAAATTCAAAGCAAAATATGTTCAAGTAAAATAGATGTGATTAGCTAAGGATGGCATTGCATTCCCTTCTTTATCATCTAAGGGTGGTCTCTCTACTGAATATCTAGACCAGGGGCACTCAACCTTTTAGCCCCATGGGCTGGATGAGTGGTGTGGGGCTTGTCTGCAGCCTAGATGCCCCATGGAGTCAGCATGCAGGGTTGAGTCTGACACATACAGAAAGGTTCCCACATACAAATCAGGACCCTATCAGCCCCCCTAGCAACCTGGCCCAGCTCCACACACCCTGCCTCTGTCCTGACTACCCAGATTGGGGCCTGCACTGCCTTGGCCAGACCCCATGTGCCTGGATCAGGACCTGTGAGCCCAGATAATGCCTCACATTTCTGTGGCCCCATGCACCATCAGACCAGCACTATCATGGCCCTGTGCTGCATACTCAGATCTGGCCTCACTATTGCCTTGGCCTTGCTTGCCTGATCTAACATGCACGCCCATGCTCTCTGACCCACAAGTCTGGAAATCTGGCACCAAAGGAGCAGCAAGTAACACTACCAGTGCTCCCCCACAGTTCAATTTTTGGACCCAAGGAGAACCTGGCAGGATGGATGACACAATCAATAGCCTGCAGGTTGGGAGTCGAGTACCACTGACCTAGACAACCTGTTTCAGTTGTCTACATGATTTTCTTAAATCTCAGAAATGCCACTTATGCACAGGTTGGCTCTCTATTTCTGGATGCATCAGGAACTGTTCATGCTGACCCAGGAAGCCAGTTTCAGGGGGAATGCCAGAGAAGGAACTAAGTAATAGCTGATCTCGGGTGCAGTGGTTATAGCATTGCACTGGAAAATTTGAGCAATTGAGGTTCAACCCCTTTGGGTGAGGCTGCCTCAAATGTAGGTCCTCTGGCTTCCTAAGTCAATGTTCTAACCAGTCAGTTATTGGTGCAAACCCCACCCTGAAAGCCCCTTATGCTGTGTTCCTAGGTCTCTCTGATTGTGGGTTGTGGTTGACTAATGTACATGCCCAGTCATCTCTTATTTGTAGTCTATGCACTCAGGATACACAGCTAGGAATAGGATTCCTACCTTTGCCTATGATTCTTACCTCTTCACTTAGATGACCATAAATGTTATGTAGATCAGTGTTTCTCAACCTGTGGATTGCAACCCAAAAATGGGTCTCAAAGATGTATGAATGGGTCACAAACAAACTTTAAAATGGAGAAATGTGGGGAACCATGGCCTTTCCCTTGCAGGCTGGTAGAGGTCCAGCCTGCCAGGAGCTGTTTGCTCCCCCTCACCCCCCAGCCTCACACTGGGGAGGGGGAGAAATCTGGGGCCTGAGTGGGGACTGGCCACTGATGTTTACAAATGGGTCCTAGTACAAAAAAGGTTGAGAACCACTGATATAGATAACTAAAACTGGCCACTTAGATGACAAGGAAGGAACTGGAATGCTACCAAAATTTGTCTAATATCTTGCTAATTTAATTGTCCAGCATGTTGTAGGTTCTGTGCTGAAAAGCATAAAGAATCTTAGCTGGAACAGGTGGCCTGAAAAAATGAAAAGCTGCAGACTTCCTACAAAAGGAGTAGTCACCTACTGTCACCCAAATGTAAATAATTAGGTATACACAGAGAAATACGAAGGAAAAAAACACCACTAGAAATCTCAACTTTGCACAAAATCTTTAAATAGAAAAACGCTCTGGGTTTAGCATGGCAAATAGAAAATATAGAAAACCGCATTATAGCACAATACTGAAAAGGAACAAACTCTTATAGCAAAGGGTATGCTACCTTCATTGAGTTATTTGAGAAATGCGTGGCACCTAAGGTACAGTATGCACAGTATCAGGGATGTTCTGTTGTTTGGGGTAATGTGCCTTGTGGGGGGGTCATGAAAGGAAGGGAGAAAGAATAACAGATGTTCTACAGTTGTGACTGTCAGATTCCAGAGATAAAGCATTTCTTTCGAAATCAGAAGCATGAAGATGAATGAAAATTTCCTGATTTGAACTCAGGATAAAAAAAATGTTCTTATGGCACATCACAAAATTCAAGTAAGATGGAAGGCTTCCCTGTTGAATCCCTCAGACACAGAATCTTGAATCAAGGAAAATTCTTTCTGGAAAGTTAATTGTCGAACTCTTAGTAGTGAATCTTAGTAAAACGATTTCAAAGAAAAAATAATGTTTCACACGGGAGCTGACACAAAGGCAGGTCGATGGAATGCTCTTTTAAATATTTCATGTTTGTAGTTTGTTAAATTGGTAGGTGATGATTATGATTACATTCTATGTCACAAATACTAAGCCCAGAGTCTCAAGGTAAGCTTTGAGACAATATATTTCTACTGTTCTTGCATATTGATGCATATGTAACGGATTTCAACATTTAAAGAATTTACAGTTATAATGTCACTGCATATAACATGCCCCAGAGGGTTATAATCAGGCTAGTTAACATTTTTATTTTGTTTCAATGTAGGTTAAGTACCTTATTAATGTTATTAATTATACTTCATAGAGCAGGTAGAATAACTTCACGTGCTTTAAATGGAAGGAGAAGAGCTGGATCAACAGAATATAATCCTTTTCTCTCTGTGTTTTTTTCCCATCTCTTTTTAATAACACAGTAGTGGGTTTGGATTTAATATGGAAGTATAAACAGATATGTATTGAAATTATTTATGATACAAATTAAGTACCACTAAAAATAAACTACTACAAAGAGTATCAGAGCCCTCTACAGGTTTACATTAGTACTGTGTGAAGAGTACATACCATTTCAAAGACTACCAGAACAAGAGTTCTCTCTTCTGTCCTCCTTAGAGTAGTAAGGCTACTAAAATAAATTGTTTTAGTCTTCTGCAGCATGATATTTGCATTGCCTAACTATAAGAAAGAGCTAGCTATTGCTATTACTAACAGTATTCTGGCACAATTGATACATTTAGTATCCTGATGGTTAAAGAGAAAAAGCTGTGAATTCCAAGTGAAATAAAAAATAGGCCATCCCACTCTGTTGCATTAGAAGCAATACTGGGTTCATCTACACATTCATTAATATGCTGCAATTATGGTGCTTTAAGTTTAATACTTGCAATAACCTGTAATAGTTATTACGTTTAGTACTTGTAATAACAGGTACTAATTTAATGCGCTGTAATCTGCACTACTGTGCATCAGCACCAATGAAAACTTTTTGTGTGATGCTTAATGCACATTAGATTCAATCTACTGTGCATTAGCTCATTAGCATGCTTTTTGCCAGCTGCACTAATGCACAATAGAATTAGTCCAATGAGCATTAAGCATCTCGTTTAGCACCTTCTACTGATGAACAAATAGTTCAGTATGTGTTTATCATTAAATAGAGGGGGGAAAACAACCTCCAAACTTTGTAATATGTATAGATTCTATTTAAAAATTTCCTTAATGATATGATATAGTCATTGGAGAAAAGAAAATAGGTGGGTCCTATCTACAATTTGTATGTTGAAACAGACAAAACTATGAAACTGTTAGGAGTCAAATATGAAAAAGCCCTTGATTAACTATGGCAACTCAAAGCAACTACTTCCATTTCCCACTGATGGTAGGAGACTGTGGAAGTAGTTTTCATTCTTTGAACTACAGAAGGAATTGTATTTAATTATATCAATATTTTCTGGAATCACGCTGAGAAAGTATGTGTATTCATGGGCAGATTTTTGTACTGGGCATGGTGTAGGGTCAAAGGCCAAGATTTTCTAATATTTACTGATTTGGTGTTCTTAATCTGAGACATTTTAGTGGGTAAGATTTTTCAGAAGGTGCCCTCTGATTAGTTAATTTGAAATGTCCCAGGTTAAACCATCAAAAGTACTGACTAAGGGTGAAATCCTGAATTTATGGATTCAGTTTGGCTGGATTTTTATACAAGGCTCTTATGAAAAAAGTTATCAAAGATTTTATGGTCTCACTACCCATTCTTGTAATACATATTGCCAAAATTCAAAGTTCAGACTTCTTGGCCATTACAGTATATGGAAAAATGTTTATCTTCAAAGTCTTCATTATTTAGGGCTTTTTAGGGTTTGAACCATAAAGGTCTTACCTTTTCTGTTAAGCAGAACCAGAAAAGAATTTAAATGAAGTAGTTAAGATATGCTGCAAATGTTACTCCTGCCCTTAGGAGAACTAGTTTATAAAATTATATTTCCACTATGTTTGTTTATTTTTAAGACAGAGTAAAGGATGTGAGGCTAAAGAATAATCTTGCAAAGTGATTCTACCATAAATCTGATTCAGTGCTGAACAAACAGTAAAATGAAAAATAGCATCTCCTAGGTAAAGCTAATATTGTTTTGCTAATATTGCAAAACAGTTATTTTAGAAATAAAATGTCCTTTGCATTATTCAAACAACATTGCTTTCCCCACCTTTCTTTGTATTCTTATTTTCAGTTTGAAAACACATTTTATCCAATTAATCCTGTATCAACCACAGTAATGTGTTTGACTACAACATATAATCTAGAAACTCCTTGCTCATGGCAGGATTATCCCTGCTTAAATTATCTCAGGCAAGTGTTTGCCTAACCTGATCCCCCAAGGGTGGAAATTAGGGCTTGCAAAGCTTCAGTCGCTGATTCAATTCGGCAGAGATTTGGCTCAATTCAGTGGCCGAGTCTCCAAATCCGAATCGAATCAGGAGACCCTTTAATCTCTCTGAATCAAATCAATTTGGAGAGATTTGGAACGATTTGGCGATTCAAACATAGACACAGCTTTAAATGTTTTTTCTGCATACGTCAAGGTACCAGGTGGCTCGTGAATGCTGCGATGGTGGGGTGGATGGAATGTCCCACAGGAGCCACGGAGGGCTCCCCAGTGTGCTTGGCACCAGACCCAGAAGTGGACCAGAAGCACTTCCAGTCCACTTCTGGGTCCACTGGGGAGCACTCAGGGATCCTCCCCCTGGCCCACACCGGCTCGGTGACTGGTGCCTCCTGGGTCTGGTAGAGCACCCACTGGCCGATTGCTGAGCCGGGGGGCACAGGATAGCCCCCCAGTGAACTCCCCAGCAGACCTGGAAGTGGACTGGAAGTACTTCTGGTTCACTTCCGGGTTGGTTGCCAAACATGCAGGGGGACCTCAGCTCTCCTGTGGAACACTCCAACCACCCCAGAATCACAGCATTCACAAGCCATGCCTGGTACTTTGAGGTATGTAGAAAAAACATTTAAAGTTGTGTCTATTCTGTGAATCAGCATCAAACCTTCAGATTCAGCTGAATCGAATCGGGGACAGTGATCCAAATCAACAAATTGAATCACTGTCCCTGATTTGAGCCAAATCTGAATCTAAATCATTATAGGGCCCATTTCACACACCTCTAGTTGAAATTCCACAACTTTTCTAAGTAACCTGCTCCAGTTCTTTACCACTTCTGTAGTTAGAAATTTCTTCCTAGTATTCAACCTAAATTTTGTTTATTCTAATTTAAGATCTGCCTTGCAACTTTTACTATTTACTGTGTACACTAAGACTATCCACCCTCTTTATGGCAATATTTTTTTTTATTTGAAGACTGTTATTGAAACCCACTTCACTGTTCTGTCCTCCAAATCATTCAATCTTTTCCTGTAAGTCATGTCTCTGATCATTTTTGTTGCTTTCCTCCTTTTAGTCCTCACTGGGTATGTCTACACAAGACACTTTACTGTGTGTGTAGACTAATCTCCCCCTGGCTGCTGTATAGGGCCAGAGCAGGGTAGGAACAGCCTTGTACCCAGCTGCTTCCATGTATAGCAGACTGGTTGCCAACAAGGAGTACATGTAGATGTGCTCACTGTTAACAATTTTGATGCAAATCTTGGGGTGTGTTGGGGGTCACCATTTGGCCTAGATGTGTTTTAGCATATTAACACCTTTTCTGTTTCCATCCAGCCTGCCAGAGATTTCCAAATGAAAATGTCCTTATATATATTCTTGTGAACTCTTTGGAAAACTGACTTCCTGTGAATACATGGGACTGAACTCAATAGCCCAGGAACCACTTTCCAGACCCCCCTGCTTCCTCTGTAGGTTAGACATGGGCATAAATCCCCAAGTCATCTCAATTCAAAGAAAATATGCTGAGAATTAGACCCAGTGAATAAAAATAATTCCATTTGGAAGTGGTTTGTATATATATGGATTATTTTTACTGCTTCAAGCCATGGAGTTTATATATATATATACATAATATATATATATATATATTTTCCAAACTGGATTATTTTTCCTCACTGGGTCTGATCCTCAGCATGTTTCCTTTGAAAATATATCAGTGCTATAGAAAATATACAGAGGAAAACTTGTCAGCTTGTCTCCTTAACTGGATGGATTCATGTAAACATGTCATTAAGGTGCCTTGACCACTCCACTTGTTCCTATATATATCACTTCCAAACTGGATTAACTACATGTTAAACTACAAACAGAGGAAGGGGAGGTCTGGAAAGTGGTTCCTGGACAACTGAGTTCAGTCCGCTGTGTTCACAGGAAGTCAGTTTTCATAAGTGTTCACAAGAGTGTCTACCCTGACATAATTTATTGTGCTGTACAGTTCTTTAGCTTGAAGCAGTATATTTGAATCTGTGCAATGCCACAGGAAGGTTAGTTGCTATGTGGGCAAGGCAACATATAGTTTCTGGTTGAGGGTTAGTGTGCAGTGAGCAGTACAATATGTTTAAGCTCATTGCTGCCAGGCACAGTAAATGTTCATTCTATACATGGTCTATATAGGTCTGTAGGTGGAAGCCATGCCTAGAGAAAACTTGTCAGCTTGTCTCCTTAACTGGATGGATTCACGTAAACATGTCATTTTGATGCCTTGACTACTCCACTGGTTCCTAGTTAATTTCACTGCCAGTTTGAGGCATGAGTTTCAGAAATATCTTTGGCCCAAGCTCAGGGGCATCAATAAGCATGTTCTCAGCCAAGGTAATAATTGTTTTTTCACAGTATATGTAGTCCTTTGCAGCAGTTCAACTCACATCCTCAGAATGAAGCAGAAAGAGCCAAAAATAGTGTTCTTGGTTTAGGAGGTTTGGCTCTGAGATAGTGGCTGGGTACACAAATTACACTTATTGAGTGGTAAGCACACAGGAAGCGCTCTACATCCATAACCAAACAGATGGTTAGGGCACATAGAGCACTGTAGAAATGGTGGATAAGATAAACCTGGATGGATGTGGTATCAGACTTCAGCACTGTAGATTATGAACATCTCTACCACACCCCATTGTGACTCATGGTATGTCACATTCCTCTAATATCCTGTGGAGCACTGCAGCACCCCACTCACCCCACTTCATGGGGTGGTGGTCTAGCCTAGGCCAGAGCTCGTCTCCTCTCCCCCAGTGCTGCACTGGTCCCACCTCCAGGGCTGTTAGTGACCTAAGGTATTAAAGCCCCTGTTTCCAACCCCACCCTGCTTGTTCCCTCTGGCCAGCTATGAGCCACTGTCTGGTATTATTGCTTAGTGTGTGGATTCCATCTACCCCATCTCAGCATTTGTAAAGATTGCAGCTTTCGATTAAGTCCAATGCTGTTTGTTGGACACCACATTCATGAAGGTGTTCATCTTGTAGAGGGCTGTTTTGTAGCATCCATATCCAAATCTCAGTCTGTTCATTTGACCGCAGTTCTCTGTCAAGGTCATGCCTAATGGGACACTTATTTGGCGTTGGTATAAAACACTGCAGGAATAGATTTCAGACTGGAATACTCTGAATGATCATTTAATTTCCATTCATCCCACCCCTTACCTAAATTTAGTGCAACACAAAAGGCCATGGTACCTGACCTGCTGGGCTCTCCATAGGCCTAGAAATCTGACAGCAGGAGAGCAGTTAGGGTCTGTCTTCTTATATCACTTTGTCTAATGCCCTAATAGAGCCCTAATAGACAGCACTAGCAAAATGAGGACAAAACGGGACCCTTGATGTGGGGGGCTGGAATGGACAGGGGAAGGGAGGTGGTACAGGGCCAGAGGAGCACATGGCTGGAGACCCATGACCTGGTGCCAGGCCGTGTGCACTCGAAGCCCTCCAGTCATACTCATCTGAGGAGGGCTTCCAGTCTACAAGGGTGCAGAGCTAGTCAGCCAGGGCTTTGTGTATCCAGACAACCTGCTTCTGTGTGGGGCCAGGCCCGCCAACATCATCAGGGAGGGAATACAGGCATCTGGGACACATGCACATGCACATACACACACATGCACATAGATATATGTAACCTGGGCGGTACTCCAAGAGGTACCCCCTCTCCAATTGAAGGGATCAAAGCAGGTGCACAAGCACTATGGGAGGTGTAGGGACCCTCCCCCCCGCCCCATAGAGCAGAGCCAGACCGCTAATGGGGACTTACCATATACCTTTTAATGAGAAAACAGTACTGGGAACATAACCAGTATAAACCAGGGGGTATAGGGAACAGTACAATGCCCCAAAGGGGCAAGATTCAACAAAGGTTAGAAACTTACAATCACAGACATATTCATCCAGTTGACAAAAGATGTGGTTAACCAATGTGTAAAACACAAACAGCAGACCAAACAATACGGGTTGGTGAAATATAAAAGGCAAAATATACAAAACATCAAATGACAAGGAATATAGGGTCTAGGTACCTGGAGGGGGAGAAAGGGGGAAAACACAATGGCCCTTTTCCACAGCAAGAAGAATTTCTCCCTGTTAGCTCACTCACACCATGTCACCCAACCTGGGACTTAAACTTGCATCTCCTCTGTGGTAGGCAGAAACTCTACCACACAGCCACCAATGCAGCACTGAGCTGTGAGGGGTCTTGACCTTCCCAGAGCTCCAGCCTCATGTCAAGCTGGAAGTAGAGCTGGGAACCTCTCAGGTCGCTGCTCAGATCCTTGCTGGACCTGGGGAGCCTCTCCGGCTGGCCGCAGCCTCTCGTAGGCAATCCTGGAGCCCAGTGGGCAGCCTCTCCTGCTGGCCGCGTGCTACGCAGCTGAGGGTCAGCTGCTGCCTGCAGGTCTCACTCCTTCAGGCTCTTCTGGGGCAACTGCTTCTGCCCCGCTGGCCCAACTCTTGCCAGCTCTTTGAATCTTCTTGCTGATGTTCTTTGAGGCAGCCACACTGCCAAGGGGCCAATCAGGGGACATGGAGGGTGAATCTCTGGAGCCTGATTGGTAAGGAAAGGGAATCCCATGTCTTCCAATCATCTTTTACCCTTTCAAAACCCCTGGGCTAAGTCACTGCCAGCTAGCCCATCACATATAGATACGGAGAACCCAGGCATCCATGTCACACATACATGCACACATGCATGCACACACACGCACACACACTGAACCCAGGCATCCAGGACACACACACATACTTGGCAGTCATCCACAGGGCACAGTGGATGAGCATGCATGATACAGCTGGCTGGTGACCACAAGGGAGCATGCCATGCTGACATGCTGCCACATCAGGTCCAGGTGGGTGACCATGATGTCCCCAGCAGCCAGTCAGTTGTTTGGCTCCACTTGGAATCTTTGGCATCCTGGGGAGCCCACGGGGCATGCTGGAGGGCGTGGAAGAGTTCCCCCCACTTGCTGGGCTTAGCCCATGCAGG
>NW_017729032.1:168097517-168100450 GCF_001723915.1 Gavialis gangeticus
CCGCCGCCTTCACAACGGCTGTGTTCTGTTTCCTTCTGATCTAACCTTGGGCACTTAGAGTAAAGCCTGAAAGAGCGTTTCTACCTCAGGCTTCTTGAATGCCTGTACTCAGTCAAAATTACTGGTGCAGAATCAGATCATACTGTGCAATTCTCTTTGATTCTGCTTTTTTACTATAACCAGACCTCATTAGTCAGATTTAATTTGTGTGTTCAATGCTTAGACAGTACAGTGATAGGTCTGTAATAAAGATTATTACAATAAATATGTGTAAATTACTCCCAAGGGCTTTCAACTCCAGAAGAAAGGGAAAAGATGAAAACTGTATACTTTATATAATTCCTTTCATCTGAAGAACTGTAAATACTCAACAAACTTAAACAAGTAATATAAATACGTTAGTGTTCATTTTGTCTTTTGCTGAACTGTGTCCAACTTGGTAGGGAAGTGTAGCAAGGGCCTAATCCAAAACCCATTCAAGTTAATAGGAATCATTTCCGTTGACTCCAATGAGCTTTGGGCAATGAGGTTCCAACTGTTTAACAGTCCACAGCAAAGGAGAGTAGATTCAGCGAAGAAGTGAAAAATACCTTTCAAGATTTTATGAGAAATTTGTGTAAGCAGAATTAAATTAATGAAACTGGGATTTGGCTACAACACCAATAAGACAGTCAACATCTGTGGCTGTCATGGAGTCTTAAATGCTTATAAATGATCAAGAGGGACTTGTGTTTTACAGAAGAGTGCTTAGTGAGATTCTGAGATGTGTAACTGTCTCCTTAACTTACAATTCTATATCTTCAGTAGACAGAATATATATACTTTTTTATTATACAGTTTATTAGTATATACTTGTGTATGTTAATATTATGTATGTTAATATTATGTACTTAATAAACTGTATTCTGGAAGAGTTATGAGAAATTTATGAATTTGTAAATTCTTAAACTTGGAATAAGATCCTTAATTATAAATTCATTAAAGGGAAAAATTTTATTTATTTTTAAATTACTGTACACTGAAACTATAAGCCTAAGAAATATTCTTAACATTCCTAATCTATTTTTAGTAGTAATTTTTTTATTCTTGTGGGAAATGGTATGACATTCAGCTAAAACCTCTTAACATCGCTTCTTTGTTTAGCTAGAATATGTGAGCTGGCCCTATTATATTTTAGTGTTCAGAGTCTGTATGCAATCAGCATTTATTTAGAATCTCACTCTGTTAATTCCAGCTCATGAAAGTACCATATATAAGCTGTTCCTTATCAGCAGATTAGTGAATCTGAATTACATTAAAAAGAAATCAAAATAGAGAGGAGAAACAGCACTCTCATATACCTTAGCAAAAAAATAATGACAACCTCACAATTTGTTACTCTTATTTGTTTCCCTAATTATTAGAATTACACACAGGAACAGAAGCTATGGGCCTAATTTAGCACTACTTTACACCTTCTGTAATCATTTATGTATGTGCAAAGCAGAATTTTAAAGCTACCATTTCAGAATATCCTGAGACTTACAGTCTCTGGAGAATATTGTTTTCTATCATTCCACAAGTTCAAGTACATTACATTCAATATAGTGCTACTCCACACTGTTTTATCAACTCACTTCTACTCAAATGTTGAGAGACCATTTCTAGGTCTAAGAAGATGAAGAAGTCTCTAGGACCACTTACTCTTTAGGCACCGCTGATGAAATTATCAAGAAGGGTGCAGATTAAAGACATTTGTCATGGTGTCGTTTGTTCTGTGGATGCCTTCCAACTCAGATCTGGGCTTGGACCCAAACTCATTTCATATGTCACCAAACAGTAATGACTTTTAGTCACTACTGAATGGGGTTAAATTTAAGAGGTGACTTAGTAATGTAAAGCTCCCATTTCCAGAATGATAAGCCTTGTGAGCTACTTAATTCCCCCTTAAATGCAGTTTTCTTTTTTTATATATAACATCCTTGTACACAATATAACTCCTTCTAGGAGCATTTTTTTTTTTTTTACAAAATTACAAACCACATAGCAAGTAGCCATTGCCATAGATTTTTTTTTTAATCAGTCAAATTTAACTAACATTCCAGTAATGTGTAATCTTGGGCTAGGTACATTCAATCAAAAAGCCCAGGACAGAATCAATCTAACTTATGCAGTTTTCTGTAAGTGGCATAGTTTATATAGGTAGTGAGGTAGTGAACAGAACACACATTCGCCTTTTGGTGGGCAGTGCAAATCTTACACCAGGTTCCACCACTTTAAACTAGTCTATGTGTGCCAAACTTCTTTTCTCCTACGGGTATAGACCAGTTTTGTGCACTGAACTTCTGTTCTGTTACAGGTATAGGCTGGCTTCTGATTACTTATATGGGTTAAAATGTAACGTCTGTACCTGGTCTTCATAATGCAGTGTCAGTTGCTTGCTGTGTTATATTTGAAATGATGTAGAACGGTACTGCAGAGGATTTATTAGAAGCCACTAGGAAAGGGGTTAATTTATGCAAGCACAAATGTAGTCATAGATTCATAGCATCAACCATAAGCACGCCTTAATCAGAAAAGCACCTCTTGGGGATTCATACTTTGTCTCTAACCCCATTTAAAATGACTTTTGTATTTTATTTTGCCAACATGTCATTTATATAACTTCTAAAATTACAGTATTTCACTTGTAGTTATGATTCCCTGAAAACTGAGCTCAATTAAAAAATGAGCTATCTTTTTTATAACATTGTGAATAGATATGCTATGATCAACAAGAAAATTAACATCATGCATGATAGGAACTGGAATTTTTTTAGGGGAGGTGCGTTTCTATATAAAGTGACTTCACCTTATATAAAGATGAAGGAATGAAAGAAACAGACAATTCCATTTAAAAAAAAAAACGGTTCAAGGTCTTGTAATAATACACTTTTTACCATCCACATCCCTTA
>NW_017729032.1:168100536-168102618 GCF_001723915.1 Gavialis gangeticus
TTAAAAAAAAAAACGGTTCAGAGTTCTGTAATCATACACTTTCTACCATCCACATCCCTTCACAGAAGAATGTGGTCCTCCTTAAATTTGATCACGCATTTTATTGAGGTAGTAGGATTTTACTCCTTCTACAGGGAAACTCATCAGAATGTTGATCAGGAACACAAAGCCAGCGTGAAATTCACTTCATGATCTATTCTGGCCTTGATGGAAGCTTCTGTTTGCACCTTGATGGAGGCTTCTGATGGCAGGTTCCCCATATTGAAAATCTGACTCTGATAGAGCCAGCTTTACTAAAAATGTTGGCTGGGAAGGAAGTGTAACTAGAGCACCTAATGGATGTACTGACTCAGATCATGTACAAGCATTCATTTCTCAGGACAATTCCTGTAGAGCCTGGGTAGGCAATTATTTCAGCTGGAGGGCCACATAATGAGTTTTGGAGACCTGTTAATGGCCACATCATCTCTGTCTCTCACTTTGTCTTTCCCTTCCCTTCCCTTCCTTTCACACTGTCTCTGTCTTCTCTTTTCTTTGTTCACTAGGAACCCCAATGTTCAGCTGTGGACCTAGGCAGAAGCCTCTGCCACGTTAGGCAGCTGGCAGTGTCTCTCTCTGTCTTTCTGTCTCCCTCCCTCTTCTCTTCTCATTGTCTCTCTCTTCTCTGTCTCTCTCCCCTTCCCTTCCTCTCTTTCCTCCTTCCAGAACCCAGACAAAGCTGTAGTTTGCCAGGAGCCCCATCACAGCTGATACTGACACTTGCTTGGTGCAGCAGCAGCTCCTGTGTGGGTCCACAGGTGAGTGCTGGAGCTCCTGGTGAACTACAGCTTTGGCTGGGTTCTGGAGGGAAAGAGAGGGACAGAGAAAAGACAGTGACAGTGAGAAGAGAAGAGACAGAGAGAGAGATGAAGAGAAGCACCACTGCCCATCCAGTGCAGCAGTAGCTCCTGGCTGGGTCCACAGCTGATGCCACTGGCAGGTTCTAGGCCAGGGCTCTGGGCAGGAGCTTCCTCCATGCTGGGAGGGAGGTGGGTAAGCTGTGGACACCGCCAGTAGGTTCTGTGTCCAGGATCCTGAGCCTGCCTGTGATTTCCATAGCTGACTCCACCACCCATCCTCTGCGACAGAAGTCCCACTGAAGTCTACAGGTGATCCCTGATGCTGCTGGGTGGAAGGAGTGCCACCCAACCAGCACCATGTGGTGGCTGGTGCCGCCGGCCACCCACAGGCCAGATTCAGTGAGTTGGCAGCCATCCACCCACAGGTTGGATCAAATCTGTTGGCAGGCCAGATCTGGCCCATGGGGGATATTTTGTCCACCCCTGTGGTACAGTGACTAGTACATACATTCAGTTTGTAACCACCCTCTCTCCCCTGTTCCTTGCACCTTCCTGAAACAGGGATGAACCTAGTGTTCCAGTGCAGTCCTAGTGTGGGGAAAGTGTGGGGAGCAGCTGCTGGTCCTCTCATTCATGGGAAGACTGAAACAGCCAAGCAAAGCCCCCTACTACTTCTCACACCAGAGGCTCCAGTGTAAGGAACAGGTAGGGAGCTTGTACCGCTTCTGCCTCCACCTGGCACCAGGGCACCAGGAGCCAAGCGGACAGACCAATGCAGCAAGACCCTGTCTGCCTCTCACACTCTCATCCATAGTGTGAGGAGCCAGTAAAAAGCAGCTGCTAACTGCTCCTCCTCTCTCCTTATAGTCTAGGGGTAGGCAGTTATTTCAGGCAGAGGGCCACTTACTGAGTTTTGGCAAGCCATCAAGGGCTGCATGACAGGCAGCCAGGGGCAGTTAAATATTAATTTTCCAATTTTTTTAGGGGCCCCGCAGGCCAGATAGAATGGCTTGGTGGGTTGCATCCAGCCTGTGGGCCACATTTTGCCCACCCCTGTCCTAGTTTATGGGAGTGGTGGGAGCAGCCCTCTCCAGATAGGTGTGACCCCAGTCTCCAGGAGGCATGGGAGCCTTTCTCCACGGCTCAACTCCTTCTGGTCACTGGGAAGAGTTACACTCTGATGAAGTGCACAAGCTTTCATTCTCCTGGAAGAACTTTTGTTGGTTTGAAGCAGGGTTATTTT
>NW_017729032.1:168107618-168110657 GCF_001723915.1 Gavialis gangeticus
TTGCATCCAGCCTGTGGGCCACATTTTGCCCACCCCTGTCCTAGTTTATGGGAGTGGTGGGAGCAGCCCTCTCCAGATAGGTGTGACCCCAGTCTCCAGGAGGCATGGGAGCCTTTCTCCACGGCTCAACTCCTTCTGGTCACTGGGAAGAGTTACACTCTGATGAAGTGCACAAGCTTTCATTCTCCTGGAAGAACTTTTGTTGGTTTGAAGCAGGGTTATTTTTCTGTTGTAACCACCATTTTTGGTTCAGGAGAAACAGCGTGAGTAGTGGTACACTTGTAGTTTCACCAAGAGAACGACAATTTTCCTGGTAAAAATATAATTCTTGTGTGTGGCCTCAGTGCATCACCACATCAGCCCCTTACCAGGGATTCTGCAAAGCTTCCAGGAAGAACTAAATCTGCCATATAGCAGCAGAAATCCTATTGGAACACACTATAGATGCATCTTTCATCCAGTGCAGGGGGCCAGGCTGGAACTGAGATACAAATTTTCTTCACTGTGCCAGTTTTAGTGATCATATGTGAAGTGGAAACCTTCCAAGTTGACTTATGAACATGACTTAACCATCGTTTTTCTTCCACACTTGGACACAGAATGCAATAGCTATCCAAGTATTTATTAAGCAATGACCACTGTTGCAATAAAGAAGGTAGCTGAATTAGTACTTGAAGGTTATTGATTATAAAAATTGCTTCAGTTTGTGTGAGAGGGAAACCCAAATATGACATGAAACACAGAAACTAGAGAAAGACAGACTTATGAAGACACTTGATGCACTCACTTTATTCTTTAAGATATTTCTATACTGAATTATATAGGATCCCTAGGTACCTAGTACAACTGAGATACAAAACTGTAGACATTCAAATGCATTCATATGCATACACACACACACACACTGCTTCTAAGAATATCAGTAATGTAATCATTGAGGCAAGCAGTGAACATTTAGAAAATGGCAATATTAATCTTTTCAGTGCCACCTTAATGAGCATTTTTGTGTATACGTCTTTCTGTGACACCCATCAGTATAATAGCTGAGTTCTTCACCAGTTTAATGCATTTATTTTCACACCACATCTGTATGATGAGAGAATAGCACTAGCCCATATTATAGATAGGGAAGTGAGGCAGAGAGAGAGAGGCCAGTCATCTAAAAGTATCTGCAATAACATATGAAAGGGATTATATGATTAGTTCCCCGAATGACCCAAAAAGACCCTTCTATTTCTATTCCCTTTTTTCTAACAAGTTGCATCTCATTATCCTAGAACACTGGTAAATAGTTATTATTTATTTATTTTATGTATTGTATTCGATTTATATGCAGGGTAACCATACATCCAGGGCTGACGAGGAAAATTCCAGATATCGAATGCTAGTCCCAGCCAGCCAAAGAAAATTGAAATGAGCATCATGGGTGTGAAGGGCAGAGGCAGAGCATCAGGAGCCGTGAAGCCCTTGCAGGCATAAAAACTGCCCATTAATACTGTTACTTCACAGATGATTGTTAACACTTGTGAAGTAAAGAACAATGGGTCTTTGATGGGCCATTGTCTCCTTGCAGCATGCAGTAGCTTGGGGGTGGGGGACAGTGTCCCAGATTTCACATTGTCCCATATGGTTAGCCTATTTATATGCCACTCTTCACAACAAAAGCTCAGGACAAATTACAAGAGGACAAAATGACTTATAAAAGATCAGCACAAACAAGAGAACAAAACAACTTAAAAGGGAACTAGAGCTTCAATATAAAACAATATCCCAGCCTAGCATTGTTTGCTAAATGACTGCCCAAATAGGAAGGTTTTACAATGCTTCCAAAAGATGTTCAAGCTCAGGCTCTGGCAGGCCTCAAGAGGGAGGAAAGCTCCAGGCCTGAAAAGCAACTACTGAGAATGACTTCCCACATGTTTTTGCCAAGCAGATTTAGCTCACTCGTTACTCACAGCTGACCTTAGGAATCATTATGAGGAAGAAGGGTAGATATGTAGGGTCTAGATTGTTTGGGGCTTTATAGGTCAAAGCCAGTACCTTGAATTGTGCCTGGGAAATTATTGGGAGGCAGTGCAGCCCTGGCCACATTGGAGCACTGGCAATCCACCCTATTCTGCACCAGCTATAGCTTCCAGATGGTCTAGAACTAAATAGAACCAACCGGCTGGATTTTGGCTTAGTTGGTATTTTTGAGAAACCTCTAGCACTTTTGAAATCATCACTGCTAGCTTTGGAGGTGTATACACAATTCTTTCTTGATGCTGATACCAGTGCTAATAGTTTTGAGAATAATTGGAGTATCATTTGCAATGAAAAGGATAACTTTGCATTCAAGCTTGTAATACTTAGAGCATTGGTTCAATATTGTAGGCTATTCTACCTCTATACATTTGGTCCTGATACTGAATTGCCACACAAAGATTTGAAGCTCCTAAATCACAAAGCTCAAGTTGCAGATGATAATAGTATAGAACTGACATCACTGACATTGCTGATAGAAATGGTATCCTATTACTTGATTTCCCCTATAACATGAATGATTGCTAAAATAAGAGAGCAATGTAATGGGCAGGTTGATAGTATCAAGGGACTCACGGCAGAACTAATTTTGAAGTAATCCACTGTAATAAACAGTTTTGCTGTCCTGAGACCAAAGCAAAGCAATTATGTATTTTACGTTACAAAAAGCTGTTTACCAGGGCAGAAGATATATAATGAAATTTTAAGGTTATATTATGTAATGTTGCAGCCCACATCTCAGAAATGATTAAATTACCAGTGGAAAGCAAGGTGGGGAAACCACAACTTTGATGCTTTTCACTCTTTCCCCAGTTTCTAGATAGAACATTATTTGTTTAGGGGGACAGTTTAAGAATTAAAAGTCCTCTCTGAGTATCTAGTCATTCATTAGTAATTCTAATTATTCATATCATCACCATTTTTTCATATATGTCATTTTATTTTTGTTCTAAATAGATTTCTTTTGTTTTCCTTTTTCTTTTTCCATTGGTTAAATTGATATATATGGAGAAGTTT
>NW_017729032.1:168110668-168115234 GCF_001723915.1 Gavialis gangeticus
CCCTGCCCCAGCTGGGAAGCACCTGCCCCCAGTCCTTGCCCCACTCCCTTCCACACTGCAGGAGCCTTGCTCTCCCCCCTATGCTCCTTCCCTCCCCCCTATGTTCCTACCCTCCCCCCTTCTCATCCACTACAATAGACTTACCAGCTGCACGCAGCTGTATTGGAAATTGAACTGGTATCGGCCAATATGTCTCCATAAAAATCAGCTATTGGTATTGGCCCCAAAAATCTCTATTGGTGCACCCCTAGATATGTTTGATCTCTAAATATTTGGTTACCCAACCTGAGACATATTTAAAGTGCCTAGATTTTCAGAAAGTACTGGGCACCTATCCTCTGAAGACACAGACCTCTTTCAGGGATCTCAGCTTGGACATCCAGATCTGCTGTCATTCCTGAAAGTTTTCCCCATCACCTTTTCTTCTGCCTACCATGAAGTGGTTTCTGCAACATGGACAACATTTAGCAACAGCTCAAGACAGTTTTTCCTTCCTTCTGCGCTCTCATATTTTAGGTCTTGCTGTTGGCCCCTTGCACATATTCCCTTCTGCTGTTTCCCCAGTCAGGCTCACTAACTTTTATGGTCACTGTTTTATGCCTATGTAGTTTATTGGAAGGCCAGGAGAATAATCAAGGAACATACAAATGATGGGGAGGCACAAATCACAATAACTCAGGGGAGAGCAATGAAAGAACAGACAGAATGCTAAGGTTATACAAAAACAGAGCTATTAAGAGCTAGGCTAAAGGAGCTCAGGTAGGACCTTAACAGCTTTAACACAGCTCTGTTGCATGTTAGTCTCTTTAGGTTTCCTCAAAAATTGCAAGAAAAACTCTTAAAAAGATAGAGACGGGGGCTTAAACCTAAATTTGCAAAAGTTAAACCTATGTGCAGAACCACAATGTGCCTTCAGGTAAATGCATTTTGGACACAAATTTACTTTGAATTGCTCTCTCAATGCAGTGGGTTCTAGGCCTCTATTGCTGGTGCCAGATATTAAACATGTCTCTCATACAGCATATGTATACTTGGCTGATGACTATAATTACATACAGGAATTGAAGGGAACAGCAGGGATGCCAAGAACAAGCTGTGGCATGCAGTGAGGTCCTCTTAGGTGGGGAAAAAAAGTAGTAGGAGGAGTGATGAAGTCATAGAATGCAGCACTAGCCATCTTATCCCGTGCAGTGGATGGTAGCATCTGTGAGTCTGTATGCAATTTTCTCCTTAAGCAAAGCCACATTTGCCTTCAGTAAGGGCTGCAAGGTCAGACATGAGATTGGCTGCTCAAATCACACTTTCAGTTGTGACTAGCAAGAAGACAACCCCCCCACCTTCCTCCACATGCATACTTTCTCTTTTTCCATTGGTTAAATTGATATATATGGAGAAGTTTCTCTTTTTAAACCAATTTACTGTTCATTGCTCCCACCACCTTCCATTTCTGGATTGATTAAAAGTATATCAGTGAAAAATGCATTGAGGTATTCCAGTTTACAGTGGACAGTTACATGTTCTACATGATCTACTATAGATTCATGTACAAAAATGAGTGTCTAAAAAAAACCCCACAACTGAAATCTCATAGCTCAAAACAGGCGGTCAAACCTATTCCTAGATACTGCTGCTGTTCAGTCTGACAACAGTGCCCCCAAACTCTCAACCCCTCAAACATCCAAGATTGTGCATCCAAGTTACAAATGTAGGGGATACATCCACTTTCAAGAAGGAAGACAATCTAACTATATCATCCAGTTACTCTGTAGCCCATACCTCCTGGGTAACATTCCTAATGGCTGCATATACCATTGAACTACTAAAGAGAGGAAGTAGAGGATGATGTCTGCAGGTGCCCTACAAGAGAGAAGCAAGCAATCTTCCCATGGCATATGCATACTGGGCTTAGAAATAAAAGTACATAGATAACCAAGGACAGTACTTCTCCTTTCCTTTAGATGTCCATAGGCAGTACCAGCTTACTGCATGGAGAGAAGAAATGTCATGGCTGATATACAACAGTAGCAGTGTTTCTTTTGGCTCATCTTTTCCTCTAGTGAATGCCCTTCTCTCTGCTGTCACTCATCATAGTACTCCACAGTTGTATTCTTAAATTTATGAAATACGGGTAGGTTAATTGGCTTGTTAAAGGGTTGTCACTAAGACTAAACAAAATGATTTCCCAAATCTATGTCACAACAGTTCCTAAGAGAAAGTCTCTTTCTCAAATAGGAGTGCAGATATAGGCATTTACTGCCAATGGTAGCAGTAAGGACAAGTTTGATATTAACGACTGTCTACAGCCTGAAATTCAATGTCAGACTCTCTTCTTGTGTAACCAGAAGACATGATCACATGTTTTCAAGCAGATGTAACCATTGTGATCCATGTCTTTTGTATTTCCAGCCTGAACTAATAAAATATACAATACCTAGAAGTGACTGCAAAATCTGCATAGAGATTTCCATTCGCCCATCATCCTGTATCCTCTCCTGCTATTGGGAAAAGCTAGAAGAATCAGATCATGCATGTTTTGATTCCAGCTTAAGGAACTGGTCCTGATCTCCAGATCTTTCAATGAGGAGATGCCAATCAGCTTTTAATGGCCATCCTTTTTTTTTTTTTTCTGGTGGCCCATTACAGTAATTGTAATGAAGGGAAACATGGCAGTAAAAAGTCTCTAGAAAAGTACTTGCAGTAAGGGAGGATACTTCTCAATGGTCTCATTTAGAAATTGCGAAGGCCAAAGTTGTGCTACCTTAGGCCCCTGGTAGATATTCAAAGATGCTGTGGGATCTGATGCCAGTCCCTGTGTATGGCAGGCAGTGTGATTGTGGGATCAGAGATCAGGTCCCCATCACACCATATTGCCAATGCAGGGGGAGCCTGGGATCATGATTCCGGGGTCCTTCTGCACCTGCAAGTAGGAAGACAATCAGCTTCCCTATCAGATCTCAGCCTTGGAAACTTATCAGAGTCAAAGGCACTGATGTGCCCCAAGGCTGAGAACACCGATCCGCTGATTTCACTCCTGAGGGGAGTATGAGAGCCCTTGGCTCTGATGTGCCTCTGAGACTAGGAGCCTTAATCACATAGCATGCTCAGACCCTGGGGCAAAGCATACTCAAAAAAGGCTCTGCTGCATTCCAGAGCACAGAACAGGTCATTTGTGCTCCCAGCCTCCAGCTGATTGTAGGGTGTGTGGAACCCAATCCAGGTGCATGGGGATGGGGGAGTCAGTGTGGGCCAGGCCAAGGCAGCACAGCCTGATCCTGACCTCTTGGGCCGGACTAAGGAGGTGCGTGAAGTCCAGTCCAGTTGTGTGGGGACAATGGAAGCAGGACAGAAAATTACTTGTAACAGAGTAAAATTGATTATGAAATCACAGAACAGCAGTTACAACAAGTGCATAATCATCCAATGATGCTCACTTTTTTTATTTTTATTATTTACAATGTGACACGAATATATGTAATTTGTTCCTGGCTACAGGTTTACCATATCATGCAGGAACTTTTAGAATCATTTCATAGCATTTTATGAATCAAAGAGTAAAATGACTATATAGCGAATGATTCAGAACCACTGGCATATTTCAGGTGCTCTGTATGAACGCACATTTTTAAAAGCCAGTGATTTTTTAGTACTGAACTTTGTAAACCTAAAGTTAGAATTCCTCTGTCAGCTTGCTAGGTCTATGGTGCAGTTTCTTGCTGATATGCTGCATCAGTAACAAGCCCCTAATGAATTCATTTATACATTTGCTTTGGGGGTTGGATGGGAAATTGCTTTTTTTTTAGAACAGGAAGAGGGATCAAAGGAAAATAAGCCACTCTGACACTATTAGAAACTTTGAAAACTGACTTATTGAAAACAAAACAGCTTTGTTTACAAAACCTGATACATGCATAATTTATTTGTTTGAGCTATTTTGTAAATAGGAGGAGACAGAGGAAGAAAATGTATAGTGTATGAATATTATAGAGAATCTATAGGATGTGTTCTGAAATAAATCTTGGCCCATTAGTCAAATAGGATTTGCAAAAATATAATTATGCTATAGTGGTCCAGAGTCAGAACCTTTGAACCAGATTCTGCAAGGCCTTATTCATAGGAAGAGCCCCATTAAAGTCTATAAGGGCATTTTTATGACCACTTAGGACAGAAGTTTGTATCTACTCTCAGGGACAAATTTAATTTTCACACCAGCACATTGCTAAAAGGAATGACTTTCAAGAGAAATGTGGATTACCATCCAAGGGCAGAATCTAGCCCTTGTCCCAGTTAATATCTAGACCATGAGCAGACCACCTATCCCTTCCTATGTTTGCAATTTTCCTTTTGAAGATCTTTTCAGTAGATTGACACAATTTCTCTTTTTTCTCCCTCAAGATTCTTTTCATCACTTGTCATCCACTACAAGCATAAAATAAGCAGTTCTGCAGAGACAAGAATAATGGTGTAAACTAGATATATAACAAGAATGTAGGAATTGTAATAATGAACAGAAGCATCAAATTAACATACTCACACAGTGTGTCTACGCATTCATTAATGTGCCTTTGT
>NW_017729032.1:168120234-168128828 GCF_001723915.1 Gavialis gangeticus
TAACAAGAATGTAGGAATTGTAATAATGAACAGAAGCATCAAATTAACATACTCACACAGTGTGTCTACGCATTCATTAATGTGCCTTTGTTACTGCGCATTAAGTTTAGTACCTCTAATATGAGGTACTAGATAAAGGTACAGTCGCTCTGCTAATGTGCAGTAGCACAGGCCAATGTTTATTAAGTAGCTCTTAATGTGCAGTAGACTAAATGTATTGTGCATTAACACATTAGCATGGTTTTTGCCATGACACACTAATGTGCAGCAGAACAGTCTACTGCACATTACAGTGTCTCGTGTACATGAGCCTATTACACATCCTTTCTAAAAACTTCTTTCTAGACATCTTATACTGCTGCTTACAATTAAATTAATTTTCTTTTAAATGTGAAAGCAGTCTCCTAGTCCATAGTGATCATCCATTTATTATTCTATTGTCATTTGTAAAAGGAGACAGACACCCTACTGAATCCATGTGGAAATAGACTAGAACAACACATGTTTTACTATGCAGTATTTATATGTTCATAAGAAAGTGTCTCTATTTGTCAAATACTCTGACCTCGGTGAATATTACTCAAATAGTATTGAAGGAACCAAAAGATAAAAACAATATTAATTAATGGAAAAACCACAGACCATTCATGTTAACTATACTGTGCTAGATTCCCAGCTTGAGTGGTGTAACTCCACTGTAGTCAATAGAGCTGTGCTGATTATCCAAACAGAAAATCTCATCCTTTCTTTAAAATTACCTATATTATATTATTTTAAAAAGGTAAAGATTGTGAAATCCATGTGATTGAACTGGAGATTATTTGGTTTCCAGACCTAGCCACCAAGTTAGAAGGATAACAGCCAAACAATACATCCTCCATGCAAGAGGGTGCAAGGTGCATGACTGTTAAACACTGGCAGGGAAGAAAACTAGGGGAATACATCAAGGGCTCAGTGAGCAACTGTTCACCATGGCATCCTAAGGGGAAACCAGGAGTAATGGCCACAAACTCCTGGAAGATTAATTCAGGCTGAACATTAGGAAAAACTTCTTCACAGTCAGGGTGTCCAGACTGTGGAATAAGCTCCCTCCAGAAGTGTTGCAGTTGCCTACCCTGGAAATCTTCAAGAGGAGACTAGGCAGTGACTTTGCCAGGGACACCTGAACCCCAGCTATCTTTCCTGATTAGCACAAGGGGCTGGACCTGATTTTCTTCCAAGGTCCCTTCTGGCTTTACAATCTATGAATCTATGAATTTATGAAAGATCTAGGAGCTGCCAGCCAGCAGCTCACTGGCACAGAGCAATACATATTAGTGTCAATGGATCCAGGTTTTTCATTCACTATGGAAAAATGTGGTTAAATGAACATTTTCTCATTTTAAGGAGAAAATAGCAGATTTTCCCTTTTTAAGGAAAAACATACAGATGTTATCTGTTAACAGAGAAAAATGTGGGGAATGGTGTGTTTCTCCTTGCAGTCTGGCAGGGGGGAGGCTGGGGGGAGTGGGAAGAGGGTGATCAGGCAGGGGACAGCCAGGCAGCATGGAAAGCAGCTCCTGCAGCTCCCCACAGGTAAGTAGGGGGGATTGAGGACCCCATAGTGAGGGAGGGAGGGAGTTGGGGATGGCTGGGGTTGGAGGTGCTGCCTAGCTGGGGTGGTGCATGGGGGTTGGGGCCCTGGGCCAGAGGAAATGCATAGTCACAGGGCCCAGCTGGGGATCAGGATTGAGCCAGGGAGCCCTGGGGGCTGGCTCCCCACCACAGTGCACATTCCCAAGGTGTTATGGGGGCCTGTGCCCCCCAGATTTCTGCATGGGGCAGGGGTGAATGTGGGCTGCCTGCTGCAGGCCTGGGGCTCCCTATCCTGGTACCTTCACCCTAGGGGCCTCTGTGGCCCAGCAGATGGGACTCATGGTGGCAGGGCAGAGTGGGGTGGTGAGGCTCAGTGTTGCGACTGGGAGCCACATGCCACCACAACAAGTCTCCCCCTTCCTATCCAGCAGCAGCAGGGGTGGCAGCATGAAAGTGTGCCCTCTGCTGTTGCCAGGCAGGTAGGGAGTGCCTCACCATGGCAATGTGGGGCTTCCAAGGGTAACATCAAGCCTCCCAACTCCACTCTGTCCTGCTGCACTGGGTCTTGCCCGCTGGGCCGTGGAGGTCCCTGGGGTGGAGAGAGGGGGGAGCAGCAGGGTGAGGAGCCTGGAGTCCACAGCCACCAGCCCACATCCACCTTCCCCCATGGGCTCAGCTCCAGCTGTGCCACTCACAGAAGAGGGGGAGCCGGGCTTCACATTCTGCTTGGGCCACAGCAGTTGCCAATTCCAATGGGCAGCTGCTGGGTTTAGAGGACTGTTTGGGGGTGACAGGGGGCTGTGGACCCAGGTCCCTGGCCCCATAGCCCTGGTAGCTGGGGGCCTGCTTCAGCAGGGCTGGGGAGTGGGGGCATGATTTGGGAGTGTGGGTCACCAGCAGGGCGGGGGGGGCTATGCATTCTGAGTGAGGGGCACTGGCTGTGGCTTGGGAATGAGGGGCAGTGACGTGGGCAGGGCACCACATCAGGGCTGTTCAGTGCCACAAAGCAGTGCCGGCGTGGGACGGGGGAGGGGTCAGGGAGCAGCCTCAGGTGGTCCCACATTCCTGGTGAGTGAATGGGTTAAGGAGAGCTCTGATTTTCCTTGATAAAAAACCTCAAATCAAGCACCAAAATATATAGGTATTTAGAATTTATTTTTTTACAATGATTGAGGCATGCTTTAAAATTGTAAATATATCAATAAAGCATTGTGTTCAACTGATACCTATAATATAGTTCAGTTTAATTGTGGATTAAACATGGATTTGGGCTTTTTTAATTAGATCACTTGCAATTTTTATCTGAGAATTTGTGATTTTAAAACAGAGAAAACCAGGATCACTGGTGATGTCAAATGTCCAGTTCATTGATAACAAAGGAGCGTTGTTTGTAAAGAGGGAAAACAAAAGCAGAAATTATAGTATGTTGGTTGTGGAGCTTCATGGAAGAAATTTACTTTTCCTTCTATCCATGATTTGAGACTAAAGATTCCAGGATAAATAAGTGGTTCAATTCTAGCTCAAATATAACAATATCAGTTTCCTGAATCATTGTAACCACTTCCCCAGCAGCAGTACTGAACCAATCTCCTGGCCTGGCCCTTAGGATATTATGTCCCTGCAGAAGCTCTTTTTATAATTTGGCAAATCCCTAAAATGCTTTTCACAAGAAAGAGGTGTTACACTGGATTTTGCCTGAGTTCTATCACCCTAACTTCCTGACATATTCACTTCCTGTTTTAAACTTTTATATAGTTTTGTCATGCTGTTTCAAACAGTTGCTGTAATTTAACTTAAGGTGCTAACCTGTCAAAGGTAGATGACTGATTCCTATAGTTAAGAAGAGATTTGAAATCCATTGAGATGAAAAGCCCTAGAAACGCAATATCGCTATCTCAGAACTCAAGCTGACTGCATGTTGTGACATTTAATTACTACTTCCTATGTTCCCTATTAACCTTGGGCATCCAGGGAAGAAGTGCAGAAAGGAGAGTGATAGTTTAAATAACAGATACTGGTATTATAAATATACTGTAATAGGCAAGATCTGTAAAAAAAAAAAAATCCTTGATATTGGAGTTTATGCATATTTATCATTCTGTATCTAAATGGTTACAGTCAGCTGCTGCTAGTGCTATGCCATGAGAATAGAAACCCTTTTCATTCCTTGTTTTTAATCCCCTCTCCATATGATACCAAAAACCCTGTCTGTTATGGATATGTTTGTCTTTGTTCCTGGGGAGGGTGGAGATTTTGGAGCTTACTTGCTCAAAATCCATCTGTATACAACTCCCACAGATTTCAGTTGGTGTTACAGGCACAGAAGGAAAAGAGAACTGGGTCCTTGAAGAATATATTAATATGAGGGCTAAGCCTGTACCCACTTCTACATTCGTAGGAATATTATAGTTCCACTCAGCAAGGAAGCAGGCAAGATCTTGATCAGCATTTCAAATGGCTTGTCTGTACAACACAGACTCCAGATTTGTTGGGGCTCCTCATCATATACAGAGTATGCTAACTGCTCTTGGGACCCATCCTGCTCACTCTGTGTGGAAACCCTCAGGTGTCTGGCCTCTAGGCTTCATATCTTTCTGGGGTTGGAATCATGGAGTTATCTTCTCAGGCTGAGTTTTATTGCAGTCCTGAGGAACTAACTACAATTACCTTAGAAAATTTGATTTAGCTCACATTCAGCAGTTCTGTTATTTCCAAAAACAAAGATGGTAGAAATCAATATTACTTATCCAAAGTAAAAGCATTTCAGAAATAAAACAACAGATTTTAATAAATAGTCTGTACACATGTCTAGCTTACTAGCTCCTTAACCATCTTCTACATAGGGATCCTAGTAGGTCAAAGCTTCCTACAGACAACCTGAGACCTTTAGGGTCTGGCTGGCATACCTTTGTTCCTTAATTAACAAGTGGTTTCTTCTATGCATTAAGGATGTTGCCCTTAAAAAAAAAATCATGGTCCCAGCCTGGCAAGACAAGTTTATAACTTCTTTGAAGACACAAACTAAGATCTTCCCATAACTGCTAATGTATTTTACATTAGATAGTCCTTGGATTAAAGCAGATATCATTTTGTCAGCAGGGAACAGAACCCAGGGCACCCTTCCTAACAGAGTCTCACTGAGCTGTCTCATTGACCTCCAGAAGCATGACCTGTCTTTCTTGTGTTCTTTCTAGTGTCAGGACTCTGGTATCCCTTTCTACAGAATGGCCTAGAATATACATTAGAAACAGACTGTTTTATAGCTTGTTGGGTAGGGAACTCTTGGGAGGTTGGAAACATGATCTTAAATGGCTTAGATTGGGAGGAGAGCTTTGTTCCTTAATCATCTACTTCCTACGTGGCTATTAGGCTATTATACAAAAGATGATATTCCTATTATACAAAAGATGATATTCCCTGCTCCTCCAGTTTGAATTTAGGAGTGACAGTGACTGTGTGTCCAATAATTCATACATCTCAATGCAGTTAGAGTAAATTAGGCATGTTCTGAAAAGAAGTGTAACAAAGGCAGGGTGAGCAGGCTACCATTTCCAGTGCCAATATAGACGAGGTATCAGAAGGGTCCAGGGAGCCTGCATGGTGGCAGCAGCAGACAGATTGTGGGTATCCCATGCTGTGGCAGCAACAGCTCAACACCTCACCACACACATACACACTCACTAGCATCTTTCCTGAGGACACTGAAACTGCTAGTTATGTCTGTAGTCTTAAGTTTCCTGATGGATTTTGCCTCCTTAGGACCTCTGTAGAATTTAGGTTCTGTGGATTCAGGTATATAAGAGGCTTGCTAAAGCCAGGTGTATGAAAATTGATTTTTTGTGACTACCTAAATCCCAGCTACATACCTGCTAGATACCTGTAGTAGCAATCTGGATCTTAAGTCTAATTTTTACAAATTACTTAGGCATTTAAGAACTAAACTTTCATTAAGTCTTCAGCTTCTAAGTGACTTTCGCTACATGTCTGCATTCAAGACCATGAACTATAACTTAGTGGCAATGTTAGTTCAGAAAGTCATCTATGATTAACTAACATGACCCAGAAATTATTTTTTAAAGATATCCTTGAGAGTACAATCCTTGCACAGAGTGCTAATACTGTCAGTCAGTGTAAACACCAAAAACAGTAAAAAGGGAAAATAAACTGAAGATACCTGAACTGACAAAGAGCTGTACTGACTTAAATTTCTTTTCTTCTACTAAAATGTCAGCCAGAGAGACAGAGCAGAGTTTACCTTCCCTAGAGGACAAAAATTATGGGTATTAACAACTTCTGTGAAGAGATTCATTCACAGTTTGCCTTGTCTTAAGATGACAAGTGCATAGTAGGCTTCCAGTACTTAGTAGCATTAGCAAATCCAAAGCCAATGAATTAGTGCAAAAGTAGGCAAAAATGTGGGTACATCAGCAAATATGCAAGCTGAAGGTCACATGTAGAGAAGGAAAAGCAAATTTCTTGGTCTTTGCATTAATGACATACAAAACAAATGACATTCACGCAAGATTATGTTTGCCCCATTAAAATCAGAAAGCCAAGAAATGTGAAGAGGTTCGAAGAGAGTGTTGATTGTTTTTTTTCTGAAATCATGCTTATTTTATGCTGTTTACATCATAAACAACAGCCAGACCCCAGGGTGAAAAACCAGTGTTTGCCTGGAAAATACAGAAAAGCCTGAGTTTGTTTTGTACTGGGATCCAAAATTAAAGCTATGTTTTGTTCTGTTTGTTTAATATACAATGACTTCAAGAACTATTATAAAATAAACATATTGGCCAACAATGTGTTTGGAATTGTCAAAGCATTGCAAGGGACTAAAATGTGTGGTTAAATGTCCCAGATTGCTTCAGCAGTCAATCTTAAATAACATTTTCCGTGTGTGTTTGGATCCAAATGGCAGAACGGGACTTTAATCCAATAGAAAGGAGGCCAAGACAACTAGGGACTCATTCTGTTGCAGCCTTCATCTGCCTTTGCAGCTGTTGAGATTCTAATGTCTTCTTCTGCTTTTTTTGCCATTGAGGACTTGTAGACTCATGGCTGGGGTCTGGGCAGGATCCAATAAACAGGATGTGAATGTATAAGATTCCTATTTAAAACTTTATTTTCCATCAATTAGTTTTAAGTTCATAAAATTAAAATATAAAGCATTTTAAAAGATTCCAAAAAAACCTTCTTAGCACTTTCCAGTAATTAATTAATTAGAGTAAACATTGTTTTAAATATTAAAACTAGCCAGGTAAATAGTAGAAAATGGCCAACATGAAAGAAACTAGTATTTTTTACACCACGTAAAGATCTGGCCCTAAGTATGGTTTCCATAAGTCATAGGCTTGCCCAGGTCTTGGCCAAAGGAAATATTTGAAACGTGAATAGTAAACCATCTATAAACTGTGAATGAGACAGTTTAGCTTAGGGAAATATTATTTTTGTTCAGCTGTTTGTGTAAAATGGCATTTTATTGTCAGATTTATGCTGTAAGATGTCTCAGTTTTACCAGAAGAAATGATCACAGCTGAGATGTGCATCTGTATGTTGCATAAGACCTTTGTAAAACTGTATGACCACACCTTGTGTTTTAGCATTTTAAGGAAGCTAAAAAGGTTTAAATTAAAACACATAAGACTATAGTGAACAGTTGTAAAATCCAGAAGTGAATTTCAAGCAGTGTATATATTAACTAATTTAAAAGCTAAGCAAGTAGCCATACAGTAAGCATACGTGTGGTCTCTACTCCTACCAGTACCTTTAGTGTTATAATTTTGAAGTACCTATACAGTTACGGAATTACTGCTATACTATAAAAGCACTAGTGCAGCCATACTTTGAGCCACCCTATAATTTTCATTAACCAGGTCCTGGCACAATGCTTTATTATATGCCAAATAACAATACCAATTGTACAGATGTAAAACATTTCATTTTGATTATCTGATTTACAAGGTAATTTGAAGCCTGTATGGAAAATATATATATATTCTGCTCTTAGCTGTCAAAAACAGTGAGCTCTTATCTTCTGTGTAATTGTGAATCAAAGTTTGCTTGATTTATTCATAGCAGCTAAGCAGTGCATGTCTAATCTGCTGTGCACTATGCTGAAAATTTACCCTGAGGGTCTGATAGGCAAGTTACCCCTGTGAGACTATACAAACAGCCACAAGCTGATTTAACTTTTAAGTTACAATGAAGCCCACATCCAAACATAAAGCAAATTGATACTAATAACTTAACTGTCCACATCAATGCTAGCTTTAGCTTTTGTAGAAGGAAGGCTGCCCCAAGCTTATTGTCTGTTTTTACTTTCTTCACTTTAGACAGTGTAAGACCAGTGAGGGGAAAATGGTTTGTAGTTTTGCAGAGCAATTCACTGAAGTTAGCCTTAGAGGGATATTATAGGAAATACATCAGGAAAGCCTAGGACGACCTTTCTTTCTTTCTCACATCCTCCCTCATATCCTGTAACAAAAACCCCACACATGATACTCTAGGGAACTTGCTATAAGCTAAATAAAACCAGGAAATATCTGTAAAAAGTGATTTAAGGATTGAAATGGGGCACAATAATAAAGGTCAACACAAGGAAACTGAGACTAATATATGCCTGCTCTTCTGCAACATAAGAAAGATTATTTTAATTGAATGACCCTAGGATGAGTGTTCTGTATGTACCAAATCCTATAGTCCTTGAAGTAAATGATAAAAAATAGGAGCACAATCAATAGAGCTACAGAGAGGAGATAAGGCCTCTGAAATATTCTCAGGTCTAATGTGTCTGAGTCATTTGGGGCAAAAATCTACTGGAAAAACAAAACAAAATAGCTGCTTAAATATAGATACAAGCAAAACAATACTAGGTGAAAGGAATACAGTATTTTAAAATGCCTAAGTCAGCATTACATGTATTTTAATGATTTATGCATTTCTCTTAATCTCTGTCTATTCTAGGGTTTTGGGTTGTACTCGTGTTGGTCTAAGGACACAGGCAGGCAAGGTTCTTTGAG
>NW_017729032.1:168128839-168129567 GCF_001723915.1 Gavialis gangeticus
GCTCAAAGGGTGCGGTGGGGCTCCTGCCCCCCGGATCTGTGCGTGGGGCGAGAGCAGGCGCCCGTTGCAGGCTAGGGTTGGAGGCAATGCCAGGTTCTTCTCAGCAGAGGTGCTGGGCTGGGCTGTGTGTAGGGCGGGTGGCAGCTACGGTGAATTTTAGGGTGGCTGTAGCCCACCTTGTAACCCCCTTCCCAACACCACTGCTGCCCACTCTGCACACAGCCTCAGCCCAGAACCCCCACCAAGAAGAGCCTGGTGTCACCCATGACCCCAGCCCGCCCTCGACCTGCACACAGATCTGAGGGGCACGTGCACCTCCATACCTCCCCCAGGGGGCATCACTGGCAGGAGCCACCCCCCTAACCCCCACATGAGCTGCTCGTGGCTCCATCCTGCTCTGGCTGGGCAGCACCTGCCCCTGCCTCACCCCCCACTCCCTCCCTCACCACAGGGGCTTGATCTGTGCCCCCCACATGCCCCTGTCCTCTCCCTGCCCCTTTTCCCCGCCACAGACGTACCAAGCAGATGCTGCTTTCCAAGCTGCCAGGCTGCATATCCGCTAATATGGCTCATTAATAATTGGCCATTGGTATTGGCCCAAAAATCTGTATTGGTGTACCCCTACTCACAGGAATAGGAAAATACTGACTTCACACAATTTTGGACTTGTTAATAATTGCAATGAATGGGAAGTATTTCATTGATTTTAATAACTGGCTGAGGGAGGA
>NW_017729032.1:168134567-168161513 GCF_001723915.1 Gavialis gangeticus
GACAGGATGTCAGTGAGAATGTAAATAGGTGGAAATTAGAAAGTCAAAAGTTAAAGCAGGGAAGGGAGGAGGAAGAAAGTGGGGGTGGAGGCCAAAGCAAGACTCTACATCTCAAAACATCTAAAAAATTATATGATTTGATATACATAAGCAAACCTGCCACATTTCACCACAGTAAACAAGCACCTATGTTGTTTCAAGCACAGTCTAAGTCCTTATATTACTTCTGTGCATTCTCTTAGCACAGCCTTTTGCAATCTTTTGCCATTGTAGGCTGCTGCTTTCAGGCCTACTGCCTTTGGGCTATATACCCTACAGCTCCTTAGTAGATGTTGTGAAGGGAATAACTATAAAAAGACAGGTGCTAGGACCCTGAGGATGCCTCCTCTGCTGCAGCTGAGAGAGAAACTGAATGTGACTGGCTGTAAGACCCTGGGGGTGCCTCTGCTGTTGTGGCTGGAGCATGCTGCAGATTCTGTGAGCCACCAGGGGCTGGATCCAGTCTCCTCCCAAGCTAGATCCTTGCTGATCTGTGCCTTAGCAGCTATCATGAACCCGTCTTGTGATGGCTGAAAAGCCAACCAATCTAAACCTCTCCAGCACAACATCCACTACTAATCTCTGAAGGCTTGATTTTCAGGAGCACTTGCAGGTCCCACTGTGTACATTTGAAATTGTAGGTGCTCTACAATTCTGACAATCTGGTGCTTAGGCCCCTGGCAGATGTTGCACTTAAAATGAGATTAACCTGTTAATTGCACCATAATTAATAACCCTGCCACATGTTCAGGAAATTAATGGAGAAACCAAACAGGAAACCAGCCACTAAAATATTCCATCCAATATATGCACAAGTTTTTCAGCTGGTTTTCATTGTGCCTTAAACTGAACATGTGGCTGGAGAGCCTTGCCATGCAACTCAATGTCAGCTCCTTGCCAGGGTTTGGTTGACAGTTGCCCCCATGTCAGCAGGCTGACAGCTGCACAGTGCAGCCCTGCATCGGGATGCACCTTGTGGATGCATCAGTGGACTGCGTTGTCAGGCTGCAGGAGCCGTGGGGTTCACCTCAACCTCTCATGTTGCTTGACTTGTCTTGCAAGCGCCATGTCCTGCTCCACAGTTCTCAACAGAATTTTATTAATATTCTCTATGTTGCTAAAATTTCACCCTTTTCTGCATGATAACATGGAGCGATGATCTATATCTAATCCATGGGGGTTTTTTGTTTCTTGGAAACGTTATAGATTGACTCTTGTTCTAGACAGGCATTTGGATTCATTTTTAATAAATGACACCTTTCTGGTTCAGATACTTGTTTTGCCTGTGTACAGAATCACCAGGAGCAGGGGGCCTCTTGAGTTCTATTTATTGGCTGGATAGAATGCCAGAATGTCACTCCATTGCTTGTTTCCTAAATCTCCACAACCCATTAGTTGTATACTAGCTCTTAATGCTGACAAGTTGCATGAAAAGTTTATGTACTGTTCACCATATGTGCTGCAACTTTTTGTCTTGCTGTCAGTGGTTGTATTATTTTCCATCTTTATCTCAAGTGTTGTGCTCAGTGACTAGGTCGGAAAGTGATAATTACTTCCCCATTGCAGACACAGACTGATTTACATATTTGTCAAGGGGAAACTGGATAGCTCGGAGCTTATCACAGAAACATTTGAATATTTATAACCTGAAATCTACAGAAGCTAAAATTAAGACATGGATGTCTTGGTCTTAATTATTGTACTAAAGCATGATTTTACCCGAAGTCAGTGAGGTTTTTTAAATCAGATCAGTGCATTAAGAAGTTTAATAGGGTGTCTCCTGTCCCCCCTTTTATACCCATCTTAAAATCAGTATTTAAGCACAGGTAAATTGATTTTTAGCTTGTGGCTGCTGATATGCAGAAGTAGATTTTTTTTTCTTTTCTCTATAAGGGAGAACTCATACTGTTTATGCTCCAAGGTGGTTTTGAACTGTGGAAAGATACCCCTGAATTCAAATCCTGTCAAGGAAAAAAGTGTCTTTACAGGACCACCTACATAGTTGCTGTATAGCTGTCTGGCACCAATACCTTCTCAAGGAAGAAAGTGACCCCTTCAACCTCCCTGCATTTTAAACACATTTCAATCCATGTTTAAATTCCCAATTTCTTCCCTATTTTTGAGACAGAGAGAAAGAACTTCATGATCTCCAGGAATTCCTGTGCAAGACTGAGTCCCTCAGGCCATAAGACAGCTTGCCCAGTTTTCCCCATTTAGCCAGTGGGGGACTCTCAGGATGTGTCAGAGTTTCTCCACTTACCCAAATGAAGATTCCATGGGCAGATCTGGGTAAGTGAGTCTGCAGGTCCTGTGCATCTATGCAGGGACTCATGTAGGCTTTCCCCACTTAGTGAAATACTTTCCTGGAGCTCTTGGGGCTAGCCTTCATAAGTGGGGAACCACAGCTTCCCCATTTGTATGGCACCCTAAAATCGCCTAAGGTGCTTCTCTTGAAGCAGGGAAAGCTGGGCAGGTGCTTCAGGACTTTGAGGGGGCCCTCAAGCTACTAGACCAATTTCCCAGGGTGGCTGGAGAGTTTGGGTGGCTTAAGCTGTCCACACTTTTCTTAGAGCTAATAGATGTCTACTGAAAATAAAACAGCAGAATTTATTACTACCTTTTGTCACACCACTGACTTGCCTCTGATGTGATGAGGCAAAGGTTAGAGACATCTATTTGCTCACCACTTGTGCTGCCATCAAAATTGTTATGGCAGCCCAAATGTGACATTAGGCAAAGTATGTTCCAATCCTCAGTTACCAGTGGAGATGCTTAAATAAGATATTAAAAAATGAATGAGCTGATAGCTCTGAAAACACTAACCAGGCAAGTGATGTGTCTCCTTTGCATCTGGAAGGTGAGGCAATTCTTGTTTCTAAGTCACCCTTAGAAGTCATCCTTGCAGAGTCAAAACATGCATGCAATAGCTTAAGTAGGAGAAAGAGAAAGGAAGAAGGGGCTGCATGAATTCTAGGCACGTGTGCAGAGGGGGCCAAGATTGGATTATTTAGTAAGGCTAAGCTTTATTTTATGTAAAAGTTCCTTTTTTTCAATTATATGGATAATGTTTTTGGATTCTTCCTTTTAAAGAGAAGCAAGCAAAATTGTTAAACATTCATATATATTCTATAGACTTACCTGGATGTAGCTTCATTAATTACTTTTGAAATTGGTTTGCTGAAAAAAAAATTCAGATACACTGGTAAACAATTTCTTAATGTTTTCTAGTGTTTGTATATTGTTTTCTCATATGAAATGTGGAGATTTGATCTGTACTAGATTTGAATGCAATGGGCGTTTTGTAAGATTCAGAACTGCAGAATTGGTTTCAATGTGAAGGATGTGATTCAGCTGGATTTTATATTGGGTTAACCTGAATAAGGCTGTAGAAATGAAACCTCTCATTCTCAACGTCATCCTGGAGAACAAAGGCAATCTCTAATCAGCTGTACTCTGCTATCACTCCAAATAAACTGATGACATTACACTTTAAGATCTGTTCTGAAAACCAGCATCTTAAACTATTACTTGAAGCATGAGCAAAAAACAGTATATAAAGTGGACCCTGATGGGATATTTTCCTTTGGGCATTTTGATGGGGAGCTTTTTTTCCTGAACTTTAAAGCAGCATTAAATCTATTAATTAAAGCAATGTCAAATAATATTTTAATGTCTTAATTAATGTTCTTCCAAATTAAAAAAGTAATAATGAAGCAGGTATACACAATGCTCCAGGAAGAGTGAAAGCAATTGAGATTTTGGGCTAAGATTGATCTTTCCATCCTGAGATGGCAGTGTTGGGAAGAACTCAGTCTTAAAACAAAAGGCCCAGTTCCAAGTCCTCTCTAAGGCAGATAAGTATAAGTAGGCTTTTCTCTCCGAGTATGCTCACAAGAGATCTACTGTCAGGGTTACAAGTAGCATGTAGAGAGTCAAAGCTTGACCCTAGAGGGTCATAACTCAGGAAATCAGGAACAGTCAAGATTAAGGAAGTGAAGATCTCAATTAGAATCAGGAGCAGATGGCTGAGGCCTGTAAGGGCTCAGGGTGTAAACAGTCACCCTGGGTAAGAAGTGTGCAGGGAGGAAGCAGAGAGACTGGTGATATCAAACAGGAGGCTATAATCCAGAATCCAGTCACTAGTCAGGTGGTGTGGACCAGGCAGCTATAACTGTACAGAACCAGGATACAGATGATCAAGCTAAGCCAGGTGTCAGACAAGGATCTGAAAGCAGAGGGGTCAAAGACCCAGCAAAGTAGCCTGAAAGTACAGAGATGTTGGCTTGCATCTGGAGCAAGAAGGCAGGAACAAGGATGTAAACAGAAAACCAACATCCCGGAAATAGGGAACCAGGAACAAACCAGAAGGACCTTAGGACTAGGACACTAACAAGGCACAATTAGACAGAGAGGTACCAGTCATATTGAATAGCCTGTTGAGCTCTGAAAAATCTGCTATTTATAAACTGGGAGCCATGCCCGTTGCCTATACAGGCAACTGGGAGCAGCTGGGGATAGGGGTCATGTTATAAAACCAGGGGCAGCCAGGCCCTTCAGGTAACCTGGGCCAGCTGGAGGCAGTTTAGCTGGCTTCTGCTGCATATTGCAAAAGTTCATTACAGGTTTAATAGTGCTATAATTATATGGCTTACTTTTTCTGCAGTTGTGTTGCCCTCTTTCATGCTTCCACAAAAGCCTGTCTAAGACTGTAACCCATTTAACTCATCTACTTGACATTCTGGCACACAGTACATACATTGCACCTCCCTGAGCCTTTACACTTATGATTATTAGAGTTGGCTTAATTTATATATTTTGATGAATCTATTAAATAAACAAGTAGGGGAAATATAACTCTAAAAGGAAATTTTTAAAAAGTTATGAATAATTGGAAAAGGGGGAATTGAAAGAAACAAAGAAAGAAAGAAGATTTTCAAAGTGACATAAAAATGTGCATGAAAGAAATTTATAGTCACCCACAATGTCTTTTTGTTGCCATTTTCAATCCTAATAAGATGTAAATGTATAAGTGTATGGCTCATATTAGCAGTAGCCACATTATTCACATACACTTTAATGAGCTTTATCTCACAGTAACACACATCTTATTACATATTTATATACTGCTCATCCCAAAAGATGGCAATATTCAAGACAAAAATAGAAATGCAAGTTGTGCTTTATTTTTTGTGACACGTATTCACAACAGCAGAGCTTGTTGTTTGGAATGCTATTTTAAGCCAATCTGTATGAAAAAAGACATTGCTAGTGTGGCATGGTTGCCTATCTTTGCCCAGTTCCTCGGGCTTAGAGAATTGCCAAAGCGATTGGTGGGGCAAACCTACCAATCAGAGACCAGCAGGGGAGGAGCCTTGGGAGGAGTCCACCCTGCCCCTACATCGGGGTGAGGTGAGGAGCAGACCTAATTGAAGACTGTACTCCACCTTCCCCTGATTGGCCAGTCTTCAACCTTTGGGCCAACCCCCAAAAGGGTATATTAGGAGCTGCATGCACAGCACACAGGGGAAACAAGGGAAAGGGAAGAAAGAAGAAGCTGAGGAAGAGCTATCCAGGGGGCACGTCCAGTTACCCTGAAGACTCTGCCATTGGATGGGAGCGGCAGGCGGCTGTGTCCCCAACCCCTCACTGCTAGATAGCATGGTGAGCTGGTGCAGGCATTGCTGCATGGATAATCCAAAAGGGACTGGGACCTTGGGAGCTGCTTGAGGTGGCTCTGGTCTCCACCCCTGGCATGAGGCCAAACTGTGCAGACATCACTGCACAGAGGGTCCAAGAGAGATTGGGACCGTGGGAGTTGCTCAAGGCAGCTCAAGTCTCCAACTCTGGCATGAGGCCAGCACCGGTCCAGATGCCGCTGAACAGTGAGTTATTGTTGGGCTGAGGGCCCTTGGAGGGGGCAGGCCCCATTCCCCACTGCCAGGTGCAAGGGCTGGTGGGCAGCACAGGTTCCACAGTGCAGCAGACCTGTACTGGAGCCCCAGCCCTGGGCATGCATGATACAGCCCAGGCCCACAACCTGCTAAGACTGAGCCACACACCCCATGCAGGGACTGAGACAGAGCACCCGCTGCAGGAGCCGCTTGCCTAGCTGGGGGCAAAACACCAGGAACCCTTGCTGGACCTTACTCCCTGGGAAGTTCTCAAGAAAGGGGTTCCCCGCCAGGGAGGGACGCAGTGGATAGCCCCAGCAGAGAGGGTTTATGCTAGACAGAGAGAGAGAGACTCCTTTAGAGGAAGTGGGGTATTTGGGATTACCACATCTTATATTTTGGAATGTTTATTAATTGCTTGTTGTCTTTTCTGTTCTGGAGAGCTTATTAACTGTTTATTGTACTTTACATTTTGAGGGTGCTTACCCATCAGTTGGGACATACCCTCTGAGGATCCATGGGTGAGGTTTCTCCTGTGGGTTTTGGGGACTGCTATACTTACCTGTTCTGTTATTTGTTGACTTGAAATGTATTATATGTAAATATTTATCTTTATCACCTATCCAGTTTATTCTATCCCTTCTCTTTTTATTCTGCATCTGAATAAACCATATATATAGTTAAGGTATTGTGTCCTGGTCTTCCTCTATAGAGGCACCATAGAAGGGAAAGCTGCAGTTTCCATCTCCAGCACATATGCCCTGCTGACCATCCCCTTCTATTGGAAAGGGGGGGTACATACTCCGGTACACCAAGGTTACATTAGGAATAAGTTTATCCTTTTAGGATTCATTAACTTCAAGGTAAAATAATCAGCCAAAGTTTTGTTGTTACTTTATTATTGCCCTGGATAAGGGCAAAAACATACTGAAATTGAACTTTAATATCCTTGTAATAATAGTAATACTAGTAATGCTAATAATATACATTTTTTAAATATGGATTGTGCTAGGATGGGAAATTTCAGAATGTTTCCTGTTTTGTCCCATCTTAGTTAGGAAAATGAAGATATTTTTTCTGTATGAATGAAAAAAGTAATCCTAGTTCTAAATTTCCATTTGATATGCCTTCAGTTAACTATTTTAAAATAAGCTATTGTATGCTATTGATTGGGGGGTGTTATTTTACTTGCATGCTATTTTAAGTGCTAGCTTGGCAAAACATATTATTCATTAAGAAAGCCAACTTTCAGATAAATGTATTGGCATAGACCATCTTGCCCATCCTACCTTTGAACATGTACACTATCCTGATCTAATCATGTGCTACATTACTTTTGGAATGCATCACCACCACTGGCCACAGCTGCTTAACAAGCATAACCTTCCCAAAAGCAAATGATTTATCAGGTGGACCTGCCTGAGCTGTCATTCAAATCATTCGTTCCTCCAACCTACTAGCTTTAAAATATCAGTCTTTATAACAGATTGTCCATAGTTCTTTTGGGAAATATCAACTCTCATAAAGTTTTAAAAAAATATATAAATAGTTCTCCTACTTTTATATACGTCCTTTTCTTATTCTTTACAAAATAAAACAATAGACTCCACTTATTTAACTGGTTATGTCCTTTTATTTGGTCCCAGACATGGAGGTTTGTAAGAAATGAAGGAATTCAACAGCTTCTAGAGCAATGAATTTAAAAAACTGTAATCTGAAAGAGGATTTATTAACAATAGGATGGGATAACTTCTTCTAATCAGGATGATGATGGAAGAAAGCCATTACAATCTAAGAACTGTTTAAGTAACCTCACTCCCATTGTAATGGTTTCTAGATTTCTAGGTTCTTATGCCAGTTTAGATGTAATGTTACACTTACATCATACTAAGGGCACTTAAAACTCAAGCATCCACATGTTAGAGCTTATTAACTCTTGCTAAGTTACATTCTTTGCCCTGGTTCTCCAGCCCTCTAGTGGCAAGTCAGAGGCTGTGCATGCAAGAAATGATATTAACCCTTAACATGCAACTGCTTGCAGCACATCGATTAACATTCTTCAAATTTGTGTAACTTCACTCTTGCTCAACATACAAGCTAAGGGCATTAGCTGATGAATCAGTTCTTAGTGCACAGGTGAACAACATAAAATTATCATTCAAATTGCTACCCTTCTTCCCTGTTTAACCAGAAAGGGCAAAGAGAGAATGGTCACCAAGACTGTACTATGCATACTGTTGTTACTTATGCTGTATCTTTTCTTTGGTCAGTTTCTAGGGTCAATAATTCTTCACTTCTAATTAGTATAAAATTCATGTCAGCAAATGAAAAAGTGTCTCTTTCTCATTACACTTCAACCCCCTTAAAAGAAAACCTCAAGCTGTGTAAAGCAGTCTTTAAATAGGTGTCAGTGTAATGTATGCATACTGAAAGGCCCCTCTGTGGTGCCAAAACAGCATAAGGTGCAGCTTCTGTAAATGAAAATCAGACCCAAGATGCCTTCAGCTCTCAGAGCATATTCAAGTGGACTCGCCTGTAAAATCTGTCTGTGTTCATTTTTACTTCTTCTCTACTTCACTAAGAGTCTATTTTGATAGGACCAGAAAGCACTACTCCAGTTCTGACATCTTGGCAGGGGCTAGCTAATGAAACTATATTGCCTTCTGATGCTGTTCTAATACTTCTCTCTTTTTCTTTGAAATGTCCTATTCTAGCTGTAAAGAAAGAGATGAACCTCTTCTACAGCTTTCTGTGTAGAAAGCTTCACTGATACACAGTTAACTCAACTCTCCACACTGTGATGCTCTCAGCTATTTTCACCAGTTTGAAATTCCTTGATGTGTGGTTTTTGTTTTTTTTTTTGATGAAAAGCAACTGCTTCTAAAGGTCACCACTTCTCCCTGGGCCATCCCTTTCCTCTGATGTGCACAAAACTTCTCATGTTGCACTTCAAGACACTGTGCAGCAATCAAACCAAGTTTTGTGTGATTTTCCTGAATGTGTGATAAGCATGGTGCTATTTGTTATATATAATATTTTAAGTAAAAGTATCGTAAAATTAACAGTGTAAAATATTTATATTGTCCAGATTAAACGGAATATTTAACATCAGTGGGTTTGTTTCGGGATTTTTTTTTAGGTCAAATTCTGGATGTGTTAGAAAAAAGGGATCTGAGCAACAAGACAGTTGTGTACTTCACATCAGACCAGGGGGCCCACCTTGAAGAAGTATCTAATACTGGAGAAGTTCATGGAGGATATAATGGAATGTATAAAGGTGAGCATTCCCTCATTAAGTGCATCTGTGTGTGTCAGAAATTACTTATTTATACTATATTTTGAGTCCACAATTTTTAATACTTTTGCCTTCTGAATGTTAGGCTTCTAGGATAGGGACAAAAATTACTCCTAAACTGGTATAAGTGATAAGGAAACCAGTTTAAATCTGTAATGCAACAGAAGTTCAGTGCACATCAACTGCTTTAAAAATGGCCGAAACTGGTTTAAAATAAACCTGGATGGATATAGTATTAGACTTAAATGATAAAAAGGTTTATTGAACTTCTGTCCCAGATTCCCTTCAAATTCAAGTTAACTCACAGTCCCCCAGCATCCCAGGATGCTTTGCACCACCTCTGCAACCCCCCCTCCCTCTCCCTCCCCCCAAGGGTGGACAGGCTAGCCTTGGCCCAGCTTGTCTACTTCAGTTGAGCAGGGAGGCTTGCTTTAGCACTTCTTGGCTTCTGGTCTGGGCCACTGCAGGCATGTGGCTGCCTTTCCAGAATCAAAAGTGAATGTGTTGACTTGTTTATTTGGTTCAATCTATGCAGCTTAGACTAACCTGCAAAGACTGAATTGATTCAGCCTTGGGGTTTTTGACTGTCTGTACTTAGCTCTAGGGTCCATAATAATAAATCATATTAGGTATATAAATATAAATGGCTTGATTGTAAAAAATAAAATAAAAAAAATGAACATCTTCAGCTCCATTGGATTTCTGGTTATATAGCACTTCAACAAACACTTGTAAATTGACTAGACATCCAGGAAGAGAAGCCAGTACAACGACCTGAAATGCATGTTGTGAGATGATAGAAGAAAGAGGAGGTGTTAGGAAGGGAGTCCCATAAATCATTAGTGGCTGTAAGCAGGAGCTAAAGATGAGTGAACAGATTAAGCCAAATAGAGAGAGGGGAAGGGAGGGGAGGGGAGGGACAAGGACAAATTCCAAAGTGGCATCTATGGAAAGTAGAAGAAGAGGAGGACACAAAACCAGATCATAGCAGGGACATAAAAAACAAAAGAGGATGTCCTTGTTTCAAAAGGAAACACAATATGACTGATTTTTTTTCACAGTGAAAATATTGACACAATCACTGCATGCCTGTAGTTGAAGAAATCCTGTTGATGCTTGAGACCATTGGTACATTTGCCTTATTGTGATAGGATCTACTATATATGAGATCTCATCGCTGAAACTTTTTTTTTAATAGGATATGGTATATGTTGTAGCAATAAAATCTTAACAAGTGATCTTTGAGGTATGGGGGTGGGGGGTTCATTCCCTCTTTTCTTGTATTCCTGGCATAATATCCCTTGCTGAGCCATTTGACTTCAACCAATAAAAATAAATAAATGTAGTACATACATTTCAGCCAAAAGGTTATATTTTTATGAAGGACAAACTAATTCTGGATAAGAGGAAAATGAGAAGGGGAAAAACATGGAAGAAACACAGGAGGAGGAAAATTTCCTTATAATTTTCCAAAACTCATAAAAGAGTTGGTCATATTCAAGAAACAGAGGGAAGAGATTTTAGAATATAAATTGGGAAGAGAAACTGCAAAAGAGGAGCAGTGAGAAAACTGTTATATATCTGTTTGCTTTTGAAGTTGTTACTGATACCAGTAACTGGTCTTCATTTACCCCATAGGAACAGTGGGTGTACAGCTGCTCTGAATATCAGACTTGTAATGTTTTCAGTAAGCTTCACTTCCATCAAAAAAAAGAGATAAAAACTTAGTTTTTACTTGGACAAAATTGAATCTTGCTGTTTTTTCTGTTTTTTTTTTTCAAAATCTTGCCTTATTTTTCAACCCATCCTACTTTGCGACCCCCACCTCTCCTTAAAAAACTAAGAAAAAAAAGACAAAAGAGGGAACTTGAATATAAGCCTGTAACCTTGCAAGTTATAACTTTATAGAAAAGGTATCATATTGCATGTGGATCTGATTTCAGAAAAGCAGAATAATGACATTAATTCTTAGCCATTAGATAGGACTTTACATATTCAAAGACCATAGTAGTACATATTTGTAGCTGTAGGCATAGCCTGAAGTATTTTGGAAGCTCTAAAAAGGTTAGAATTATAGACTGTCAGAGATAAGTTATGAGAAAAAAGATGAATTAATTGGGGAATGTATCTATCTTTAGAACTATCATGTAATGGCATATTTTCCAGCCATTTTATATGTAGTATTTTATTTATACTTCTTAAACAACAGTCACAAATTTGAAACAGATCTTAGTTTAATCAATACAGATTTGATGGATAGAATCAACAAAAAACACAGGATGCTTGAACACGTGATGAAAATTGGCCATTTTTGCAGTTTAATTGCATCACGCTGTACACATGCAGGGATTTTTTTATGATTTAAATGAGTTTGCTACATTGCAGACTAAACCACATCTGCATGTAGTTTAGTTTGCAATGTAGCTATTTGTAATTTTGCTGTCTTTTGACAGCTCACTTTCCTGCTCAGGAGAGGCGAGCTGAAGGCAGAAGCAGTGAGGGGCCTGATCCTTTTTTTCTTTTTCACAGAGCCTGCCCACATTTCCCACAGCCAGGGAGTGAGCTGCCAAGCTGAGTGGCCCCTGAGCTGCAGAGGGCCCCAGTCCTTCCTTCTTCAGTGGTGGTGCCTCTTGGGGTCACCCAGGCAGGTTACTAGCAGGCGCTTGCTGCCCCAGCTCATGCTCAGAGAACAGCTGGATTAGGCTGGGTGCCATGGAGCCTGCCCGCATCTCCCATGGCTGGAGTCAAGCTGCAGGCAGGTCCTGAGCTGTGGGGACCCTGGGCCTTCCCTCTATTGTGGCAGTCCCCCCTGGCCAGCATTTGCCCATTAGCAATCCACTCAGGTGGCCCCAGGGGGTGTCGCCACCATGGAGGAAAGGACCCACCCCCTGCAGCTGAGGGTCTGTTCAGCCAACCAGCAACTTGTCCGCCAGCTGTGAGAGACACAGGCATGCTCCGCAGGGGGAAAAAAAAAGGATTGGGCCCCTCGCTGTAATGGTGATGGAAGCCACTAAATTGAAACGGTGGGTTTTTAATCATCACAGTTAAAAACCCACCATTTCAATTTAGGGGACTAAAGCCCCGGCACATGTACAAGCGGCCAAAATGGACACTTTTTCTTTCAAAATGAATTATCATGTGAATTACAGATGTGCCATGAGGTAAGCTGATAAATACACCAGCCCTGGCTAGTAGCAATGGCAGCAGCTCAGCTAAGCCTCAGAGTTGGGGCTGGAGGTGCCATGCCCCACCACTACCGGGCCAGGCTGTGCCCAAAGAACCCTTGTCCAAGGCTGGAGCAAGGGCAAGTGGTGGGGAAGGGAGGGCAGGGGGCTGAGGCTGCAACGGGAGTCCAGTCATGGGGGGCAGAGGCTGCAGTGGGGGGAGACGGAGCAGGAGGGGCAGGCAGCACTTACAACTCCAGCCCCAGCCCTGAGTCGGGCACGGAGCTGGAGCGGTTGCCTGCCCCCCCCCCCACCTTGAATTCGATTCCAAGATGAGGCATTTCCCCCTATATAGTGTGTGTGTGTGTGTGTGTGTGTGTGTGTGTGTGTGTAATGGGGAGCCCCTCATCTTGGAAGGGCACTTGTGAAAATGAACACTGATATACATAATCTATTACTTTTATGTAAAGACCCACATTGTCATAGTCAATCATATACATGCAAATTGGTGTGCAAGACCTGTGTAAATTTGGATGGCTGACTTTATGAACATCAGCCTTGCTAAAATACCAGGCACTTGATAAAGTATGCGTAGAAAATTCTCAGGACAAGAAAGCTATCCATCTTGCCCTTGTGCACGTACATATATATTGGAATTTAGAGTCTCTGATGATTATCTTACTGAAACTGAAAGATGAGGATATACTTTTTAAGGGGATACCTCACTATGTATCATAGCTCAATATTTTGTATTTCATTATATGAAAATGTAACTATGAATTGAACCACTTAACCTTCTTATCAGATGTAGCAATTCACTCAGCAATAAATGGCTCTGCCCTCAGTCAAAACCTCTGAATCAAACTTTACAATTTGAACCCACTTATTTGATGATACACAGCCAAAACAATAGCAATAATAAAATTTATGAGCTGTTTGGCTGGAGTGACTGGCACTACTCACTAAATTACAAAAAGATGACATCACTTGTCTTATGTTTTGAAAGTTCATGTTCTGATTATGGTCTAATATCTGAAAAGATTAGTACCAGGAAAAATTACAGGCCAGATTTGACAAAGTAATTAAGCAGTTAATTGTTAACCTAAATAACTTTGTGTCACCTGCAGATTCTGCTGTTTCACTACTGAGTCTCCTCGCCACATGTTTAGCAAATATATTAATCAGTGTTGAACTTAATACTTTGAGGCATCTTGCAGTTAACATTATGACATGAGGAAAATTGATCAATTATTTCTTCTTGGTTTCCTTCTTTGGGCCACTTTTTAATCCATTACTATGCTTACTTAAATTTTTTTATGTGTCTTGTGAAAGATCTTAGCAAAGATCTTTTTAAAATCTAACTTTTGTTAAACTCTAAGTCTTCAGAATAGTGGGACAGTAGGCATTTTTCTTAGGAACTCAGCAGAGTTCTTCCTTGAGTTCCTTAAAAGATTTTGGATGTTTGCTATGATGCTAATCAGGCCCAGTTTCATATATTGCTTTAAATTATCACTTTATTCCAACACCATTTCTGTTCTGTATCCAACTCCTTTGACTACTCCATCTTTATTACCTTTACATTGGACCCATCAGTATTTGAAGTTTATTGATTCTGGCGTGCTTAAAAATCTATTAGGTTTTATTTTTTTCTATACAGTATTTCAATTAGTTCTTCAAATTCCATATTAACTTTCATGATGTCCTTAATACAGATTGCTTGCTTTAAATCAGGGCTATCCAACTGGCAGCTTATAGGCTACATGTGGGCTGGAAGAGATACATTTGCAGGCCCCAGGCTCCTGCCTGGCTGCTGCTCCCATCCCCATCACTCTGGGTGCAACAGGAGCCAGAGTCCTGGGCTCCCTCTCCCTCTTCCAGCTTTCACTGCCTGCTCCCACCTCAGGGACTTCATTTCCCCAACATCTTGGCAACACTCCCTCCACTATGGCTAAGATGTGTTTCCCCTTCTAAGGTAGTCCTCTGCCTGAAGTCATTGCCACCTGGTTATTTAACTGCTATGCAGCACTTGGTGTTAACATTCGCAGAAGCCATAACATCTACTGTAAATTATGGTGACAGGAGAACCTGACCTAATTCCATGATAGGGGAGACTGGGCTCTTTAACCCTGGTTGGCAGCCAGTCTAGGACTGGAGCCTCCAATAGATGGACAAATAGATAACCCCCTTTGCTCTGGCAGCTTCTGCAGCCAAAGTGCTTCCAAACATACTGGCATCTGCCTTTTCTTTGGATTAAACCATTAAGGCGAAGAGTAAAATACTAGTGTGCGAGCAGCCCAGTGTTTCCAGATACACTGCCAAGGATTTTGCACCCTGGAGAGGTCAATCCAACTTTGCTTTATCTTTCAAGTGGGGGCTCAACCTAAAATGCAATTCTTACTAGTTATAAATCCAGGTCATTTGGTGAAAAGCAGAATACTATAGATTGTCTCTGCCAGTTGGAGTGATTATTATGTCTCATTGCCCACCTATAGCAGTGCAGCCCTTAGCCAGTAAGGCCATGTCCAGATGAAACAAGGGGCATATATATGTGCATGACGCTTTAAATTGGGTTAAATGCTTTTGCACCACTTTAATATTGTCAGTGTTTCCACTTGGTGGCATATTGCACAGTAATTCCAACCACTGCAGCAAATGTGGTGATGTAATGAGCCCTAAATGACTTGGGGTGCAGCAAACTAAAACTCCTGCCAGGAGTTTTAATTTGCTGCCCTTCAGCCATGAAGCGAAGCACTGGTCTCCATGCAGCTCAGGGGCTCTGCAGGAAGCTCGTGCAGGTAGTCTGGCAGCAGCCCAAGAAGGCAGGCTCTGCCCAAGAAAAGCAGCAAGCCTGATCATTTTTTTTCTTTTTCCCCTGAAGCCTGCCTGCCTGCCTGTCTCAGTTGCGCAGGGGCTCAGTGCTTCCCTCCGTGGCTGTGGTGCCCCCAGGACTGCCCAAGCCCAGTGTCTGAGGGTGGGTGCCACCTGAGAGGGAGCTGCCGCTGCCATGGAGGGAAGCACCAGCCCACCCTGCAGCCCACCAGCAGCTTGCCCTCCCCTCCCTGCCACTGGAGAGGCAGGTAAGTTTGCCTGTATGCATGACACAGAGGTTTAAAAAGCCCCGAATTGAAGCGGTGTTTCTAAATGCCCACTGCTTCAATTTAGGGTCCCCGTTTTGTCTATACATGCCCTAAGGTGCTAATCTGCCATGGTCTGCCTACTCCAATGGGTGCTTGGAGCTAAGAGCAAACTCAAAAAGCAAATTGCATCACTGCACCAGACCAAAAAAAAAAAAGAGAAGATCAATACTTCACATTTCGACATGGAATGTCAGAACCATGTGTACTAATGTGACTGATGGTCTCATGAATATCTCTGATTCTTGTAAGATGGCAGCGATAGATATGGAACTGAACTGGTTGAACATAGACATTGCAGCACCACAAGAAAAATGCCTGGCCTTGGATGGCTTCTTAAGAGAACAATATCATATGTTCCTCTGGCAAGAGAAAGCTTCTGAAAATACACATGAACATGGCATAAGCTCTGCTGTTAGAAATCATCTTCCCAAAATGATTGAGAATCAAGCAAATGGTTCAGAGAGGATTCTCACATTTCCCGGCTAGTGTTATCAGTAAGATTCCAAACACTGAGAACTTATATCTCCAGGTGGACTTCAGTGCCAAAGTTGGTATTGATGGTGGATCCTGGTCAATTTGCCTGGCCTCACATAACACAGGAAGCATAAATAATAATGGACAAAGGCTATAGTGTTTTGCTCCTATTATTCAAGGGAAAGCAGTGCCACTGACACAGCTCTTCACTTCATTGAGAGTCGGTCTGTACTTGAAGAGCTTGATGATATTTCAACTGTTGAGGACCTAAGTACGGCCATAGAAAATCTGGTTATGGCAAGTCCCTAGGAAAAGATGGCATTCCTGCGGAAGTGGTCAAGTGTGGAACATCTGTGCTTCTTTCCCACCTATACAAGCTTCTTATTCACTGCTGTAGAGTAGGGACAGTGCCACAAGATATACAAGATGCCAATATAGTCATGCTATGCAAGAATAAAGGCAACTGCAGTGACTGCAATAACTATCATGGCATTTTGCTACTATGGTCAGGTATGCATGGGTGTGCAGTGCAACATCAGGGGAGCACAGGCACATGGTGTAGTGGAGGAGGCGATGTTCCTGCATGGTTCAGAAGGTGGAGCAGCATCTCCATGGTGTATGGGTTGTGGAGTCTGTGACTTGCCCAGTGCAGCCCACAGGCTGTCAGCCCTCACTGGTACTTCCCACAGAGTATTTGAGTCTCAGCCCCTTAGAAGATGTCCAGATGTGCTTTAAATTATGCTCAGTACAGTGTCTTACTAGGGATAGATTTCCATACTTTGCTTCAAATAATGTTTCTATTTAAACCCTCTAGTTTACCTTATCCATCCTGGATTCCTTTTTCTGTTTCAAGCTATTAGTGTGTTGTGAGACACTGTTTTCTTACCTGACACCAATGCTATACCTGGCACTACTTTTCATCTTTGATTTACATTCTCATTTTATTAACATTTCCTTTCGATGTCACTGTCTCGCTAGGATGAATGAATCTAATTACATTGTGGTCACTACTACTTCATGGTTCAGCTACAGTTACTTCTTTATTTAACTTCTGTATCTTACTAATGACTAAATTGGGAATGCGCCTCTCTTCTTGAACACTCTAAAAATGGCTGTTCCCAGGAGTACTCAAAGCACTGAGAAATTGTTTCCCTCAACTTTGTTTCATTGTAACATTTTGGCATTTACATGAAAATAGTTGGAATTCCTTGATGTTATCTTGTTTAATTTTTCAGCATCGCTAATATCAGTGCCAGGGAACCTGGTTTTCTTTGTCAAAAAAAATCCCCAATTTTCAGCTTAAAGTAACCCAAAATCCATATTTTTCGGTGATCAAAATGAATCACCACTGTATATATAAATATCTATGTATTACTGGTGTTTCATTTTAATCACAGAAAAATGTGGCTTTTATGTTACTTTTTCTAACCTGAAAATTGGGGTGTGTTTTTTTTGTTTTTTTTTAATTGGAGAAAACCAGGATCTCTGAATATCAATCTTGATTGCCCTGCATTTCTTCGTTTTGGTTATGTAGGTCCCTTCTCATTTACCAGTGCTTTGTGTTTTTCCAGATTTTTCAGATAAACACATACAGATAAAGAAGATTTTTTTGAACCCTTTAAATATTAGAGCCTGAGCAATATGTTCCTATGTATCTGTGAACCATTTAGCACAAGAAGCCATGGTCCTGACTGGGACATTTGTGTGCTATTGTACTGCTACTAAAATTTGGGTTGAATTGTGGATTATGTAAAACATTCAGGCTAAATCTCCAACCCATTTGAACAGTACTAGACTTTGAAGTTCCATAAGCCTTGAGGTTCTCCTGAAGTTATGATTACTCTTTTGATTTTAATTATTGAGTCTTTTGGAAGTGTGTGCACTAATCTATGAGAGTGTCTACATAAAATGCTAAATGCACAGTAGACTAATTCTACTGTGCATTAGTGTGTCACAGAAAAAGCTGTGCTAATGAGCTAGTGTGCAGTAGAATTAGTCACATTAGCATCACTATAAAGGTGTGCACCAGTGCTACTGTGCAGCAGTGCCAGTTACTGCACATTGAGTTAATAACTGTTATTACAGGTACTAAACTTAATGCACCATAATTATAGTTCATTAATGCACATGTAGACATGCTCAGTGTTTAGGAATTCAGAGCAATTTAAGTTATCTTCCATTCTAGACTTATGTAGCTAAGTGTCTGCAATGTGCACTGTATTTCAAAAATTAGGAGCAGAACATAAGGAGAAGTTGGAGAAGACATTCATAGCTGCAGTATTTGTCAACATCCACTGAATAATGCAAACAATGTCTCATTCTTTAACCATCATTCATGTTTAGTAGAACTTATTTGTGTAAGTAGCCATTTGAGGCTCAGCAGTATGACAGTTAGTGTGTGTTGTTGCTTCAAAATGTACACTAATAATACTGAAATCAGTAAACATTTGCCCGTAGAATTCACCCACTGTCTCTAAGATATTCTAAGATGTTCTAAAATGAACAGATAACCATGCAATTCCAAAAAGAATACAAAATAATGCAAGCAATTAATTGTTCTGATTTGGAAGAGGATCTGAGGCATGTGTCACCTATAATGTTTTTTGTATGAGAACCAGGACTGTTTGAGATGAAAATAAAAAATCAACTTTACCAAATACTGAACATAGCTTAAATCAAGGGGTTACCAGATGGTCTTGCCATTAAAAATGAATTGCTCTACAATATTGTCATGAGGTACAGAAATAGCAACCAATTTTGATAATAGATATTCATAACTAAGAGTCCACTACAGGTGGGTAAAGTCATTCATTTCTTCTTATTCTCCCTACGGCCAAAAGAATAAAGGCTGGCACAGGCCTCTTTCTGTCTTGTGTAGGAAGGAAAGATTGTTTAGCCTCGTTAGACTCCAAGTGAAAGAGCTGTTTTAAACAATTTTTGGGACCAGAGAACGATGAAAACTAAGAAGGGTTATATTAATAGAATTTCAGAACTTCCCTTTGTACAGCATCTTCCGTATCAACTATATTCTAAGAATTAAATGATAGCAGGTGGTGTGAAGCAGAGATTTAGGCAAGATATGCTTTCAGATGAGATGTGAAATGAAGGAAGATGAAAATTTGGAATCTCTGTTTGAGTGATCACCGAGCATTGCATCTGTACTTTGCCTGTTCCTGCAGTTTTTTTCTGCAAGTAAAGAGAAGATAAGCCATTGTTAAATATAAAGCTAGTACAACACAGACAGCTGCAGACAGCTAAGCATGCAAATAAAGTCTAGGATCTATTAGTTTGCTTTTAAAAATATTTTATAGACTTTTAAGAGAACAAAAATAATATCTTTCTGTGTGGTTGTATATTGTTGCTACTCATTGGCTACTGCCCTTCTTTGGCTAATTCCCAGCCCTAAGGATTAAAAAATGAGTCAGGTCCAAAATATCATAAGGTTTTCTTTAAATAATGAACTTCGGGGGATTTTATATTCTTTTTGGTTTGAATCTTTAAGGCACGCTTCCTTCGCATGTTCAAGTTTTTCTTTCCAAGCACAAGGCCTAGAAGCTTTCCTTTTAAGAACTGAACACTGAGATTCTAGTGCAGTTTCTTAGTTCAAGCATCCAGAGTTTTAAGAAAATGCTATCATGAGTTTCATAATCATGCTGTAAGAGTTGGCAGATCTGCTGATGTTATCATCTTCCCCAGAAGATGAAAAAGATACAGCTATTTATAGCAGCATGGAGGCTGTATTGGCTTTGAAGTTCCCCACTTGGCCTGCATTCTGGCTTACTAATCTGTTCTTGACTTTCACAAGGATAGAAACTGCTTCAGGAAACCCTGGAAGCAAAAGGCGATGGGGGAGGGGGATCCTTTGCAAAGCAGAATGAACAGGAAGCCCTTCACAGGGCAAAAATTAAAATGCCTTTCTTAGACCTTATAGCTCTTTTTCTTTTAGACCTCCTCTGTATATAAAGACAGGCAGAGCCCTTTCTTGTGGGCAGGGGTGGATCCAGGAGGGGTGCAGAACTGAACTTGTTATCCCCTATAATTCCTGATTGACCCAAAAGTTTAAAATCAACAGCCTGGCAGTGGCAGCTGCATTTCTATTCAGACAGCAGTGAGGGAGTCAATTGACTTCATTAAAATCTGCATGATTCCTTAACACAGGTTCCATTTTTTGGGGGGGAGGGCTTTGATATTAAACTGAAAAACATAGCCTAAGTCCCTAGTGTGTTAGTAAAGCTTTTAGTCTCTTTTTAACTTGAGGGAAATTGGTGTTGTACTATGCAATGATGCACTACACCATCTGCATCGATTTTCAAATTCCTGGATCCACCCACTCTGGTGGATACTGGTAGTATTTCTCAGTATCATCTTCATCATTTCACAATGCCTTGGAAGTAACTTTATCTTCTCCTTCCCACTAATGTGCTTCATACCAGGGCCATGTTTCTTCAAGTTCCTACTCCCCGATAAGTGTTTCCTTCCAAATGTTCTGTTTTCTTCCTCTCACTGGGCATGTCTACATGAGACACTTACTGCAGAGCTGCCTAATTAGCTCCACAACAAAGTCTTAGCATCTACATGTGCAGTACTACTAGGAAGGAGTAAACAAATTAATTCCACTGTAGATTAGTACTTGTTAACAAATGTACAGTCCTGTGGAAGAATTGTTTACTTTGCAGCAGTGCATGTGTAGGTGCTGATGGGATTAGCTGGGGTCTGAGGGTGCTTCAGTGCAGGGGCTGCCTGCTGGCTGGCCTTGCACTGGAGCATCCTCGTGTCCCAGCCAGCCCCTCTGCAGCATATTGAGCCAGGTTGGAGCAGCCCTGGGCTGGCAGGCTGACCCACTGGGCCCCCTGTTGCACTTAAAAATGTTTTTTAAAACCTAGTGCTCTGAGAATTGACACAACACTCAGTTGATGAATAGCAGAAAGGCTTGCTTTAATAACTACCATCAAGTTACAAAACTAAATGACAGAAAAAGACTCTTTTCCAGTATAAAATGAGCTATGACTCCTAGTATTATCTTAGCTGCAAAGAGATCTTTACCCAATGCAGGCAGGAAGCAGTTCTTGTACAGCCTCACAGCGTGGCTCCTTTGCTTATCAGCTGGGCGGCAGGATGGCTTCTTGGACTTCCCTGGACTGCACACATCTTGCCAGCAGTTCTGTCTTGCTTTCTACTATTTAATTGTATAGCTTCAAAGCATTTTTCCTTGATAGTTGTCCGATTAAAGTCCAAACAAAACAGGGAGGAAAAGGTTGACCATTCTATGGCAATTGTTAAATTGCCTGGCTCCTGTTTTTGGATTTGTCTAGGTGTGGAGGCTGTGTGTCTTTGCAGCCCCTGCAATTATAGGTCAATTACAGGTGATGGGTCTTCAGTGGTCAAACAGGATGCTTGGAGGCATTGGTTACTAGACTAGTCTTTGGGTATTTGTTTATCAATGGAGCAAATTTGCGATAGCTTGTACTGGTGATGTTCTATTTACAAAACTCAAGACATACACTGAATAATTAATACATTTGTAACATCTTAGACATTGGATGCCTGTTTTAAGAAATGTGAACGTGTCATGTGCACATGACATCTTTCCAGGACCTTTTACAGGTTTCTCTTGAGATGCATATTTAGTCTTTTGTCTTCTTTAGTTACTAATTCAATTGAAATCCTTCTCCACTGGGCTTTAAACTAAGCCCGCCAGGAGATGGGGGGACTACTGCCACTGCTGGCCCACTGAGCAACCCTTGCAAAGCCAGCAGACCAAGGCATTTAAGGGAATCCACCCCTGCCCCAGCTCTGGAACAAACTGTAGGCAAAGCAAGGGTCCCCAAAGGGACACTTGCGTGCCTATACACAAATGCCAGGAGCTTGGGGAATAAACAGGAGGAACTTGTCCTCCTGCTAAACACAAATAACTATGATGTCATAGGGATAACAGAGACCTAGTGGGACTCCACCCATGACTGGGCCACAGGTACAGACAGCTATACCCTGTACAGGAGAGATTGAGAGGACAAAAGGAGTGGGGGTGTAGCTGTCTGTCGAGGAAAGCTACGTGTCCCTGCAAGCTGACATTGGCACCCACGGTGGACTACTTGAGACCCTCTGGGTTAAAATCCATGGAGAACATGGAGGGGATACTATGTTGGGAGTCTACTATAGACACCGTACCCACAGTCAAGACCTTGACCAGGAGTTTGCCAGGGAATTGGCTGAGGCCGTGCACTCCCAGTGTATGGTTGTCATGGGACATTTCAGCTACCCAGACATCTAGTGGAAGGAGCACTCAGCCAAATCTGAGCGGTCACAAAGCTTTTTCTTGTGTGTGGATGACCTCTATCTGACTCAGAAAATCTATGGGCCAATGAGAGGTAAAGTGCTGCTTGACCTTGTACTGGCAACCGGGGATGACCTAATCAGTGACCTAATGATCGAAGGGAAGCTGGGTGACAGTGACCATGAGCTGATCACCTTCACCATCTGCCATAAATCTGGCAAGTCAGTCATTAATACAGAAGTCCTGAACTTCAGGAAAGCTGGCTTCTTGACAAGCTAAGGAGGCTTGTCAGTGAGGCCCTAACGGGCCACAACCCAAAGGGGAGGGGAGCTCAGGATGAGTGGCTGCTCCTCAAGGAAGGGAGCAATCCTGGATGCGCAAGCAAAGTTTCAGAGGAAAGGCAGCAAAAGGGCACAGCAGCCCCCTTGGCTCTCCAGGGAACTGGCGAACCTCCTGCATCTTAAAAGGAAGACCTACAAAGGATGGAGGATTGGAACCACCACCAAGGAGGAATACTGTGCTCTGGTTCAGATGTGCAGAGAACAAACCAGGAAAGCCAAGGCTTCAATGGCACTCCAGCTAGCTACAAATATCAAGGACAATAAAAAGTCCTTTTCTAGATATGTGGGGAGCCAGAGAAAAAGCAAGGGCAACACTGGACCCCTGCTAAACCAGATGGGACAACTGACAACTGTTGCCCATGAAAAAGCAAACTTGCTAAATGGGTTCTTTGCACCAGTTTTTCACCAGTCCCATGAGACGCCTCTGCCCACAGTGGGTCAGGGAGGCCTGGGTGAGGGAGATTCCTTGCTCTCTATCAAAGCTGACCTTGTGAAGGAACACCTTGACAGGCTAGATACCTTCAAGTCAGCTGGCCCTGATGGTTTACACCCAAGGTTACTCAAGGAGCTGGCTAGCATCATAGCTCAGCCCCTGGCATGGATCTTCAAGAATTCCTGGTGCTCTGGTGAAGTGCCTGAAGATTGGAAGAAGGTCAGTGTGGTGCCTATCTTCAAGAAAGGGAGGAAAGTGGATCCGGCAAACTACAGGCCCATCAGCTTGACCTATATCTGGGGGAAGGTCTTGGAAAAGATTATCAAAGAGGCCATCCTTAACAGACTAGCTCATGGCAATATCTTGAGGGATACCCAGCATGGGTTTGTTGTAGGTAGGTCTTGCTTGACCATGAATGTTTGTTCACCAGAGTGCCCCAAGGGATGACGAGATCGAACGGTTATAAACTACTGGAAGACTGTTTCAGGCTGGACATAAGGAAGAATTTCTTTACTGTCTGAGCCCCCAAGGTCTGGAATAGCCTGCCACTGGAGGTGGTTTATGCACCTACATTGAACACCTTCAAGAGAAAATTGGATGCTTATCTTACTGGGATCTTATGACCCCAGGTGACTTCCTGCCCCTGGGGCAGAGTGCTGGACTGAATGATCTTCCGAGGTTCCTTCCAGCCCTAATGTCTATGAAGTCTATGAAATGCATATGTAGTTTCCTTGCCTTTACTGGCTCAACCTTTTTTCTTTGGCTTTCTTAGATGCATGCGTGTCAGGTCTCTGACAATACTTTTAACCATCACTTATTTTTTAGGCTTAGGTGTGGTAGAAGGTTGAGGCCTGTTATCAAGAATGTAATTATCTTATGGCATGGGTCTGGCATCAGGTACTGCAAGCACTCCACTGTCTCAATGCCTAATGGGTTGCAAGGCATTAGCAGAGTTTGATATTCTTATGGAAGTCTTTTTACCACAACTGTTTTGCCCCAGCCATTGTCTTGCATTTTTGTGCAAGAGACATTGCCCAAGCTTTCAGTTTTCATATGCAGGAAGCACCCCTTCCAGCTGGGGCTGCTCCAACCTGGCTCAATGTGTTGTAGTCCTGGGTGCACATGTAAATGTGGCACCTGGAGCAATAAACCTTGTGAGATATGCATTGGAGTGTATTGCTTCAAATTAATTGCATGGGTAGACATACCCACTGTATACTAGGAATCTGGACTCTTCACTACATTGCCACGTATGTTGGCATGCTAATTTTGTAGGCTGCTTCTGTATGTGACACTCTCATTTTCCTTTGGTTAAATATAAGTAGAGTCCTATGTCCTTGTTCCATCCTTTTAATTTTCCACACCTTGTTATCTTTCCAGAGAAAATCAGAACAGAGGTTCTCACTAGATCATGTGAAGATGAAAATTGATTCCCTGAAGGGCAAGAATAAAGATCTTAATGGGACAGTTTGCTTTAGAGATTTTTGAATGTTTTAGTCTTATGACCTCTAATCTTGGGCTGCCAGTTGTTCAGAGAGGAATAGATGATCCTCAGGAAGTGACTGTGTAAATTTAGGATAAAAATGTGTCTCCTTCTCTATTCATGAGGATTATCATGAAGATTATCATGAAACATTAACTGCTTCTATGCATTCACTCTCTGCATCTGAGCAAAGATCCTTTAGTAAAATTGCAGACTATTATAAAACATGGCGATCCCTGATTATGATTAATCCAATACTGTAGTTACCTCATTGGGCAAATGTTATGGTCTTTTTGTGGAAAATTATGCATCCCAGGAACATTGATGTGGCAGAAAGTTGGAGCCCAAATTCAGAATATATTATTAACTTATTACCAAAATGGGTAAGTTTAAGCTTGATTTGAGGGCTATGACATTTAAACCAGTATATACACTCTCCTTCCTTCTTCCCTATCCCTTCTCCCACCCCCACTGTATCTAAAAGATTGAACCTTTATTTATAAATCTAACTTTTGGATATCTGTAAAGTTATTGTGAGAGCATGAGTTGATCTGCTTTATTTGTTTCAAGTAAACACCTACCAATTGCCTCCATGAAATTATCATGAGTTCTCAACATAGCACTTAAGAGTTTTGCCACTGACAATGAAAACAGAACCAAACTATTCCATAATAAGGATCAGGATTTTTTTTTAATTGATTTAAATAGAAGGTATTTTTAAAACATTCTGGAGCACTGTGCATCTCCACAGTACCACATAAGTAGTTAATTATATATTTGTGATACCTTTTCATATAGAGTTGTCAGTGACATTATATTAATGTTATCACTAGAATAAACACATGCTTTGTTTTCACATCAATAAAAAGATCTGCAACAGTGGGACAGTGATGGGTGGGATAGAATCAAAAAGGAGGAACCGTATATTTGTAATAAGTTTGTTGAATATACTTAGTCTGATATTTGGATGTTGACTATATTAATTATTGTTGGTTAAAAAAAAAAGATATCTGGGACATCCAAAAACTACTGAAATTACTATTGTATTTTCCTTCCTGATGCATTTAATTTCAGGATCAAATAATATAGATAAAATAGACTTTTTTCTACATGCTGAACTATTGTGTACTGATTGTAATGAAATATCACACACGTTTTATGAGGGTTTTTTCCTCATCCATCAAAAAGATGGTGCCTAAAGAGGAAATGATTTTCTGCAGAAAAAACATTTTCATTCTTTCAGGCGGAAAGTCTACAAACTGGGAAGGAGGTATCCGTGTGCCTGGTCTTCTCCACTGGCCTGGGGTGATACCGCATGGTGCCCATATTGATGAGCCAACAAGTAACATGGATATATTCCCAACAGTCGTTAACCTTGCAGGGGCACATGTGCCTACAGACAGGTAGTGCATATTGTCTCTCTTGTTCATGGATGTTTTCATAGTTATTTTCTGCTTTTTGGCACCTTTATTCTAATTTGGTTGGGATATATGTGAGAAAAGACTGAATTTCAAGTGTCATGACTTTGCCTCTGTTTACAATAGTAAAATATTTCTTTTTCATAATATCATTATGAAATGTTTATGGAAACATATGTGAAGACAATGAAACCTTAAGAAATGTCTTTTTTGAACGAGTTCATATTAGTTGGATTTAAAATGGAAACAGAGTGGGACTCTATTTTCCTTTACCTATCTAACAGGTAGTTTCTTAGCTGTCTTCCTGGCATTTGCAGGGGCTAAACTATGAAAGGGGCTGCTTCCTCTATCTGAGTCTAATACCTGCTGGTCATGGGTTTCTAACCTCCAAAATGTTAATGGTTTAGAGATCAGTGCATGTCTACAACGATCCCTAGCTGGGTTATAGCCTATTGTGTATGCCTAGACTATGCATGCATGCTTGTGTGTCTACCCTGACAAGGAAATAGCTGTGTGTAAGTAGCATTTTTGGCCTTGCCTAAAAACCTGCCTTTTAGACAAGCAAAGGGACATACGATTCCACCCTTACCTTTCTTTGCACTCTATCTCTCCTTTTTGCCAGTTATAGTTTCATCCCCCCCACAACCCTCCATCACCTAAGTCAACAAGAGTTTTGTCCCTCTGTATCTGTCTCCCAATCTGTTAAATGAAAACAGTGGGTGCAGACTTTCATTCAAAAGTGTTTTGAAAATGATGGTAAACAAAAACTAAGATTTATTAATCAACTCAGATCTGAGCTTAAGTTGTAGATCATTCTCCTGTTATCTGCTTCTAACCCTCATTGCTCTCTTTCTCAGAAAAAAAGATATTTTGATAAATCATAGAAAATAATAAGTAATTCAGTAAGAAAAAAATCTGTCTTGTAGTCTCATAGAACAAGACCAAGGGGACATTCAATTAATTTATATCAACTGGTAAAAAAAAAAAAAAAAAAAAA
>NW_017729032.1:168161525-168164768 GCF_001723915.1 Gavialis gangeticus
AATTAATTTATATCAACTGGTAAAAAAAAAAAAAAAAAAAAATAGTACTTTGTGCAGAGTATAGTAAATATGTGAAAGTTACTACTAAGAAAAACATTTTGATCTAAATTATATAGGAGTAAAACATTGACTTTCATGGTGTTATTCTAGATTTTGCACTGGCATAACTGATACAAAATTTAGTCCTGAGGGAAATCATTTAGACAAGCAATTCAGTGGATTTTAAGTAGAACAGCCTGAAAATTTTTCAAAAGAACATTTTCCTGTCAGAGAATACAGTTTTGCGGACATTGAAATGTTTCATGGGAGCATCTCTAGCTGATCACTGCTCCCAGTGTTGCTATTATGTGGTAAAGTGACATCATATTATTTTATATACTAAAGCATGGCCTATGGAAGACCATAAGAACAAGAGAATAAATACATCAGAAAGGAGTCTATATCCCCAAGCAGATCCATAGCCAAGAAACAAATATGCTTATAGATATATCTGTATACAGACATACAGAACTCTTGAGTTGTAGAGGGGAACAATCTTGTGCTCTCAATTAACCTCCCCAGCAGAGAGTGCCAGGAACGGTAATGCAATGATTAGCGGTTTGATGTTTTTCATAGAATCTTCCGAGGGATGTCATCCATTGGTGGATGTGTCCTTCATTTCTCTATCTCCACCTCTGCTACTACTCAGTGAGTGCATCTACACAAGACACTGTGCAGTAAAGCTTCACCATGTACACACATGCATCAATTACTACACAGTGTATTAGTCTAATACTAATGCTAGTAGATACAGGTACTAGAAAAACAGCACATTAACTAATGTGCCATACCACACATGTAGATGCTGACCACAAGCAAATTGCTCCCAATCAGCCTAGGCAGCAGGGGGCTACAGGAGGGGGCTACAGGAGGGAGCTACAGCAGGGGGCTATAGGAGTCAGGGAGAGCTGTCCTGGTTCATCATGACACTGCCTGCCAGCCATGTGGAGATTGGGATGGGTCCTGATCTCCATGGGGCAGGGAGGCAGCACCCAGAATCTGGGACAACTCCTCCCATCCCACTCAGGGCCAGCCCAGTCTCCTCCCCTGTCTGTAATGGAGCTGCCTGCTAAGCTGCGACTGTTCCCCTCCTTTCCCTACTTCCCCCTGCCCTCCAGAGCTTGGGGATAAGCCCCTATGCCCCCTGCCTTCCTGGGGCTGGCATGTGGGGAAGCCTGGAGCTCCCCCTGGCTGCTGCAGGGAGGCAGAACAGGGCAGGAGCAGCCCTAGACTCAGCCTGTTGGGCTCAATTTGTTCCCAATGGGGAGGCTGTGTAGATGTGCACTGGGAAGTGCTTTTAATGAGCCTGAATTTTCTCTGTAGAAAATTCAGGTTCATTCATTGCATGTGTAGATGTCCCAGTGCCAGGGATTTAAACTTTTGGAGGCCTGAGGACAGGTTTCAGTTTCAGGCCCCTGACCTTTACTAGGTAGCCATACTGTTTGCCTCCCACTTTAGGGTGACTGTGATAAGTACAGAAGGGAATTGGAGAATTTACTGTAAGAAAGCAAAATCATGTCTCATTCTGAAGTCAAAGTTCATTCTCTTCCAAGTGAGTTCCTTTATTTTTTCTTCCACCTGTTAAAATTGCAATTTCCTTTTTGCCCACATCCTCTCTGTCCTTAGATCATCCTTATGGTTCAGTCATACTTACCTAAATATCTCAGGAATTGTATCTATATAAATACTGTCCCTCCAAATATTGTGAGTTAAAAAATGCTGAACAAAGATGTCATTTGATGTCTCTAACTTTTAGAACAGATAAAATTTCCTTTCATACCTTTGACAACTTAGGTTTTGCTGAACATAGATCTTGAGTGATTTCTGCATTTGATAATTTAATTTAATTTTTATTTTTAGTTTAATTTTTTTAAAGAGAGAAAAAAATAAATCATTAAAACATTTTTCTGTTTGTATAAAATAGCCTTGGGATCATTAGCTGGCTAAATAAGGTGTTGTTAAAGATATGTGAATAAAAAGTAAAATACCTTGGAGTAAAACAGATCTACCAGATCCTGTGACATCCCTGGGATTTAAAGCCCTCTAATGTTTTCCTTGCTTAAAGCGTAAAAGGGCATTGTCACTTCTAGGGTACTTTAACTATTTCTAATTCAAAGCTTTGAAATCTTTTGATGCCCTAAATGTTCTAAACTATGGGCAATCTACACATGGCCATATGGTGGCATTGTTACTGTGCCATCATTTAGTAATTCCTTTTGAAAGTACAAAATTATGGCTTTGTAATAGTCTGTAAGGCTCTGTGCTGGCCACATACAGTTATTTTTAGTTGTTACATCGTCATAGCAGTGAGCTAAAATGAGAGAGTGTTGCTATGGCGACGTAACTGCAGCATCACTGTTTTTGCCCATGAACACCTACATTGCCATAGCATCTTTCTACAGTGACATAGTGTTACATGTAGATGTGCCCTGCATGTTTTATTGTCACTTCTCCTGGTTAGGAGAGGAGGATTTTGTGTCATGGCCCAGTCACTATTCTGAACCTGTCTTTTGATTTGTTATTAATGTGAATACATAGTTCCAAAGCTGTTTTGTCCATTCCTAAATTTAGTTATCACCTGTAAGGAGGATCACCACTAAAGCTCTAGAGAAATATCAGCCTGGCAGCAAGTGTTTATTTGGGGTATGTAAAATCAAAAGTGAATCTGCTTAGATAAAATCAATATACCTCTTCTTCTGTACCCACTCCCAGAGGCCCTAAACACCCTGGGACTTCCATGGGGAGTCCCTCATGTTGGACAATCGTAGAATTAATGAATCGGAAGAGACCTGGACAGATCATCAAGTCCGACCCCCTGCCATGGGCAGGAATGAGCACTGGGGGTGGGAGGGGTCATAAGACCCCAGCCAGGTGCCTATCCAGTCTCCTCTTGAAGATTTCCAGGGAAGGTGAGAGCACCACCTCTCTGGGAAGCCTGTTCCAGGCTCTGGCCACCCTTACAGTGAAGTAGTTCTTCCTAATATCTAACCTAAACCTATCCTCCCTCAGCTTGTGGCCATTGTTCTTGGTGACTCCAAGGGAGGCCCTGGGGAACAGACTTCCCCCAAGTCCCTGCTGCTGGCCCCTGATAAGGTTGTAATATTAGTTCTACATTTGAATTGCACTGGCATACTGAGTCATTCTGTGGTCAGATCTAGCAGATGGGGCTAAGCCAGCACACCAGATTCTAGACTATGATTTCTC
>NW_017729032.1:168169768-168176438 GCF_001723915.1 Gavialis gangeticus
AGGTTAGAGAGCACCACCACTCTGGGAAGCCTATTCCAGGCTCTGGCCACCCTTACAGTGAAGTAGTTCTTCCTAATATCTAACCTAAACCTATCCTCCCTCAGCTTGTGGCCATTGTTCTTGGTGACTCCAAGGGAGGCCCTGGGGAACAGACTTCCCCCAAGTCCCTGCTGCTGGCCCCTGATAAGGTTGTAATATTAGTTCTACATTTGAATTGCACTGGCATACTGAGTCATTCTGTGGTCAGATCTAGCAGATGGGGCTAAGCCAGCACACCAGATTCTAGACTATGATTTCTCAGACAGCTTTCTGGTTGAAGTTGCATCATGCATTTAATAGTTATAATTTTATAAATGGCATTAGGATAGGTTCTATCCCAGGGCAGGACAGAGACCCACTATAGAACCTAGAGTTTTTCCCTTTTCTGTGCAACATCCATCTTACGGTGCCACCCTCCTCCTGGCTTGCCATCTCCTTTCCAGCTCTAGTTATTTTTCCCTCCTGGTTAACTAGTGGGACACCTTCAAGAAGAAGGTTGAAGAATGGGCTGCATAATGCCTTATCCATAGCCTGAAGGTTAGAAGATTTTGTTGAGAAGTTGAACTCTCAGGTTTAAACCACCTCCAGGCATGAACACCACATGCCCCCAGAGCCTGGGGGGGGGGGGCACAGTGAGCTCTCACAGGTGGTGGCAGCACTGTCAGTGGTGGGAGTAAGGCAGCGGCAAGCGGTGAGCTCCTACAGGCAGCCACAGTGCTGTCAGTGGCAGGGGTGGGGTGGTGAGTGCCGAGCAGCAGTCGGAGACCACCCACAGATGCCATCAGCGATTGGGGACCACCCGCAGATGCCACTGGCGGTGTCAGTGGCGAGGGCAGGGGGATGCCAAGCAGTGATCACCCACAGGTGCCGCTGGCAGTGTCGGCAGCACCTTTTTCGAGGGGGTGCACTGCCAAGCTCAGGGGGTGCATGTGCACCCGCATACACCCCTATGCATCACCAATGCCTCCAGGCACAGGACCTAGAGTCTAGGTGTTCTGGTTACTAGCTGAATGCTATCACTGTTAAACTATTTAGCTAAAAGGTGGAAGAGCTTTGAAAAGACAAAATTGCCCATGACTTGAAATTCCAGCATTTTCCCCCTGCCCATTGGTTAGGATGAAGGGTGACAGTGCTATATCATGTACTCTTGGAAATCTTTCATATCTGTCTCTGGCTTATCAGTTTAGTTTTCCAACTAGTATCTGTTTCACATTTTTTACAAGCATTAGTTACAATATTTGGGAAAGAGATTTATATGATAATTAAACATAACTTGAATGATTTAAAAGTTTTAACTTTTCAAAATTTGTTTTTACAGGATGTCTTTCAAAATGCTTTAAAGTATAACAACCTAGCTGGCATGAATAAATCTCTAAAAACTGTTGTAAAATTTGTAATTCACACCATGTCAAAACTGTAACTTGTGATTTTTTTTTTTTTTTTTTTCCCCCTGTCAGTTCATTTTAACTAACTGATGTCTTAATTAATGGAAACATTCAGTTTTGCTGATTATGTAACTCCATTTCCTTCTAAATAGATTGGTGTCTTCAAAGAATCACCAAAAATGTCCAGCAGCCATTAGAAACTTTGTACATATAATGAATATGAAGCCAATATATATTCAGAAAACTATTTATTTAAAATTTGGTATGACTGAATCTGTGTTTACTTCCATTATGTGTAATATCCTTAGCTAGAGCCTTAGAGTTTTTGTTGTTGTCTTCAGTGAATGTTCTCAGACATAACTGGCAGAGCAGAGTCTATGAATGCAATGGAAATTTAATGTACTGTACTTGAGCTATCACATGAGCTATCATAGCAAAGCTGTGTTCAAGCTGCTGTAGTAGATCTATGCGTTTCTGTACCTGGCAGCTCCTGCTACAGTAAGTTCCTTATATGGACTTCATTGCTTCCCAAACCAAAAATAGAGAGAACAGGGTATGGAAGCTAATCATTCTTAAAAGGCAGCATTCAAAATTAATGACCCTTTAAACAATGCAGAGAATCAAGGGAGAAATGTACCTGAAGGTTTTGCTCCAAATTTGTCAATTTGTTGTGGCCCCTTAAAAGGAAGGCTTGCTCTAGCTTTCAGGTAGAGTGGAGTTTGTGTTTATTAAGAAATGGAAATGTATAGTTATAGCTGCTTCCCAGGCAGGGAAGGTTTGAGTTATTTATCCTGACTTTGAAATGTTTTCTTATTCAGAATTATTGATGGACATGATCTGATGCCCTTGCTTCAAGGCAAAATTATCCAATCCAAGCATGAATTTCTCTTCCATTACTGTAATGCATATTTAAATGCAGTACGCTGGCATCCAGGAAACAGTAAGTAAATTTGCCTGTTCACACTTTAAATATTTCATATAATTTTTATTGCAACTTGAAAAGGATCAGGAAAAAGCCTTAGGCTATGATTACAAATAAATTTCTTAAAGTACCAGCAGCTATGTATCTGTTCTTTTTATAGCCTTCTTTGATCTGGGAAACACATCCATCCATAGAGCCAATGTATTATTTGACATTAATTTGATGCTATACAACAAAATTGTAGATCAGTACAGTGCTGAGACTTGCATTATTTAAACACATCTTTTCATTTTTTTGTTTAGGTCAGAGTCTCTATTACATGTTGCGTTTTTTTTAAGTCATGGCCAGGTATTAAATAGGAATGTTTGCTGACTAGGTGCCTGGGTATTATGCCAACTTGGCATTTTCATGGAAAGTAGCAAAGTAAAAAAAAAAGGCACCAGTGAGACGATGTTCCAAATTCCAGATGAATCATTACAATCTTACATGAGACTTTTTCATGCTTTTATGAACACTCTAATTTTTTTCTGAAAACCACAGAACAAAACATTGCCCACTGATTCGTTCCATTTAATCTAACAGCCTAATTTTCATGGTGGCACCTATCAGAAAACATCAACATATTCTGTCCTATAAAAATTCCTGCGCTGAAAGCGGCTGTTCATATACTTGTTCCATTTTAACTGATACAGTGACTTATCACAAAGAGGCTACAGAACACTGACATGAGAGAAACTTTTAGAGTGGTCATCACCATGTACTTGCTGTCAAATGCAATGCTGTTAAGCATATGTTTTTTTATTCTGTGGGGAGCAAAGGATTAAGTCAGTGATTGACAAAGTTCAAATATTTTGGACCTTTGGTATGACTAATCATCCAGGCATTCAAAGCCATATCCAGTGCCAGAGGTATACCCAGACGCAGCTGCATTTCTGCTCCCTGGACAGCACAGGATAGCATCCCTAGGCAGCACAAAGTGGCTGGTTTGACAGCTCAGCAGCTGCAATTTTTGTGACCCTGCCCCAACTTGGCAACATGGAAGGTGCCCTATTCTACAACCCCTGCCTTAACTATGCTACTATCCAGTGCTTCCCATTAGACTGGATAATAAGATGAAAATCCTACAGAATTAAAGCATGGGAAAGAGGTTTTAAGATATTACATGTCTAAATAAGAATTTCTGAGACTAATGTGAGTAATTTTCCATTTGAGAAATAGCATATGACCATGTCACCAAAGAGTATTGTGTTGCACAATGCTGCAGTCTGAGGATATGATTATTTGTGCACTGCACTCCTTATACAGGATAAGGTACAACTGCCCTCCCTACATGGGAAGTATAGAGAGGGAATTCCCAGAAAACCCATGCATTCAAAGGTATATCACTCATTACCACTCCTCACTGGCTATAGTTACCATACAGTCATTTAGTACTTGCATACCCACGTATTAAACAACTGTGCAGTAACCAGAACTACTGGGCAATAGTGTCCTGGCATGGCTTTCAAGTGACACTGACTGCATTGTAGCTTGTTACTACTGTGCAGTAGGGCCATGTGAAATTTCACTGGCTGTTTTGTTTTGACACTGTTTTGACTCATTTTGAGCTTGAAACAGCAAAATTGAAATGAAACAAAGGGCTTCGAGACAGCCTCAAAACAAAATGAGGGCAGTCAAAACATTTTTAAAGTTTCAAAATGTTTTGAGTTTTGAAGCAGCCAGCCAGGTGGTGGGAGCCCGGGGAGAACCAGGGGTGCGCTCCCAGTTGACTGCTGGGCTGTGCTCTAGTTGGCTCTACCAGCCCAGTGGCAGAAGGTGGGCAGAGCCAGTACACTGCTCTGCCTCTCACCACTGGGCTGAGTTGCAGTGCTGGGTTCAAGCGCTGCGATCGGGCTGGGAAAGGGAACTTAGCCTGACTCGCTTCCACTCCCCAGTGCTGCGACTGGGCTGGGGAACTCAGCCCAGCTGAATTCCCTTTCCCAGCTGAGTTCCTTTCCCCAGCTGGGCTGGACTGAGTTCCCTTCCCCAGTCCAATCACAGCCCAATCAAAATGTTGAAACAGCAGTGAAACAATTTCAATGAAATGGAATAGAACAGTGCTTTTGAAATGAAACAAAACTTGAAATAATTCAGTGTTCCCTTGAACACTGCTGTTTTGCACAGCCCTACTGTGCAGTAATGTCACATCATGGTTCATGCCACACAACGCTAATGTGTAGTAGTAAGGAGCTACTGCACAGAAAGTGTCTCATGTAGATGCGGCCCTTGTAGGGTAGTACTTACTCCTCTGGAGCAGCTAGCTGTTTTTCATAGGCTTCATAGGACAGAAGAGGTGGATGATGAGGGGTAGAGTACAGGCCCTCTTCTCTGACCTCTGTGGGGGCTTAGCAGCTTCACAACTTAACTTACCAGAATGCAGGAAATCCAGTTTAGGCTACCATTCTCTCTGCATCCTCTCTCTAACCTGCATAGTAGAAAAGGCCAGTCACAATCTTTTAGTAATGCAATCCTTTGTATGCAGTGGTACTGACTGCATTTTTTGTCAGGCAGCCTTTATCTCTGCTGCTTTTAGTATAAGTCTCTGGAGAGTGTTCAGTTGTCATTTCTGCCATTCTTGTCTAAGCCCAGGTCTTCATAAATGCCTTTTCTGTGGAGACAATAAAACTGTATTGCTAAAGATATTTGATCAAGACACTCAAAGGTCTTCCACATTGCTTATCTCACTGCAACAAGTTACTGTTGTAGAGAGAGATACTCCATAGCTATGTGCTCTTGTTTGCATCTGATGTTATCAGGATTGCTAAAGGCATTTGCATAGCAAAATGTGTTTGGTATTATTGTTATTTTCCTCACTCCTGATTTCTCAGTTTCTCTCTATAGTACCCTGCTGTACGAAGCATCTGATATGTTCAAAATTCATTATGTTGCTCACTAACTGTTGCTCTTTAATGTCCCTTATCAAACTTAACTAACTTTTCGGAGCAGCAATTTCAGACACAATTCTTAGTTTTCGTATTACTTTTGCATGGTATTCTTAATACGTATATATGAATACAACAACGATAGAACTATGTTTTTATATTTTCATGAGTGCTGATTAATCCAATCATTTAACTGGAAATAGATGAAGCTTTTTACCCTTTTACAAGGTAATAAAAACAATGACATTGTGGCAAAAGTTTACTCACTGGACTTCAACATTTATTAAAGAATGGGAATCAGTTCATATGCAACTGGTTCATTAAGAAAGGCTAGAAAACAAAAAAATAATGTATTAATCTTGGGTACCTCAATTTATTTACCTTGCCTTTTTAATTGTCTGTGCTTACCAAAATGTATAAAAAATTACAATTTCATGCAAAAATAAAAAAATTCCCCTTCCTTATCTTTCTATTTCATACCTTGAGTAGAAAAATGTGCTGAATACCCTTAAACTTTGCAGTGCCCATAATGGCTAGCAGTAACATAATATGTTCAAAAGAAAGAACATACAATATAATGCCCAAGAAAAAAAAGTTGTAAAGATTATCCCTTGGAGAGTCAAGACATTCCTATTTATACCTACTATAATACCCATTCAGAATGGGTATTCAAAATACCCATTGTATGTACTCAGATATTATGCTAGTTTACCTGTCAGTAAAGGACTGTAAGTCCTGAATGGTGGTATACAGTGACTGAGTACCAGATTGGAGATGACCTCTACATTTGAAAAAGGAGAAAGGATGACTGTCTATGATAGTGACTGCCAATCTTTTCAAGCCAGGAGGCCAGAACAATCCAGTTGTAATCTGACACAGGCCAAGTGGCTTCCACAGTGCAGGATTTTCCCTGCCTCTACACCCATTTTTCAGCCAGTGGTGATCTGTGCCAGGGCCAGGCAGGTGGAAGCTGCATTTATGCTGCTTCTGCCTTTGCACTGCAGCTGCGAGGTGATGGGGGAAGGTGGAAGGGGGAGGATGAAATGACAGCAACATGGACACAGTTTCCAGCTACTTGGCTGGCACAGTAGGGCCCTGGCAGATGTTATTTTAATTGCATGATTGAGATCTGATGATTTTTTTTTTCTGGATCCCCAAACTCTTGCATTTAGGAAAAAAGTCATCAGGTGCCAATTGCCTGACTTTTGGCATATTGGGAGCTTTCAATTTTGCCAGTGTGCAGGGAACCCATCACTGGGAGCTATGCTTGACATTGAGTGCATCTACATGAGATGCTTTACTGTGCAGTAGTGTAGTTTACTGTGCAGTAAGCATGTGCATCTACAAGTATACAAGCTTACTGCGCAGTAAACCTTGCTAATAGTGAGTAAAGTTGCTACCTG
>NW_017729032.1:168176449-168177939 GCF_001723915.1 Gavialis gangeticus
AATGACAGCAACATGGACACAGTTTCCAGCTACTTGGCTGGCACAGTAGGGCCCTGGCAGATGTTATTTTAATTGCATGATTGAGATCTGATGATTTTTTTTTTCTGGATCCCCAAACTCTTGCATTTAGGAAAAAAGTCATCAGGTGCCAATTGCCTGACTTTTGGCATATTGGGAGCTTTCAATTTTGCCAGTGTGCAGGGAACCCATCACTGGGAGCTATGCTTGACATTGAGTGCATCTACATGAGATGCTTTACTGTGCAGTAGTGTAGTTTACTGTGCAGTAAGCATGTGCATCTACAAGTATACAAGCTTACTGCGCAGTAAACCTTGCTAATAGTGAGTAAAGTTGCTACCTGCAAATGCAAGTATAAAATTTACTTGCAATTACCAGGGATCCTGATTTTCTCTGATTAAAAAAAGAAAATCCCCAACTTTTGGATTAAAAAAAGTAATGCATAAAATTCCTTGATTAAAATGAAACACCACTAATTTGTGTGTGTATGTATATTTGGCTTACCTTTGGGTTACCTTTACACATTCACTCCAATGAAACACCACTCATATATGGGTGGTGTTTTAATCATGGGAAAAATGTGGATTTTGGGTTACTTTTTTAAATCCAAAATTGGATATTTTTTTTTTCCAGAGAAAACCAGGATCCCTGGCAATTTACCTGTGTAGTAGCATTCATGTAGACACCTGACTGGCAGTAAATCTGCTCCCAATTAGCCAGCCACCAGGAGTGGGAGATTTCTCCCTGCCCCCAGGATCTGCCTGCTGCTAGGGCAGGCTCTACAACCGAAGCCTGGGGGGTGACTATGTCCCCCTGCCCCAGCAGCAGGGAGCTCCAAGCTCCCCCCTCCAAGACTGTGATTAGGGAGTGGAGGCTGAGAGATCCTTATGTCCCAGCCCCTGCTTTGCCATTGTGATTGGGAAGCAGGGGGATGGGAGATCTTTATGACAATGAGACTCAGAGTACACTCATGAGATCTTTATGACTCAGACTATGAGATAAGGATCTCCCAATACTGGCCCTGCAGTTGTCCAGCCGGCACAGGGAGTGCTATGCTGGCAGGAGTGGAGACCCTGTTCCCTGCCCAGCTCTATGCTCACATAGCTGAGCAAGGAACAGACTCCCCAGCCTGTTCCCCACCCACCACCGTGCTCATGGAGCTGAGCAGAAAACAGACTGTACAGCTCCCACCCTGCAATTGTGGAGTGGGGACTGGGAACTGTCTCAGTCAGTGGCAGGTCCCAGCCCTGTGACCCAATCAGGTGACTGAGGCATAGGGCTTGGAAAGAGCTGCAGGACTGGGGCAGTAAGCTGCAGTGAACTAGCTGCTAGCTGCCCTCTGGTGAGTCGGGGCAGGGGGCTGGGACCTGCCCCTCCCATTCAGCTCTTTCCAAGCCACATGCCCCTGTCTAGGGAGCTGTGGCCAGGAGCACCCTGCTGCCAGGGCAGGGGGACATTGTCCCCACCCCAGC
>NW_017729032.1:168177950-168179585 GCF_001723915.1 Gavialis gangeticus
AGGTGACTGAGGCATAGGGCTTGGAAAGAGCTGCAGGACTGGGGCAGTAAGCTGCAGTGAACTAGCTGCTAGCTGCCCTCTGGTGAGTCGGGGCAGGGGGCTGGGACCTGCCCCTCCCATTCAGCTCTTTCCAAGCCACATGCCCCTGTCTAGGGAGCTGTGGCCAGGAGCACCCTGCTGCCAGGGCAGGGGGACATTGTCCCCACCCCAGCAGCAGGCAGCTCTCCAGGGGCAGGGTGCAATGTCCCAGCCCTGCCAGGAGACGGATGTCTCCTGGCCTGATGTTTCCTGCTAGAGATAAAAAAGGGCATGGTTAAATAATCTGGATCTTTCAGTGTTCTGAAGACCTCGGGGAGCTTCCATTACACCAATCAATAATTTTTTTCCCCAAGGATTGATCCAGAGGGGCAAAAGAAAGATAAGGAGAGGAGCTTAGCCAAAACTGGAGAATATTAAGAGCTGATGGGTACAGTAAGGTGGGACCCAAATAGAGCATCTGCTGATTTGTCCAGTGGAGAGGCAGTCCATCATATGGGGAATTCCAGTGAGTTTCTAAACTCATTGCATACCAGCTGCTCTTCAGAAAGTCTCTACCCTCTTTTAACTTGCTGCAATATGTTTCTTAACCCATACCCTTGGTTTATATTAAAATTCTTATACTGAGCCACCTACTGTAGTATCCAATTATTTATTATTAGCTACGAGCAATGAGAATAGCATCTGGCATGTGTGGTTCTCTTCTTTATCCCTTCCCCTCCCCAGGGGGCAAATTTTCTTTGGCTATTTTTAAACTTTTGTTTTGATTGTGAATTTTTATTCTGATATGACTAAGGCATTTAAGAAGTCTCTTGAAGTGTTTGTAGCCTTTGGGAATCAGCGTGAGGAGAATGCCATTTCCACTCAGCACCTGTCAAGATGGATCAGATTTGCACTGAGACATGTTAAGCGTTAACCGAAAATATGAAGATTCTCTTTAGTACAATCACAGCAGTATTGATGGCCATAATGTTTCTATCTTAGCAATGTAGGGTTGCTATGCATTTTATTCACACATTTTCACCAGACCACTATCTAAACCTGGCATCTAAGTTCGATGCTCACTTAGGAGACAGATCCTACAGTTCTTGTTCAGTTAGAACTTGTCAGCTAAGATGGAGGATGGGATCCACCTCGAAGGAAGAATATTCTGAACTGGTCCGGTCCTATAGGGAGCAAACCAGGAAAGCCAAGGCTGGAACTGAACTCCAACTAGCTTCGAGTATCAAGGACAATTAAAAAGTCCTCTTCAGATATGTGGGGAGCTGGATGAAAAGCAAGGGCAACACTGGACCCCTGCTAAACCAGATGGGACAACTGACAACTGATGCACAGGAGAGAGCCAACCTATTAAATGGGTGCTTTGCATCGGTGTTTCATCAGTCCCATGGGAAACCCATGCCCACTATGGGACAGGGAGGTCCGGGTGAGGGAGATCCCCTGCCCTCCATTAATGCTGACCTTGTGAAGGAACACCTTGAGAGGCTGGATACCTTCAAGTCAGCTGGCCCTGACAGTCTGCACCCCAGGGTACTCAAGGAGCTGGTAAGCATCATAGCCCAGCCCCTGGCACGGATCTTTGAGAACTCCTGGTGCTCT
>NW_017729032.1:168180001-168187510 GCF_001723915.1 Gavialis gangeticus
AATGGTTATAAACTAGCGCAAGACCATTTCAGGCAGGACATAAGGAATAATTTCTTTACTGTCCGAGCCCTCAAGGTCTGGAATAGCCTGCCATTGGAGGTGGTTTATGCACCTACATTGAACACCTTCAAGAGGAAATTGGATGCTTATCTTGCTGGGATCCTATGACCCCAGCTGACTTCCTGCCCTTCGGGTGGGGGGCTGGACTCGATGATCTTCCGAGGTTCCTTCCAGCCCTAATGTCTATGAAATCTATGAAGCTCCCCTTCTTGCGGCTTGTAGTATTAACAAGACTGTGACAAATGGGTGTATGCAGAAGAGAACTTGCAGGTTATTTAAGAGTTTTGCCCTTTCCACAATCACACTTACTGCTAACTGTTTCTAATGTTCACTAGGACTGCCAAGGTTTAATGGGAGAAAATGAGGTAGTTGGGGAAGACCTTGGTCCTTTTTGAACTTGGCTCTGAATATTGAGTACCACAAAGAGACATTTGTGTAGTTACCCTTCTTGAAGTGGTCAGCCTACCTTCAGAGTCCTGTGACTAAGAAGTGGAAAACAAAGTCAGACATTTCCTTGATGCAATTCTATTTCATAGCCCCACGCCCCTCCACCCTACAAAGTAGGCCTTAGTCTCCCTGTGCACCTGGAGTAGGCTAACTAGAACAGTAGCTCCTTTTCAGCTACTCTCTATGATGGAGAAAAATCTATTCAGCTTCTTATAGTCCCTTCATCTTTCTACCAGCTGAGGATAGATGAGGAGCATTTATTCCTTCACCCAGTGAAGCAATAAGATTCATTGTAGAAGCATGAACTCTTCTTACCTTTAAAGTAACTTTATTTGTACCCAGAACCTGGTATTTTTTAGCTGATGCTTTGCCCCAAAGAAGTGCCAGAATTTTTTTCAGGGCCATTCTCCAAATGATCCTTTTGTCTCTTGCTTCCTTGCAGCCTTCTCTTTGGTTTAATTAAGCCTGCATATCTGAGAGGGAATAGAAAAAACACATGGAAAGACAATCTTCTGTCATTGTGTTTGCTGTTGTACCCCTCAAAGACCTTTGGGCAATATCGAGATCCTGTGGATTCTTCGTGTCCTGGAATAATGGTTTCCCTATGTTTTAGGTATTGATAAAGAAACTCTTGATTGCTCCATTAGTTAGCTGCTCCCTGATGCCAGGCTCCCTGAAAGGAGATGGCTAAAAAGAAAATGAATATCCTGTTGAAAAGCTTCAGGGAGGTGCTATATTTGCCCAAGTGAGGCTGTCCAGGAGCTGCCCAGCTTCAAGTACAGCAGTACTAACATATTAAAGCAACACCTTTGAAAAACTATAGTTTTTAGTATGTAACCTTTCTTTTTCATAATTAGGCATTAGCTTAATTGGTCAGGATTCTAAATCATTAAACATTTACATTTTAAGCATTATCAGTGATAGGGTGCCTTCTGCTTTTACTTTCTCTTTCAAAAACTAGGAAATGTAAAGTCTTATGCAATGTTCTGGTCACTGTGTATGTCAGATTATTCTTCAGCCTGATTTAACTCTGATCATATGCTATTGTTCTACTGGTGTTAGTAGTCTGGTATTTCTGTAAGTATTCAAGCTAAAATTTAACATAAATGAATACTGTGAAAAAATATCAAGAGCTGCAGCTCTGGAACTTTACTGGCATATGAATCAGTGCTATTAAAAATGCATTGCTATGACAACTTAATTATAAGGAGAGCATTCATCAGATAAAGAGTGTATCTTTGGTTGTATGGAAGTGTTGCATCCTTCAAACTCCTCTTATTGTGGGCAAAATCTCCATTGTGTAAGAGGAAATATATTGCAAAGTCTTTGCAGTAAATACTTATGTGCCTTGTAAACATTCTGGGATACAATGCAACATAGTACATATCATAAAGAAATAATAATCCTAATAATATTTTAGTACTATTAATAAAAATACAGATAAATGTCAAGGTGACTGTACTAACAGCAGTTCACCTTTTCTGTGACAAATCTGCATTCAGTAATACAGTACAATGAAAACTATTAGTTTTATATAATGACAGGGAAAGGGAAGAAACATAGTTTTTTGTTTTACTGAAAGTGTTTACTGATTTACCTAGGGTGAAATAGAGCAACTTCTTCTCTACTAGACTATAAATTAAATCAGTGTTTTTATTGCCTCTTTTGCCCTTTCACAATTATTTTGCTTCCAGGTAGCAAAATTGTGAATATTGATAAGATTTTCTTAAAAGCCTTGCCACGGCAAATTAAACTGAAATGCAATATTCAATAAAATCAAAGCAGTGAATCCTGCAAATATAAATCAGTTCTAGAAAGAGGCACAAGATTCACTGAAAAATATTAATCTGCGTAGACACATAGAAAAAACAAACTGATGTCAAACTCCTGCACTGCTCTGTTTCAGCCAAAGAGAAAAAGGAAAAAGTCAAGTTATCTGCTTAAAAAGCATAAATGAAAGCATTAAAACTCTCATTATACATTTACTCTTTGTGTATGTTAGCCATGGATTGATAATACTGTTTCCCATTATATTTTTTTCTTCTCGTGTCATGTGTTTAATTCTCTTTTCGGTGGCCATTAATTTTTACCATGTACTGCTGCTTTTTCTCACTAAGAATGTGTCTCAATATATTGGTTAAGGTTTTTTTGTACCCATTTCATATGCATAGTGAATAGTAAGTACATGAGGCAGAAAAAGTCCAACTTCACTTCTTTTCTGTCTAAATATTACTCATGATACAAAAATAAAAAGTAATTAAAATCTTGTTTAAAGGAAAAAAGTCAAGGTTGCCACAATTTGGATGGCTCATTAGAGACATTTTTTAAAGGTGGCTGATCTTCAGAGGGTGGCTACTCAGCAAATCTGACTCTCCTTTAAGGTGTAACTACTGCAGCTGCCAAACAGAGGAATCCAGAATCACTTGTGACTTTTCAAAACTTTGGCCAAAACCTCTAATTGATCTATATACTGTAAATATATTTATGATGGAAAGCCATCAGGCCATTTTCTTTTAAATGTTGAAACTACACTGTGTTATTTTCTTTAAAATGTTTAAAACCCACTAGAGATAGATGTAAAGTACTATTCAGTGTATAGCACATTCAATTTAAAAGACATTGAATAAATGGTATTAGTAAACGAAAGCATTCCTTTTGAAATAATCTTTAATATACTCTGCTTTTGAGTAAGCATACATGCAGACATTTCCAGGACCTGATCTATTATCATGTGGTTTATTTTAAGCCGTGTGATTATAGTTCGGGTCCCATTTGTGCAGACCTTCACCAGTGCTGGGAGCCCACTGAGAATGTGATCTAAGTAAATTGCGTTAGGAAAGGTGTGGGCAGGATTGGGTGGGGCGTATGGGTTCATGGGGTGGAGAGGTTGGGAGGTCCATGGTTGAGGTTGCCCAACCAAGGAGCCAGGGGTTAAAAATACCCTGGTCAGAGTGGGGCAGGGGGTAGGAAAAACACATCCCTGGGGCTGGGGTTAAGCAGCTGGGCTTTCTCAGCCCCAGGGCTGCTCTCTGAACATGACTACACTTTCAGTAGCTGGGTCTAACCCTTTCCCAATAAAATTTAATGCACCTCCTGAAATGAACTAAGTTAGATTGGGCAGGTCAGAACTTAGATCGACCTAACCCTCATTAAATTGATGTAACTTACACTAAGGGATATAGGTAGTGGAAGCCTTATAGATATAACTAGTAAAAGAATAGAAATATTCTTTTCCTCCCTTTTTTCAAATTACAAAATCTGAGAAATTTCAAATAGTACTTCTTGTGAATTTTGACAACAACTGCAGTAAATCAGAATTGCTTCCATCAGTGTCATTAAGACCCAGGTCGTTCTATGTTTGTATGGCAGTCAGTGCCAAAACCTGGAGTCCACATCCAATCTTTTCTGCATAGGATTCCAAAAGATACATCTATTTATCTAGAGTATGAGAGTGAAAGATTTGACAGTTTGCAGATTCCAAACAAGAATATATAGGATTAATTTGCAGGGCATATTAAAATATCAGAGATATTTTGTCAAGTTTTGAAATGAATCTAAAACAAAACCTGCTCTCAGGAGTCGTTTTAAATCAATATAGATGACTGGTCAGGGCAGAATTTGGCCTTTTATGTGACATAGTAGAAAAATCAGATTTATTTCTGAAAATAAAAATGTGCATAGAAATGATAGTCTGCAGCTTTCCCAGCTCCCCAAGACTAACATGAAATAGTACATTATAATTTTTATTTTAATTGATAAGGTCATAAATTATTCACAGCATTGTACTTTAATTTTACATTTAGTTAAAATTCACCATTAAAAGAAAATGTAAAATAAATAAATAAATTTAAAGAGTGCCAAACTTTTGGAAAAAATATCATGAGAGCAGCAAGCAAGACTAAGTCCTGATTTTGAAAAGTGACTGGCTGCAGATGTGCAAGCATTTGCAGTTTGTGGTGCCACAAGCCTCTTTGCGGTGCCGCAAACTGCACACTGCGAATATTAAAATGCTAAAATAAAACATGCACCCAACCAGTATACATTGGCACACAGAGGCTGGGCCATCCAGAGCAATGCCATGGCTACCAGCCAGGCCTCTATACTGCCTGACCTGTACCAATGCTGCTCCAGGCCACAAGTTAAGACTGGGCTGGGCCTAGCTTGCAGCTCTCTGGCTGAAGAGCAGGGAGGAGAGGCAATTTGCCAGTAACAAAGGGCATGTGCAGGGGTGTGTGCTGCAACAATTTGTGCCACTGCAAGCACATACCGCTGTATGTCTGGACGCAGCCACTGTATTTAAAACAGCTGCATAACCCCATGGACTCCATCTGAAACTGCTGTTTCATTTGCAAATGTGTGCGTCTGAAAGTAGGTAAGACTGGAGTGTCAGTAACAGTTGTAGAAACACTAATTACTGTAGGAGAGACGCATCTGGAGCAAAAAGAATTAGGACTACCTTTCTACATGAAAGTCACTCTAAGTATTTTTAGATACATTTCAGTTATAACCATCCACACAAATCAGCAAAATGAATCAGTTTGCTGCTGTTGTTTAGAGCAAGGATGAAGTCAATATAAGCTTCTGTTGTGGCCTTAGGAATTGGTTTTCTCACTTTTTCTTTTATAGAAGAAATAATACTGATGTGAGGATGATTTGTTCATTCTGTTCTTAGCCATACGGTGAATGAGTGCTACAGTAATTCAATACATAGAATGTCAAATCCATTTGTCATACTTGCTTACAACACAACAGACCCACTCACCTGTGCCTTGTTTCTGCTATTATTTCCATCCTCTTCCTTGTTCTGTGAAGAACTTTTTCATATTAACAGTGTTCCATTTAGCTTTATTGACATGAACAGAGGAATTAAAGAACACTATTTACACAGTTCATAAAGACTCATATTGCTTTTGATAACTTCAGCAGTTATACAATAGGAATCATCTTTATTACTTACAAATAAGTCAAAACATTTGGTCCAGGAAGTGACCATTTCCTTTAAAACTGCACAGTTCAAAAGAAAATATTATAATATTGTGAGATTATAATTGTTGCCAGGGAAACCATTCTTTTTACTGGTACTATGAAAACATACTCTTTTAATGCATCCTTTTAGCATACAACCTTAGATATTCAAAAAGCCAAAGAGATGGCATTTAAACCAGCGACTACACCAAAATAGCAAGCAAAAGTTTCTTCAATTTATTTTAAAATCTGTGATTTCTGATTAAAACAAGTATATCCTTGCCATTTTGCTAAATTTGATTAAGGAACCCTCTTGTCTCGTAAAGCCATCCTACCAGTCAAAAAGTACAGTGAATAGCCCCTGGTACTGACACTATATACACAGATTTTTGTCTGTGATCATATACCAGTCCTTTTTCTTCATATAAAAATAGTAACTATAGCATACCAGTCTCTTGGATTCAAGATATTGTGACCTAAATTAGTAATGTTCTTATTGAACAGAGAAAGCTTGACAGGTTTCACTGATAATATAAAAGGAAAGACATTTTAAAAGATGCTAATTCAGTACTATTTAAACTTCAGCATGAATGGCTTGCTGTCAGAGGCTGTACCATGCATTTACAACAGTGAAAAAGGGTCTTGAGTACTTTATCCAAATAGATTTCACAGCTATAACTTGGACAGAAAAAGGATATAAGAGAGTGCAATGTTCCATTTTATAATAAATGTTCCGTGTAGAAGGTTAGTAGCTGACGCAACAAAGTAAATAATAAATATAAAAGAGTAGATAAAAATGTGCTTCAGCTTTCAAAATTGGATTTCTCCTCACAAAAATAACATAAAAACTGGGTCTTCAAAATATCTCCAGAGCACTGCACTTCCAAAAATACCTTCAGTTCAGTGCTGGATTTGAGCCTGCAGCATCCTACATGTTATATTCGGAACATAGCACCGATTCATTCAAATTTCAAAATTGGATTTAAATGACATATTCCAACTTAGGCAATGTTCTTCCAGAAACTAATTGTATGTATGCACAGCCTACACACAATATAAAATATGCCAGATCACCTGGTTCCCTCCTTTCCCCAGCAAACTAAACAAAATGCTAGCTTCTCAAAGAACTTCCCTAAAAACATGATTGACTAGAATAGAGAAATATCATTGCATCAATAAATAACCTGCAGGAAAGAGCAGATCTGTGCTGGTAGGTAGTATTGGTGGAAAGGGATAGGTGTAGTAGGGCTCTGCTGAAACAAATAACATAAAACGATTTTTTCCTGACCATCAGCCAGGACAAATATTTAAAAGCATCTGAAGGTCCAGAAAGCAATTGTAATCACATGCATTGAAAATTTCGATGTAAGTATTTCCAAAGGCATCATGGCTTTTGGTCACACCTTACTGCAAAAATGTAACATCGTTCATTATGTTTTTCCAAGATGTATGTTAATTGTGCTAAACAGCAACAGTTTCCCTAAGAAAGAAACACATTTGTCTTTTGTCTTGTTCTCCCTAAACAAAAAATGTAAGAAAAGTTGTCTAAACATTAAAATGCAAAGAGAAAAGAGGGAAAACCTTCATCAAAAAAAGTGTTTGCTTCAGATACTTCTATCAACTTTTAGTGGAGAGATGCAGAGTCCATGAGCTAGGATTTATAATTTCCCTGCAAACAGGTTATGATAGATAACACAAAAATATTTTACCAGACACAGTTCTTTAAAATAATTTGTGTAGTGTAAATCAGTTTTGCAATTTGCTGGGATATCCAAGCTGTAATTATGTAATTCTTTGACACATCCCAAAATAAATTTCTCTTTCACTGACTCTATAAACATATCGGTTTATCTGGATTCTGATGCAAATACATGTTTGGAATTCACTTTCCATGAACATGTTAAAATATTTGCTTAAAATCCAAAGTTTAAGGAACTAGTTGTTTTCATGGCCCTTATTCTGTCAAAATTGCATTTGGGATCTTGAATACAATGGTAGTGTGGCCAAAATGATTGCATATTGATTACACACACACAC
>NW_017729032.1:168187547-168189121 GCF_001723915.1 Gavialis gangeticus
ACACACACACACACACACACACACACACACACACACACACACACACACACTCGTGTGTGTAACCAATATGCAATATTTTAGTTGACTTTCTTGTTTCTGAGCCTTTAAGTTGCAACATTTTGAAATTTTTCTCTGCAATGTAAGGTCTAAAAACTTACTTTGTTTTAACACAAATTTGATTGTCTCCTAATCACATGTAACCGGGAGCTGGGATTTCAAAAAGAAAAAAAAAAATCAGCAACAACCATGAGACTCCTGGTATTACTAAAAACATTGGCCACACTACCATTCTATTCAAGATCCCAAATGCCATTTTTGACAGAATATGGGCCATGAAAAAAACCAGTTGTTTAAACTCTGGATTTTAAGCAAATATTTTAACATGTTCATTGAAAGTGAATTCCAAACATACATTTGCATCAGGACACCCAGATACACTGATCTACTTATGGACTCAAAGAAAGTGATATTTGTATTTGTGTGTGTGTGCATGCGCGTATTAAATTAGAATATTTTTTAAAAATCATGATTTTTCTGAGATTGAAGTCATGGGTTTTGAAGACTTAGAGTTGGTGATAGTGAAGTGGAGAAAGCCTTGAACCAGTTTAATTTTCCAAATACCCAAGAACATATTTCTAACCCTTACTAGCTGTCTTCAGAGCTACTTTTCATTTGCAAGTAGAGATGTTTCTGCTGTTGCATACAGCTGATGCTGTATTAGGTTAATGAGGCACAATTCCCATTGAGCTCAGTGGGAATTTGCTTGCATAGGGATTTCAAGTTGAAGCTCATTTTGTTATCCAAACCCTCTTCAGAGTTCTCATATCCACTAGGCTGTTTCTGTTAAGTTTTTCCTTGACGTCTAGAAGTAGCACTTTCATATGATTACCATTTCTACAGTTTTTGAGATGATTCTCAATCTTTTTTCCTTCTCTTCTGGTCTTCCTATATCCTGAGCAAAATAAAAAATCACTCAATAATACATTTGCATAAGCGACCAGACAGTGTCAATTAATCATGTGCTAAAGCTACTAAAAGAACAGTATGATGCACAAACACAAGGTTAACACATACAGGAAGAAAAATAGAAAATGATCCTAAGTTAGACATCATCACATAAACAGAAGTATTTTGAGCCTAGATCTGATAAACTAAATGAGATGGAAATTCTGGAAAATAAATTGGAAGTTAAGAAATATAACTAAACACAGAAAGTCTCTCTTGAGAATATATCTTGAATATGAGAGTATAAGCTTGTTAAGTGGCTTGTTTCTCCCTGATCCATCTTTCATGGTTTATATTTCCTACTTATATTCTTTGAACAGCTTCTGTTAAGATGAGCTTTTCTTCAGTTCTGGCACACAGAGAGGAATCTTAAAATATATATTTAGTTAATTAAATAATTAATACATGTTAATTGGTATATTGAGACCACACTCTCTTAAAATCCAAGAATCTCTTTAGTCTGTCTAGGAACTTCCTGTGGCAAAACTTCTTCCCCTAAAAGTCCCCAGAAGCACTTTTCCCCCCATTTACATTTCTTCTGTCACTACTTTGATGGGAGCAGGGGGAGG
>NW_017729032.1:168189164-168197847 GCF_001723915.1 Gavialis gangeticus
CAACAGTCTCAAGTAGCAGCAAGGGAAGTTTAGATTAGATATTAGTAAAAACTTTCTCACTAAGGGGGTGGTGAAGCACTGGAAGAGGTTACCCAGAGAGGTGGTAGAATCTCCATCCTTCAAGGTTTTTAAGGCCCAATTTGAGAAAGCCCTGCCTGGAATGATCTAGTTGGGGCTGGTCCTGCTTTGAGCAGGGGGTTGGACTAGATGAACTCCTGAGGTCCTTCCCAACCCTAATTTTGTATGATTTTATGCCTCCTTAGAAACCAATAGAAGAGAGGAAATTCAGTACAGTCACATTGCCATGGACTGTTAAACAATTGTTTCTCTTCATGTTAATCAAGTTTGCTTTATTAGGGGTAGAATGAGCAGTTCCTGTCTGGGATTTATGTGCTAGGTACTTAGAGAGGACTTTGGCCACCTTATGGATGGAAGGTATTATTTTAAAATGTCATGCTATTATGTATCATTTTCCCTATTTGTTTAAGCTATGCACCTGCTTGTCTTTTTAACCTAAGCATTTTGGATTTTAATCTCTTCCTACTTTAAACTGGGAACATAGTGTGTACAGTATTTGAGCCAGTAGATTTTATTGCCCATTTCCTTTTTAGTTTCCAAACTAAATAATTTACATTACAAGGTCTCAGATGCAGGTTTAAAGTTAAGAGCTTCAGTTAAAGAGAATGTTGCTGCCAGTTCTGTAATAAAAAAAGTGTGGTAACAAGTTTGTAGTCTTAGGAGCTAACAGTGACTCAGAGCATGTAGACCAGATTCTGAAAACACTGTATATTAGCAGCTCTAACTGAAGTTAGTGGTAGTTGCTTATGTTCAGCTACTAGAATCAGATGTTACGGAGTGATATGCCAGTGGTGGCTAAAGTTACTTGCTTTGGGAGTGACATCCAGTCCTTCACTGAAGTTCAAGAGTCGGAGAGCGAGCTGTCGTTTGGCCACTGTGGGTATATTCCTTTAAGATAAAGAAGATTTTGTAGCATATGCATTTGAGTCAGTGGACAGCTACATGGAAGCAGATAAAAAATTAAGCAAAAGAGTTTGCTAATAGGCCAATGTTGAATTAATCAGTAAGGGCCCGTTGTCTTGCTATATAAAATTACTTGGCAGTTTTACTTATATAGTAAATGTGCATGCTATATAAAGGTGCTAAGAGTTTGAACTAAATGCTGTGACTGAAGTTCTGTGGTAATGACCTTGCATCTCCTGCAAAACAAATCAAAAACAAAACAACGAAAGAATTCTGTCCTAACAAGTCCAAAGTTAGAGGCAACCAAGTGAGAAAGAAAAAAGTAGTAAGTGCATGCAGCTGAAGATCAGATTTTTTCTTAGGTTGGTGATTTGGTAATTTCTATTTTTCAAAAAATTCAAGTAGAAAACATTAAAAAAAAAAAAAAAGTTTCTGGAGTCCTGTTGACAGTTTACATAGTTATATTGGCCTAAACTCTGCTACCACTTTTATTTGGGTAAATGTCAGTAAATTGTTGTACATATCAGTTGGAGGAAATAGCTGACATAATCTGTGAATTTCCTAATGTTTTGCTAATGTATTAACTGTAAAAGCAGCTAACAAAAATAGCATGAATTTGGCATTTTGCAGGTCTAATATTCCAAAGATTTTGCATTTTGAGGACTGACCTGAGAGGTTGATTGTAGTCCAAAAATAAATCCAAAACAGGGATATCTCAATTTTGGGACAGCTGAACACCACTAGGCAATGTTAAAGCACATTTAAATTAGCATGTGTTAGATAATACTATTTAAGATGCAACCTATTTTCCTTCTATGGACACAACCGCAGAAAATAACACCCATCAGTCTATAAACACTTTTCCCCCCTTCTAGTATTTTTGATCTGCATTTGTATTTAATTAGAACCATGATTGTAAGGCTCCCTCTTCATGTCACAGGCATTGCACAGTTAGTTGGTTAATTGTGCAGTTCACTTGAGACCAGCTACATATGTAAAGTGTCTTAGAATCATAGAAATCATGGAAAATGAGGGTTGGAAGGGCCCTCAGGAGGTCATCTAGTCCAACCCCCTGCTCAAAGCAGGACCAGCCCCAATTAGATCATCCCAGCAACGGCTTGGTTAAGCCAGGTCTTAAAACCCTGCAAAGATTCTACCACCTCTCTAGGTAACTTGTTCCAGTGCTTCACCATCCTTCTTGTAAGGGTTTTTTTTCCTCATATCCAACCTATAGCTCCCTTCCTGTAACCTGAGACCATTGCTCCTTTTTCTTCTCATCAGTCACGCTGAGAACAGCCAAGCTCCATCCTCTTTGTAACTATACTTCAGGTAGTTGAAGGCTGCTATTAAATCCCGCCTCAGTCTTGTCTTTTACAGACTCAGTAAACCCAGTGCCCTCAGCCTCTCCTTGTAAGTCATATTCCCCAGCTTCTGAACCATTTTTGTTGCTCTCCCACTGCACTCTCTCCAACTTGTCAATATCCTTTCTATAGAGGGGGTCCAAAACTGAACACAATACTCCAGATGCTGCCTCACCAGTGCAGAATAGAGCGGAATAATTACTTCCCTCAATCTGCTGGCAACACTTCTATTAATGAAACCCACTATGCTGTTAGCCTCCTTTGAAACAAGGGCACACTGCTGACTCATATCCAGCTTATTGTTCACTGTAAACCACGGGTCCTTGTCTCCAGAGGTGTTGCTTAGCTCATCAGTCCCCAGGCTGCACAGTGCATGGGATTCTTCTGTCCTAAGTGCAGGACTTTGCACTTGTCTTAGTTGAACCTCATGAGCTTACTTTTGGCCCAATCCTCCAATTTTGTCTAGGTCACTCTGAATCCTAGCTGTACCCTGCAGTGCATCTACTAAACCCCCCAGCTCGGTGTCATCCACAAACTTGCTGAGGGTGCAATTCATCCCATCTTCCAGATCATTAACGAAGATATTGAACGAGTACTTATCACATAATAAGAAGCTTAAAGTAGCTAAAGCTGGTCCTCAGAAATGTGTACTAACTCTATAGCTGGTTGCTCTCGAGCTTTAATTTGCATGTATAGCAGGGTCTCCCCTCAGCTGGGAGCCCTATCAGCTGTGGGCTGTCATCCACAGGGGTGCACCCTTGCCAGTCTTGCAACTGCTGGGGATTCTTAGCCCCAGTAGCTGCAGACTCTGGGTCCCAGAAGCATCATGCAGCTGCTGGGACCCAAAGTCCCAAAGCTGCAAATGCTGGGTTCCCCCAGCACACCTCCCCAGTGCCAGGACCCATCTGGATCTGAGCAGCCACAGGGGGGCACTACAATTTCCCAGCCCAGGGGTTTGTGAAACCCTGGAGTGGGAAGATTGCAGCTTCAGTGATCTCTCCCATCCTGGGGATGTGTGAAACCCCTGTGGCAGAGGGACATCAGCTGTGGTGATCTCCCTGCCCTGGGGGTGTGTGAAATCCCTAGATCTAATGCATGATAAAATCTAAGGTGTGATTCCACAATTGTAGCTCTTACCATGCCACACATGCATGGCAGGAAGTGTGACTGTGTAACTCATGAGTTCAATCCTATTACATCTTTACCTACATGTGTAGAGGAGGCCCAATGGTCACATTTTGCTATCAGATATGTGTGTGACTTCAGTGAGGATTATATGCCTGTATCTGCTGGCAGAATTTGGTCTGTTAGCTTTTAAAATTACTTCTAAAGCCACAGGTGACTGTGAGTGAGGGAGTTCCAAAAAGCTAATCACCAGTGCCACAGCAAGGTGGAGCAAGCAAGGTGACCACCCCAGGCACCAAAGCAAAGGGGTGCCACCAGGTGCTGCCTAACTGGGGCAGGGAGCAGGATAGAGCCCTGAGTGGCTTGTTTGGGGGAGAGGTGCAGGAATGGGGGGTGGCTTTCATCCCTGAGTGTATTCCCGAGCAAGCAAAGGGGTGGGGGTATGTGCCTCCCAGATCAGTGCACGGGGCAAGGGCAGGATACCTCTGCAGGCTTTACCCTGGGCACCAAACTTCCATGCCATGGTACTATTAACCACTCCTGGAAATCTTGCCAGAAATTACTTCACTGCTGTCTCAGGCCTCTGGTATAATACAGGAGACCCTTGCCATTCGCGTGGGAAACATTCTAGAGATCCCCGCGAATAGGGAAATCTGAGAATACTGTACTGTACCGATAATAGGCTACGAGAAACAGGCTGGAGGTAGTAATTCCAATAATGTCTAGCATTCTGTTCCCTGCTCTAATAAACCCTTAGCTGATACTTTTACATTCAGTACATTGCAGTATCACCAGAGCACAGTAACAAAGTATCTTCACACTGCACAGGGAGAGAGCATGGGTTCATGTGGTGCACTGAATATTCAAAACCACAAATCACAAATCCACAAATAGCGAGGGTTTCCTGTATATACAGAAAGGCATGTTTGAAATGTCATTTGATTTACCAGGTACATCATGGTATTCCATCTGGATTTCAGCGGAATATTAGGAAAACAGAACTGAACAAAAAAAAGTTCTAGTCCACCTGGACTAGAATAGCATTTTGTTGTTCCTATCACGCCTGAATTCTTTTCAAGCAGGACTTGAACTGAAAATAATGTTAACTTGAATTGGATGCTGGGTCTTGGTATTTACCATTTTTTAAGTGTATGTGGGACGTTGGCATTATAAATGGTTTCATCATTTGACTTTTATTTTATCTACTGAAATATTTCAGGACTCCATTTAACAAGGATTTTAAATTTGCCAATGCTTTTAATTATAGCAATGACACATTGGATTTTGGCAAACAACTAACTAGGACAAAGCTCTAAGAAAAAGTATTTGAATATTTAGCTGCAAGAAACCTGAATTTGAAAAAAAGAAAAAGGCTAAGCATGGCTGCAGCAAGGAATCATTTTTTAAAATAATATACTCTTTTCAAAAGCATTTAACTTAAATAAAAGTGGCAATAGAAAAAGTACAAAATCAACTTTGTAGTCTAGCTCCTTAGTATGCCCCATTTATAATCTTTTTTTCCAAGCTTAAGCTCTTTAATAATGAACTTATATAAAGTATATAATATCTGATTGGAAGACTGTAAAAGATAATTTGGCTACTGTGTCAAATTTTCATCTGAAACTAGCAAATGAAGTAATAACAAAAAAGGAAAAAAAACAGGTAACATCCTCATTTCACTCATTTTCTGGCTAAAATAAAGACATATTTCCAAAAAAAAATTTCCCAAATAATAATTCATGAAAATCTTTATTTCAAGATAGGCTGCACCTTTGTTTATTTTATCCCAATAAAGCCATATTTTCGTTTGCCTAAATTTAGGGTTCCTACCATGCCTCTGAGCTATTCTTTCTCCTTTATTGCTAAAATGGTTGATGAACCAGATACACCAGTGAATAAGTAATATTTGCTTTATGCCTCCCCATAGTATCCTGGCTTGCTAACAAGGTGCTTTTCTCAGGCTGCTGGTGGTAACCTGTTATCCAAATGTAAATCCAGTGGGTTTAGGGTAAAAAAAGCCCAAGAAATCCTGATAGACCAATATAATTCTAATCAAGCAGAAAATCAAACAGAGATTTCAGAGGGGAAATATTCTCTGTGAAGGAAGAGAATGTCTCATGGCTAGCATTTTTTGTTTGCAGAAGAATGCTCTACTGGGAAAGTAGTTACATATTAGACATAGGATTAAAATACTACATAGTGGCATTTCAGGTGTTTCTGAAAATTTGATCTTAAATTTCAAGAAGTGCCTTGAGCTGTGGGCAGGCTAGGAAAAATAAACAGCAACCAAAAAGGACATCTCAGCCCTGAATAGCATGGGATGATGGGCTTTAGCAGATTTCCTTTTGTTAGTTGCTATCCTTACTTTCACAGATCATGAAACTCTAAAGACTCTTTGGCAAAGCACCCTGTTATGACTAAGTGAAAGGGGCTGCGTATGCAAAACTACTATTTAAAAATTGGACATAAACCTGGCTTTAAAGAAAACAAACCCCATCTGTCTACATTTCTGGACATTTTTTGAGTGCTATCATCCCTAATAACTAGAGTAAGGAGACATATGCAAAATTTATATCTCATAATGAAGTGCCAAAAGTACTTCCAGTACATTGTAGGAGGTACAACATGTGACTGTAAAGAACCTCCATCTGCAAGCTGTTATTTAGTCTAATTATTTATATTTACTGATTTAAATAAATTATTAAGGTCCTATTTCTGTATGAGCAGATACTTGTATAATATGGAGACCCATATGCATGACAGACACTTACCTAATATGGAGATCTATGTCATGTTGAAGGCAGAGGCAGTTTTTGTTTTACTTGCATATACAATGTTTTGCATCCTGGTGCTCTGATCCATGGCTTTGGCTTCTAAATAGTACAATAAACATGAATGATTAGTAAATTTAAACTGGTACGTAAATACCCCTTTTCAAGCCCACTCTGGGACAGTTCCAGAACTAATGTATCTAACTACCCAGTCTCTCAGCGAAAACCAGAGGAATAAGTGAAATTAATGGAAAGTAATGTTCATTGACTAACTACTACAGATAGAAAGTGTGTCCAGCCAGTTTTTAAATACCCACAGAGGGGATATTTAGACTAGTTTGTGGATTCAATTTACCTCAAGTTAATAGATTGAAAAATTAATTTGGGTTAACATCCAGTAAAAAAAAATCTATCATCACATAATATTTAAGGCCAGAATGGGACCTTAGGTCACTTTATAGGTCAGGTAATTAGATTCATAAAGACATATTAAGAGAAATGCTTCAGTTAGACTAATGAATTTCAATTTTCAGGTGACCAGACTATATCACAAGTAAATAATAGTAGACCAAGATACCACCCAGTGTCCAAGTCCCCTAACATTTGAGCAAGGCATGATGACCAGGCAAAAAGACAACACTACATCAAAGCACTGGTCCATCCCATCCAGTATCCTATCTCTAGCTTTGGACCAGCTCTGGATATGGAAATGCAAACCATCTACCGCAGGGTGAAAGGATCTGGATACTGCTTTATAATGCAATAATTGTCTGTATTCATGATCTAACCCCATGATAAGTAGAAGCTAAACCACAGTACCTTAACACTTTTTTTGAAAGGGTTATACTGCTATAGTTTAGCTTCCAATTAATGTTGATAAAGAACTGACAAGCAGTTTCCACAAAGCAGATGATACACAGAAAAGCTCTTTGCCCTTTTACACCACAGAACTGGATATACTACTCCAGGTGAGGCCTCACAAGTGTCAATTAGCACAGAAGAATCAATTATCTTGATTTGCAAGTGTCACTTCTATTAATACATCCCAGTGTGTTGTTGGCTTTTTCTTGTGACAAGTGCATACTATTGGCTCATATTGAGCTTACGGTTCACTGTAAGCCCCAGGTCTGCTATACTGCAACCTAGCCAGTCATTCCTCAGTCTGCATTTCTGCATGCTGTTATTTCATGCAGTTATTTGCATTTGTCCTTGTTGAATTTGAACTATTTGATTGTGGACTGTTTCTTCCATGTATTCAAGTCATTCTGAATTCAAGCCCCACCCTCCAGAGTGTCTCAGCTCTATCCAATTCGTTGTCTTCTGCAAATTTGCTAAGCATGCACTCAATCCCATCACCCAAATCATAATGAAGGTGTTAAGAAATACCAGCTTCAGGATGTTAAGGTATTTCACATCCACTGCTCCCCCATCATCTATAAAGCCTGTCACCTTATCAGACATCTTCAAGACCAAGTGACTACTGAGTCAGTGTTTTGAAGATCTGAATTTTGCATCTAAATACATGTGTAAGGTGAGCCCTACATCACTTTTGAAACTACCTACATCCATCTGATCTGTTATCTCCCAGCATTAGCAGAAAAGACTTCACTTTTTTTTTTAAAATATGATGTAAGATCCTTAAAGGTAATAGCTAGGCCCATTGCCTTTGTGTGCTGGCATGTCATGAGCAGGATCATTCTCTTCTGTCTGGGACATTCCTCCCTATTTAAAATATTATATTAGGCATTCCTACGCCCATGAAAAGTTAAATCAATATACTCTTGCAGGAAATTCTAATTACCCTAGCACAGCTATGTAATAACTTTACCTTACTGACATTTTCACATGCAAGGTTCATAACATTCTTACATATCAGTATTCTTAGACTATTAACAGCTACACATGTAGAATTGTGAAAGCCCACCTACTTCTCACAGCTAGGGAATTAGTAGTTATGAGTTTACACTGCCATCTTCTTTCCAGACTGCGAGTGGAGAGTGTTCAAGATATTGATAGAAGTTCGTCCAAGAGAATGATGTTCAAGCAGGCTACTCTGTTTTCATTTAATATTTGTTACTATGTCTCCTACCTGTAGGATCAAAAGTTGGTAACAGGCACTGTTAAACAGTTGTGAGTTTATTATCTGTACTATAATTATAATAATTAGAATTGAAATTTTTTTTGAAATTTGAAAGAAACAACAATTTATCACTTAAGACACTTCCCTCAGACTTGGAAAAATAGATTTAGTTTCCTGCCTGCCACAAATTTCCTGTATGGCAGCAGCAAAGTCATGTAGGTTTTATCTATGCTGCAGGTCACAGCATAGTGTAGACACATCCATGCTAGTTTGAACATAAAAGCCATCTAGCCATAGCAGCACGGCCTCCTCACAGTCTACTTTACCCCAATTCTTAGTTAGTCCACTGAAGCAGCTTGAGATGT
>NW_017729032.1:168202847-168211653 GCF_001723915.1 Gavialis gangeticus
CACATCCATGCTAGTTTGAACATAAAAGCCATCTAGCCATAGCAGCACGGCCTCCTCACAGTCTACTTTACCCCAATTCTTAGTTAGTCCACTGAAGCAGCTTGAGATGTGTGACTTAATGAGGCTCTAGGAGCATATGTTGACCTCACTTCAAGTAATAAAGCATGTGAGCACAGACTTCCATGTTTTGGAGCCTCCTTGAACTGGAGCCATGTAAACCCCAAGGGGTGAAATCTTTCTCCCAATAAAGTCAAGGGAAGTTTTGGCACTCACTTCAGTGAGGCTAGTGTTTCACCCATGTTATGGAAATAGGACTTAGTGTAGGTAAGAGTGTAGGGTGAAAGGAGACATAGTAAATAAATAATGGTATAAATTATATAAACTGTGAAACAAATTACTGACAGTGCAATATTTGGTAAAAGTGCAGCAGAAATTAATGAAAAAGAAGATATGTATTCCAGGCAGTTGCAAAATAAAAAAACAAAACCAAATGGAAGTGTGTGCCAATAAAATGTGAGACCTTTGCCTTCCTTACTAAGGAAAACAAATGACAGTAAAACAAAAGATACAAAGATACAATAGAAAATCCCATCTATCAGTGCACAGCATTAAAAAATACATTTCAGGGAATAATCATGTAACAGCAGGGGGATGAACAAGATGGGTTTTTTTACGTTTCTAATATCTACAATGATTTTATTCTTACTTGCTCTACATTTTTACAAAGAAAAGTGTATTAAGAAATGAAAAGATGGATGTTATGGACATTACATAAGCAAAAGTACACCAGGTATCTGTAACTTAGCACAGAATGGGCTTCAGATACATTGGTGGCTTCAGGCACTATGTTTTTTTACCACACTAGTGACTGAATTTTAGTAGTGGGTGAATAATCCTTAAACTACAGATATTCATTAAAAAGTTGTAGTTGCATGAAAAAATTATTTTTTTTTCTCAAGCAGTGCTTGCAACCCTCTTTTCCTGTTTTCTAATCTCCTTGTTTAAAGATACAGTGTTTGTGGACAGTGGATCAGAAATTTAACCTCCTGTCAAAGAACACTCAATCTGTGGTTACTTAAGGAATACTCACTATCTAAATTGCTATGCAAATACATTGCTTAGTATTTATTTCCAGTTGTCTACAGAGTTCAGTGAAAGGTAAACTACAGGATGCTGAAATGACAGGTAATCTGGGTGCCTTTCAGTTCTGGATGACATCATGTTCCAAAACCAGTTCCAGGTCTTAGACACACAAGAAAGTTCACCAAAAAAATACCCCTCAGAAATTAATTTCTCATCTCTGTGGAGTCAAGCAAACTTCTACAAATTACCCAAGTTTTTCCAAGATGCCATTTTTATGGTACATAAGTTCCTCAGAAGATACCCTTAAAAAGCAAAGGGTCTCATTGTTTGAGTAATAGATTGTGTTACAAACACAACAGATTGTGTTGCAAATTAAATACACTTGAGACACAAAAGGGCACTAAGAAGCTAGTTATTTGGAGAAAGGAAATGTCCCTTATTTCTGTAAGGTATTATTAGTAGTAAGGACTGAAATATAATAATTTTCAGACAAGTTTATGCTGGGAGAACTATTATTTACTGGTTAGAGATTCTAGTAGCATGCCACATCTGATCATCTCACACCACACTATCAGACACTAAAAGCAGTTATACAAGACACTTCACTGCACAATAGACTAACTACTGTACAGTAAAGCACCGCTATGTATCTGTGCACAGCAGCTACTGTGCAGTAAAATAAATGAATGCATGGTTTTCTACCACCTGTAAAAACACATAGTAGATTCATTGCACAGTAGCTAATATGCAGTAGTGCACATGTAGACAGCTGACAGGGAGCACACTGCTCCCAGTCAGCCCAGGCAGCAACAGGTGAGAAAACTGTCCCCTCCCGTAGGTAAGATGCCTGCTTCCCAGCCCACACTCTGGCTGATCAGAGCCAGGCCTAGGAAATTGTCTCTTGCCCCAGCAGCTGCCTGCTGCCAGGCCCTCACCCCAATCTCAGAGCAGGGGCTCAGCAGCAGGCAGGTGTCAGGGTGGGGGATGATGTCCCAGCCTCTGCTCTCATCTCAGAACCCGGAAGCTGCCCAGAGTAGGACTGGAGGGCTGGAAGCCCCAGAGGTGGGAAAGCTCCCTGCCCACCCCACCCCACCTCCTGAAGCTCAGGCCTCCCCTGGTGCCCCCTGCCATCCCAGAGCTAGCACCCAGGGGAGCCTGGAACTCCCCCTGACTGCTGTAGTGGAGCAGAGCAGTGCAGGAGTAGCAAATTTCCTCCTGACAGGCACACGTGTAGATGTGCTCCCAGGGAAAGCTTACTGTGGAGTATTTTACTGCAGTATTTTACTGTGCAGTAAGTTTTCAGTACATATATAGTACAGTATATTAATAGTACATGAATAGTACATCCCACTGTCTGTCAGACCATGTGGTAAGAAGCATGTTGGTGACAACTGCATCCTTGACAGTATCTTGAATTTAAAAATAGCTGCTATTTGGCACCTTTTATCAAGATTTGAAGACCATGAAAATATTTTTTTTCATATTGTCAGGAAGAATGGTATAGATGTCTCCTTCCTTTTAAGGTGTTGTTATGGTGATAAATGGTGCCCTTCCCAAGGCATACCAATGTCAGAGATAGATTGTTGGGTTTTCTTGAAAGGAAAAAGATTCAGAAGATTGCAATTCTGGCATTGTCAGATGGTGTCTAACACTAACACACACACACACACACACACACACAATTATCGCAGGTGTATTGGCACATGATATTAGTTTTGAATATATATAAATTACACTATGTTATCTCAATTCCTTCATGTTTCTTTCTTTGCTTTCCTGAGGCTCATCTCATCTTTCCCTTTCTTCTTTGGCCTGTTTTTATTTCTCTTCCATTCATCTGCCTGTTTCTTCCTCTCTATGATTATATTTATATTTTTTCCTAAATAAGCCTACTTTCCTCTTTAAGTGATCCTTACATCACTTCCATGTCCTTCTATGTTTACAATTTATGCAAGCATGTTTTGATATTGACATCTGAGGGGATTTTCCAGCATTTTCTCTTTTTTTCTGAGTCTCAATGGTCCATTTTCCCCTTTCTATCCCTCTTGCATCTTCTCTTTCCTACCTCCAATGTTTGCTGCCTGTTTTTGTGCCTCTTTCTTTGTTTCTGTTTTCCCACTTTATCTCCATCAGAAAGCATTTCTTCTGGTTTACTGGCTCAAACATCTTTTAGTCACTCATCATTGGTTCTTGCTGAAGCCCATTATGACCTGTAGCAATATCCTTTTCCAGTTTTATTCTTCTTCATTTTGTTTCCCTGTCTTTCCCATATATACAACCATCTTTTTTATTCCTTTCCTGCCTGTCTCTGTTTTTTTTCCCTCATTGCTCAGCCAGGCCCCTGCTCCTCCATGTATAGCACCCGATGTTCCCAAATTTGCTCTTCCTAGCTTAGCTGCACAAGTGAACCAAAACAGCTGGAGGAAACAGAGCAGACATCAGTACAGTTTACCTAAGCTGCCTCATTATGTATTTTAATTTGCTATGTTGATCGTCACGGCAGAACAGCTTGTGTGACAAACTTTGGGCATATTATTTAGTAAGTGTGAAATTACATAACTGCCAAGGGGAGGAGATCATCTCTAGCTTAAGCAGATACCGTAAAACAACTTATACCAAGCTCAAGAAAAAGAATTGACCAAATCAACTGATATATACTTCTGCTAACAATATATTATATGAAAATGTGTTTGCCCTGACAAGCATGACAAACAGCCTTACAGAACTTTATTGGATCTGCTTTGTGATACTAGAGACAGAATTGTCGTTATGCTCTCAGGTAGAACTATTTATGCTTTATGGCACTGAGTGCTTCATTCTCTACTGGCATTTTCCCATCTACTCCAGGTAAGTGTTCTATCTAAAGAAAAAAATCAAAATAAATGTTATTAATTTTAGCTCGTTCCTACTCATATTTAAAACAAACAAACAAACAAAAACCTTCCCAGTTACTTGGGCCCTGTTCAAATGAAATGCACAAACCTCTCAAATAGAGAAGAGCTACTGTTTGAAACAGATCTTTATATAGAAGAACTCTGGTTTGTGAAATAACGAGATTATCTTAGGTTTCTTTTTGTGCTGCCAGCAATTCACTTACCATCCTAGGGCATCTTTACATGTCCTATGGGGTGGGTGAGGCATTTTAAGTAGAGCGCCTTTTGGGAGCTGCTGAAATTAAAGCGCCCGCAGCATCTTGTGTATTCAGCATCCCACACTTCAAAATGGCAGTGTGTGTGTTTTAATTAAAGCTTATTTGATGAACTTTAGTTAAAATGCCCCCACCACCATTTTAAAGCATGGGGATGTTGAATGCACAAGATGCGGAGGCTGCTGGAATGTGCTAATTAGCTTGCTTCAACAGACTCAATTAGTCAAGTCTTCTCCTACGTGTGTTAATTAGCATGTATTGGAGCAGGCATTGGGCATGTGTGTAGGTGCCCGTAGTGCTTTTGGCAGGCAAGGTTCTTTGAGTAGATGTGATATATTTTATTAGATCAACTGAGTAGTTGGAAAAAAGTTCTTAGCAAGCTTTCAGGCGAGACTCCAAGAAATGAGAGAAGCTAAAAGTGTGGCAGGATGTCAATGAGAATTTAAATAGGTAGAAATTAGAAAGACAAAAGGTAAAGCAGAAAGGTAAAGCAGAGAGGGGAGGGGAAAGAAAGTGCAGGGGAGAAGGGCTGAAGGGAGACATTACAGTGATAGAATACAAGGTGGAAAAGAGGCTGTCAGTGAAAAAGAAAATAGCAGGAGATCAGGAAAACAGGAATGAGAGAAGCTCAAAGTGTGAGAGGATGTAGTGAAAATATAAATAGGTAGAAAGGAGAAACACAAGGTAAAGCAAGGGAGGGAGGTGGAAGAAAGCAGGGGGAAAAAGGCCAAAGGGAAACTTTACAGAGGAAATAATACAGGGTAAGAAAGAGGCTCTCACCGAAGAAGGAAATAGTAGGAAATCAGGGAGACAAAGGGCAGAAAAATCCGGGAGGGGAGGGAAGAAAAGATGCTTTTGTTAACCCATCTGTAAAATGGAAACAATGTGCTTTATTTATTTATTTATTCTAAGAGCCTCCAGTCAAGTTCCTGTACTCCTGTTCTGGTACTTTAGTTTCCAAAGTAGTGAGTATCTAGCAGCTCTCTTTGGGACTATACTAGCCAAAAGTTTGTTTCATTTCATTTGAGTACTGTTAATCTTATGCATTAATGTTTCTGAAGCCATTTAGCACTTGGCATGATGGCTAGAGTGTAAAAGCTTGAAAATGTGACATGAGTATAACCTATAGGCCCAACTGCCAGAAGCAAATATAAAGACCTCAACATATTTTTCCTCTTAAATCCTCTCTGAAGTACTGCAGCCCAGCCACTCTGGGCTGCAGTACTCCAGTCTGTATTTGTACATGCAGTTATTCCATCCCAAGTGCAGGAATTCAATTGAGATGGAATATGTGTTAGCCAACTCCAAGATTTTTTTATGGCTGACTGACCTGGGGTTTCTAATACTGCAAATTGAGAAATGCATTGGTTTCTTACAAGTATTACAAATTCACTTATAGAACTGCAATTCCTCTGGTAAAAATGCTAAGCTTATGAGTATTCACAATGCTTCCTTAGACTAAAATGGCATTTGTAGTAGAATTTTCTACTGCATTGGACAATGTAGGAGTTACTTCAGTAGAAGTTTTATGGTAGAAAGAATATTTCTACACTTCCCCTATCAATAGGAGCCACTGCACTACTCTTAGACTTCCCAGCATGCATTACCTTCTTTCTCTCTCCCTTCCAGAGAGTCACTTGGGCTGCAGTCTACTGCTTCAGCTAAGTGCAGAGCAAATCCAGCTCCCTCTCAAGTTTAGGTCCAGGAAAGCTCATCCTTTCTCCACAGCCCTGTGCATGGTGCAAGGCTCCAGGGAGATACGGGGGGCTGAGACAGCTATGTCTGCCATGCAGGACTCAGGCCCTCAGACCCTGGAGCCTCAGAACCAGATGCAAACCTCAAGACTCAGACATAAATGCAAAAACCTAAGACTCCAAGATGCAGACCTAGACCTGAAATTCCAAAACCAAGGACACAGGCCCAAATACCCCCAGACTCAGACCTTGGCAAGACCCCACCCCCCGTGTAGAGCCAGTTCTGGTGTTTCAGGTCAGGGAAGGTGAACAATCCAGTTCCAGCTGGTAAGGAAGTGACCCTGGAAAGTTCTGGGCTTTGAAGGCATGACCAGCTGCCCTGAAGCCAACAGGTAACAGACCTGAGAAAGTTAGGGGGGCATGGCCAGTGAACCTGGGGTCATTCTGGAGCCAGAGACACACCTGATGAGACCCTGACTTAGGTGGAGGGGAGATTTATTCATCCAGACCCACTTCCAAGAGTCTTGATTTACATACTTGTGCCCAGACCCGTGCCTACCTAGTGACATCCCCACTTGTGGACACCAAGACCCCAGAGTCTCAGCTAAAGATGATAGCTGAACCTGGCTGTCCCCTCACCAAGGAAACCCAGGAGCAGTTCTGCATTGTGCACGATCACAAGGAGGTGCACCAGCAGATTGCCACAGGGATGAGAGCATGTGCCCATGGTTGTGACTGGGAGCAGGGCTGATGCAAAACTTGATGAATGAAAACATGCAAGAAGGAGACCATGTCTTTCTATGAATAGAATGGAGAGCATGGAGGCAGAGATGCTTAAGGACAGGCCACCAAACAGCCACTGAGTGGATCAGAGATGCCCAAGAGAAACAACAGCACAGCAAGGAAGGGATGATCTAGACACTGGTAACTGCCTATATGTGACAAGCATGTACCACTGTTTGACAACAATCCTCCCAAAGGGTCTGCAGACCCCACAAAGCAGCACCAGGACAGTGCTAGTGAGAACAGAGTTGCTGAATTCAAGGGACTGACCACAGCACACCATCTCACCATGCAAAAATGTCATGGAAACAAAGCCTGGAGTCAGGGCCTGGGACTCCAATGTCCTCTCATCACCATGGTCAAGACCTACAAAGGAGCTACCCCTGTCTCCAAGACAGTAGTCCTGCTCACCAGGACTGCTCCAAACCCAGCTGGGAGAGGGACCTGCCAAATGCAGTGTTGGGTTGTATGCCACTCCACAAGTATGACTGAAGGTCCCACAGGTGGGGTTCCTGGAAAGGAAAGGGGATCATGGGTCATAGGTGAAGACATCAGGGTCCCTCAGTGAACTATGAAGTACCAACTGCCCTGCTATGAAGTCATGAAGAGACAGCTGATGGCACACTTGACAGTCATGCAGGAACTGCTGAGGCAGCAGTTGAACTGCTCCTGCCTACAGTCTAGGTGCCCTGTGTAGGGTTTCATGAGGCAAGGGAGGAAAGGGTCAGCCAGGTCTCCAAGGATTGGGGATGACTCTGCCCACCTCAGTACTGGGGGCCTCTATGGCATACTGGTCATTGCCTATCAACTGTGGAAGGGTGGAGTTGCAGAATACCTTGGCATCATGGGCACTACCAACCAGCTGGCAAAGATGTGAGTGAGGCAGCTACAGGAGTCAACAATGACCTACAGCATAACAGAGAAAAAGCCCTAGTCATTTCTGGACTCTATGCTGACTTGGGGCAGGCAGAACATGATAATGTGGCTGCTATTGATGGCTCCCATGCAGTCAGGGAAGCCCAACCAGTGGAATCCAGTTCATTAGCATGTCCTGGGTGACATGGAAAACATCCTAGACTTCTGCTCTGTCCTGGTTTTACCCACACCAAAATGGTTGGCGATGAAGTGAAAGCTTTCAGGGTGGCAAACTTCCATATGGCGATGGCAGCACCCTTCTCTGGAGTCAGGGTGACCTTATGTTGATGTCCTGCTGCTCAGTGTGGAGTGGCAGCTGGGTGACAATGTCCATGAAGGTGGCCCAGCACTAGGGGTGTGTGAAACAGGCTGTATTTGATTTGGATTTGGATTCGACCCAAACTGGGGGAAAGTGATTCAATTAATTGATTCAGATCACTGTCCCAATTCAATTTGGCCATATCTGAATCTGAAGATTTGATACTTAGTGATTTGGCCATATACACAGCTTTAAATGTTTTTTTACATACCTCGAGGTACCAGGTGTGGCTTATGAATGCTGAGACAGTGGGGCAGTGGAGCGTCCCACCAGAGTGCAGGGGGTCCCCAGTGTGCTCCACAGCAGACCCAGAGTGGAGCAGAAGTGCTTCTGCTCCACTTCTGGGTCCGCCACCAAGGGCACTGGGGACCCCCCCTGCTCCCATAGGATGCTCCATCTGCCCCACCATCTCAGCATTCATGAGCTGCCTGGTACCCTGAGGTATGTAGAAAAAACATTTAAAGTTGTGTCTATGTCCAAATCATCAAATCTCCCTAAATCTTTCTGAATTGATTTGGAGGGTTCTGATTCAGTTCGGAGATATTAAAGGGTCTCCTAATTTGATTCAGATTCAGAGATTCAGCTGCCAAATTGGGCTGAATCTCTGCCTAATTGGATCAATGACCAAAGCTTGCATAGCCCTACCCAGCACATGTGCAAGTTCTGCAGTCACTACTCATTGTACCAGGTGCAAAGGATGATCTATTCCCACCAGTTACTGCTCTTGTCATGGGCCCCAAAGTGCTGGTAGATGGTGAAGAGGTGCTATCTGAGCATCTTTCAGCAACTTTCAGAACATAGATAAATGCAGGGTGCTGCACCTTGGGAGAAGGAATCTACAGCATACATACAGGCTGGGGAGGT
>NW_017729032.1:168211773-168244917 GCF_001723915.1 Gavialis gangeticus
TGCCCCTACCTTGGACAAATTCAAGAGGAGGTTGGATGATCACCTGTCTGGGGTCTTGTGAACCCAGCATTCATTCCTGCCTGTGGCAGGGGTCAGGCTAGATGATCTATTCAGGTCCCTCCTGACCCTAGCTACTATGAAACTTTCAATCCATGGTATCCCATATTAGTTAGCTAGGTGGAAGTCATCAACCCTCTTGGGGGCAGGGTGGCTGCATAGTCTGGTAAGGGGCCCTATATGGGACATTGGGCTCCTAATCCCTGCACAAAGATGGAGTGTGAAGTGTTCCTGAGCCTCTGATGAAATGTGTGTAGAGCTCCAAGGACTATGTAATGAAACTACTGGGTCTGTCACCCTAGAGATCCATAGCAGGCTGCGGGAGTGGAAACTGTTGCACATGCAATTGACTAGAGAGGGGACAGGATCCAGATCTCTTTTCTTGACATCTCCAAGCAGGGATAGAGGGAGGAGTTACTGTGAATGGGAATTCTCCTTAGTGGGCATGGTCTTCTGTAGTGGCCAATAAGTCAGAGCTGCTGTGTGTACTTGGCATTCTCCAGCAGCCTGGGGAGCCAGCCAAACAGTCTGGGATGTGTGCACTGGGCCCACCAGCTGTGAGCCAATGCCAGTGCAGACTGTTGGTCAGCACACTTGTCTGCCACAAATGCTGAATGCTTGTACAGTGCTTTACACCACTCAAATTAAACCACTCAACTTCAGTTGGTTGATCTGAGTGATTGTATTCACCCTCAATCTGATGCAAAATTGAAAAGGTGGACATCTTATCTTTACATCAATGGGATTGCTATGGAAACATGCACATTAAAAAGGATTAGATATTTCTAAGTAAAAATGCAAAATGATACAACCGTATGTCCTATTATTTCTTTTTGTTGCTTCCATCTGGTGTACTCACCCATCTCCTGTTTTATACTTAGATTACCAGCTTTTTGAAGCAGGGGGCTTATCCTTTGTTGAATATTTACACAGCACTGAGTACAATGTTTTCCTTATCTCTGACACACTACTGTAATACAAATGAATAATTATAATAAATTAGATCCACTCCAAACAAGACATGAATTCAACAAATTCTAGTTTGGGACCAGAAAATAGACTTGAACAGGTTAACCCCAAGAGAAAGAGTTATTATCATCTAACTCTAAGTACACAGTTCAACTGTGCAACTCTTCAAAAAAATTATATGCACACACCATATCTTTGAATACTTGAACCATGTTGTGGTGGTGGAATATCTGCATATCACCCATAACATTCCTTTAAATGACAAATCTGAAGCAACTTTTCCCCCAAAGTTCAACAGATAGGAATATATGACACATGCAATATTCATGATAACAACAGAATTTTGTATCCATAATTTCACAGCTGGGATTTGTTTTGGAGGAATTTTCACAGGGCTTTATTTAAAAAAATGTAAATGCTCTGCCTTACCAAAGAAAATGTGTCTTTTACAATGCTGGAGGTCATTGTAAATTCTCTCTTGGCAGCCCAGCTTTGGTGATAGCTGAAGAGCAAAAAACATGTTGAAAAGGTAAAGTTTTTTCTCAGTAAGACTTTTTAAAACTGGTGCTTCAACTCACCAGAGACAATAATTTCTACTGTGCTCATTCACATTGATCCCTCAGCTTATTCACAGTTGGGCTCTTGTGTAAAAACATCCGTTTTCACCTTGTACTGTACAGAAAAATAAAATCTGTTGTTGAAAACTAGTACTTCTTATAATATGCTGACTGAATTAATGCAGAACCTCTGGATTGCAATAAGAAGCAGGTGACATTATGAATATTCTGTGTGAAATTAAGGTACAACTTGGGGTTCATATATAACTAATTCATCCAGGCTGCAACCCAGAAATAATTTACTTGTCCCAATCTGATTTTCTCTTGCTTTAAGGAGAAAATAAATCTCAGCAACCTATGAAAGAATGTAGTTTGTATTCACATGGTTAGCTACATGAGCTGGAAAGATGAGGGACTGAATCAGGGCAAGCCTTGATGCACTCCCATCTGCCTTCCCCCATCCCTTCTTTTGGCAGGAGGTAAACAGAAAAAATGGTGGTTCCTTCTACATGTAACTTGTTATTGGAAAAGAGTAAGAACTGGCTTCTTCTGTTTCACAGAGACAAGGCCATGATCAAGTTCCCAGTTCAGGCTCAAGTAAGAATGTTTATGTGAATAACAGGAGCTCAGAGGCTAGGGCTTAGAGGCTAGGAGCTCAGAGGTTAGGGACAGAAATTACACATAAACTGGTATAGGTGATCAGGGACTTGTTCAAGTCCATAACACAGCAGAAGTTCAGCACTCATAAACCACTTTCAAAAAGGTCAAAACTAGTTTAAGATAAACCTGGATGGATGCAGTATTGGACTTAATTGATTTAGGTTAAATAGGTTTATTGAACTTCTGTCCCAGATCCTCTCCAGATTCAAGTGAACTCACAGTCCCCCAGGCTTTGTACCTCCCCTGCAACCCTCCCACCCGCCACGTGGGCAGGCTAGCCTTGAAGGCCCAACCTGTCTGCTCCAATTGAGCAGGGAGCATGCTGTATTGCCTCCCCCGACTTCTAGCCTGAGCCACTGCACACATGTGAATGTCTGTTCACTTGCTTATCAGTTCTATCTTATCAGTTTAAACTAACCTTCAAAGATTGAGTCAATTCAGGCTCAGGCTTTTTGACTGTCTGTACTTAGCCAGATAGGCTGCTGTACCTGTGGAGTGTACCATAAAACTGGATGTGATTCTGGCTAGGTACAGACATTGCACTTTTACTAGTGTAAGTGATTGGAAAATGGATTATACCCATAATAGAACAGAAGTTTGGCACATATAGACTGGTTTTAAAATAGCAGAACCTTGTCTAAGATTTGCCCCACCACCATCAAAGGGCATATGTGTATTCTGTTCACTACCAATCTAAACTGCATTGCTTACAGGAAACCCATAATTTAGATTGACTCTGCCTTGGGCTTTTTGAATGTCTATAGCTAGCCTCTCTGAGGATAAGAAGGAATGTTAGTATGGAAGTCTTCCTTGGAACAAAGAATAAGTTTGCATTAAATTCTCTGCTTGTCATTTATTAGTAGGCTATTATGTTTGGTGACTCTGTATATGTCTGTATCTGTGTATACAGTAACGTAATTCATAATCAAATTATTCTAAAAATACGGAAGCAAATCAAGACCATAGCAACAACAATTTGAAGACATTCTCTTCCTGAAATCAGTTGTGATTATTGCTTGGTACTTTGTGAAAGTACTTTAGAGAATGGTATGAGTTAGAATGGGAAAACTTGTGATGGTTACACTCCAAACATAAAGGCAAAGAAACAAATATCTGTGAAGAATCAGGAAGTCCACATCCTCAGAGATATTTAAGTGCCTGAAGTCAAGAACAGACAGACAACCTTCTTGCTTTACACAGAAAAAATAGTGTTTTGAATTTCTCCTTCTTTTGAAACGAATTCAAGTATTTTGAATCTGTAGCAAAGAAAACAGCAAACGCAAATTTATTTTCACAAAAATAAGTAGGAAGACAGTAGGAAAATATAAAATCAAGGATATCACATAACTATAACTTGTATTGATTTTAGTGGCTGCATATCTGACAGTAGGATCTAGCCTTCCGTGACTGAAGAATATTACTACCAAAACATGCCCCCTCCCCGCACATGCAACCCTAACCCCACTGTTAGACAGAAGGCAGGACAGAGTGGCTATAAACTAGAGAATGAGTTTATAAAGTGCCACCTGCCTACTACCTAACTTCAGACTAGAGACAGAGCTAAGTACCTTTCTCACCTATAGAAAGATTAAAATATTTTACTGACAGACTGTATTGTTACAGCTAGTCTTTGGAAATATGGTTATCTGTGTGAATGTGAAGGTTTCTATGAAAGTATTGAGTGGATGTATGCTGGGATGTAAAAGGATTTTATTGTAGAGGTGAGTCATTTGTGAGTGGAACTGAGTGGCATTTTTCATATAAATTGTGGTTGGTCTAAATGTTAGTAGTGCCTACACTGGTGTTTTCCATGTCTTCGGTGATTGTGCTGAGAGGAATTCAACAGCTGTGACTGTAAATACCAGAAGTTCTTGTATGTGAATTTCTTTGCTAATTTTTTCATGTATGTGTTGGAGTGAGGGGGCAGGGTTAGGCTGAAGGGAGCATCCAACAGCAAATACTACTGCAAGTTGCTTAGTGATTCCTGGGAGCACGGGTGGGGAGCTGAGGCAGCTGTGAAGCAGCTCCAGCTCATTAGCTCTTCCTTAGGCTGATGACACCAGGTAAGGCTGAGTGTAGGAGAGCCCAGGTGCTCACGGAGGAATAGATTATGCAGGAAGTCCTATCTCAACTGAGAGCTTCCTCTCCAGATAGACTGTAGAACAAAGGAACTATTAATTACTGGGAGATTAATTTGATCCTTGTCATTAACCCTCTAGCAGAATGAGATTTTATACCAGCTGAAAGAGATGGGAACTCTTAACTTTTAATATCCAGCCTTATACAGTTCATCAGCTTTACAGATTACAACTCTGACAGCTCTTTATGTCTACCAGTATATAACGGCCATTCCACAGGCACAGACTCTGACTTACTTTTTATAGTGATTAGGAAATCAGTTGTTAAACCCTGCACTGCTATTCTTCCAGCATCCCATTGTTGTTCCATATTTTCAGTGAAGTATCACTGTGATACAATTGAATGTTGCAAAATATAACCAGCCTTCACTCAGTTTCCTGTTTAGCTCAAAATTCCCACCATGTTAAGTAGCAGCAAAGCTGAAAAATTATTGTACATATCTACAGAGGTACAGGAGACCCTTGCCATTTGTGGGGGATCCATTCTCGAGATCTCCGCAAATGGTGAAATCCACGAATAAGGCACTATGTTCATGCACACCGTCTGCATTCATGCAGCCCTCTGAGCAGCAGCCCTTCTCCCCAGCCCCTCCCTGTCCCAGCTCCAGGGATGTCAGCAGGAACAGAGTGGGGAGTGAGGAGGGGAAGCCAGCAACACCAGGCTTCCAGCCTGGGTTTGCCTAGCCTGAGTTGGAGGTGGGTGGTCTGAGAGAAAGCTGTGAGGTGTGGGAAGGGGGCTTCAATCCATGCAGCTCCCCTCTCCATCTCAGGCCAAGCAAACCCCAGTTGGCATCTCATTGCTGCTGGTTTCCCTTCCCTCCTCCCTTCCTGCTGACAGCTCTGGAAGTGGGGCTGGGATGCATGTGCCCAACCTCAGTTGTGTGAAAAAATTAAACCTAATGACAATTTCCCTAAGGCTGTCTAAATCAGACTATCTTCATCTGATACCTCATTTGATAAGGGTACATTTTTTTCACGATTGGCCACTTCAAGAGTGCTCTGCAGCCATACTTGTGTGTCACAGTCCTTTTCTCTACAGTGGCAGTGCCCCCCAGGGCTGCCTGGGTGGGCTGTTAGTGGGTGGGTGCTGGCCTAGCTTGGGGAACAGTTGGATGAGGCTGGGTGCTGCCTCCAAGGTAGGGCAGCACTCACCCATTAGCCACCTGCCAGGGTGGCCCCAGGGTGGGGGTGCTACCACTATGGAGGAATAACAGGGTTCCTTCATAGCTCAGGGCCCACTGGCAGATCCACCCCTGGCCAAGGGAGAGGCAAGCAGGCTCTGCAAAAAAAAAAGAAAAAAAAAAAAAAGAATTAGGCCCCTCACCACTTATTTTTTTTCCAGAGAAGCCTGCCTGCATGAGCTGCTGGTGGGCTGCGCAGGCCCTGAGCTGTGGGTGGGACCCAGTTCTTCCCTCTGCAATGGCAGTGCCCCTCAGGGCCTCCAGGGTAGTGTGCTAGCAGCATGGGTGCTGCCTCAGTTTGAAGGCAGTACCCCACTGGATCCAACTGTTCCTGAGCACACCTGGGGAGCAGCGCTTGGCAGGTTTCCAGTGGGCAGGCTCAGGAACAATTGGATCTGGCAGGGTGCCACCTCTGAGCTGGGGCAGCACCTGCATAGCTAGCACCCTGCCCTGGCAGCCCTGAGGGAAGGACCCCCCGCCCCTCCATAACTCAGGGGCTGCAAAGCCCACCAGCAGCTCACATGGGCAAGCTGCACCAGAAAAAAAAAACTGGCAAGGGGCCTGAAACTTTTTCTTTTTTCATGAAGCCTGCCCACCTCTCCCATGGCTGGGGGGAGAGCTACCAGCAGACCCTGAATTGCTGGGGGGTGGTGGGGGGGGTGGTCCTGCTCTCTGCAGTGGTGGTGCCCCCAAGGGCCACCTGGGCAGGGGGATTGCAGACTGGGGCTACCCCAGCTCGGAGGCAGCACCTGGCTTGATCCAACTGTTCCCCAAGCGCATGCTGGGGCAGCACCTGCCTACTAGTAGTGCATGAAGGCAGCCCCAGGGTGCACTACAACTGCAGAGGGAAGGACTGGAACCCCCTGCTGCAGCTCAGGGACTGCTTGGCCTGCCAGCAGCTCAGCCCCCCCACCCTCCACCCCTACCACCGGAGAGGTGAGCGGGTGAGCAGGCTCCACCAAAAAAAAAATTTTTTTTAAAGGATCAGGCCCCTCATGACAGTAATGGACAGAAGCCCCTAAATTGAAATAGTGGGTTTTTAATCATTGCAATTAAAAACCCACCATTTCAATGTAGGTGACTAAACCCCTATCATGTGTACAAATGGCCAACTTGCTTACAGAGTTGGTAGGTTAGTCACAGTAAAGATAGAACTACTTTCAATATAATTTTGAAACATGCATTAATGTTTTTGCTGCTTATGTTATTTGCTGATTTCTTGCAATCAAAGATATCATTTTAAATTTACACGAATCCATGTACAGGATAATGTTCAGAGCCTCTTTCTGAACATGCCCTCATTTACAACAATATTAATTCCCCACAGCTCAGGGACTGCTCAGCCCACTGGCAGCTTGACCCCCAGCCATGAGGGTGGGGGGCAGGTTCCATGAAAAAAAAAAAAAAAGGATCAGGTCCCTCGCTGCTTCTGCCTTCAGCCCACCTTTCCTGCAGCAGGGGGTTGGGAGTGAGCTGTCAAAAGGCTACAATGTTACAAATAGCTACACTGCAAACTAAACTACATGTGGATGTGGTTTGGTTTCCAACATAACAAACTCATTTAATTTATACACCCCTTCCACACATGCACAGTGTTATGCAATTAAGCCACAAAACAGCCAATATTTGTCATGTGTACAAGTGCCTGTTGATGCCTGATGTTGGAGTCAGTACCTTCTCAGGATTTTTGAAGTGCTGTGATTTACTGTCTGTACAAGAAATTCACTACCTCCTCCAAATGTCCTCCCCCTTTGCTGATTTTTCATCAACGTTGAGGGGGATTATTCTGCCCAATTTCTATTGTAACCTTCACCCATCTGCCCTTGATAACTGAATGTACGTGCAGTCTAAGAAAACTGGAAGTCTCCAGGCTCTATCAGTTTGTCACAGAAAAGTTCCTTAAAGTAATATCTCTTATATTGTGAAGAATGATCTATAACAAAAGAAGCTTTAAAGAATCTTAAGGTTACCTACTTCCTTTTGAATCCATGTTGTAGATTATAACCTTTTTCTTCATCTCTTTTTTCACTGGAACCTATCAGCCTGCAAGCCAATATTATCTCTAAAAGCCTAATGTAATGTATTTTGGACATATAAGATGTACCACCTATCTCCCCTCCCTCCACCCCCCATCCCATTTCCTAATGAATTCCATTTCTGGTTAATTAGTGAGCTTAATGAATACTACATTTTGTAGCCCTGCATGTAAATCCATGACAACCAGTTACCAGATTAATAAAGCTAGCTGACACTCTTTTGACTGAGATTAATTTTTAATGCAAAATGTAAAGCAGTACCAACAAGTGCATTCCCCTGGGTGCATCTACACAACATTTACTGTGCAGTTGACTGCTGGTTACAGGTGCTATCCTGATGCAGACTAAACAGCTCCTCAGCAGTACATGTGTAGATGCTACCCAGATGCCTGGGGCACAAGGGTGCTGCAATGAGGGGGCTGACTCCTGCAGCGCATGGAGCCAGAAGAAGAATTCCCAGGCTGACAGGCTGACCCCCGGGATTCCTGCCAGCCAGGGATGCTCCCACCTGGCTTCAGATGCTGCACATGAATAAACTCTGGAACTGATTGCTCTGGAGTTTATTCATGTGCGCTAATTGCTCGTGTAGATGTGCCCTCCGAGATACAATTTATTCTTTGGTTTGCTTCTGGAACAATGCTGCTATGTCCTAGGTAAAATATAAAATTACTGCCTGACTGCAGAATTTGAGCCAAGAATTATCTGTTTCCTGGTAGACTTCTTTTCTGGTAAACATTTTGGGGTCCTCCAATTCATTTCATCTTAGCATTTATCTGCCTCCTTTAGGTACCAACTCATCTGTGATTCATGTTAGTCATAAATTTACCTTTCCTTCTTTGGAAACATGAATTGTTCAGAGAAATTAAGCTATGGTACAGCAGTTCATCGCATTGCCTGTACAAAAGAAATGAGAAATTTAGCAATGTATTGAGAGTCTCAGACACATTTGATTCCTGTTTGACAATTCACCTACAGATGATATTACCCTATTTTCTAAACAAGTGTAATTCAATTTAGTCTGTATTTTTAATCGGTATTATTATTAGGAATACTAGCACAAAAGTATCTAGGGTTCTTAAACAGTAATTGAGGACCAAATTATGCTAATTGCTGTAGTAACATGGAATGGAAAGACAGTTGGCCTCAACAGCTTTTGAGCTATGTGTATGATAAAGATAAGAGGTAGATAGAAAAATCACATGGAGGGGAGCATGAGGTAATAATGTGTTAGCACACCAGCTGCTAGTTACAGCTGAGTGATTTGTCATCATCATTGTAGAGGTACACGTTAATAAGCCTGGAAGAAGTCAGTGCAATGGTTTTGTGGTTATTTGCAAGGATTTCCTTTAGCACAAAAGGTACGGTATGCAAATAGGTAAAAGTACAAGTTGTTTTAAGCTTTCTGTGATGTATGTTAATCAGAATCTACCTAGATTATGTTCCAAATGGATACTTTTTGTCCATTTTAATATTTTGTAGTTTCCATATACATACATAAAAGTTGAAATAAATGAGTTATATTAAGTAGTTTAATTTTAATTTTCACAAGCTTAAACATACTTTATTTTCTTAGCCTATCACCACCTGATATATTTCTGTAAATTGCAGGTGATGCTATTTGGAAAGCTTTTTTCTTCACTCCAATCTTTTATCCTGAAGACTCAAATGGTTGTTACCATTCCCATGTGTGTCATTGCCATGGAAGTTATATTAGACATCATGATCCACCACTACTCTTTGATCTCTCCAGGGACCCAGAAGAGAGAAATCCATTGACGCCAGAAACTGAGATTCATTTCTATGACATTCTTAATGTCATTCAACAAGCAATAAGCAATCACACTAAATCATTGCATGTAGTTCCTGACCAGTTATCATGGGGGAATATTTTGTGGAAACCATGGCTTCAACCGTGTTGCTCTTCTGTCTTTCTCTTCTGTTATTGTGACCATGAGTCAGGAGAATAACTGAACTTGCCAAAGGCATGAAAACAAAGAAATACAGATGCATGCTTTCTGGATAAACAAAGCTGCATTTTATTTACAAGAATTGAAACAAGTATTGTGGGTAACAAGTCTTTCTTGAACCAGTACAGTAATTAACTAATGACAAACCCAGGACTGGTCAGGGTCCAACTTGTCCATCCCTGGGCCACTCAGGATGGATCAAAGTACAGGGGAATGTTCCTCCCCTGCAACTCAATACACAACACCCTGGAGGAAAGGAGAGGCACACCATTACTCAAAGCCTGGGCTGCCACCTATGGTTCAAACCATGAGAGAATGTCCCCTTGACTTGGTCCTTCCAATCAGCTGATCAGCAGGACTCAGTGGGGTGAAGGGGGCATTCCCCTGCAGCTTAACCTGCTCTGGGAATGCTCAGAATGGGAAACTTGGGAATACCTCCACCCCATGCAGAATCCTGGGTCACCCTGGCTTCATGAATGGGGTGGGAAGCAGAAGTGCTGTGGCTGGAACTGTCCTGAAGCCCCAGGATAGTTTTGCCATCAGATAGTACCCTCCCTTTCCTCCTCTCCACCCATCCCCTCTTGCACAGCTCCAGGGTGATCTGGAGTTGTGACACAGAGCTGTACACTGGATAGGAGACAGATGCATTGCTGATGGAACTTTCCCAGAGCCCTGGGATGGTTCAAAGTATGGGAGGATGTCCTCCTGCCATACACAACTCCAGGTCACCCTGGGTGTAATCTGGACCTGATCACACAGGGAAGCAGATGCACTTTCATCTCAGGAGTGCCCCAGATAGATCAAGACATGAGATACTGTCCCTCTGCCCCTTCTTAGCACTAGGTCAGTTTGGTCCTGTGCGAGAGCTGGGAATCAGAGGTGCTGTGACCGGAACTGTTTTGGAGCCGTGGGATTGTTTGAAATATGGGAGAATGCCCAACATCCTGTACACAGATATGAAGCTGGATACATCCTAGGACTCCCTGGGACAATTCAGATAATGAGAGAAAGTGTCCACCCTGATCCTGCCAATCACCTGATCAGTGGAGAAAGGAAGAGAAAATAAAGTTGCAGGATAGGTGAAGGTTTGATTGATAAATTGACAGATGCAGAAACATCTTAATAAAGTAAGGTTTTGTAGTAGCATTGAACACAGGCAGCCAACATTGCAGTGGCACAATAAATGGCTGGCTGATTGTCCAATATAGTTTAGGGTTGACTACACAATAAACCAGAGCCCCATTTAACCAGAGAACTAGATGCTGATTTTTGATTTCACCAGTTTGTATGTGAACAGATTGGGCATACTGAAATGTAGACATAGGGAAGCAGAAAAAGGAATATGTCATAGGAAGCCTTGTGTAGCCAACAATTAAGCCTATTTTGCTGCAATCTGTTGGATCCTTCCTACTCCTTCAGTAAGGTCTATAACAAAATTAATTCTTGGGCACTACCCAGTGCATGGGTAGCTAGACCTGCCCATACCAGACATCAGAACTCCAAACTCAGGCCATACCATGAAGGTCTCTTTCCAACTATCAGACCATTTTTTCTGTTAACAGAAGGAACTGCATGAGAATCAGAGAGTGAGTCTTGCTTTAAGTATTTGCTTTGAAAGCCCCCAACAGGGTCTGCAGTTTTCTGAGAAGTTTAAATATAATGGAGTTTGAGAGTTCGAATCTTCCCAAAAGCCAACTGGATGTTGGCCTAAGGACATCTGCAGCACTTCAGGCCTAATTTTATTACCAGTGTTTATTCTGCACCTTATTCATGCACATTTTCTTTCTATGCTACAACGTGGCGAACTATTTGTATTAGCAGCTTGTACAAACAAGAAAACATATCAACAATCTATTAAAATGATTTGATGCCTGATAATATAGGGTGACTTGCTCCTTGTCAGAAAACACTAGTAAATGCCTGCATGTCCAACAGCATAATGCAATAGAGGATGTTGGATGGTATTAGCAAGTTACTAAATGCAAAAAATGATCTTTGCTGGTATTAACATTAAAAAACTGCTCCTGGGTGGTGACCCAGTTCTTTGGAGCTACTTGTCATATGAATGCTCATTGTGATGTGTAGTGTAGCTTTCTGCCTATTTAACCCAATGCACTGGAGTGTAAGGTTTCTCAAATTCATTTATATCTTGTCCTTTTCCTTGGCCACTATGATGCCGTATTTCTGTATTACCTGTTTTGGAAGCTTTGCCTCAAATTTATTATTTTTCATCATTCATCTAAATGTTGTGCCATGTATCCTATCTGAAAGTTGAAGATAACAAAGCAAGATCCTGTGCACAGTGACAAGGTAAGTCAGGTCACATGACTCCCTGCTAACCAGTATGAGTTATTTGTATTACAGCTGAAAAGCCATGTGATATCCATTCACCTTGGTTTCCTGTCTACTTTATTTAATTCCCAAAATATACATTAAATTTAGCAACAATAGAATCTGCACTTGTTGTACTACAAGTATTTTTATGGTCATCTACATGGATTTTTGAATCATGGATTTTTTGTAATGCATATATTTTTTGCTTACTATATAGCAATGATCCATTTGAACCTGTCTGTAACTTCTTCTCTTCCAGCAGCTGCTTGGCTGTGGGCTTAATATGTCCCTTAGTGGATGTTCTTAATGATATCCACATCCTTCTCTTTTCCTCTGGAAGTTGCTTTCTCAATATCTTTCTTTTCTTCATGAGGCTGGAACGGGAGTTCTTTGTCAGAGGAAGCCACTAATATGTGTTTCCTGATTAAGACTCTAAGGGAGATAATTCTTCCACTTATCTCCCTGGTGCCTTTTCTCAGCAGACCTTATCTCTTAGGTGTCCTTCTGATCTTTTTTTCTGGAAGATACATACTCTTTAAATACTTCCTAACCTATTCTTCCCTGCTTCACAATCCACAGCTCTTTGAACACCAGAGCTATTCTGCTTTTTGTCACTTAAAAGGTAAAAATCTTGATATACAAATTCAGTTTTCCTGAGCTTTACTATTCCATTAACCTTCTGTTTATTATTGTCTATGGCCTAGTAAAAATGCGTGAGTTAATGGTACATTATAAAATCAAGGAAATATTACAAATAGATAAATCTGGACAATAAAGCATATTTCTTGTTTCTGGCACAAATATATTTACAAAAATCTGATATAATACCACTTTTAATATATTGACATTGCAAATAAAATCTGAAATCTATTTAATGTTATAATTGTTGCTTCAATAAAGATTTTATTAAGTGTAATACCATATATTTCAGCACTTCTGCTAGATGCATTTTTGTTTGGTATATAAAAGAAAATTATCCCTTCTTCTGCATTACGAATGTACCGTACATTTCAGCTCTGTGTCTTATATTTTGGATCTCCTATGTCAGACTGTGATAATTAAAATATGCTTGTTTATATGCAGGATAAAAAGAGAAGCACACTGTACCATTTTGTATTATTGCATTTTCTGTCCTAACAAAGAAAAGTTTGTTTTTCACAGTGGGTGGCTAAGTCATAAATCCTATTTATTAACAAGGAATGTGCTTTTGATATGTATTGAGAGTGCCATTTTCATCTCTGTATGTTAATTATCCTCTGCCTATACAAATAATTTAACATGGTAACATGTTTGCAGTTTAGGTTAATTTAACTGGGTGTTTAGCTTCAGAGGAAAGCTGATCTTTTGGTTAATATACTATCAAACATCCCCAGGTCCATGTCTTCTTCCATGCTAGGCTTCCTGTGTGACCTTGTGAAAGTCAGGATGAGATCTACAGAGGTGGAGTGATGCTATGTGATACTGCTCCTCTAGATTGGTGCCAAGTTGCAAAAGAGGAATTCACAAACCTGAGTCTCAAGAGGGCAAGGCATTGTCATGCAGAGATACTCTGAGTTATCTCTGCACAAGTAGGAGTGAATCCTTTACTGGGATATTGTGATGATAAATACATTAAAGACTTTAGGATGTAGTGTTATTGCAGACTGTAAGTACTTAAAATCAGATCCTGAGGCTGATATTACCCTATAATAATTGGTTTCTAATAAGAAAGGAAACCCTAAGACATCTACATAGCAGAAAGCCAATCTTCTTCCTGAGTGCTGAGTAACATCCAAGCTAAAGGCTGGATCCTGCACATCCTGAACTTCAGGTTCTAGTATATATGGTTATTATTTAGTGCATGTAGGGTCAGAGCCTAAATATGAGATAACAGGTGGCTAAGAAGAGAAGCATTGGGGCATTCAGAGGAAGATATTAATGTGGTATTTTGAAGTATTTTTAATCTCAATTTCTTCCTCTTTAATTGGCAAAGAAGAGCCAGTGGAGGGATTTCAATAACACTACCAATAGTACAGAGAAAGAGAAATGAAAAGGTAAGATGTACATTGGTAGTGTTTTGCAGATAACAAAGTCTGTGTCTACACGGCATACTTTACTGCACAGTAAAATCTACTGAGCAGTAAAGTGTCACTATGAAACCATGGGTTGAGTTACTACACAGTAAAATAAGCTAATGTGCCATGAACAATGCGTGCCCCCAGAGGCTGGGGGGCACAGCAACTGCCTACAGGTGTCAGCAGCAGTGGCGGTGGCAGGGGTGTGGAGGTAGCAAGCGGGGAGCTCCTGCAGGCAGCCACAGAGGTGTCAGTAGTGGGGGTGGGGAGGGAATGGTGAGAGCTGACTGGCAGTCGGCGACCACCCGCTGACACAGCTGGCGGTGTCAGCAGCGGGGGGGTGGGGATGGTGAGAGGTGCTTTTTGCAGGGGGTGCACTGCCAATCTCAGGGGGTGCACAAGCACCCGCATGCACCACCTACACATTGCCAGTGAATCTACCACGTGTATTTACAGGTAGTAGATTTACTGTGCATTAGCTAACATGCAGTAGCACATGTGTAGACACTGACCAGGGGCAAATTTGTTCTCAGACCAAGAAGGGGTCAGCCTCCTGCCAGGGGCAGAGCAATGTGGTTGGGGGTCCCTCCAGCCACAGGGCAGGGAAGGCTGTTTAACAGTTCTTGGCTAGCCTCTAGACCCCCTGGCTTGAACTCTGGGGTGTGGGACAGCTGCTGCCTGCCCCTGGCTACTGAATGCTGGTATGGTGGGCACATGCTGGCTACAGCAGCACTGCAGAGCCCTGGCCTGACCCTCAGGCCTCTGCTGGCTACTCCCCGGCCCCTGGGCACAGTGCCCCTGTGCTGCAGGCACATGCTGGCTCCAGCAGTCTCACAGGTCACTGGCCTGACCCTCAGGACCTGTGCCTGCAGCTTCCTGGCCTCTGGGTACCATGCCCCTCTGCAGTGGGTATGTGTCCAGACCCAATGGCATCCAGAGTCCTTGCCAACGTTAGCACCAGTGATGGCAATGTCCCTGACCCCAGGGAGAGCAGCCTAGGACCCAAACTGGGCAGCATAAGAAATCACTGACCACATTGTGGTCTGGAGTGAGGTTGAGGTCCTGAGATAGTTTAGTCTGTCACCCCTTTCCCCACCATCCCCCCGCAAGCCTCCTGGCACTCAGGCAGCTGCATCTGGAACCTGCAACATCCTCTGGATGCTGCAGGAGGTCAAAGCAGGGCAGGAGCAGTCCTGGATCTGCTTAAACCTATAAGAAGAAAATCTGTTCCCAACAGAGTCTATTTATACAAGACTCTAAATGCTCAGTAGACTAAGTCTATTGCACATTAACACGGCAGGAAAAAAACGTGCTAATGAATTAATGCACAGTAGAATTTATCTACTGCGCATTAGCATCACAAAAAAGCATGTGCTGGCACTACTGCACAGTAGGGCCTATTACGGTCTATTAAGTTAATACCTGTTATTACAGGGTGCCTGTATTATTGCAAGTACTGAATGTAATGTGCTGTAACTATGGCACGTTAATGAACATGCAGATGTGCCCACATGGGTGCATGTGTAGACTGGTCTAACTTACTGTGTAGTAAATTACTGAGCAGTACATCAAAAAATCATTAATTACAAGTGTAGATGCACCCAAACAGTATTTAATTATGACTAAAAGTGAACATAGCCATGCGGACTTCTGTGTAGTTAAATAAAAGTGGAAATCTGAATATGGATCTTTTCTGACTCAGCAAGTCTTGAGGGGCTCTTCTAGCATATGCTCTTAAATTGAAAATTAACACATTACATTTTGGAATAAAGTAATGCTAATAATCAGACAAAAAAGGATTTGCAATAAAAAATTCAGTTTTGCTTTGATAACTTTGAATTTCTAACAGTTCCAAATCAACTAATGTAATGTTTATTTTTTCCTTGGAAAAAATAACATTTTCTAAAGGCTTCTTCTGGAGTCCTCTGGACCACAGAGAAATGAAAAATGTTATATCATCACACCCTGATAAAACTGCTTACACAGGCAAGGATTTCAAAGGACCTGTGTGTAGATTAAAAAAGAGACAATCTCTGAGAGAACCACAAAAAACTGTATGTAGCCAAATTGTTACCATGTATAAGGAACATACGCAATTGTTGGGAATAAAAGTTACCCAAGAGCATCTTGTTTCACTTGTGCTTGAATAGCATGTATGTGGTTAAACATGTTACACAGCTAAAAGTTTGCCCTCCATCAAGGCTGTCCAACTTGGAAGGGCCACAAGCTACATGGGCCACACTAACATGGGCCGGAGGCCCCTGGGGCCTCACATCAAGCCATGTGCAGTGTTGCACAGAACCAGGTTGCATATAGGTGCTTCCCCCGCACAGTGTGGCATGTGTGGGCACTCTGCCTTCCTCTCCAGTCATTTGTTCTGTGCTGCCCTGGTGGTGGGGGCAGGAAGAGGAAGGAAGGGGAGCCTGGAGCCCTTGGCTGCTACTGCAGCCAGAGCAACCACACAGTTACAGTCAGGTGGACAGCCTTGCCCTACATGACTAAGCTATTTCTTACTGCAGATGCTTAAATGCAATTCAGTCCTGCCTCAGGGAGGAACCTAAGTACATTCACATTCTGTTTTAATTCAGTTGTGCCATGGATGCACAGAGGTGCAGCATTAACCCCCAAAGTTGTAGTCAACCACAACCAATGACTAGTAATTGTTTAACACTGATGAGCAGTGTCAACTCTTCCACAATAGGCAAGTGGTTCTAGCACCTGCCCAGGAGTGGAAGGGCCTGAATCTCTAGGCTTACCTCCTCCTACATAATTGGACAGCAATCTAAACACCAAGCCATGGGCTACATGGTACTGGATGAACCTTCCTGTTGAAACTAGGCCATTGGACAGGCAGGAAGGATAGCAAACTGGAGAGAGCATGAAAAGATGAAAGAAGGAGCCTGACATTGTGGCTCAGGGAGGTGGATGCTGGCCTGATTGTGGGTAAGCCTGTGTGTCCAGGGTTATTTGTGCATTTTGTATTAAAGAGTCATTGAGAACATTGCATTAACAGTTTTGGAGGCAAACAGTTGGCTTTCTCACATCATGCTCTAATTTCCCACTCCTTTCCATAAGGTTGGAGTAGATGCCCAACAGCAATATTTAGAAAGCCTTTAAGTGATAGTCCTCATTACAATCCTTCTTCCTGAAGTAGAGGCCCTTTGGAAGACATGACCCAGAATCCCTAACAAGAAGTGTGCTTGGAGAAAGGAAAAGAATGACTGCTGAACTGGCAGAACAGAAATCTCTCTTTAAATTATTTGTTTTCAGGCAGTCAACCAATTCCTTTGGGCCAGATCCTACCAATGGTAAATGAAATGCAATCCAGAATAGTGCCATAATTTACAATGACTCTAAGTGCACATTGATGTCTGTGATGCAGTTGGCATTAAAGAATCATTGGGTAAAATGTACAAGTCCAGGGTTCCCTTTGTTAAACAAGAGGGACAATAAGTGGAACAGGACCTGGCTCTACCGGTCTACATAGTAGACCTCTTCACTGATCCTGGTTTTGTATATCAGGACTTTGCCAGCAACTCCATATTAGCTACACTTCTTTCACCTACATGCACCTCTGGCTCCTTTCACACATTACACTTATGCCACAGTTAACGTGTCAGACCCAGGCCCAGACTGCACTGGGGCCCGTGCAGTCCTGGGGCTGGAGCTGATTGTCAGCCATGGGACAACATTGAGGCTAATTTGAGACCCAGGGCCAGAGCCAACAGTCATGTAATATGAGACCTTAGTGCAATTTGCTGGTGCAGGGGGTGCCCAGGATTATGATCCCAGCCTCCCCTGCAATGGCAAGTATTAATTGCATGATTGGGATCTGATCCCCAGCCCAGCAAGTGTGCCACATACTATGCCACATGTGCATAGCAGGAGGCACAATTTTGAGATTGGGGATCAGGTCCCATTGTGCCATTAAATTAATGTGAGCCAGGGGGTTAAGTGTCATTTACTCAGCTGCAGGGCCAAAGAGTACCCTTTATAAAATTCTTGGCACCTATGCACAATTTAGCTTCTATTTCCACCAATAGTAGACTAGGATTGACAGACTGCAAGATTTCACGTATCTGCCAGAGGTAAAATAAAAGAGGAAGACCTTCACACCCACAGAAGGGTTTGAATGCAAAATGCTTGAATCACCAGGTTTTGGGCTAAGCATTGTTCAAGCCTTCCTCTTGAAGCCTACCCACTAAACATTGTGTTTACCACTCACTGAATAAAATAGATTAACAACACTGGGATAGTTTCTTCCCCACTGGAGGCAGAGGCTGGGGGCCGAAACTAGAGCCCTCTTCCCTTGATAGCTGCATCTATCCCACTGAGAATGTTCTTTTCATCTTGGGTTCAGATATCTTCTTCTCCTGGTTGCTGAGTGGGCCAGCTTCAGAAAAAGGGCTAGAGAAAACTTTGGGTAATGCATTAACTATGTCCTGGTGGTTAGACCACTTTCCTGGGAAACAGACCTCACAGATTCAAACTCCTTCCGTATGAGTAGCCTCTAACTTGGGTCTTCTGCTCACTGGGCAAAGGCTATTGGTCCAAAAGGTGAGAGGACCCACCTCTTCTTCCAACATAAAATACCCAAGAGTTGTGTGTGGGGGGAGAGGGAGGGAGGGATTTCTGTGACTCGAGTTTTGGGACATATTTTGTTACAGGCATGCGTGGGTGATTCTAATCTACCTGAATACATGCGTGGTCAGAGTTCAGCCTTCTGAGCATAATCAGTAAAGTAATCAGAGGGTATAGATCTGCGGATCTGAAACTGTAAGTATGGGCCAAAAACTTCAGTTATACAGCTATGGAAATACCACTTAGGCATGCAAAGGTGAAATAGGATTCAGCACTAGCTGTCTAGTGAGTGAAGCAGGATTCTGCCTTCAGTGTTTTAAAGAACAAAATTCACATAATGAAAGAGAACATCCTTCTGCCAACTAGTGTGGTGTGCAGTGCTGAATAAATGGGAAGCCTCATTTTGTACAAGTTGATGCTTCAGAAGGCAAACAGTGATAATCTATGGACAGTCAAAAACACAGAAAATGGGAAGGCTACCACATGACAGGGGAGGTATCATGACCTCACACCTATCGTAACCTCACAGATAAAGACAGCTAGACACTTTTGGCCACTGCCACTGCATAACTCCAGGAATCTTATGTCCTAATTAAAGTTATGGTGGAATAGGTTGCTTAAAGTCCAATAAGAGATAATGAGTGGTAATATATTAACACTATGGAAGGAAGTGGTTCTTGCTTTGGGAAATCACTGATGGCAGGAGGCATGACAATTCTATAAATAGGGCATACACCAGATCCATTGCATCCTCTCTATCATTTCTTCTTCTCTCTGGCATGCCCTGTGTTTTGTCTGAAATCAGATTCAAACAGCTCACTCTGATCACACATTCTGTCTTGACCAAGCAATCTGAAAGCAGAGAAACTGCATGGTCTGGACCTGATCAGCATACTGATGCATTGCAGCTCAAACTGCCTTGCTGTCTCACCTGCTGGCCAGTTATACAGGCTCAACAGAAGGCTAGAATGTGACTGCATCATGCAGTATGAGAGAGATCAGTACCACCCTCTGGAGCATTTCAGAAAGGAGGGCAAAGTGCCACCAGATGCAAGTAAATATGCACCTGTCATGGGCTATGGGTGAGTCAAAGAAAACACCTCTGATCTTTAATGGTTCTGCCCAGTCTGTCTCAGATCAACACTTTTTAGGATCAAATTCCCTTGCCCTTAAGGTGTATCTGTCTGGGGACTGATGAGGTCCAAAGCCCCCCTGCCTTTGAAAGAACTTCTCAGCTACACTGCTTTGGAATAAAGCCACCCAGGGTTTCCAAGGTCCCAAGCAGACTGTCCCAGTTCTGTGGCTCCCTTGGCTTCCATGCTTCTGGCTCACAGGTACCCTGAGAACCTGAAAGCCCTAGCTCCCAGAATCTCTGAGCAAACCAGTGGACGGGGGCCCTGGGCATGCCTTGAAAATCTCGTGAAAGGTCAAAACAAAATGTGGTTTAATCTTTTTCAAAATAAAATTTTGGAATCATCTGCCAGATCTATTCCCAAGTGCCGAAGTCACTTCTGGAAGTGGGACTTATTTGGCTAAAACTATGCCGACACTACAACTGGAGATGGACTGCTATACAGGTAGTAATAGCAGAGCTCCCTTTAATCTAGCAAGCAGTAGCATAACCATAGGTGGGCAAGTGGGGCATGAGCTCCAAGCAATGCCTAAAGGGAGTGCCAGAATGGAGTAGAGGGGAGAGAGAATGGCTTCACTTTCTCCCTCTCCCCCCTCTACTTTGCTCCTTTCCTGCAGTAGCTCTGGCTCCAGCTCTCAGGCCGAGAAGTGGTGGCAGTGCATGGTGCACTTCACCTCCCTTTCTGCTACCAAAACCGGTGTTCTTTCATTGCTCAGCATTCATTCTAGATGGCCTAAGTCATTAGCCCTTATTCTATATAAATAGATTATTATACTAAAGGAATTTCTTTAAATACAAAATGAAAATTTAGAACAGATAGTTCAAAATAATTTAAACTCTGTTCTATGTAACAGAGTTTAAAAATTCCTTTATTCTTTTGTTAGCTAATTAAAAAACACCATTTCTTTTCCTGTGGATAATGTTTTATCACACTTGACTGGCATGGAAAAAAAACCCTGTGAAATACTTGAAATTATAATGTGATGCTCTTTGTTATATCATTGATTTTAAGAGAATTTGATGCAAGCTTGCTGTTTGTAACAATATTTACAATAAAAGAATGAAAGGAAATTTCAGGCATTTAGTAGACTGACACTGGGCTTGAAAGAGAACAACTTTGGTTAGCATGACCTTCATCACCCTTGAATTAAACTGAGCTGTCAAGCAAAAAAAAAAAAATTCCATCTTGTCCAGTCTGATGGCGGTAAAAAAGATTATCATAAAGCTGTTCCATATGTAAGTAGCTCTTTCATTTTTCTCATTTTTATCGCTCGTGCAGTTCTCCTTTAAAAAAAGACAATATAACTGGGGTTAGGAAAACCAGCATGCCATCAATTACAATGTGACGATTGCCCTGTAATAGTCAATCTTATACTATCTTAGATAACGCATTGGAAAGCATTTGATTAATGCCACTGTCCAGATAACTATTTAAACTCTAGGGAGATTGTTAAAGCTGGAATTTTAGACCCTAACAACTCACTGTCTGGTATGTATGAAAAGTGCAGTTATCCAGTGTCATCTCATCACTCACTAGGCTTTTAAAAAACATATTATTTTTGCAAAAGGATCATCTCAGTGCCCTAGCCTTCTCTCCTTTGATGCTGGCTAAAAATAAACGGAGATCCTCTCTGACACCAAGATTTATGCTGCTGAACAACAACCCTCTTTGATTATCTTTCAATGAAATTCAGTCATGAGAGGCCATCCCTAGCAGCTAGATGGCATTCTGCCCTTTCTGAAAATTAATGACAATGACAAAAGTGTTTTGCTAGAACTCAGGCAGCTGCATTAATGTGTACCATGTGAATGCTGCAGATACTTAGTTTTGCCCATCAATTTTTAAACATTCAATAGGAGAATATACAAGGAGCATTTTCCTTCAGATTTGGAACTTCAGCTGAATTCCCTGCATCCTTCTTTTTTGCAAAACAGCCTCATGATATCAGGAAATATGATCTCTGTCAAACTGCTTGTTCAAATCTGTAAATATGTTTTGCAGAAGCACAAATATACAACTGCCTCTGTGTGCATGGAGACAGCTGTATATTAAAAGCAGCCTACAATTCACTGTTGCAAATTTATTATAATGTCCATTAAGAGTCAGATGCTGGCTTTAATCCATAGTGTGCAGTCAGAGGTGGAAGAAAGGGAGGAACTGGAGGAGCAGCTTTACAGTAGAAGCCTCTGGAAGCATTGTGAGAGGAGTCTTGGAATTCAATCCCTGTTCTCAAGCTTTTTCTCATGCATTTTATTAGACAAAAAATGAAAGTAGTCCTGGGAGGGGGAATAGGACCTAGGAATCCCACTACCCTGGTGCTCCAACCTGCAGATACCTGTAACAATCTGCAGATTCCTGCAGGTTGTTATAACTGGGAATGCCTGCATCATTGTGCTGCAGGGTCAGACTCCTCCAGTTTGCTTGTTTGCTTGCTTTCCATCCAGTCTGACCCAACAAATTTTACATTTCTCTCTGCACAGTGGCACAGCTTCCCCAGGAGAGGTAAAAAGTGCTCTCATCCCATTGCTTCTTATGTTCAGGGCAGTCTTCTGGAAGGGCAGCAGTTGCCAGTTTAATATTTCTTCAGGCTGAGGAGGGCTTAGACTCAGGTGTCACACATCCTGGGTAAGCACTTTAGCCATTACACATGTTATTATGTGCAAATTGCACGGTACAACCATTCAGATATTTCTGAAGGAAAGCCACCACCGATGCTGAACTTTGTAGTGAATGCAGTCCTGTGTGCAAGATGTGCTTGGAACATATCCAATAAACTGGAGTCCTCTGGGAACCTTGGAGGAGTTTAGCTACTGCCCTGCATTATATCAGGGTTTGCACAGTTGCACAGGGAAAAGTTAGATGCCTGGCAGCTCAGACTGGAGTGCCTCTGTACATGTGACAGCCTAAGCTTAGTCTGCTGGTGAAATGTACAGAACAGCAGGCAGCTGAAATACACTTACATATTGCTTTAGTTGCCTAATGTGCCCTCTGGATCTTGCCCTATACCTTTTCTTTCCAAACAACTTAGCATATCTCACCTATTTTTTTTTAAATGGCAAGGGAGGGGAAGGAAGTAGACAAGCCGTCTTTATACAATAACTTAGCAGGTACAGAATTTGTGCAGGAAGAGGGAGACCTGAGTTTTAGGCCATCCCCAGGCTAGGGAATTCCCTCATACATTTTTCACCATCACACATTTTTCAGTGTCCAAATTCTAGGCTTCAGGCTAGGCTGGAGGAAAGGATGCTGGTCATGCCTATGCATCTTGTTGAAGCTGTACCACTATGTACAAATGAATTCCAGATTCATAGGGCTGAAGGAGATAGTATATGTAAGAGTGAGCATGAAATCTGTGTTTGGACATCCACCTGGGGTGGCGTTGTCCTGTTTCAAGGATTTTTTGTGTGTTTTACATTAAACAGTTGTTCAATAAAGCAGAAAAATAATCCTTGGAGCAGGAACTCCTCCTCCCACATGAATACTTAAGTATTAGCCTGAGATGCCAGATTCCCTCTTCTACTCAGTGAATCTGGAATTCTTTTATGCCTAGTAGCCCAGCTTCAGTATGAAGGGTGAAAAGTGCACCCTGCATTGTTTAGAATATCATATAGCATGTTGATTAGGACATTTCCCAGTAAGGGAGGAACTATGGAAATGGAGACACCTAGTTTTTGGATCCTGATCATCATTAGACATGAAGTAAGAGTTGCCCAGCTTAGCCCTGCGAAGCAAAGGGCAGTTCTGTGCATACACAGAAGCACAACTCTAGGTGCATAAGGAACTATGACATAAAAAGCAAGTGCCCATGGAGGCATTTCCAGAGTTAGATGGCAGCTGAGTGGAGAATTTCAGGGCCAGTTTGCTGTTAGGCCCCCTAAATTCCAGATAAATCCTACTTCAGGATCTGATTTTTAGCTCCTGTAACCTCAAACGTGCACTCAAATCAGTGGAAAAGGCATAACTGGCAGAATTTTAAAGAACTGCCATCATTACACAGGTCAAGCAATTCTTTTTTTAAAGGTCACGCTAATCATTTTGCATGCCAATGTTTCAATTATTGCACAAAGATGAGATATTCCAATTAGAATCGAGTTCTGCCAGGCGTACATTAGGATCTTTTCCAATTTACATTTTCTGCGAACATCAATTATAAATGGGGGTTGAGTTGAATACATTGGGCACGTAGTACATTGCTCAACTTCTGAAAAAGGCATACCCTTTAACCTAAAACTACCCATCTTCACAATTCTGCATGCATATGTTTACCTGGGAATATAAATATATCCCCACCTTTCCCCTTCTCCTTATACAATACAGTCTTCCAGGCAAGCAAACAGGTAAACTGCAATAGGAGTAGTCATGACAAGGTTACTTGTTACTATCTCCTGAATGCTTTATAGTAGTAATTTTTTTACCTTGTGTGACTTTTTATAACCACACACTGGCCACATCTACATGAGGCAATGCACAGTAGACTAACTACCCGTTAACACATCACAGGAAAAACTGTTAATGCGCTAATGTGCAGTAGATTTAGTTTATTGTGCCTTAAGCATCACAAAAGAACCCCATGCACCATTGCTACACTGTATTAGCATCGGCTACTGCACATTTATGTTATCTCTCATATTAGAGGTACTAAACAATGTGCAGTAGCAATGGCACATTAATTCATGGGTAGACACACCCACTGAATTGCAGCATGGGGCGAGAGAGGCATGAGGCAAGAGAGGTTTGTAAGTAATAAAGGTTCTGTCTTGCTTATTCTGATCAGACCTCAGGAAGAAACTCTTGCATTTGAGTGCTCGTCTAACATTATTCCACCTACACAGTTGGCCCTATAAAATATATCACCCTAAGAAACCCTTGACTCTCGCAAAGTTATTGGTAATTTTGCCCCATTCATTTCCTTTTTTTTACATCTAACACTGTTGCATGAGAAAACTCATTTATTTGGTTAAAGTGTAGGCAGTGAGGTCCCAGCCACTTAAGCACATGCTTCACTTTCAGTGAAGCACTGATGAGTCATTCTATTCACATGCTCAAGTGCTTTGCTAGATCAAGGCCTGTATTTCCAACAGGAGAAGATGTATCAACTGATTTTGCCATATCCCCATCACTTTACTTTGATTAAGTTTTATCGTTATTTTATTTTCAACTAAAATCATAAATAGCTCACTTACGTTTTAATTTCCTTTTTCACAGCGTGTACTTTAGTCATGTGCTGCCTTGCATTCACTATATCGTATAGTGGAAGTACAATGTGAGCTAATTTTGTTCAAAACATCTTAGTAAAAAACAGTTCAATACACATTTACTCCTGTTACTAAGATACTGTTTACAATAGAGATTGTAATGCTAAAGGTACTGCTTTTTTTTCTTTTTTAAAGCTTTCAGTAAGGATAAATCCAAACGCAGAAGGCAGCAGCAAGGGTCATCTACTACCCAGCTGTAAAATATACCTTTTTATATGGGTCACAAAGAGGAACAGTGAAGCTGCTAAACCAATCACTGGAGGAAAACAAATATTTAAATGAAAGATGAAAAAAGCATTTTATATATGCATAGTTAGAACCCTACTAAACCTAGCATTAAGTACTATCACACTGACTCAGCACTCAGTGGAAATGAAACATACTTGGCTGTATAAGGAATAGATAAAAAATAGAATAAAATAGATAAATGTATCAGGCATAAGAATCAGATAAACATAAAGAGAATAAAATTACATATAGTCTATCAGTGCTGTAGACTTCCATCAGTAGAATAGACAGAAAAAATTGAAATAGAAAGTTTCAAACAAAAAATAATTACAACTGAAACTCTAGTTGGCATCTCAGGTCAAATTATTTATCTTCTCATTGCTCCAGTCAGGAGGCACACATGCCTGGTTCATCATTTAGTATTCTTGCTACTGCCCTCTGCATTACTGAGGAGGCACAAAACATAATGTGCGTAGGGAATTGAAGAAACATCACTCCATGGTGCCTTTCTTATATGGGAACATAAAGCAAAGATGTAGCTCCATATTTATAACTTTATTTGACTGCCTAACTTCTATTTAGGGACTAACTTCCCATTGAATCAATAGGAATTATAGATCTAAATCCCTTTGTAGATCTTTCCCCTTTTCTAACTCTGTGGGTGCATCGACATGAGATACTTTACTGCAGAGTTCATTTTACTGTGCAGCCTAGTTTACTGAGCAGTAAACATGCGTGCCTACATGTGTACATGCTTACTGTGCAGTAAATTTACCTAATCATGAGTAAACATGCTATCTGCAAATGCAAGTAGAAAATTTAAACTAGTTACTGTGCAGTAGTGCTCATGTAGACAACTGGCCGGGAGCAAATCTGTTCCTGGTCAGGCAGCCAGCAGGGGGCAGGAGATTGCTCCCTGCCCCCCAGGAGCTGCCTGCTACTGAGGTGGGATCCTCCACCAGAACCTGAGCAGGACTATGACCCCTGCCCCAGCAGCAAGGAGCTCCAAGCCCCTCACTCCATGAAAGTGATCGAAGAGCAGGGGCTGGGAGATGCTTCACCATTGTGACCCCTGAGCTGGCACTGGGAGCTCTTCAATGGAGGGGAGCCTGTTCTCTGCCCAGCTCTGTCATCATGGAGCTGGGCAGGGAACAGGCACTCCAGGCTGTGCCCCACAATCGTCCGGTCAGGGGCAGGTCCCAGCCCTGCGCACCAATCGGGTGATCGAGGCATGGAGCTTGGAAAGATCTGCAGGGGTGGGGCAGGTCCCAGCCCCTGCCTCATCCACTGTTGGGGCAGCTAATAGTGAGCTCTTGGCTGGGTGGAGAATCCAGCTAGTCACTACAATGATGTAGTGTCTCATGTAGATGCATCCTCTGACTGAGACCTGAAAGAGAGATCTTACAGTGGAGCCCTTGACTTGTCAGGGAGCTGAAAGAAAAATGCCTTGAAGAAGAATGCTTCCTTCTGGAGGACTCTGTCTCTAGATGGAATTCAAGCTGTAAGATTTCCTGACCTGTTAATATACTGATTTATATATTTGTTATATACGTACTGTCAGACAAATCTGACTGTGGAGCCATGGACATTTTCAAAATAATTACAACTACAAACCTAGGTGGCATCTTAGGTAGGTCTATTTATCATCTCATTGCTCCAGCCGGGAGAGAGACATGCCTGGTTCATCATTCAGTATACTTGCTACTGCCATCTGCATTATATATATACATTTTGGGTGCACCTACATGTTCATTAATGCACAGTAATTATGCATTTAGTTTAGTACTTGCTTAATGAAGTACTAAGTAAATGTGCAGTAACTACAGTTCCTGGCACACTTTTTTTTTGTGATGCTTATTAAGCAGTAGCCTAATAACACTGTGCATTAGCATATCAGCAGGGTTTTTGACCAGCACGCTACTGCACAGTGTTATTAGGCTACTGTGCTTAAGTGTCTCATGTAGATGCACACTTGGTGACATATATATTACATGATTTGATGCATACATATATATGTAACGTAACAAAATATGTAGTATATATGACACAAAATGCTGAATGATGAACCAGGCATGTGTCTCTCCTGGCTGGAGCAATGAGATGATAAAGGCCATGTGTAGACAAAATGAGAGGCATGTGTACATGACACTTTTGCACCACTTAAATGGTGTCAGCGTTTGCACTCCTTGGCAGCGTATTGCACATTAATTCCAGCCGGTATAAGATATTCTGTGGCATAATGTGCCTTAAATGATTTGGGGAACAGCAAACTAAAACTCCTTAGAGCTTTGGAGAAAAGCATCCCTACCGGTACGGAGCAAAGCACCAGGCTCCATACAGCTCCACGGCTCTGCAGAAAGTCATGTAGACAGTCTGGCAGCAGCCCGGGAAAACATTTCTCTCCAAGAAAGTGGCAAGTCTGATCTTTTTTTTCCCCCCTCCCCAGATCCTGCCTGCCTGCCTGCCTGTCTATGCGGGTGCCTGGTGCTTCCCTCCATGGCTGCGGTACCCCTTGGGACCACCGGAGCCTGGTGCCTGTGGGTGGGTGCTGCCTGGGGGCAGCTCCACCTGCTGGCATCTTGCCCTCCCCTCCCCACCAGAGAGGTAAGGTAAGTCAGCAGGGTGTGTGCATGACACGGGGTTTAATCAGCCCTAAATTGAATCAGTGTTTTTTAAAACATAATGCTTCAATTTAGGGCCCCTGTTTCATCTACACATGCGCAAGCAGACCTACCTAAGATGCCACCTGGGGTTGTAGTTCTAATTATTTTTGTAACATATATATGTTACAAAATGCCCATGTTTCAACAATCAGATTTGTCTGACAGCAGCTCCCTGTCAGTGATCAGAACAGGGTACAATCCACATCAGAACTCCATGGATATGCCCAGATGAGTGCATTGTGTGGTATGTGACACTGGAAATACATCTGTAATGACACATACCTCACAATCAGGTGTTCTCCACACTGCAAGGGTGTGCTGCCCATGCATGCGTTGCTCTTTTTTTTCCCACAGTTTTTTTGACCTCTGGATATCCAGGGCTCAAAAAAAAAAACCATGAAAAAAAACTGAAGCAGCGCATGCAAGGGCAGTGTGTGCTGCTGAAAAGTGGAGCCAGGCCACTTGGAGCTGGCATCCAGGCTCCACCTGGCAGGATCACTGCTGCTGCAGCCTTGGGAGGACCCCAGGACTCCAGGAAGGGCTGCTGGGGCCAGCACAGTGCTGGCCCCAGTCTCTCCTATGGCCCTTGGGATAACTTGCAATGTGCTAAAGTGCACATGGCATGGGTGTTCCCTGGGGACAAATAGCTGCTGCACAAGGTGCGCCACTGTTACTTGTCCCTGGGGAGCCAAATGTCCATGCTTGTCTGGACATAGCCTATGAGACCATAAAAAAGTTGTGCTCTTTCTCTTCCAGGAAGCACCAGCATACTAACATACAACTTTTGTAAGAGGAGAGCAATGAATTTTCAGGGAAAAAAGCATCAGATATTCCACAGAGTGCTTTACTAACATTACTAGTAGCATAACTGCATAAGTCACTATACCTTATGATGGCAGCATGAAAATTACAGTGTCTTCTGAGCTACCTACAATACAGGCCATGATGAACTGGCTGGAAGTAGGTGGGCAGTGCCCACAAAGTAGGTGGAAAATGGCAATGCCCACCAAGTAGGTGGCTGGAAGTAGGTGGCAATGCCACCTACTTTGTGGGCATTGTCATTGCCTTGCCAAAATGACATGTGAAAACTTGATCTGTGGAGGCAGAGGCCTTCATATAATGTAGGCAAACCTCAAGAGCAAAATAATTAGTTCAGAATATTCTTCTCTTTATGGACCCACCAGTGTTGAGACAGGTAGGTGGATGTCCATAGATTTTTCAGCACCCCCAGGTCTCCTGTGGGTCTTTCCAAAGTCTTGTCTTATTTCCTAGATAAAATGGAGTAATTATTTTAAAAGATTTAACCAAAATGCTCTTTTTAAATAAACATTTTGAAACAAGTTCAAGTGATTAGGTAGAATTGTAAATAAAACAATTATGGGTCCTATTTAATTTCAAGACATGCTGACTAGCTGTAGGGATAAGGAAAGAATCTGTAATGTACTCATCATGTCACATATCTTCACAACATTATATATTTAAGTAGGTGCCTTGCTGTTGTTATTTGCTAGTGCTTTTGTTTTCCTTTGAGTAGAATATATGAGGCATTGCTAGAGGCAGACTGGCTGGACTAATGCTTTGATTCAGAATGGCAAATCTAATATATCTATTTTTCCAAGAATAATCAAGGAACAGAACTGAAAATGTCTCCAAGAAGCTTCAAGTACTTGTAGCACTTAGGGCAAGAGTAAGTATTTATCAGCAAATTAATAAGCATCCTTTTTTTCAACAACATTAGTAATTTCTTTTTAATGTAAAGGGAAAAGGCTCTGTAGGAGCCCTGAATGTTTTAGCTGTGGCTTTTCTTGGACTTGTTTAGTGTTTTCTTCACTTGTCCCCCATGGGCTTTTTCCTTCCTTCCTGTTAAATATTGAACTTTGACAAAAAATAAATCTACATAAGCCTCCTAACATTAATTCTAACACAAGTAGTCTATAGCTACTGCCTCAAATGCAGTCTACCAATTGCTGTCTCAGGCTATGTTTTTCAATATATTCCTGAACAGGGCTGTAATAAATTCTTTCAGCGTACACGTACATCAATAATCAAGCACTAACAAATTTCTTGAAACAAAACTTCTTGAAACTTTCCAAATGGGAAAAGTTTATGTTTCCATTGTAAAGCTCTGAAAAATCAATGATAACCCATTATGTTTACAAACATATCCTTAACTCTGCTCCCAATCTACATCCAGTACAACGCCGTCCTTACTGACCTGTTCAGTTATCACTTGTTCTGTCAGTTAACTTGATAGCTCATATATTTTTGACAGCCTTGTAAAGTGTAGACCCTCAGTGTGGAGCAAATGGTCCAAGCACTCTGCAACAAATAAGCATACAGTGACTGTGCATATTTCAAGATACACCTTACCTTTTTTCTCTACCACTTTTCTACATGGTAAGAGAAAAAAATGTACGTTATCTAACTGAGAAATTATTTGTAATCAGGTCATTTAAGAGAATTTTCTGATCTTTAGCTGATATAAATTGGCATAGCTCTACTGAAGTCATTTTAATCCAGTCACAAATTTTCTAAGACTGAAGGCAGTGATTCTGTACTAACCAAATGTCTCGCTCAGAAGTGCAGCACATAATTCTGATCTTTTAAAAAAATATCTGTACAAACAAAATGTTCCCTCTATGTATTTTATAAAGTATTAAAACTACTTTCACTATGGAACAAAATGTATTTTGTCGAAGTAGCAGGGCACTGAGGTGCCTGCTACTGGTGAATGAATAAGTAGGGAGCCCAGCTGCTGTTTGCCAGGGTAACCAAGGGAAAGTCAGCTGACCAGAAGGGGCAGGGCCTGGCTCTTATATAACTCCTAGGCTGAGGCCAGGGAGGCAGTTCTTTGCTGGCAGCCCAGGAGGAAGGAACTCTGCTGAAGTGAATAATGAGTAGAGGCCAAACGGCAGGTGCGGCCCACGATTGGGGACGGATGGAACATCTCTGATGTAGCACAAGAAAGCCAGATGGCTTACAGTTAGGTTATAGCCAAGGAGCTTCTGTTTTGTTTACTGTTTAACCAGAGGACCGGGTGAAGCTAGAAGGGGATGGAGGAGGCCTCACAGGCGAACCACAATAGTGTGGGAGCCCCAACCCTGAGCGCAGGCATCGAGAAGCCCCGAGCGTGGGCAGCATGAAAAGTCCCAGAGCAAAGGGGGCACCAAGAGTGACAAGGGGCGCAGGGAGCCCGAGCGCCAGAGGGCACCGAGAGTGACAAGGGCTGCAGGGAGCCCGAGCACCAGAGGGCGCTGAGCGTGACAAGGGCTGCAGGGAGCCTGAGCATCAGAGGGCATTGAGAGTGATGAGGGTGGCCACTAAGACCGAACAACATCCGGTAGATCCATGAGGCTTGGGGCATGGTACGGGGTGGTTGGAGCCACATATAGCTCATAAAGCTGGGGTGCTCAGACCCCATTATAGAAACAAGGCTTGGGGTAGCAGGAACTGTGACCAGGGGGACAAGAGGTAACCTCCCTTTAATTTCTCCAAGATCAAGACGTGGCAGAAAAGAACGAGGGTACTTTAACCCAAATTTGGCATGGTAGGGGGCGCTAGGGGAGAGCATGGCAACCTTAGGACGTTTTCCCTCACCTGGTGCAGTCAAGAAAGAATATTTTTGCTTTCTGACTAGACTGACATGGATGGTAAAACCAGACAGCCATGCTAATTGGCTCTGTTCTAGTGTCCAACTCAAGAGTAAATAAGGGGAAAACGTTTATACAAATACTAAATAACTGCACAGTAACCCAAGTTACTGAGCACTAGTGCCAACAAACTCCTTTTTTATTATGCTACTGCGCAGTATAGTGTCATATCACAGTTTTTGCCATGCAACGATACTGAGCAGAAGTATCAGGCTACTGTGCAATCAGCGTGTTATGCACATGCAGTCACCGTGTTAAAAAGAAAGATTGGGCTTTCCCATACCTGAGCTGGCCAATACCAGCCACCTGTATTCATGTTCTACCCCACAGTAAATAGATCCTGAACCATAGTTACTCGAACTTTAATGAAAGAGGGTTAAATTACTATGGTTTAACTTTTATTAACCATGGCATGAGGCATGCACATGGAGACTTGCAAATGGGGCAGATGAAGGGCAAAAAAGCCCTACCCCTGTTCCTCTGCAGTAAATGGTCTATGGGTGCATTTACACATGTACATTACAGCAAGATGACTAATTACCTCCACAGTAAAGCATCGCCATCTACACATGCAGCACTATTAAGCTATAGTAAACTAATTAGGTTACAGTAAACTAACTCCACTGTAGGATAGTATTGCCCAGCACAAGCACAATCTTGCAGCAGTTATTTAGTGTGCTGCAATGCATGTGACTGGAGAATGAGGGTGCTACAGTGCACAGGCTACCTGTTAGCTCGCCTTGCACTGGAGCACTCTTGTGACCCAGCCAGCCCCTTCGCAACAGACTGACCTGGAGTAGAGAAGCTCTGTGCTGACAGGCTGACCCCTCTGAGCCCCTTGCCAGCTGGGATGTGCCATCCCAGCTCAATGTGCTGTGGTTCCAGACACGTGTAAATGCTGCACCCAGGAGTGATAAACTTTCGTGCAAATTGCACTGGAGTTTATTCAGGTGCACTAATGAAATGTGCAGATGTGCCCTGTGCAAATCTAGTCTCAGTGTTGTAACCCTTATGTTACAGAATCAAGTTCCCTCTGAAGACCTTTCACTCTCTGGCATGAGGTTTCCTGCATTCTTGACTACTCAATGGTTCAGTTTCTTCTGCAGGGGTATATCTACATGTGCAATTGCCCTGACACACTAAACTCTGTGCTTCTGGGCACAGCATTTACACATTCATAGATTCATAGAAGTAGGGTCAGAAGAGACCTAAGTAGATCTTCAAGTCTGGACCCCCTGCCCTGGGCAGGAGAGAATACTGGGCTCATATGACCCCAGCTAGGTAATTATCCAGCCTCCTCTTAAAGACCCCAAGGTAGGAGCCAGCACCACATGAACCTAGGATTGTGGTAATTCTAGCTGGAGTAGAGCAGCCTGGGTTGGCAGGGGGCACAGGTAGTCAGCCCTGTGCTCTGGGTCAGTGTCAGATGGTGGAGGGTCTGGCTGGGGCACAAGACTGCTACAGTGCAGGGCTCACTGGCCAGCAATCCTGCACTGTAGCACCCTTATGACCAGGGAACCTGGTTTTCTTTAATTAAAAAAATCCCCAATTTTCAGATTTAGAGAAGTAACCCAAAATCCACATTTTTCCATGATCAAAATGAAACACCCCTAATATAGATATATGTATAGTGGTGTTTCATTTCGATCATGGACAAATGTGAATTTGGGGGGGGGGGGGG
>NW_017729032.1:168244964-168251742 GCF_001723915.1 Gavialis gangeticus
TTAGGGAAAAATGGGAATTGGGGGGGGGGGGGTGTTCATCTGAAAATTGGGGATTTTTTTTATCAGAGAAAACCAGGATCCCTGCTCATGACCCAGACAGCCCATCACCATCTACATATACATTGTGGTAACACAAAATTACTCTGCTGTAGGATATTACTTGTCCCAAACAGTACTATAATGTGGCAGAGTTAATTAATTTACTGCACCCTAATGTGGGTGCATGTGTAGACAGTGATGATTTACTGTGGAGCTAATTAGTCAATTGCAGTAAAGTGCACATGTAAATGCACCCACTGTGAGTAAATGATGCTACCACACAAACTTGTCTATAGTTAGGTAGTTGGAACATGATCTGGGGTAGTAGGAAGTATGAGACTCCCTAAAACCTGAGCATCTCATTTCTTAGAAGATGGCCCTAGCCATATGGCTACCATGGAAAATATGGTCAGAGTTTGCTCAGTATCATCCAGTTAGGCACCTACTCTAAGAAGACAACCTGGTGCTCTGGAGTAGATGAAGGCACCAAATGTGTAGCCTGAATCAGGTGCCTTAGCTATGGAGCAGGATGGAAGTGCAGGCATACCACTGTGTTCATCATTTTGTATTGGATAGTTTCCCACCCTCCTATATCTGGGCTCTCAAATTGGAAGAACCTTATTCTAAGGGTTTTTTCTTCCCCTAATCAATATCTTGGGACTAGACCTTCAATTTTTAGGTGTTGCAACACCTAAATAAAGGCACCTAAAGGGTCAGTCTAGATTTTCTTCATAGGCAGTATTTGTAAAATAGAGACACCGTGTGGTAAATGAACACAAAAATGATGCATGCATTTCTGAAGATATTGGCCTGTGTACCTGTCTAGAACATAAGTGAGAGAAAGGGAGAGAGTGCAGAGTTGGTTCACAATTTCCAATTCTTATGCATTATTAATTATCTTAACAAAAAAGTAACACATGCATGTCAACATTCATTAGAAATTGTAACAGCATATTAATTTATTTAAGGACTGTCACACCATGAAGCCTACCCATTGTAACTGATTGTTTAGAAGAGATAATTTACTGTCTACAAGTTCCACTAATCACCTCAAATGAAAATCATGTCTAATGATCACAGACTCAGTGCATGGTTACTTTAACCATGTCTCAATATTCATTTGCATTTGTTTTTCCTAATTGAAATTAATTGGAATAAATATGTGTCAAACAGTTAAAAAGCCGGTAACCTAATTTCAGGAGAAAGATTCATTGCATTCATAGTGAAGTGCCTGGCTATGTTTCTTCTTGCATTTTCCCTGTGGTCTCATTTTAAACTATATGACAACCATCAACTGCCTGTGAGTTTCCTGTTTTTAAGTCTTCTGTTGGCAACTGTTAACTAAGCCTAGAGATTTATTCAATTTTAATGTTAAAATAAGATAAATGACAAAGATAATGATTATTTAACATGTGAATATTTATTATTAAGGAGTTCCTGTGACTGAATGTTGTTGCCTTTGGAAAGGGTGGGAGCAGCAGGAAGGTCATCTTTTGTACTTCCAGTACAGAGTGAGGGATGCAGTAGAGGCCTTTGGAGACTACTGCAGTGCAGAGACTGGCAGAAATACCTGATCCAAACCCAGTAATTGGTAATCCCTAAGAAATTAAGGATCAGATTTTATTTTGTCTCTAACTACTTGGCACTTGCATGGCTTTTGTCTGCATAAGTCAGTAAGCACAATTATTTTCTGTTCCCACTCAGCAAGACACAACATCTCTTATATGCTTAGATTTATTATGGGTCTCCATTTTACCCTGAAAGAGCTCTAGGGCTACCAGACTTGAGCTATTACACACAGGGGCCAACAGTACAGGATTAGTGAACAAGCCAGCAAACATGGAAGTTTGAATGGGGCATTTGCTAAGGAGTTTACCAGGTCCCCTGGCATTTACTTCCTTTCCTTCCTTCACTGCAAACTTGTTGAGTGAAAATAAGTGAAGGAGAAAGAGGGAATTTTTTTAAGGAAGTGGCAGCAGAAGAGGAAGAAGGAGCTAGTGTAAGAATCAACAGGATGGCTGAAATACATCACAATGCCAAAGCCTCTGCCACTGCCATCTCTTCCTTTGCCTTTACCTATGTGGGCTTTGTAGAGTCAAGGCTTCCACCTGGCTTTGCAGGAACTATGATCTGCATGTTAGTGCCAGGACAGCCAGGTGAGAGAGTGCTTGTGATATGAGAGGAGACTTTTGGTGGATTTTCTCAGGAATATATTAAGAAAGCTGCAGAAGCAAGTGAATAGCCTAGAAGCATCTGTGAGCATGAAGCCGTCTTTGACTCAATGCACAAGGAGACCTTTTTATGTGCAGCATCATAGAAAAAGGGGAGCCAATGTAGCATTGACAGAATCCTAGCATCATAAGAAAGACTGGAAAGGACAACAGTGACCACCCATATCTAATTGGGTGGGACAGTCCTGTAATGGGAACATCAAGTCCTGGTCCTAGGCTGCATGACTCCAGGACAGCATTTGTCTTGGAGTTGTAGTATTATGCAGGGGATTTGGGTTTTCCATTCACCACAGAAAGCTGTGGAAATGACAGGTTTCCCCTTTCAGGCTGGCAGCTTTCCAGCCTGGAAGGGGATGCTTGGGGCAACCAGGAGCAGGACACAGGGAGCGCCATGTGTATGTGCACCCTGGCACACATGCACATGGCAGGAATACAGCCAGGCAGGATGGAAAGTAGCTCCCTGCAGGTAAGTCTAAATCTAAGGGGGGGAGGGATCATAGGAGAGGTGGGGGATGGGGAAGGTTAAGGCCTCCACAGTGAGGGAGTGGGGCAGGGGATGGGGGTACTGCCCAGCTGGGGTGATGCACAAGGCCTGGGGCCAGGGCATAGAGTGGGATGGAGCCATGGGGAGCTCATCCAATGGGCTGGGGAGTCATGAGGGGGAACAAGCCCCCCCTAGATTTTTTGTGGAGTAGGGGAGATGCAGGCTGATTCCTGAGGCCTTGAGGTTCCCCACCCTGCTGCCCTCCCCATGGGAGCCCCACGCTGGCCATGCCATCATGCCTCTTGTCTTTCCATTTTGAAAAGGTGGTCACCCTAGAAGGGACCTCTGGAGGTTATTTAGTCCAAAATCCTTTCTGAGGCAGGATCATCTGTGTCCAAATGACCCTAAGCAAATCCTTGTCTAAGCTGTTGCTAAAATTACACAGGCAGCCTTGTCACACAACCAGAGAGCATAGCACCAGAAGACACAGATACTCTGGAAGATACACTGCAAGCTTTTCATTCTAGAAACAAACAACACTCTTCTTCTGAACCTGTGGCTGTCCAGCTAGAGAACAAGTATGAATATCTTGCAGCAGATGAGAAGGAGCCACTCCAATGGCAAGAGAGGTCAAACCGTGTACGCCTAGAGGGAGGAGAATTGAGACCACTGATGACAATAGGAAGTAACAGGTGGTGGTGGACAGATTCCGTCCTCTAGTATCATGGAGGTATCCATCTTCCCACTTTACCTTTTGGCTTGGAAGTTCTGCTGTCTATCAGGAGCCCACATCTGAGATATCATGGAGAGATTTCTGAAACTCATCTGGCTACTATCCTATTCTTTCATCCACGTGGACACTAGTGATACAGCTAGAGGTAACCTCAAGCATATCAAATGTGACTACAAGTATCTGGGCACAACGGTGGAGGTGATGGTGCCCAGGTGGTGCAGTCAATGGTAAGGGACTCACATAGAAGCTCACACATCCTGGAGATCAATATATGGCTGTGTAGATGGTGTTGTTATCATGGCTGTGGCTTCTTCATCCATGGGGTTATGTTCCAAGAAAATGGACTGATAAGAAGGGACAGGGCCCACCTTTGATGGAGAGTGCATACAGGCTAATCTAGTGAGGAGGGCTTTAAACTAGGTATACTGGGGGATGAAGACAAAAGCCCAGAGATAGGTAAAGAGCCAGTACCTGGATGAAAACTTAGTAAAGAGAAGAAATAGTGGAAGCCTTAGCCATGTTCTGAGGGGAAAGATAGGGCAATCAGTTAGATACCTGAAGTGTTTATATACTAATGAGAGAACTTTCCTTTTATGATAAGGTGAGGGGAGGTCTTTAGATGTGGGAACAGCCGTGAGTGTAATATACCTTGACTTTAACAAGGCTTTTGATACTTCTCCCAGGAAGTACTCATTAACATGCTAAGGAAGTACAGACTAGATATGGATACATAACTACTTGAGTCACTATGCTGCACAAATACTCATCAATTTTCAAAGTCCAGTAGGGAGGAGGAATCAAGTGGGTACCCCTGGGGGTCTGTTCTTGGTTGAGTATTTTTTACCATCTTAATGCTTTGATAATGGGATTAAGTGCATGCTTAGCAAATTTGCAGATGACATTAAATTGGATGGAGTTGCATACATTCTGGAAGGCATGGCTAGGATCCAGAATAACTTGGAATAAACTAGAAATATGAACTGCAATCAGTCAGATGAGATTTAACTGGACAAGTGCTAAGTTTTACACTTGGAGAGGAATAATTCCATGCACAAAGATGGACAACGGAATGACTGGCTAGGCTTCAGTACTGCAGAGAAGGAACTGGGTGTTATAGTAGAGATGAATAAGAGCCAAAGGTGTATTCTTGTTGCTACAAAAGCCAAGAACATACTGGGCTGTATTAACAGGAATGTCACTTACGCATTAAAATAATTCTATTCAGTACTAGTGAGGCCTCACCTGGAATCCTGTGTCCAGTTTTGGGCCTGATATTGTATGAAGGATGTAGACAGGTTGGAAGGAGTACAGCAAAAAGCAACAGAAATGATAAGGGGTTGGGAAGCAAGACCTATGAGGAAAGGGAAGCTAGATTACTTAGTCTGGAGAAGGGAAGACTGAGAAGATATTTGACAACAGTCTTCAAATACTTGAAGGGTGTTTATAAGGGAGATGGGCTTTTCTTTGTGTTTATATGGGACAGGACCTGGAGCCATAGCCTCAAGCTGCATCAGAGGATATTTAGGCTGGAGATTAGGAGTAACTGTTTGACTATGATGGTGGTCAAGCAGGGGAACTGTGGAATTTATCTTCTTGGAAATTTTGAAAAGCAGGTTGGACAAACACTTGACTGAAATGGGACAATCCTGCTTTGAGCAGGGGGCTGGCCTACCTGACTTAGTGCGATCTCTTCCAGTCTTACTTTCCATTATCCTATGTTCAGAAGTGAGCTATCATGGCCGTCTACATTTGTGCTGTCTTGTGTTCCAGTTTTGTCTGAGAAGGAGATAAATTCCACATATGTTTCCAGTTCCTAATATGTGTTGAAATTGAGATCATACATTCAGGCTTCTCTTTCCTGAAAGAATGGAAGAGATTTTTGTCTCCCCAAACAGAAAAAGATCAGTCTTCTGAAATGAGATCCTTATAGTTTAGGCAAGCAACTGCTAAATCATTGAATTCAAGTGGATAGGATAGGTTCTGGGTCTATAAATTCAGATTCCATAATTATTTGGATGGCAATTTTTCCAGAACCTTAGGACACCTAAAGCTCTTCATAAATTAGCAATAATCCAGAAATGGTTTTCAAAGCTCTTTTCTGCCAGATTCAGATTCTTAAAGAACCGGAAACAATGACATTGATATATCTTTGCAAGACTAAACCCCCTTTTTTTTTGTGGTTATTATGAATTTGATTGGCCAAAGGATTCCCAATACCATATATAAAATGAGTTTAAGCCTTTCAAAGAAAAGTGTTGGAGAGAATAAAGTGGCATGACAGGAAAAAAAATTCCATTTGAAAAGATGTCCATCAGTTTTTTAGCCATTTTATACATTGTGGTTTTGCCCATTTTCATTACCAACAAAATTCAGTATCTTATAAAGTAGCAGTATTCATAATTTTGGCTCTGCTTGCCAAATGAATGGTGTGGAGCTAGTCCACAGACTAGATCAGGCTCTGTGCCACTCCTGCAAGCTAGAATCAGACAGGTCCCAGAGCCCTATACTGCATCTGCCGAGGTGGAATCCAATTCCAACTTGCTGGGCATGGTGTGGGGCCCTAAGGGCCCAATTCTGGCCAGGTTGGTGGTGATGCAGGGCTACAGAGCCCCATCCTGGTGTGTGGGAGCTGGATGAAGATGGTGTGGGGCCTGAGAGTTTGATTCTGGCTCAGCAGAGTTGGTGTGGGACTCTGCATTGCCCCACCTTGCCAGGATCAGACTCCAAGGCTCTTAACCACCTCCACTGAAATTACTACACTGTTTCAAGCCACTAATATAGACATGTTCAAACCCATTTAAGATTCTGATAAACTATTTAAAAATGGGGCTTACATCAGAATTATATATATATTAATTATATTAATTTATTGATTTCAAATCAGTTTTGTTACTTTGACACGGATTTGCATATACTGACCAGGCGCAAGAAAAGTTTGTGAGAAAAGTAAAAGGGAAGCTGAATGTGAGGGAAGGAACACATAGGTACAGAAAGGAATGCCACAGTGACCAGGGATAGTGAGGCTGGTCCGCTGAACATTTGTAGTAAGGTAGGAACTGACCATTGAGGTCAATAGAGCAAGTGAAACAAAGACTTCTCTCAGATGACAAGAAATGAACCTGAGTACCAGTCAAACTGGAAGGGGGGTGCACCAATAAAGATTTTTTGGGTCGATACCGGTGGTCAATTTTTAATGAGCCATATTGGCCAATACTGATCTGATTACTGATATGCTGCCAGGCAGCTTGGAGAGCAGTGTCTAGCTGTAAGTCTGTTGTGGGGGAAGGGGTG
>NW_017729032.1:168256742-168261585 GCF_001723915.1 Gavialis gangeticus
GTGAAACAAAGACTTCTCTCAGATGACAAGAAATGAACCTGAGTACCAGTCAAACTGGAAGGGGGGTGCACCAATAAAGATTTTTTGGGTCGATACCGGTGGTCAATTTTTAATGAGCCATATTGGCCAATACTGATCTGATTACTGATATGCTGCCAGGCAGCTTGGAGAGCAGTGTCTAGCTGTAAGTCTGTTGTGGGGGAAGGGGTGGGGGTGGGGCAGATTGAGGCCCCAGCAGTAATGGAGGGAGTGGGGCAAGGCGAGGGGCAAGCACTGCACAGTTGGGGTAAGGTGCAGTATGAGGCTCTTAGTGGCTCATCTGGGGGTGGGGGGCTGGTGGCTTCTGCCACTGGCTTCACCCTGGGAGGGCATGGGGGGGTCATGTGCTCCCAGATTTTTGTGCGGGGCGAGGGTAGGCTGTCACTGCAGGCTGAGGTCAGGGCCCCCACCAGGCTGTTCCTAGCAGTGGGTAGCTGGGCTGTGCTCAGGTGGGCAACAGCAGCGCTGGGGGGAAAGCTATGAGGGGGCTGCAGCCAGTGGTGACACATAGGGGGTGGCAGTGGTGATGAGCACGGGGGCCAGGCAGGAGTGCCAGTTCCCCCCCTGCAAGCCCCGGCTGCTCACTGCAGCTGCTCCCAGAAGTGGCCACAGCCACTCTTGGAAGTGGTTGCAGTAATTGGCCATCATGGGATTGGCAGCAAGGGATTGACTGCTCCTCCCCTGGGCAGTGAGATTGGCTGTGGGGAACACCTGTGGTCAGTGGGACTGGTCACAGGGGAGGCATATGCCCCCCCCATCTAAGGTGGCACCAGTTGCCCATGGCTGCATCCACTCCAACATTTGTCGTAGTCCCTCCCACCCCCCAGTGCTGCCACTGCCCACCCCAAGAGGAGCCCCAGCCCAGACACCCAGCTGGGAAGAGCCCAGTACCACCCCTGGCCCCAACCTGCATTGACAGCCCACCCTTGACCCACTCACAGATCCGGAGGCGTATGCCCTCCACCCCTGTGGGGTGCGTACAGCAATGGGAGCTGTCTCCCCAGATGAGCCACTCATGGCTCCATCCCACAGCCCTCCCTGGTTGTGCAGCACCTGCCCCTGTCCCAGTGCCAGCCTCGCAACCCCACTCCTTCCCTCACTGCTGGAGCCTCGATCTACCCCCTCATGCCCCTTCTCTCACAACAGACTTATCAGCCAGACCTAGCTGGTCTCCACACTGCTGAGCTGTGCTCCTGGCTGCCTGTGTGTTGCGCTGCAGCTGCGCCATGTGTGGGGCATTTATCAGTGACATTATCAGCCACATTAGCTGAAAAAAAGCTGTTTGCTGATGCTGTCACTTTTCCTTATATCACTGTGATCCAGTATGGGACTGATGTATTGGTGCACCTCTAGCAGAAACCTACATCAACCCTTAAAAAAAATCAGAAAATTTTGAATTTGCCCTTTGAATTCCACGTATGGTACAGATATGTAGGATATATTATTTCCAGTCCTGCCAAAGTCTTGTGTCATCTAAAGATACATAATGACAATTCATAGGTCATACGGTTTCTGTTCCTAAAGGTTAAATACAGATATTACACTTTTACCAGTGTAAGTGATTGGAAACTGGTCTCTACCCATAACAGAACAGAAGTTTAGCATGGTCTAAACATAAGTTTGACACACACAGACTGGTTTAAAAATGGTGGAAGTCAGTCTAAGATTTGCCCTCCCCATCAGAGGGTGAATGTGTGTTCTGTTCACTACCAATCTAAACTGTGTTGCTTACAGAAAACCATGCAACTTAGATCATTTCTGCCTTGTGCTTTTCAAATGTTTGTACCTAGCCAAAGAGTTGTGATATACACTCATCAAGTATAGGCTTATATGGAAAAGAAGCTTGAGTGTGCTGAGTATTCTGAATTCTGGGTCACTATGAATTTACTGATGTTTAAGCTGGTAAAATCTACAGAGAGAAGATCCAGAACATCCCATGCTTCAGGATGCATGCAGTGAAAACAGTCTTAGACAACCTGTTAGTATTTTCAAATTATATCATGTGAGCAGCCTTTGCAGAGCATGAACTAAAATCATTTTCTGAGGCTGTTCATTCAAATGCTTCCAGTCTGTTTTCATCTTCTTTTCTCAGTGTCCTTGTTTCAGCATGATAAAGCAACACTGACAGTACAAGGACATTAAAAGCCTCAGTTTAACTTGTATGGATATATCTGAAGATGCATGCCAGAGTTGTGCTTATTTAAGATGTTGCATGATGATATGACCCTTTGAACCAAATTTATACTTGATCTTGCACCTTTTGTTGCCATGACATTCAGATAAAATGGTTCAGATATTTTCCCTAAGGCAAACCAACAGCTAGCACATTCCAAGGAGGTATCCCTTCTTGTACTCTTCATTTTTTGAATACTGATGTGCAAACTCTTGTTCAGAAGCAGGCACGCCATTAAGTTCTCTTTGTAAACCTTCAGGATATTCTGGGGAAAAAAAACAACTCCACAATACATCTTGAATCTCTAAAACCTTTTATTTAGTTCTTATAACCTTTACCCTGTTAACCTTAGTGATCTCATTTTCTACAGCAGCTTTCAAATTGTTTCCTCTAAAGCACTGAGAGAGAAACAAGTGACACTGACAATATGTACATTATCATCGTTCTGCAATGGATAGAGTGAAAAATGATTCTAATACAACTTCATCAATAATTATGACATTTTTTATGGTAGCTAAACATCCTTTAACAAATATTGTACATAACTTTTACTTTGCTGTGAGAAGAACACAGTGAAAGCCAAATTTCTTCATAGCAACACCGAATCAAATGTTCCTTGTAAGACTATAAACTCACAGGGTAGCATTTGGTGGGTATCTGAAAAGCAAAAAATAGATTCTCAACATTGACACATCTTTTCTGTTCCAATAAGGGGGATAAAACTGCAGTTTAAAATAATTAAAGTAATTATTTTCCCTATACAGAACTGCTGAAGACATTTAAGCATTTTGTGATGTCATTTGGGCTCTATAAAGTCATCACTACTACTCTGGGGTCAATTTCTTTTCAGGTTTCTTTGAGAAACTTGAAAAATGTTATTTTTGGTTTTGAGGTTTTTGACAAACTTAATGCATATTTATTGTATTATTATTATTTACTTAGTCAACAAAAATATTTCCTATCCAAAATGTTTTAATGGAAAATCTTACAGTAAGTCTCATTTGGATTGTAGCTTCCCTAAGAGGCTTAGGGAGTGGTGTGAGATGCACGGGGAAAGCCCATCATGCCCTTGCACCCCAAAGCCCCCCAGTGACCCCCAACTGTTGCAGAGCTCCCCCGTCAACCCCCAGCAGTAGCCAGAGGTAAGCAGGGCCCGTGGTGGGAGGGGACTAACTCAGCTCAGCTGTGGGAGGCAGCTGAGTAGGAACCAGGGAGCATCTCGCCCCGCCCCAGCCCCTATTTTGTCCAGCCCCCCAGGGAGCCACACAACCAGAGCCATGCAAACAGGCTGCACAAACAGGTGCACTTGTCTGCCCTGCACATGAGTTAACACGGAGTTTGCACAGGAGGGTGAATGGAAGGGCTCGTGGCCCCACTTGTGAGCCCCCCTAGGGAAACCAGTCCCAGCTGTAGCCAGCCCACCAATGGCATGACATGGATGGGCACATGACACACCCCTCAGGTCCCCTCGGAGTCTGCGGCCCCCTCCTCTGGCACCTCAGAGACCTCCACCCAAACAGAGCCCATGGTTCTGGGCTCCACACAGACGGAGTCTCTGCCTCTCAGCTGTGGGGGCTGCCTATCACTTTTTCAGGCTCTGGAGCCTGGGAGCATGGCCATCTCTCCTTGTGGGGTCTGTTCTCTACTGGGGTCTCTGGCATGCCAGCTAGAGGAGCTCCAGGCCACAGTCCAGAGACTGCGCACCATCAGGGACCGTGAGCAGGAGATAGACTCCTACTGCCAGGCCCTTCTTCCTGGGAAATGAAGGGTAGACCACGGTCTCCTTCCAGGACAAGAGAGGACCCAGAGACCTCCCATTCTGTGTAGCCATGAGGTTGGACCAAGGTGGTCAAGGGCCCCAAGGCCTGCCACACCAAGTCCCCACCCTGCTGGAGCTTTGCAACAGGTACGAACCTCTTGCAGCTCCTGCAGGCAACACAGACTCAGCTGTAGCTACCACCCCCACTCTCCCTAAGACAAAACACAAAGTGTTTGTCATGGAAGACTCCATCCTGAGGGGGATGGAGGGTACAATCTGCCACCCCAACCCCTTGGCCTGGGAAGTTTGCTGCTTCCCAGGAGCACATATCCGAGACATTGTGGAGAAGATCCCTAAACTCCTCCAGCCCACTGATCACTACCCTATGCTCCTCATCCATGTGGGTACCAATGACACAGCTCAGAACCCTCCCAGCCAGGTCATGAGGCACTACAGGGATTTGGGAGTGGGGCTTAAGGGGTTGGGGGAACAGGTGGTGTTTTCCTTGATCCTTCCAGCTTCAGGCTATGGGCTGAGGAGGGAGAGGAGGATCCAGGTAGTGAACCAAGGGCTGTGTCGCTGGTGTCATCAGGAAGGCTTCAGCTTCCAGGACAACAGTCCGCTCTTTGGTGAGAGAGGCAGTGAGCTGCTGGGAAAGGGACAGCCTCTACCTCTTTCCACTGGGGAGGAGGCTCTTCTCAGCTAGACTGGCTGACCTGCTCCACTGGGCTTTAAACTAAGCCCACTGGGGGCAGGGGGACTACTGCTACTGCTGGCCCACTGAGCAACCCTTGCAAAGCCAGCAGCCTAAGGCACTTAAGGGACCCTACCCCTGCCCCAGCCCTAGAGCAAGCTGTGGACAAGGCAAGAGA
>NW_017729032.1:168266585-168267627 GCF_001723915.1 Gavialis gangeticus
GGGGGATGGGGGGACACTTGCAAAGCCAGCAGGCCAAGGCACTTAAGGAAGCCCACCACCACACAAGCCCTAGGGCAAGCTGTGGGCAAGGCAAGGGCCCCCAAGGGGACACTTGCATGCCTGTACACCAATGCCAGGAGCTTGGGAAATAAACAGGAGGAACTTGTCCTCCTGCTCAACACAAATAATTACAATGTCATAGGGATAACGGATACCTGGTGTGTCTCCACACATGACTGGACCATGGGTATAGATGGCTATACCTTGTACAGGAGGGATCAAGTGGACAGAAGGGGCAGAGGTGTAGCTCTCTATGTCAAGGAGACCTCCGCGTTCCTACAAGCCGACATCGTCACCCAGGGTGGACAACTAGAGACCCTCTGGGTTAAAATCCATGGGGAACACAGCACAGGAGATGCAATGGTGGGAGTCTACTACAAACTTCCCTCCCAGAATCAAGAGATTGACCAGGAGTTCACCAGGAAATTGGCTGAGGCTGCACGCTCCCAGTCCATGGTTGTCATGGGGGACTTCAACTACCTGAACATCTCATGGGAACAGCACTTGGCCAAATCGAAATGGTCACAAAGCTTCCTCATGTGTGTGGATGAGCTCTATCTGACGCAAGAAGTCTACGGGCCAACAAGAGGCAAAGCGCTGCTTACCTGGTACTGGCAACTGGGGACAACCTAATCAGTGACCTAATGATCGAAGGGAAGCTGGGTGACAGCAACCACGATCACCTTCACCATCTGCTGAAAAGCTGTCAAGTCAGTCAGCAGTACGGAGGTCCTTGACTTCAGGAGGGCTGACTTTGACAAGCTCAGAAGACTTGTCAGTAAGGCCCTAAGGGACCATGACCTCAAAGGGAGGGTTTGCTCCTCAAGGGAGTGATTCTAGGTGCACAAGCTAAGGCTATTCCATCTCAGAGGAAAGGCAGCAAGAGGGCACAGAAGCCCCCTTGGCTCTCCAGGGAACTAGCGGTCCTCCTGCATCTAAAAAGACAGACCTACAAAGGATGGATGACAGGATCCACCTTCAA
>NW_017729032.1:168272627-168281056 GCF_001723915.1 Gavialis gangeticus
AGGAAAGGCAGCAAAAGGGCACAGAAGCCCCCTTGGCTCTCCAGGGAACTAGCGGTCCTCCTGCATCTAAAAAGACAGACCTACAAAGGATGGATGACAGGATCCACCTTCAAGGAGGAATACTCTGCACTGGTCCGGACCTGCAGGGAGTAAACCAGGAAAGCCAAGGCTGTGACTGAACTCCAAATAGCTACAAGTATCAAGGACAATAAGTCCTTTTTTAGATATGTGGGGAGCTGGAGGAAAAGCAACAGCAACATTGGATGCCTGCTAAACCAAAAGGGAGAACTGACAACTGACGCCCAGAAAAAAGCCAACTTGCTAAATGGATACTTTGCATCAGTCTTTCACAACTCCCATGGGATGCCCCTGCCCATTACAGGACAGGGATGCCTAAGTGAGGGTGGTTCCTTGCCCTCCATCAATGGTGACCTTGTGAAGGAACAGCTTGAGAGGCTGGACAACTTCAAGTCAGCCGGCCCCAACAATTTACACCCCAGAGTACTCAAGAAGCTGACTGGTATCATAGCCCAGCCCCTGGCACAGATCTTCAAGAGCTCCTGGCACTCTGGTGAAGTGCCCGATAATTGCAAGAAGGCCAATGTGGTGCCTGTCTTCAAGAAAGAGAGGAAAGTGAATCCAGCAAACTACAGGCCCATCAGTCTGACTTCTATCAGGGAAGGTCTTAGAAAAAATCATCAAGGAAGCCATTCTTAATGGACTGGCTGATGGCAACACCCTGAGGGACAGCCAGCACGGGTTTGTTGTGGGTAGGTTGTGCTTGACCAATCTCATTTCCTTCTATGACCAGGTGACTTATTGCCTGGACAAGGGGGAAGAGATTGATGTCATATATCTCAACTTTAAAAAAGCTTTCATTCTGGCATCCCATGTTCACCTTTTGGCAAAACAGGTCAACTGTGGCCTTGGGTCCACCATGATCCACTGGCTGGGGAATTGGTTTTGTGGTTGGACCCAGGGGGTGGTGGTTGACGGAAGTCATTCTGCATGGTACCATGACCAGTGGGGTCCCTCAAGGGTCTGTCCTTGGATCTATTTTGTTCAACCTATTCATTAATGATGTGGACATTGGAGTCAGAAGCAGACTGGCCAAGTTTGCTGATGATACCACACTTTGGGGTGATGTGGAAATTCAGACAGGGTCTTTGTTTGGCTGTCAGAAGTGCTTTATTTTGTGAGGCCACAGGAGAAAAAGCAAGGGGCAGCTAATTCTCAATGAGAGCAAAGTACAGACCCCTTTATATACTGGTAAGTCACTTACAGGTCAATCTGCCCTGCAACATACTCTTGGCAGTTTGACAGTGACTCATCCTGTTGTTTGCTGAACCAAGCATGTTTTCTCAAGCTGTCTCTTGATAAGGTTATCCTGAAGGCCCACTTGTTGTTCCCACTCGGCCTTCACCCAGAGCCCCCATCCTGTCGCAACACGTATACACTTCTTTCAGTTTTTTTCCATTTTTCATCATTCCCCCCTTGTAAGCGCTTGTGCTTACACCTCTATATTCATAAGACCTTTGACATCTTCTTGTTGTTCACACTCATAGGCCACCTTCCTGAGCACCATCATCTGCAACTCAGTCCTAGAGAGGTTAGAAACACTCTGGGCAGTTTCTGATAATCAACAGCGTAAGCAACACAGAATCATTTGGATAATAATGAAAACAGCAAAAATGCATAATAAACCCAGAATAGACCATTTCAACAAGGATTTAAGCCATCCCCCTATATCCGGTACCCATCCCCACCAATTGAAGGGTTTCTCCTCTGCAACCGCATGGATCACCTGCAACTGCCTTCTTATGGTGGGAAGATCCTTTTCCACTCATTGGTGCTGATCAATCCAGGTACAGCAAGTATGGTTAACAACAGCACAGACTCCACCCTGGGCAGCTAAGAGATAATCTAAAGCCATACAGTTTTCTGCAATCACTGGTCCCATTTGAGAAACCTCATCATTGAGGGCCCCTAAAGCATCCTTACTGGCATTGAAAAACTTCTCCATAACTCCAGAAATGTTTATAATGGCCCTTTCCAGCTTGGCCACCCCTAACCAGTGGAAAAAGGCTCTGGTAAACTGACGGAACCCAGATGAACGGCAAACAAGCGGGTTCTCAATGGTCTGCTTGTGCCTAAGCGAGCTAGATAGGAAATTGGTTACCTCATACCAGGTGAGACTTGGATGTATTTCAAATCCCAGGATAAGTCTCCCTAGGGTACAAGCACCGACCCAATGCCATGGTAAAATCTTGTGGGCTTCATTCCCACAGAGGCAAAACAATCCTGGGGCTGCTATAGTGCTCAGGTTTCCACAAGTTGGGTTTCCCCAGGAGATTCAACACTTTTGATTGACCTGTAAAATGTAGGAAGGGGCGCGTTGGCTCCTTACCAACCTGTGCTGGGGTATGGATTGATTACAAGAAGTGGAATTCAGCAGCACGTAACTCAGACCCATTCATTACTGACCCGTGTGGGGTGCCAGGGGCATTATAAATCGTAAGGGGCCCGCTGGTACACTGGAAGGACGTATCACCTAGCCCAGTTCCAGTTGTATTACAGGGGTGATAATCAAAGGTGATTATGCAGTTGGGGTAATGTCCCAGTGAATAGCCAGTTCCGTTCGACCTATAACAAAGGGCTGCCTCGAGTCTGGAAGAGATTTTCCAGCTGTCCCGAGTTCCTTTTCACCAGTCAGGGAGTAACTGTTTCGTTTTGTTAGAATGAGGGAAAAACCTAACAAAACAAGATTTTGAGTTATTTCTCCAGCCTTCAAGGGAAATACACACGCCAATTATTGGAATTCCTCGGGCTGGGGGTGTGGGCCCATGTATGCACACCCAGCAGTTTGTAAGATTGCTTGTGTTAGCAATGCTCTCCCCCATGCGTATTATGCTGTTTTCCTCCTATGCTCTGACTAAAACTCCTGGCACAAAGCAGAGTAAGAGGAAAGGCAACATCTTGGAGTCTATTCAAGTGGTGTCCCAAACGCTACCGTCCCTTGGAACTTTGAGTGGTTACCCTTGACTAAAATTTCAGCCTCCAACATACTACTATCAATAAAATACTAACCACAAGAATACAAAACAGCGTCACCCCTTGGGAAGTTTCTAAATCCATGTAATTATCTGCAACTTTCCAAGGGTCAGTGTGACTCATACTAAATTACTAAAGGCAATTCAATATATAGAACAAAAGTTCGTAGCCTCAAGTAAAACTTGGCTAGCCGTGTAGGCTATTCTTTGAGATTTCATTGTCTGATCTTCACTCACAAGGAACCCTCTGGATCTTCAAGGAGGTATCTCTGGTGAGAGAATCTTTCCACTCCATTGGGGCAGTCACCTTCTTGCAGTGGGAGGTATGGACCCAAGCAGAAACCTCGGCAACTTTCACAGCAGTTGGGGTGGTTAGCAGGACCTGGAAGGGCCCCTTCCACTGAGGCTGCAGGCAATCCTTCCTCTGGTGGACCTTAATCAGGATGCAATCTCCTGGTTGGACTGAATTGGTAACAGAATCACCATCTAGAGATGTTGTGGCCTTGACCTGCAACGAGATGACCTTGAGGGCCTTGGTGAGCCCTTGACAATAAGATAAAGACAATAAGATAAAGAATCATGGAGATGAGTCAGATGTTGGGGTGGAGGTGCGGCAAGTCCCCTGATGGGTCAACCCATAACAAATCTCAAAAGGGGTCAGGCCTGAGGATCTCTGAACAGAATTTCAGATTTGGAAAAGTACCCATGGGAGGGCCTGTGGCCACTTTAGACCAGTTTGTTCACAGGTTTTTGCTAGGCGAAGCTTAATGTCAATGTTTTTCCATTCAACTTTATCCCCACTCTGAGGATGATTTGGAGCTGCTATCAGATGGAAAGGACCTTGCAAATGTGTTGGACCACCTGGCCAACAAAATGGGAGCCATGGTCTGAGTCCAAGGAAAGAGGTAGACTGAAGTGGGGCAGCAAGTCAAAAAGAAGCTTTTTGGCCACAGTGAGGGCATCAGCCTGTCCGCAAGGATATGCCTCAGGCCAGCTGCTGAAAAGACAGACAATGACCAACACATACTTCCAGGGCCTTGACCTCAGCAACTCGATGAAGTCCATCTGGAGGTGGGAAAAGGAGTAAAGACCTAAGGGTCTGTGGAATGCATGTGCCTGGCGGGGTGTTCAGTCAGGGTTGTGTTGCTGACACTGTGGACACTGGTGACCAGTACTCTTTCTTGCCATGGCAGGGGTTTGGACTCGATGATCTGCTCAGGTCCCTTCTGACCCTAGAAACTATGAAATTATGACAAAAATGGGCAACCACAGCTGAAAAACAGGGGGCATACCAATGGCGTTCAACCTCGGCTATCATCCCCCCTTTGGCTGAATGGGCCACTGAGTGGGCCATTTGAGCCAAGAGGGACAGCAGGGCCCTGGGGGCTACAAAGCAACCTGATGAGTGCTGCCACAAGGAGTCAGAGTGGAGAGAGCAGCCTGTGGAGATCCAGGTGTCCTTTTCGGCATCTGGGGTGGCATCCTGGAGAAAGGGAAGGTCAGGGGAAACAGGGGAAGAAAGATAGAGAGTGGCCTGAAGGACTGGAGCTGAGAGTTCTGACAGGGTGGCGGTCTTGACTGCGGCATCCACCCTATCATTTCCAAGAGACACAGGATCATTAGTAGAAGTATGCGCTTTGCACCATAGGACAGCAAAGGAGAATAGCATCTAGAAGAGCAGTAATAAGGCAATGGTGAGAGATGGGAGTCCCAGCAGAAGTAAGAAAACCTTGCTGTTTCCAGATTTGTCCATAGGAATGGCAGACACCAAAGGCGTAGTGAGACTCTGTATAGATATTAGTGGATTGTTCAGCAGTAAGGTGACAGGCACGAGTAAGACCAATGAGTTCAGCAGCTTGAGCGCTAGTAACAGAAAGAGGAGCAGATTCAATAACACTATGATCAGAACAGACAGCATAGCTGGCTCAGAGAATACCGTGATTATCTCGAAAACAGGAGCCATCAACGTAGAGAATGAAGTCAGGATTAGTCAGGGGGGATATTGGAAAGATCAGGGTGGGGAAGAGAAACAAAATCTATGAGCTGAGTGCAGTCATGGGGTTGACCATCTGAGGGTGAAGGGAAAAGAGAGGCAGGATTGAGGGGATCACAGCAGATAAGGGTCATGTGGTCCACAGCTAGGAGAACCACCTCATAGCAGATTAGATGGCCAGGGGACAAGTGCTGAGTTCTGCCACATTGGAGGAGGGTAAGGACAGTGTGTGGGACAGCAACAGTGAGGGGGTTCCCAAGGACAAGGTTATCAGTTTTAGAAACCAGCAGAGTGGTGGCAACAATGGCGCAGAGACAAGGAGGAAACCCAGAAGCGACTGGGTCAAGGGAGGCACTATAGTAAACAATAGGGCGGTGTGGGGAGGGTCCAAAAGGCTGAGTCAAGACACCAGAAGCAGTGCCTTGGTGGTCATGGCAGAAGAGAGTGAAAAGCTTAGAATAGTCAGGCAGACTGAGGGTGGGAGAAGAAGAAAGGGCTTGCTTGAGCTGACAAAATGCAGATTTATGGACATCTTCCCAGGGTAGCGGGTCAGGGGAAAAATCACAGGTGAGAAGGGTGAGAGGTTTGGAAAGTCCAGAATAATTAACAATCCACTGTCGGCAGTAGTTGGTGGCACCTAGGAAACCACGGAGTTGGTGGGCGAGGAAGAGAAAGAACAGCAGAAAGGTGATCAGGAAACAGGTGACGGGTGCTGTGAGAAATAGTGTATCCCAGGTAGGTAACAGTAGTCTGACAGAATTAGAGCAACAAGAGCGGGTAGGTACAAGGACACCCTTTGCTAGGAGACCTTCTATTATTGGAACAATGTCTTTGGAGGCAGCAACAGATAGCGGGTATTGCAGGATCAATGGGGGAGACGCTCCTGATTTAACCTTGATAGAAACTGGGATGGCACCCTTAAGAAGTCCCACATCGGTTGTGGAGTGGGACCAAAAGGACTCAGGAAGGTGAGACAATAGTTCCTGTTGCAATGAGGAAGAATTGGACTCAGGTTCCTGTTTCATTAGTGTCATCATCAAGGCAGGAATTTGAGTTTGGGGTAATGCGAGGAAAACCCCATCTGGAGAACAGTGAACTGTTGCCTGCAACTTGCAAAGGAGGTCTCACCCCAACAGATTTACAGAACCACAAGTACTCAGCAAAAAGGCATGTTGCTCAGTAAGGGGACCCAACGTAAACAACAGTGGCTGTGTAATGGGGTGGTGTTGTATATGAATCTTGTAGGGTTAAAGCAAGGCTTTGTAATGCTAAAAGTGAGGCCATTTCTTTGTCCTTTCGCCTCCATCTCATAAAAGCAGACACAACACTTACGAGACGGCAGGGAGGGAAAAGGGGTCCTGTGTGAGGGTTACTGATAAGATATGAAACTAGCTGAATCCAGTCAACAGGGGAGTCTCGTCAACAGGAGAACCTTGAAAGTCGGGCATGATTTGTTTTTGTTAGATAAAGAAACATCTTGAGACAAAATATAGGGGGCATGTAATTCACGAGAGTTAAACTTCGGTGTTCATGCCCACAGTACCACTTGATTGGACAGAATAGTGATTTAGTTAATAGATGATTGGGTATTTTTACGAGCATGAGCTAGTCACAAACTAATGCTTATGCACTTAGAAAGTATAAAAAAGTATTATAACTAGTAGGTGGGGTCCCTGTCTGTAGAGGCACCTCGCTCGAGTGAATAAAGATTCTGTATTTGACTTTGAATACTTGCTCTGCATGATCATTGCCCCAGCCTAGAGTGAACTGCATGTGGCTTTAAGAGTGTAATTCGTAACAGTGGTCAATGGGTTGATCCCCAATACCTACAGCAGTGATTACTTTATCAGAAATGGGAACCTTAGAAACAAAATCAGAGCTAAGCATAGACAAAGAAGCACCGGTGTTGATAAGAAAGGGAACAGTTTGTCTTCCCACAGTAACAGGTATCATAGCATCGGAAAAAGTAGACAGTAAAGGGGCTAGAGTCTCTGGGTCTTCTTGGCTGTCCTGATACTAATTTTCACCCTTGAAGGACTGGAGAGGAGCTGGTCCGGGCAGTGGAGGTCTGTAGGCACCTGGGTGAAACAGGGGGACACTAGCTGAGAGTGGGGGCCCCCGGGGTTTTTTCGGGCACTCATTCTTCCAATGGCCTTTCTGCTCACAGTAGTGACAAACATCATTGGGAATTTCAGAGGGACCGGGTTGAGCAAAACGGTCCTGCAGGGCGCCATGGTCTCATGCCACCCTGGAGGTCTTTGATTTGCAAAGCCATTAGTTTGTCCTGAGCCTTTGATTTTTGCTGTTGGGCTTTAGTATAGAAATGAGTGGCAGCAGCTAAAACTTCTGTGAGCGGTTTAGTTTCCCACCCAATCATGGTGTTTTGCAGGGACTCGGAGATCCTAGGTAACAGTCCTAAAACAAAGGTTTGAATAATCATGGCAGGAAGGCTAGTTTCTGGGTCCTGACTGCCAGAATGTGCCTTAAAGGCTTGGATTAGGTGAGAATAGTAGTCGGCAGGATGTTCTTCTGGCTTTTGCCTACAGATGGAAATTTTGGACCAGTCTGTTTTTTGTGGGGAGACCTTGGGAATGGCCTCAAGGACCTGTTTATAGAGATTCAGCAGATGGTCTTTGCTGGGGTCTTGAGAAGGCCAGTTGGTCGCTTTAAGGAGGGTGTCTTTCTGGTCTCCAGGAAGAAGACAACTGAGGAGCATCTGAATATCACCATGAGTTGGCTTATAAACCTCAAAGAAGGTTTGGAGTTTTTGAGCAAACCCGGTAGGGTCATCACGGAGTTTAGGGAAGGTGGTCAACCAAGAGATGATTTCTGAAGGTGAGAAGGGGACATGGACCACCACGGGTTGCCCCCTGGCACAGGTTATTCTTAGAGTGGATACTGTGCCCTGACAGGGTTTCCATCCTGGCGAGTCTTCCTTATAAGGGACCTCTGGCAGTCTATCTCGGTGGTGGTGTTATTTTGGTTCCGGAGGGTCAACTGAATGTATGGTCCACCCCTCTTGGGGGTCCAGGGGATGTCAATTTCGAACCAGTCCCCCTTGGGAGAGTCAAAAGTGATGGTGGTAGTGGGAGATGAAGGGCCAGGGGTAGGGGCCGGTGGAGACTGGCGGGCGGTGGCGGGAGCGGGACCCAATGGTTCAACAAGTCGTCTTGGGGTGGATCGTTTGGTGGCAGAGGCAAAACAGGGTAAAGTCTAGTCAGATATGGTGAACAAGGGGCAGATGGGGGTGGCCCCTGACACTGGAGATCTTTAACTTGATTCCAAAGGTGATCAATTTGTTTCTTAAATTTTTCTCCATTATCCTTATAGGAAGCCATAAGGGAGCACTTATAGTTTCATAGTTTCATAGTTTCTAGGGTCGGAAG
>NW_017729032.1:168281807-168286814 GCF_001723915.1 Gavialis gangeticus
ACGTATACACTTCTTTCAGTACTTTTCCATTCCTCATCAGGGGTAACACATCCACACCTGAGGACAGGGGGGTGATCCAGACTGACCTTGACAGGCTCAGTAAATGGCCAGATGAGAACCGGGTGGTGTTTAACACCCAAAAATGCAAGGTTCTCCACCTTGGGAGGAAAAACCTGCAGCATGTCTATAGGCTGAGTAGCACTATGGATGACAGGGACTTGGGGGTCAGGATTGACCACAGGATGAACATAAGCATGCAATGTAATGCTGCCAGTAAAGCAAGCAAAATACTGGCTTGCATCCATAGATGCTTCTCAAGCAAATCCCAGGACGTTATTCTCCCTTTGTACTCGGCCTTGGTGAGCCCACAGCTGGAGTACTGCGTCCAGTTTGGGGCTCCACAATTCAAAAAGGATGTGGAGAAGCTTGAGAGAGTCCAGAGGAGAGCCACATGCATGATCAGAGGTCAGGAAAACAGACCTTATGATGACAGGCAGAGAGCCATGGGACTCAGGGGTGACCTGATGGCCATCTATAAGTTCATAAGGGGTGTTCACCAGGATCTGGGGGAACGTTTGTTCACCAGAGTGCCCCAAGGCATGACAAGCTTGAATGGTTATAAACTCCTCAAAGACCATTTCAGGCTGGACATAAGAAAGAACTCCTTTATTGTCCAAGCCCCCAAGGTCTGGAACAGCCAGCTGCCGGAGGTTGTTCAAGCACCTACTTTGAACTCCTTCAAGAGAAACCTGGATGTTTTTCTTGCTGGGTTCCTATGACCCCAGCTGACTTCCTGCCCCTGGGGCAGGGGGCTGGACTCGATCTGCCGAGGTCCCTTCTGGCCCTAATGTCTATGAAATCTATGAAATTCCCTGATTTTTTTTGCAAGGAACTGCCCTTATATATGCTTGGAAGGCTTTCTTTGAAGCAAAATAAAGGAGGACTTGAAGCAACATTTGCAAACTTCTGGTCTCTAGACTCAAGCATGTAAATTCAAATGTAAGCATTAAAATAGAAAGGGTCTGTATTTTCAATGCCCATAACTCGCAAGGAGTTCAGAGGGAGCCATCAGTACTTGTGAACAACAGGCTTCAGGTGCCTGAATATGAAGTTAGGTACCACATCTTTGACCCCCAAATTTCAAAATCTTGCTTCAATTCTGGCTCAAGACATTGCTTAAAAGAGGCATTTCTAAACCACCTACTCCTACACCCATGGAAGATTTCAGATCTTAACAACAGACACAGGATTTCTTTGCCATGTTTTACTTGTTCCTGCACATCCCAAGAGACCTACCTCTTAGTCTGAGCTATGTACAGTGGAGCTTGACCTTCTCTGGAGGATCATAAAATATATATATTTTCAGGTCAACATTTAGTAGCCTGTTTTTCTACTGCCATATCACAGGTACGGTCCCATTCAGGTCAAGCAGAGATAACAGATTCCTGAACAAAATTATGTAAGAAGAGTAAACCTTAGAAGCTAAAAAAAATCAGTTGTATATCCTGAATTATATTTTAATCATAGCTGTATTTTCAGAGTACAAAATCTTATAGGTTCCACTATGGTCTCTTGCATAAACAATATTGAATACCAGTCAACTGCCATTTTCATTCTGGAGAAGTTTCCCAGATATAGTATCCATGGGAATTAAGTCCTTTGGTCATAACATTGAAACAAATGTGGACTTTTTAATTTAATTTTAACCATTCTACACTACGGTGATATATTTGATTTCACAGAGAGCTCTGAAAATCATTTATCTATCATTTAATATGAATTTCTTGTCATCATTTCATCCTCATTTCACCTTTTATTACTGACAGGTTATAAAACAGTTTATTATATTTAATCTACTTCTATACCAAAAATAAGCCCTTGCATTATATTAACATGTACTTTCCAAAGCTCTTCACTGCTGCACCAGCTATGATTCTCTTGCCTCTTCACAATAACTTTTTTTACAGTCAATCAAAGGATCATAATATATCATAATATTTTCCCCATAGTCAGGCCTGCAGCACTCTGCTCCTATCTTGTAAATTGCAATGCTATCAACCCCAAACATTAAAGAATTAGGTATCAAATTATGTATCAAAAAGAGATAAGACCTAATAACATCACGATTAAAAAAAAACAAACAAAAAGATTACACTGTAATTTTCCATCTATTTCTAAATGTTTCAGTCCCTTGCTGATACTCGTTGGGCATGTCTACACATGAATATAAATGCAACACAATAAACTGCAGCGCAGTTCTTGCTGAAGTTTGTTGCTCCTAGGCACTGCATTTACACGTGTGCCCAGGACCACAGCATGTTGAGTTGGCAGGGAGTCTAGGGGTCAGCCTGACAGTCCAGGGCTCCTCCACCCTAGCTCAACGAGTGTGCTACAGTTCAGGGCAAGCCAGCAAGCATGTCTCTACATGCATTGCAGCAGAGTAAATAACTCCACCACTGGACAGCATTTGTATCTGGCAGTACTAATCTATGGCTGAGCTAATTAGTTTACTCAGGCCTAATAGCTCCACTCATGTAGGCAGCGATGCTTTACTGTGGAGCTAATTAGTCTACTCCACAGTAAATCTCTTGTGTAAATGTGTCCATTGTGTGTTTGTATGTGAATATGCATTTGGTATTGTGGAATGGGTCTACCAAATAATTACGAAATCCCACAGCCTGCATATTGATTTTGTGTGTTCATCCTTTCCATCAGAAGATGTAGTTGCAATTTATTACACCTCTTACACCAGCACAACAGTGCTTCTGCTATAAGTGTGGAGTTCTTTCATTCCAGGCTAGGGTGGGGCAGCTTCAGGGGGTCTTCAACCTGACAGATCTGGAGGAGAGGATTTGCATCAGTTGGGTCCTCTTCTGCCTTCCCAGATCTGATGATGGAATAGAAAGGAAATATGAAAGTAAAGGTGGAGTAGGGGAGATAGAAAGAGGCCTTAAATATACTCAGAAGGAGAAGGACTTGAAGAAGAGGGGAGAAAATCCTGTATTATGTGTTGTGGGAAACAGAAAAGAGGTTCCTTTAAAAAGATATCCCATAAATGCAACAATATCTCATAAATGAACAGGTAAGCAACAAAATTAATGCAGGCACTATGGGAATTTGGTTGAAGCTGGTGATAGTTGTTATAGATCGGGTGACATAGCTCGTTGGTGACATATCTCATCACTACGGCGGTGTAGTGTTGAACATTGGCATGAACTGTGATGCTATTGTTACTGTTTGGTAGCTTGTTGCTACCGCGTGGTAGGGTTGGAAATGATCTGTGGAGCACTAGGACTGTGCAATACCAGTGGTTACTGTGCAGTCATTTAGTACTTGCTTTAGCAAGTTTGGTACAGAGAGTACTAAATGGCACAACAGTTTTGGTACAGCAAGTACTAAATGACTGTGCAGTAACAACTACACAGTTGGGTGCATGTATATATGCACCCAATAAGTTCTTTTGATTACTACTTTCCCCACCAGAAAATGGTATGGGATAGAAACTATGAGAATGAGAACATTAATTAGTAATTGTTTCACAATTCAAAGAGATGCACTCAACCCATTAAACTGGAGTGACTGTGGTATGTGCAGAAGAAGGCACTGAGATAATTGACCTGACTGATGGTAAAAGCTGAATATGGAGAGAAGAGCCACTTGATTTCCTGATAGAGGATGCCAGAAAAAAAAATCAGCTCTCAAGCTGTACAAGAGAAGAGAGCTACAGAAAGAATGCAAATAAAGATAAAGTTTTATCTTATGGGAATTATGTACTGAGTGGTGAACTGAGGAAGTGGCAAGCTGAGATGAGAGCTAATAAAAACTGCATATTAAAAGGCGTTGTTTTAAATAGATTAAGGCATGTAAATGCACACATCATTTGTATAGCTACTTATTACTATTGTACAAGCATATCAGGTAATTGTGAGCACAATGGCTAATACCAATTTGTATGCACAGACAAATTAAGATTTGTGTAAAAAATAAGTTCTAAAATTATTAGGCGACCAATGAAAGGGATACTGCAGATGGAAGATTGCTGGCGTATTCTTGGCTTCTCCAATACCGGTTTTCTACTTGAACATCAATGGCATACAACTTCTGAGAGACTGCAAATGTCCAGAGCTACAGATGACCTCTTCAGAGGAGAGGAAAGCAATTTAAATATATTGTAAGATTATTTTCCTTTATTTATATACCTATACCAATCCTGAATGAGTTAGTCAGTCTTTGTTACCAGGCATCTCCACCTACCATCAAAGCCCAGGTTCCAAAGAACAACTCTGCCCCTAAAATTAATACTAATCAGACTGATGCAGAGACCAATCTTTCTTGCTGCTCACACAGCTCACTATATATCCAACACTGCCTCTATTCACAAAAAATATGCATAACCCAAAGTGAACAACATTACAGCATGTCTTTCTCAAAGTCAAAACTTATTTTCCTGCTATGAAAAAGAATGTGGAAGACTATGGGTATATCTATGGCTAGGGCTATCCGACCAGCAGCCCGCAGGCCACATGTGTCCCACAAGGAGTTCACTTATAACCAGCAGTCTCTAATAACCTCCACCTCCTTGGTTCCCTGCACTTTCCCCCATGGGTCTAGATACTGCCTACCTACATTGTCCATTCCTGGTGTCATTGCTGATACCCCCATGAACCACTATTTTCTCTAAGCTCCCCCTCCCACTTCTGTTACCAGATTTGCCCATCACTTTGGGGTGTGCTCATTTATTAGGGATACGTTTCTGAGGTCTTTGTAATTCTATCAATGTGCTGCTTGTGTTACTTGTGTTTCTATATGGAGCTGTATCTCTCCCTTTTGCAAGTCCTCACCCCCAATGGAGCTATCTTGCAGGACAGTTTCAGTGGGGCTGGGTTCCTCCAACCACCTAATCAGTCAAACACATATACACACATACACACATACACACAGAGATTAACAGGACACGCATGAGCCAGGCCTAGTTATTCAGCATTGATAGGCTTGTAGCAAACCCCC
>NW_017729032.1:168291814-168304019 GCF_001723915.1 Gavialis gangeticus
CAACCAAGGCCTTGGACTCTGTTTCTCTTCCCTACCTGGACTCCAACCCTTCCACTGAGTCCCTTTCTCCTGCTGCCATTGTGAGTGCTTGTGTGTGTGTGTGAACCAATAACTTCATGGGGCTGTGTAGTGTGTTGTCTGTTTAATAAACCTGTTATTTGGACCCCTGAGTTGGGTTTTGCTTTACTGTGGTTCAGGTCTGCTCCAATCTCTGCTCCTTGTCCCTCTAACTTCCGTCTCATTTCTCCCTCTCCTGCTTCTGGCTCACTGCCACCTCCAACACCTGTTCTGAGCTCCTCTTTGCCTCCAAACCCTCTGTTTAGTTGCTACTGCCTTATCCTCACTGCTTTTTCGCCTGTGCAGCCAGGTTTCTACCTCAGTTTCTTTCCTGGCTGTCTCCTCCTTGCCACCACTTATCTGCCCCTGCCATCCAATATCTCAGCTGTCTGCCTCAGTTTCCAGCCCCAAGCTCCCAGGTTTCTGTCTTTTTCTTTTTCCTGGCTGTCTCCTCCTCACCACCAGGCTTTTTTTTTTCTTTACCTTGCATCAGTGACCTTGAGGGACCATGTGGTCTTAAGTAAACCCACGCCTCAGTTCCTCAGCCAGCTTTTCTCTAGTCCACCAGTTCTAATCCTGGTTCTGGCAACTTTGACTCCCTACACTCTCTTTCTCACCTTAACCTTCCCTCAAGTATCCCAGGTACCGCATACACACTGTACCATCCAAGTTAGGAACTTACCTGTGTATATTTGTAGGTGGGTTTTATGTGTGTGAACTAGTGTGTATGTATATATATTATGTGTGCATGATATACGAATTAGTGATCTGTGTATGTGTGCAGGTATTATGGGTAAAGAATGGCTCATATGCTGGATAATAGGAACTGATCACTCCTGGCGAAGGGTGGCATTACCATGAAGGAGCTCAAAATACAGACAGGCAGATTCAGTGTTTTGGGTACCAATAGAGGACAATTATTAGAATTGGTCTGGTAAATGCTGAGCTGGGTGTGTTTAGATGTGGGTTGATTAGCATTTGGATCAAGGATTCCCCATCATGCAGTGCTCCCCTGCTTTACTGATCCCTGAATTCAGTGTGGTCCTTGCCTTGGAATCTCTGTTCTCCATCCTGAATGCTAATGAAGGTGCATGCCTGTTCCATTTCCCATTTAAATGAGTTGTCATCTGGTTCCATCTCTGATGCAAATGATACCAGGGGAGTTGCTTCACTCCTAACAACTTTGTCTGGTGGGGTTTAGGTGCATATCCCACTGCATCTTCATTGTCTTTTGTAAGTCTTTCCTCTAATCAGTTCTTATTCAGGCTGAGGTGGGGAAGGGAAGAGTTCTTTGTGAGTCAGACAGGCTGCGTCCTGTGCCAGGGTTCCCCAAGCACATGGAGCTGAGAGATAACACCTCCAGCTTCCTCTTTCTGCCACCCATGGGGGAGGCATCCTGGGGTAGTAAGACCTGTGGGAGAAGTAGCAATAGGGCAATGCAGTTTACAGGGGAAGTCATGATATGGTAGTGCAGCCCAAGGCTGCTCAGAAGTTAGACATGTGGACAGCCCTGGTTTACATTGTAGACTGCAGTGAAACACGAAGATAGATGAACTTCCACACAAGCCAATTAAGGCCACTCTGAGCTTGCATTTCTGTGTCTACACTGCCTCAAAAACCCAGGCTGACTCATTTACAGATGTTTATGGGGAAGACAGTCTTACCCAGTGGTTTTCAACCTTCTGAGAGTCAAGGCAATCCTCTGAAAATGCTAGCCATTAGCTTTCTCCCATTTCTTAATTACAGAATAAAAATAAAGCAGTTCTTCTGTTGCAAAAAATTCAGAAAGGCCACAACTGGTGTTTCTGTTCTAACACTGTGGATTCCTATTTGAAAACTCTGGGTTTGTCTTGTGAATCATGTGTAGGTATCTGCATATCTAAGAGTGCTTATAATGTGTGGCTTCTAGGGCTGTGTGAAATTTCACTGGGTGTTTCATTTTGATGCCGTTTTGACTTGTTTTAAGCTTGAAACAGCGAAATTAAAATGAAACAAAAGGCTTTGAAACAGCCTCAAAATGTAACAAGAGCAGTCAAAACATTTTGAAAGTTTTGAAACATTTTGAGTTTCAGAGCTGGGCTTGCTTGCAGGGAACAGAAAATAAGGGGAGGGAGGGTGAAAAGGGGGGAAGGACTGCTCTAATATTGACTGCATAGCTGGCCAGTGACCGTGATCTGAGAGAGTTCTTTGGTAGCTGCTGGAGAAGCTATGGGCTGAGGCTGTAGGGGAGGAGGTGGCCTAATTGGGGCACACTACCATGTCATGTAGAGGCCTCAGTGCCAGTAAAGGCATGCCTTAACAAGCACAGTCATACACGTCACAAGTTTTGCTTGTCAGCAGCTTGGGGTGCAGTTTCCCAGAACCCCCTGCACCTATCTCCTTGAAACGTCACAGGCTTCATGCCTGCTGTTGTTGCATAAATTGCTGATTTTATCCCCTGGAGGCTAGTCCAATTCACCTCTAGAAGACAGTCACACTTTCAGGCTGGGTCCAACCCTATTTTATTGCTTGCAAGCAGGCCGACAGAGGAGCTTGTTGCTCAGATCAGTGTCGACCCTAAACAAAGAGCGCACGTGGCTTTTATTGAGCTAGCATTTTTTTCAGTTGATGTGTTACATTTTGATTGGTCATTTCAAACCAAAACCGGAGCAACCTATAAGGCATACGTAGTGGGCTATCCTGTACCATGTGGGTGGAAAGTTACAGAATGCAGGGGTTAATACTAAAACAAGGAACAAAGAAACATAGAGAAAAGTAACTATTTTTCCTACACTGTTTTCATCCAAATCTGCCAAAAAAAATGACAAAGTTATTGGCAGTTTTGTGCTTCCCCATTATGGCCTATGGGCAAAATGTTGAAACAGCATCAAAACAGCAAAACAGTTTGACGAAATGGAACAGTGCTTGGAAACTAAACAAAACTCACAACAAAACACTGTCCTGTTGAAACAGAAGTCGAAACAAAGTGGTGCTGTTTTGCAAAGCCCTAGTGGCATCCTACATTATCCTTAATAGGATCTCACACCCCAGGCTGCCATGACACCTTAGCTGAGAAGCACTGCTCTCACCTAGCAAGTAGCACCACCTGCTTTCCTGCACAGTACTAGGTAGTGAGGATACATTCTGAAATAGGAAATCAATAACTGCTATAAAGAATGGCCACAGAGGAATGAAAGTAGCTAGATGTCTGTTGAAATTGCTATTATTTTAAAATAGGTGAATAGCAAAACCTGATTTCAGTGTTCAGAATGAAATTTACCATATTTTTATATTCCTCCAAGAGACATTATTTTCTACTTCAAAAATTTATTGATGTAATCTCTGTCAGACAATGGAGCACACACTTGCAAACACAATGTTTCTTCTTAGCTGCTTGGAACTCAAATGTTGATCTCTGCAAAACTGACAGAGCCATGTTCAAATCAATCAGAGCTCTCAGTCTCCTTGTTTCACATGGAAATTCAATACAAAATTCTTTACTAGATATATTTCTCTCTCAGACAACAGATTGCTTACAATGGGAAACCACTTAGTATAACTATATTGTGCTGGGAGACTTTATTTTCTTTTAAAAGATATATCCTGTATTTCAAAAAGTGAAATGACAGAATTTTAGGGCCCCTATGGATGTTCAGGTAAAGGCATGAAAAGATCTGATGCATGATCCACACAATCATGCCTCCTGTCATGTCACATATGCATAGCAACAGGCAAATCTTGTCAGTGGACAAGACTCCCATCTGCAGCAGCATCCCATGTATAAAGTTATTACATATTTTTCAGTTCTAACTGTATAATAGCTGACTGGACCTTTTCACGAGTGATCGTTAATTTGCATGTGTCATCAGTTTAAATTGATTGCACAATTAACCATGTAATTACATAATACAAGTAACATGTAGAAGGGACCTTACTATGCAACTCCTGACTCTCCTCAAGACTAGTAATGATGAATGTTCTTTTTAGAGATGTTAATTTCAAGAATAATGATCAAACCTTCCTTTTGATTAGTTCAGTTGATAATTTTTTGTGGGGAGACTAACAAGAAAAGTATTACCCAGGTAAAGAAACCTGTATTTTCAAAAATTGTATGTGAAAGTCTCTTGAAGATTATTAGAAATGGGGAGCTAGAGGTAGTAAAAATAAGAAGTTAGTTTCTTAGTGAATGTTATTTTCTCACTAATGCTAATAAAGTTATTAGGCTACCAGAGATGTATTTATATATGACACCACAAGTCTCAACTTGGAAGGCTCACCATCTACTAAAGATTTCTGGCTGTGTAGCCCTGAATGTGTAGATGATTATGTATGTATGCAGATTTGGCCATACACACTGGCCTCAAAATATGGGAGACCTCTCATCTTTTTCCCAATAGTTGAGTGGATAGGGAATTCACCTAGGAAGCTGGGGTGCCTATGTTCTGCCTCCCCCCGCACACTGTAGAGGCTTGTACCTGGGTGTTTCCAGCTTCCCAGTACAATACCTTAACCACCACACCACAGTAATCCATTATCCAGGCTCTTTTTGGGCTCTCTGACACCTGAGGCAGCCACAAGGGCTAGGGACAGACATTACACATAAACCAGTTTAAGTGATCAGAAACTGGTTTAAACCTGTAACAAAACAGAAATTCAGTGCACATAACCCAGTTTGAACATGGCTTGAAAATGGCTGAATCCAGTTTGAGATGAACCTGGTTGAATGTAGAATCAGAGTTAACTGATTTGCCTCAAACCGGTTTATGCAATGTCTATCCTAGATAGACCCCTTGCTGGTTTAAGATCAATCATACTCCCTCAGCATCCTGGCATTCTCTCTGGGTGGGGCTCTGCTGTGCTCCAGAGCTGGGCTGGCCTGTCCCCTCTGCTCTCTAGCCAGTCCTTGGGCTCCTCGAGATCCATGGGCCCACCGAATCCAGGTCAGCAGCTAATCAGTAGTTTCTTTCACAGAGCTGCAACTTCCTTCTAAATGATTTCCAGATGTGCTACCCAATTTATAACTTCTGGGCTATGCTGATAACTTACAGCCATCCAGATTCTCCTTACTTCAAACTGTCCTTAGGACTGACCAATAGCAAGACAAGCCTTGCATTCTTCTGATAAGGTTAATTTTAACTACACCACAGGGCCTACTTCTACAAGGCTTTGCTAAATTTACTAGGCCTCGCTACATACAAGATCTTACTAATCTTTGATTTTAATTAGGCTCTTAGCAACTACATGTAGCTCAATATCTAAACAAATGACAGAAAAACACTTGGTCTAATTTTCACAGAGCTTTCAGCAAATACTTTTATCACACAGACATAATTTCAGCTGCCACACACCATGTCTTGTGTATCTGTGTCTCCACACTTCAAAATGGTGGCAGGGGCACTTTAAGTAAAGCTCATTTAATGAGCTTTCGTTCAAGTGCCCCTGCCACCTTTTTCAAATGCAGGGATACTGATACATGAAACAGAGGAGGCTGCTGGAGCGCGGTAATTGCCACACTCCAGCAAACTTGATTAATTGAGATGCTCTGACATGCTGGAATTCCTGTGCATCAGAGCAGCCTCTGCACTCATGTATAGATGCCTGAGTTGCAGTGGGTTATGGTAGAGCTCTACTATAACAATGCCCCGAGTCTTTCAATAAGCACTGAGCCTCAAATTTGTGAAAGGTTCAGTGGAGGATCCAAAAATGAAGTATGGAATTGAAATTAATGGGCTCTGACAAACTCTGAAGTTATTCTTTTTTCTGTTTTCTTATCATATAAAAGGCCAATAAAAATGTGATTTTTTACTTTATTTTTTAGCATAATATAACTATAATACATATTAATGGCTTCAATATCAGAGGATGAACGCTAAAATATGCCCAAAATCTATGATACTCCAGGTGAAAAATAAACTAGGGATGTTCTCATGGAACTTAGACTCTTAGGATGGCAGAATGCTTGGTTTCTATGTTGGTAATACCATTTGAATTGTTAATTATTCTCTTTTTTCTCCATTTATTTTTAACACTGATGACTGTGACAGGGCAAGCTTTTACACCCAGTGCAAGCACCAGTCCACCTCCTGTCTATGGCCTAGCTGCCCACCTCACTGTCTGCCATGCCTTGATGTCATAGTATTTGGATGTCAGTCAGGTGGGAGGCTGCCCATTTTGAACTGTAGTTTTTAGGGGGATATCCGCAGCTCCATTCCACCCCTACACTGTGGCCCAAGCCTCACAGATGGCAACCCAGGTAGCTAACTCAGCCGTACCCTTCGCCCATTATCTGTGGTCCCTTCTCTGGGACCTTCAGCTCCCCCTGAGGCCCTGGCCCCATCTCAGGCCACTCAGGACCCCAAGGTTCTTTGCTCTGTGGGCATCCATCATGGTGGGCCCCTGGCTCTTTTGACCTCTCTCTGGGTCCTGACCCCAGCATGGACCAGTTGGGTACCTCAGGTTGGGTCTAAGCTACATGGCTGGCTTTCAGGGATTGGGGGTCCCCCATTCCCAGCTCAGGTGCTTCACAAAGCATGCCTGGCCCCACTGGATCACTCACCCCAGCAGGCTCAGGTGCTTCAGGAAGCTAACTTGGCCTTCCCTGCATTATCTAACCCACCCAAAGTGGAGAATGAGGTTAAGGCACCCCAACCCACCTTACACCAGGAAAGTACTCACTCCTGGCATTTACATGGGGACTACTGTGCCACCAGCAGACCCACCAGGCCTTTCTGCCCTAGCAGGGTGCAGTTTTAAGTCATGCCCAGGACCAATGAGGCCTCCAAGCCATCCCCATAGCCTCACCCTTATCTCTGCTTCCTGGCAGAGCTCAGCAAAGAGATGTTTCTTCTCTGCTGCCTGATCATGAACTGCCCTATGCTCAGGGAGCTGGGCCTTAAAATGGTCACCCTTATCTGGCACCTGCCCTTCCTGGCCTAATCCTTAAAGTGGCAGGCCCTACCAGTGCCCTGTCACAATGATATCTCCATTGATTAGGTCTGATAATTTGATCAGCAGCTGCAAGTGATGCTATTTAATAAATAATGTTTTTAATATTTCCTTGCCTGTAACATATGAGAACTTAAGTTAGCATTTCTGCTGGTAAAAAAATTATAGATAGAGAAATCGGTCCTTCCACCAGTTCATGGAGTGTTATAAGGGAGAAATCAGAGTTGTGTGAAAGATCTCAATGAATGATACCAAATATGTTTTATATTAACATATGGGTTCATCACAAACCTCTACTATGTACAATTATTTTTCTTAAAAGTCCATTGCCTATTTCTGAAAAGTTTCTATGACACCACCACCTGTATTGCTCTACATTGTGCTTTTCATCTGTAGATCTTCAAATGCCTTACAAACTAAGTCAGTATTATTATCCTATCTTACAGAACAGTTATGTATCTGTGGGGAAATCTCATTTATATCTATTGAATATGCCTTGAATTCTAGACTATTTAAAAAAAAAATAATGTGGATGCATAATGTGTCTTATATTATATTCTTACTCAGCTCATAGTGATATCAGTGAATGTCCACATAAATTTCAAATACAGTATATCTCTCTCTGTTGTTAAATATCCAAGCCATATGTATCTTTTTACAGTGTTCCTATTTCAAATATAAATGGCATCCCTCAGGGATATGTAATGAAAGTAGTATGCGTTCATAACTGGATTTACATTTATTTTATTTTGGAGGCATTTTTGGCAAAACACAATTAGTTTTAAAATAATCTCTTCTTGCAGTGTTATTCTCATTATAGTAACTTTTACAGAACTCAAGGTCATTCCCATAGCTCAAGGGAAAAAAGTTGTACAAATCAGGGGTTAGAGAAAATGGACTTTTCATGTTCAACTTCACTTTTCTGTCTCAAAGAGTAAGGCTCAGATCCTCAAAGGTATTTAAGGGCCTAACTCCCATTGATTTGCAGCTTGATTTCAATTTCAATCACCGAGAATTAAGCAGCTAAATACCTTTCATGATCTGGGCTAAAGAGACTTAATATATTTTAAATTTCTTTTTTGCAGATTAACACTTTTAAAATGCTATTGAGATGAACTCGCTTGATTGCAAGAGTCATAATGTTTTGCTGCACTACTATGGAAATAGCTTATATTAATTAAGCAGAGAGCTTCATTAAATTATATACACACTGATTATTCTCAGATTTATGGATATTTTTGCTACTCTCTTTGTATGGCATCTCACTATATTTATCAAATATCTTTACTTGGATATATTAGAATTTTTGTAATGGCAAATATTAATAAAACTGAATTTTGGCAAAGGATTATGACCACTATTGTTTGTATTACATTAATATCTAAGAGAGGCCATAACCAAGAACAAATTACCTATGTACTAGGTGCCGCATTTGTAGCTGCTTTACTGTAACTTACTCATTACTTCTCTGATTCATTCAATTTCCAGATAATATTGTGTTTCTATTTGTGCATAAAATTATATTTATTTATCTGAAAACTTTGCTATAATTGTCATTTATCCCTAGGTTATATCTTGATTTCCAGTGATGATCTTTTTATTATCTTCATGTTTTTTCATCTTCTGTTGGAAAATTGAGCAGTTAACTTAAATCTTGTCCTCATTATTTTAATGTTTTCTAATGCTATATATATTTTATTCAAGAGAGTGCACTGGTTCCCCAGGAACCCGAGAATATAAAGTAAACTATAAATACATTAAATTTCTGGTGCAAATCCCAGAAATATGCAAAACTCTCTGCTTTGGGGTTTTACTACATAATTCAAAACTCAAACTGGGCCACAGAAAGCTTTGTAAGTTTTACAGACCTCTGCTTTGAACCCAGTTGTGAAAATACTATAAATAATCACTATCTGAAATGTAGTAAAGAAATGAAAATATGCAGAAATAATGTCTTGTGTTGCTTTGAAGGCTTACTGAGCATGATTTTAGCCTTTCACTGAGACATTTAACATTTGAAAGAAAGTTGATTAAATATCAGGTGATAGCCCTTTGTGCATGTGCGTGTTTGTGTCTTCGGGAAAGAAGAGAGTGATAACCGTGGAAATGCAACTCAATATGGATATACTTTCAAATGAAGTATTTTTAGAATAATAAAAAGGGAACAGGAAAGAAAGAATTGAAATTTTTCATTCAAAGCCTTGTGTGTTATTTAGAAGGAGAGTTGAGACACAGACAATGAGCATGGAATGAGAAACATATGGAAAAACTCCTGTGGAGCATGCTGTATGAAACCAACCCATTCAGACCCAAGAAACATGGGAGTCAAAAGAAAAGGAAAGTCTCCCAAAAAAGTGGCAGTTGAGTCTCTTTTGGGGGATCTCGCTGAAAGGATCAGAGGAACCTCAAAACCCTGTGAGATTGGCATACAAGAGAAGGATGAAAAAACTTTGCATGAACAGCTGCAAATATATATGGCAAAAATTTGAATCTGGTTCTTGTTTTCAGGTTTTCTAATAATAAATTTCCTTCCAATGATTAACAGCATTTTCCCTGTATCATTGTCACTTACCATTCTATGTAGACATTTATACTTCTATTTATCATAATGATACCTTGGTCCCTGATCATTTGCTTATTTTGCAACAGATTTTATGGAACATACTTTCATTGGAAACATACAGTGGGGGTGACTTTCCATCTCATTGCGAATGTTACTTACACTTTTTAAAGCCTAATCCATACTGAAAGCTTGTGATTCTTTAGGATGTTTGTCAGTAAGATTTGTTATTCAGTTCAATGTTTTTTTTCAAAATCTTGACCATATATTTGGGAAAATAACACCAAATGAAATCAATCAAAAGCAATAGAAATAGAATGTTAGCCATTACTATAAAAATATTGTTGTATAGGTTGTCCCATTGTGCTATTTATGAAGTTATTTTACTTTGCTTATTGTCTATAAGCAAGCAACACAGAAATGCAACAGATTGTTTCTATGGTATATAGTTAACTTCACAGATATTTTACCAAACCTTAGGACATGTTTAGAAGTTGAATATATTTTACCCTTGGATACATTCAATTTGTATTCATTTTAGTGCTTACTCTGTTAATTAGAAAAGGTTATAAGATTAATAACTAGTCATTGCTAATATATGCAATGGACTGTAAGCTTTGGTTGATGGTATTTTTCCCCAAAGAGGCACTAGTGATTAGTTCATACAAATCATAGCAAAGTACTGTCTGCTAATTTTCAAAATTGCTCATCTTTATGTAACACCCCACCCCCATGCCCTTCCCCACCAAAAAGTAAACAAAACTAACAAAGTCAGTAGAGACAGAATCCTCTTTCACTTTACGTGCCCAAATGGCATTTACCAAGGCATGGAACTGCCATTTTTGGCACTCACTCATAGTTTGTAATCCCACCCTGTACGTATTGAGGACACATAAACACCCATAGAACTACAGCAGCTGAATATGTATACTTTATCATGGGTGTGTCTACACAAGATGCTGATTGGACAGTAGCTGAAAAATATTGTGCAGTAGTGCATCGCAGCACAGGCAGTACTAATATGCTACTGTGCAGTATTATTAGGCTACTACACAGTAGCATTACCTAAAAGATGTTTGGTGCTTCTGTAAGGACTAAATAAATGAGCAGTAATGACTGTACAGTAGTGTCTTGTGCAGACGTTCTCCATTAGTCCTTAAACTGTAGTTTAGCAAACACCAGAAAGGTGTGTGTGTGCGGGGGGGGGTCTGTCTTATATCTTAACCCAGTGGTTTTAGACCTTGTTGAGAAAGAAAGAAACCTATAGGTTCTAGGCCTCTCTTCCAGAGAGAGGTTGAGCCTATGTTTTTCCTGCTTCCCAACACAGTACTCTAATCACCAGGTCACAGGTTAGGCTTTATGTAGCTGTCTGTCTAGCCCTCCTGTGGAAGTTGTACCACTGCACCTTGCACATAATAGAAATGGATAGAAAGCAGTGGGGAAGTTTCTGATCTATTGGGAGCAAAGGCCTGGGCTAGAACTCAATACGTACCTTATTAGTGAGCTATACACCCTGCGTCTTCCACTCTTGGTTGCCTATGGGCTGGAGAGGATACTGGGTAATGCCCAATCTATGGCTTGCAGTGATCCAGGAAGATGGAGAAATGAAGGTTCAACTCTCTGGGTGAGAGGGGTCTAGAAACTAGATCACATGCTTTCTGAGGGAGTGCCCTAAACATTGGGTTATTTGGCTAAAACACACGAGGGCTCTTTTCCTCCTGTGTCTATACATGTTAACCATGGCTTGTTAGGTTTGTGACTTACCCAGGCTGATTCATATAGAGTACACACTTGTGGAACAAAATACCTTCCTGCCCAGAGCACAACTTATGGTATATGCTCAGTAGCCATATGGACACGCTTAGTGGCTTTGAACAAACAACAACAAGCTCTACTGAGAGTTGTCTGAGGCAATTTTTAAAAACATTTTCCAGCCCTTTATTTCATACACAATACATTTTCAGTTTCTTAGTATTAACATATAACAGTATTGTTTTATTTCTCATGCTCTTCTACAAAAATAATCGCAGTTAAATACAGAAACATGTTTTTATGAAATCAAGAGATGCCAATAAATCTCAATGTGGCTGCCAACAAAAAGAATACTCAATGTCCCATCAAAGTGTGAACTGAATCTCCTGTGTGCGCTACAATCCCATAAGTGTTCTTTCAATTTCATGTGGAAAATATCCTGTATTACAAATATTGGGAACATGTTTCAGTACTGTGTTATTGTTTTGGATCATAAAACAGTAATATTAGAAAATAAATATTAATCGGCATCATTCTCTGCAATTTGTGTTTTCAGCCTTATACCTCTGCTTGGAATTCCTATGCATTCTTATAATGAAGAATATGCTGATTACCTTATATTCCTTTTTGCTCATGATTAAAAAGCTGAGTAATTGCAACAATTTTAACAGTTAATGCCCAGGTTGTCAAATTTATTCTTCAAGCTTTGGATAACACAAGGTACAGAACATGAAAGATAATTCTAGATTCATGCACAAATGTAAGAAATCTGATAACGTCCTTTACTCACAGGTAGAGGTTAGAATAGACAAATTAATTTGCTAGAAAGGACATGATTGCATTTAAATTGTGGTGTGTGATGTGTTACAAGTTGGGGAATGTATAAGGTAAACTCCCACCATTTTCAATGGA
>NW_017729032.1:168309019-168316285 GCF_001723915.1 Gavialis gangeticus
CCCGGCAGCTTGGAGAGCTGCGTGAAGTTTGCATTTAAATTGTGGTGTGTGATGTGTTACAAGTTGGGGAATGTATAAGGTAAACTCCCACCATTTTCAATGGAAAGTTTATATAGTAATCAAGGATGGAATATTTCCTTAAATAAGAGCCACTTTACACAATGGGATCTAATGTGTTCATGATAGGCAGTGTGATTATGGAATCATGCATTATATCCCATCATGCCTAACTGCCTGCACTGGCTCCCATGACTGCAAGCACTGCAGCTGACCAAATGCTCAGTCTTCACCAAATTCTCATCATTACTTCAATATAGCCTTGTTCTTTGCAGTTATTATTCAATTATATTAATAGGATGGGACAGTTTGTATCTCTCAGTTCATGAGGATGGTTTTAAGTGACATGCTGCAACTGTATTAATGCAACATTGGGAGGAGCATTTTATCTCTCTTCCTATCTATAGTACTGAAAACTTGTAGTAAACGCACTTCAGCTTGCCTGTATAACTCAGCTTTCTTTTGAATCTTATCACCTTTTCCCTTCCTTTGTCTGAAAACACTTAAGGGCTTTTTCTTTCATATAAAGAAGATGCATCAATGATACCCAAGGTTGCTTGGATGAGAGACCTGAAGCTTTTGGTTTCTTTCTATCAACGACACAAGGTGCTTTAAACTAAACACCCCCCAAATGTCTAATATTAATGTCTAAGTCCTATTCCTATAGCTGAATTGTGCCGCTGTGATACTATTTTTCCTTCTGGGCAGTACCTCCCTCCTTCCCTAAACACCTTCACCAGTGTGGACCCAAGGGGGAAAAAAATCCTTCCTGACACCCAAACAGAGGAGTGGTCAGACTTGATGCATACTCAAATCATAGCTCCTATAATTTATGAAAGGGACAGTGGGAAGAGAACATGGGTTCCAAGCACATCTAGCAGAGCTTTAAAAGCATGGGAAGTTAGGGCTAATCAGATCCTGTCTCCCCTTGTCTGGGAAGTGGAAGGTAGACAGCATCCCAAGCATACACTATTTCCGTCTCTCAGATTCTGCTCAGTCTTTTGTAGGACCAAACAAATTTCCCAATTGGTGCAATGCCTGAAGTGTCTCAGTGCATCTCAAATTCAAGCAGACAACACTACACCAATTACACACAATTCACATTTCAAAGGTTCTCTTCTCAACCAAGAGGCCTGGAAACTTTCTTACAAAATGGGGACTTCTAGGCTAGAGACAGATTAGTCTAATCTGCAAAGCTTGAACGAATTTGGAGTTGGATAAACATTCCCTTTTCATTCCAGAAATGCAGGCACATGCTTGCAGTGGCTCAGGCTTGAAGCCGGCAGGTACTAGAGCAGCCCTCCCTTCCCTTCCACAGAGCTAAGCTGAGGGGAGCATGGCCAAGCCTCAGCAGGACACTCTGATTATCCCCCCTCTCCTGAGCAGCCCATTAGGGAATGTTTATCACCCCTAACTCAGTGTTTATCAATCCATTAAGAAAACAAAGCCTTCTTAAACAGCTTTTCCAAGGAAGGACATTAAGCTACCTGTTGATTAGCTCCAAAAAGCCTGCCTGCCTGTCTTGTCCCACAGCATGGATTGCAGCCAGCATGTGTTCTGCTAGGTAATGTTGAGGTGTCTGCATAAAACAGAGGGGCAGGGTGGGGTGGGAGAATAATCCCCATTTAGCAGGGAGAATCCAGGCAGATGCTGCCTACAGTCTCTGTTGGAGCTCTGGCTAGGGAGCAGAGGGGAGGGTCCAGTCCTGCTGTGGAGTAGAGAGCCCTGCCTAGCCCAGAGAGCATGCAGGGATACTGGGGAAGTCTGGTTTATCTTAAAGCAGCAAAGAGTCTGGGATAGACATTGCGTAAAACAGCTTCACCCAAATCAGTTAAGTCTGACACTACATTCAACCAGGTTTATCTCAAACTAGTTTCAGCCATTTTCAAACTGGTTTATGTGCACTGAACATCTATTCTGTTACAGGTTTAAACCAGTTTATGATCACTTAAGATGGTTTATGTGTAATGTCTGTCCCTAGCCTTATACTACATATTCTGAACATGCCACGTAGATGTACACAGCGCCAAATTAGGATAAGGTTGGATAAGCCTTATCACTTCCAGTATATGACATACTCCTACTAGACAGTTCTGCTACAGCACATGCAACTGTCCAGAATTTGAGCCTAGTTCTCAACTCATCTTATATGATTCTTCTGGTTTCACTAGCATAACTACTAAATTGTATAAGTATGAGAAGAGAGTCACAATCCCTGAGTCTTGAGTTTTGATTTGTATGAATGTAGGCTGAGTGGGAGCTGATGGTGGAGGTCATGGCCTTCTTATAAACCAGCCAGTTGTCCTTCAGTATGTGATCAGGTGTACATTTTTTGCTGGGAGAAAAGAATCTAATTATTATTTCTCTAAGAGGCTCTGAGTCACTTTTCCTGTGGTCCAAAAACATGAAGAAGACAGTTAAAGCCACTGGTACCAGCACTCTGTGCAGTTTGGAATGATTAAAATCTTAACCTAAGTTTTCTGAAAAAAATGCACAGCTTTTGTAGATTCTTGTTGTCTTTGCATGGTATAGTTTATAATTAATTCCTTTTCCAAAACAAGTTGTGGAGATTCTGAATGCAAAGAATACAGAAGTTTGTGAAAAAAGATAGCTGCCAAAAGTTAGACCAAGAATAGGCCTATTAATTCCAACACTTAAAGGGAACTGGTTCTAAAAGGTTTCAAAAGGGAATATATTTTAATAAATTCAGGCCTGGTCCTAGAGGAATGCATATTTTCAGTAGCACTTGGGGAAATCTTCTCTCTGACTGGCTGCTTTCCCCACATGCTGGCTTTCTGGGAAAAACAGAACAATCAAAGCTACTGTAGAGACCAGGCTAACTATGCTCCTTTTTCCTTCTGTAAGGGATATATTCTCATAGGCATGGAGCAGAAGGAGGAAGAAGTAAATGTCCAGCAGCCCAGGACTGCTTTGGTCCTCCTTCCCTGCCTGTGAGCTTGGGGTGACTCTCTTCCCTCTCTTCTCCTCTCCAGCCTGGCAAAGGGACAGGGAACCTTGCTTTATCCAGTATTCAGCCTGAGAAAAAGTGATGAAAAATCCTAGGACCTACAGATAAGGTAGAAATGAAGCTGGAGTTGGGGCAAAATTCATGGGAAGGCTGGAGAGGAAAGGAATCACTTGAGAGGGCCGGGAGCAAAACCACTTTTGGACAGAGGGATGGGCAGATGTGGCAGTGATCCCCAGCACACTCTTTTTAGATTCTTTTAATTATGGTTAAGTTTTCTTTATGTTGTTCAGTATGTTATTGTTGATCCACCAGGTATTTAAGCTAAGTTAACAAACAAAAGTGTCTGATCTTTTCATATGAGCTTGTTGAATACCAATGTCCCCTCACATCTCATTCATTAGGGAACAGTTGTGAGTAAAGAGGCTCATATCTGGGAAGGGTAAATAAAATGGAACAAATGTACTATTTATATTTTTACATTTTATCCAGTGTTAGTTTTATTTTTCGTTTCTTTTTTCTCTTCCCTTTCATAGGAACCCTCTTGCAAATGCCAAGTATAAATCCTAAATACACACAGAAGGCATACTACTGGGGCTCAAACTGGGCCAGCACGTGACAGTATGCCATAGCAAGGATATTTTATTCTCCAAAACCTATAAATGTCAAGAATGTTAACTATTTCACTATTCATCAATGTATGTAAGAAAGCAGAGGAAAGTCTATACTGTGAAAAGTTGCTCAATTTCCTGCGAGTGACAGCTCATTTTTGTGCCATGAATATATGGGCTTAGAAGAATACTGCCACCTTTTTTCCCCATCTGAATCAAATTTCTCATCAGAACCCTCTGAGACATCTAAGTTCATTCAAGAAAGAGCCAAATCTAAGAGGCTCAACATAATACCCAGTGTCCACAGAAGGGAAGCTAAATACAACCTGCTAGTAGAGTCTAATGGTTATTTCAGGCTGTACTGGGAGTAAGTAAGGCCATAGGAGCCCAGGGAGACTCTGGGTGCATCAACACATTCATTCATGTACCATAGTTATTGTGCATTAAGTTCAGTACTTGGCTAACCAAGTACGAAATCAAGGCGCAGTAACAGGTGCTAGGGCATAGTGCACAGTAGTGCCGGTACACAGGTTTTTTCGACACTAACTGCACAATGCAGTTCAGTTAGCATATTAGCATGGGTTTTGCTACAGTGCAGTAACATATTAGCATAATACAGTGCAGTAGCGTATTAGAATGGGTTTTGCCTAGGACACCACTGTGCAGTGTTATTAGTCTACTGTGTAGTTAGTGCCTCGTGTAGATGCAACCTCTGTGAACATACATATTTATAATCTATTGGCCATGGTATTTGATATGGGCATAGTATTTTGTGCTAGGGAGAGTATCACTTTCTTTTTTTGTCTTCTGGTTCATCCCTAGATGACTACTAATAATTTTCACATTTTTTTCTTTTGGTCCTTTTTTTTTTTTTTGCCTTTCCTTTTCTTCTGAAATAACTGACCAAACCAAACAACACAAGTCATTCCGTATCTCAGCTATGGGATTAATGGGTTCAAATAACAATCACATTGTTATAATTAATTTAGCATTATACTTATGATAGAGTTAACCATCATGTAGTTAAAGAGTGAGGTTTGTTCTTCTGCAGATGAACTGAGATGCTTTTCAGTATGCTAGAGCACTATTCACTTTAGTTTTTAATAGAGCAAATGTTAGGATTTCTCCTTGGAGTTTATTTAATTGTTTTCTAGATCTTGTTACCTGGAAGCTTTAAAATTGACCCAAGTTTTCCATTTTTATTTATTTGCTATTTTTTAACCCATTTTCCCCAAAGCTTTTTGTTATACTCCCCTTGAATAGTACCACCCAAGGAAAACAACCAACTTACATGATTTAAAGTAGTTCCTTCATGGTTTTTTTTCCTTGCCAGGGGCCATAAATAAATATTAGAAACAGGTGGCACTAGCCAAAGCCCTAGAATTTACTTTATTATTTGTGTGCATTTACAGCTTTCCTATGTGACAGTCTCATTTACTCAGTGCTACAGGCAATCTCTGTCTGTGCCTAAAAATAACTGTAACAGCTGCACCAAGGGAAAAATCATGGGGGGGAGGGGGAAAACGCACAAGAGTAGAAGGCAACTTAGAAAAGGATTGGAGCCAGAGGTATTCAAGAATGGAGCTCTTCAATTAACTGGAAGCACTTGTACTTCAAGGAACATGCCATGCTTGCTTCCATTCCCTCTATCTGTGTTGATATTTTGTCCATTGACATTGTTTACCTATAATAATATCTCAAGAGACTTCCAGGTTAGTACAAGCTGCTAATTTTAGAAAAGCAGTTTTAAAAATGTTTTTTAAATAGATTTATTCTGTCTTTCTTTTGTTTTAAAGAAAAAGCACAGAAGACTAACCACCAGTTTACAAACATTATTGATGGTATGTGGCATTGTGTATTTGGGATACATGGGAACTCATTTAAAGTCACCAACAGGACTAACCCATGTGAAAGATGTATTTTTCCTCATGTTGGAGATATAAAACAAACAACAATTCAGAAGAGGGTATGGCTCATACCTCTTATTCTTTCTCTAATTACTGAATTCTGTTACTGGAACTTGAAAAGTCCATGCATATTTCAAGGTTGTCTTAAATCCATGTTATAATATTCTTTCCCAATATCCTTCTTTTGGCAAAAGTTATGAATTTGGATAAAAAGAACACTAAAAATAAAATTACCTACACTATAACACAACAGAAGTTCAGCCCATAAGCTACTTTTAGAATGGCTGAACCTGATTTAAGATAAACCTGGATGGATGTAGTACCAGACTTAACTGATTTAGATTAAATCACTGTATTGAATTTCTGTCCCAGATGCCCTTCAGATTCAAGTTAACTCACAGTCCCCCAGCATCCTAGGATGCTTTGTACCTCCACCACAAATCCCTCTCCCCCCCCACAGAAGTGGAGGTGGGATAACCTTGGCCCAAGCTGTCTGCTCCTGCACACCTATGGAAAGGTTTACATACCCACTTGCTTGCCTCAGGAACCATTCTGAGTCTAAGGGCCTTGTTACACATTACACTGTGAGCCACAAAAATGTTGATGGGTGTTAGTGCTAGTTTGAGTTTGGAGTGGTTACTTTTCAGGCCTGCAGGGGCATGGAGGGCTGAAAGGTAAGAATTCTCTGCCCTCCCCATGTCCCCATTCCATGCTTCCCCCAGTCCTCTACCCCCTCCCTGCCACCCCGGCTCTCCTGGAAATGCTCAAGGTTCCCCCCTGCTCCCCACCCCCATCTTATTTGTGGCTCCCTAGCTCTATGTCCCAAGGGACCAGGCAGGGAAGAGATCATCTGCCTGCCTAGCTGCAGCTGCTGGGCTGCTGTTCTTCTCAGGGTTGCATTAATTGCTTGTGTAGATGTGCCCAGTGTGACATGCATGGATATCCTCCCAAATTGGACTTACTTTTGGGCAGATGTGTGGTTAAAAACTAATAGCCACTATAGTTGCAAATGGCCAGGAGGGGTAGTTAACTCTTCCTACACCCAAAAGGAACCAAATTGCTAGATCAGAGAGGGCAGTGGTGAGTGTTTGAAAAACTTTAGCCATTCCTATTAAGAGAAGGCCATGCTTGCTCCTTGTATGGATTGAAACAATGGTAAGTAAATTGTCCCAAAGACTCTTGTCTGGAAAGGGGAGTGTCACAAGGGTGGACATGAGCCTTTAGTTCCATCCCACTGGGTGAAGAGGGACAAAAACATATCTATATAATATTTTTTCTCCCAAAACACTAAAAGGAAATGTGAAAGATATAAAAGGATATGCCTTTAGAACAGAATCTTAGGGACTGTCTGGAGAAAAGGGACATTTTCTGGCCTTAAGTTTTGAACTGCTGAAATGACTAGATGCTCCCTAACTTGGGAAATCCATCTAGGGCTCAACAGGGGCAAGATGAAGAAAACTATGAGTGGGCAGGACGCAGGGAAATCACTGTTTACAAGGCATTACTCTGGAGAAGCAAAAGGATATCTTGTATTTTTGATAATTTATTTTTCTTTTATCTGTCCCTCAAACTATGTTTTATTTCCTGCTTTGCTTTACATATTATCTGCATCTGTGGCAGTGCTGCAGGCATTCCTGTTCCTCAAAACTGGGTGGGGGGTGGGGTTTACTTGTCGCCTTTTTTCTTTTCTTTTCTTTTCTTTCTTTCTTTCCTTTTTTTTTTTTTT
>NW_017729032.1:168316409-168320512 GCF_001723915.1 Gavialis gangeticus
TTTTTTTTTTTTTTTTTGGAAACCCCAGAGTGTGATAGGATTGGCAGAGCTTCCTTTGCTGGAGCTACAAAGATCTGGTCTGAGGTGAGGGAAACTAAGGCTGGCTGGGGGCTGCACCCCAGGAGCAATATCTAGTTTATCTTGATAAGATGTGCAGTAGAATTGAGTGGAGAAGCTTGGGCTCCATGGTTATCCAGTGTCTTAACATCATGGGGTTTGTCACACCTTGATCCTCACACCTTTAGCTTACATGCTTGTAATCCCTTGTAACCAGGGGTGTTGCTGAACATGGCTTCTCTTGGCTAGTGTCCTGTCTGCTCACAGCCTATCCATGAAGATGAAGGTAAGGGTCTGGGCAGCCATGTCTCAGCAGACAGAAGGTTAAAGGTATAAATGTGCGGGTATATATGAAGGCAGCCCTTCTCAAGCTGGAACAAGTTACAAAAGGGAGGAAGGCCTGCATTGGCTGAGTTGCTGCTGGCAGTTCCCAGATGTATTACTTAATAAAGTTTTGGGAACAGTTAAACCGCACTCCTCGTGCCTTTTCTTTTTTCTTGTAGTGTGAGGACAAGGCACTCCCAGTCATTTTTCTCATGCATACCATATATATTAATATTATCATAGGGCTTTTGCACTGTATATCCCCCATAGTGAGAAGTTACAGAGAATAACAGAAATGTAAGGCTAGAAGGGACCACAAGATATCATCACCCTGTTTTGAGGCAAGATCAAATATGATCATCCAATGCATAACTGGGCAGTGAACAGCAAGGGCTATAGGCTGTACAGGAGGGATAGAACAGGGAGGAAAGGGGGGGGTGTGGTGCTCTATGTCAAAGAACAATTCACATCCTCAACGAGCAGCACTGAGTCAGAGGAGGGGCAGACTGAAGTGCTTTGGGTCAGAATGCAAGGGGGTCAAGGGGAAAGGGACTTAACGTTGTGGGTCTACTACAGACCACACAATCAGGGAGAAGAGCTAGACCGGGAAGTCTCAGGTCAGCTCGCAGAGGCAGTTAAGTCAAAGGATGTAGTCAACATGGGTGACCTAAACTATCGGGACATTTGCTGGGAAGAGCAGTCAGCCAGGTCTGAATGCTCACGTAGGTTCCTAGATGTGTTACAGGACTGCCACTGAACCCAGGAGGTGCACAGTCCCATCAGGGGAAATGCCTTGTTAGACCTGGTCCTGGCCACAAGCGACGACCTGCTGAAGGGACTCTGGGTGCTCGATCACCTGGGCGATAGTGATCATCGCCTATTGGAATTCACCATCCAGTGCAGGATGGCAAAGGCCTGCAACAAGACAGCCACCCTGGACTTCAGGAGGGTGGATTTCATTGAGCTAGGGAGACTAGTCAAAAAGGAGGCTTACTCCCAATGGAAAGGAGGGGTCATCACTAAGGAGGACTATTCAGTAGTTGCTCGGGGATGTAGGAGGATGGTTAGGAAGGCCAAGGCAGAGATGGAACAGGGGCTGGCTTCCCGGATTAAGGACAACAAGAAGTCCTTTTTTAAGTACATAGGGAGAAGAAAGAAGGCCCCAGGAAATGTGGGGCCCTTGCAGGACAAGACGGGGAATCTGGTTGTCACGCCAGACGACAAAGCCAACATATTTAATAACTTCTTTGCCTCTGTCTTCCTCAGTAAGGACCAGAACTGCCACCTCCCTGCTGGGCCCCCTTTGGGCCCCGGGGGAGGCTCACCTGGGCCTAGAGTGAGTGAGGATTTAGTTAGGGAGCTTCTGGAGGGGCTGGACGTTTTTAAGTCAGCCGGCCCGGATGATCTTCACCCTAGAGTCCTGAAGGAACTCGCTGGGGTCATTGCAAGTCCCCTGGCACGGCTTTATGAACACTCGTGGTGCTCTGGAGAGGTGCCGGAGGACTGGAAGAGGGCCAACGTGGTTCCCATCTTCAAAAAGGGGAGGAAAGAGGACCCGGGGAACTACAGGCCAGTCAGCCTTACCTCGATCCTGGGCAAGCTGTTCGAGAAAATTATTCTGGCATACATCCAGGAGGGGCCAGCAGGGAACGGCATGCTCAGGGGCAACCAGCACGGGTTCATCAGCGGCAGGTCCTGTCAGACCAACCTGGTGGCCTTTTACGACCAGGTCACTAAATCATTGGATGCAGGGGTGGCAGTGGATATAGTTTTCCTAGACTTCAGGAAGGCTTTTGATACTGTCTCTCACCCCATTCTCATTAGGAAGCTGGGGGACTGTGGCGTAGACACCCATACAGTCCAATGGGTCGCCAACTGGTTAGAGAGTCGCACCCAGAGGGTGGTAGTGGATGGGTCCTTCTCGACCTGGAAGGACGTGGGAAGTGGGGTCCCACAGGGCTCGGTCCTTGGGCCCGCCCTGTTCAACATCTTCATCAGTGATTTGGATGAGGGGGTGCAAAGCACCCTGTTCAAGTTTGCTGATGACACTAAGATGTGGGGGGATGTGGGCACAATAGAGGGGAGCAACAGGCTACAGTTGGACCTAGATAGGTTACAAGGATGGGCGGAGGAGAACAGGATGGGGTTTAACACAGACAAGTGTAAGGTGATGCACCTGGGGAGGAACAATCGGCACCATACATACAGGCTGGGGAACTCCCCTCTTGTCAGCACGGAGGTGGAAAAGGATCTGGGAGTCATTATTGACTCCAAGATGAACATGAGTCGGCAATGTGGGGAGGCGGCTAGGAAGGCCAACTGCACCTTGTCGTGCATCCACAGATGCATCTCGAGCAGGTCCAAGGAGGTGATCCTCCCCCTCTATGCGGCACTGGTCAGGCCGCAGCTGGAGTACTGCGTCCAGTTCTGGGCGCCGCACTTTAAGAGGGATGTGGACAGCATCGAGAGGGTCCAGAGGAGGGCCACTCGTATGATCAAGGGACAGCAGGGTAGGTCCTATGAGGAAAGGTTGCGGGACCTGAACCTGTTCAGCCTTCAAAAGAGAAGGCTGAGGGGGGATCTTGTGGCCTGTTATAAACTGGTTAGGGGGGATCAGCAGGCGCTGGGGGAGTCCCTGTTCCCCCGAGCGCCGCAAGGAGTGACCAGGAACAATGGTCACAAGCTGGCGGAGGGAAGGTTTAAGTTGGACATCAGGAGGCGCTACTTCACGGTCAGGGCGGCTAGGGTCTGGAACCAGCTTCCAAGTGAGGTGGTGCAGGCTCCCACCCTGGGGGTTTTTAAGAGGAGGTTGGATGACCACCTTACTGGGTTCATTTGACCCCAGTGCTCTTCCTGCCATGGCAGGGGGTCAGACTAGATGATCTGCTCAGGTCCCTTCCGACCCTAGAAACTGTGAAACTATGAAACTAGTCGGGGAGGCATGGAAGTCCTGGAGGGGTGAGGATTTGGGAATCCTAGAAGAGTGGTCATGCCTGAAGGAGACAATCCTCCAAGCCCAAAGGGTGGCAATCCCAACATGGATCAAAGGAGGCAAGAGTGCTCAAAAGCCCCCATGGCCCACCAAAAGCATCCAAGAATGTCTCAAAGTTAAGAAGGAGGCATACACCCAATGGAAGGGAGGGGCCATCACCAGGGAGGATTATACCTCTGTTGCTCGGGATTGTAGGGGGGCTGTTAGGAAGGCCAAAATGGAGATGGAACTGGGTCTAGCAACTTGGATCAAGGATAACAAGAAATCCATTTTTAAATATATAGGGGGTAAAAAGAAGGTTCTGGATAATGTGGGGCTTCTGCAGGACATGCTTGGAAATCTGATGGATTCACCAAACGACAAAGCTAACTTATTTAACAATTTCTTTGCCTCCATTTTTCTGAGCAGGGACCAGGTCATCCCCCCCACTGGGATCCCCAATGGTCCCAGGGGAGGCACAGCCAGGCCCAGGGTCAGAGACGACCTACTCAGGGAACTTCTGGTGAGATTGGACATGTTCAAATCAGCAGGTCCTGATGACCTCCACCCCAGAGTGCTGAGGGAATTAGCAGAGGTCATTGTGAGACCCCTGGCACAACTTTACAAGCACCTGTGGTGCTCTGGCAAGGTGCCAGAGGACTGAAAAAGGACCAATGTAGTCCTCATTTTCAAAAAAGGGATGAAGGAGGGCCCAGGAAATTATAGGTCTGTTAGTCTTACCTTGGTCCTG
>NW_017729032.1:168320523-168339738 GCF_001723915.1 Gavialis gangeticus
CACAGTCAAGGTGGCTAGGATCTGGAACCAACTTCCAAGGAAGTGGTTGGTGCTTGCTTCTACCATGGGGGTCTTCAAAAGGAGGCTAGATAAATCACCTTGCTCGCTTGACCTCAGCATTCTTTCCTGCCCATGGCAGGGGGTTGGACTTGATGATCTGTTCAGGTCCCTTCCAACCTTACCAACTATGAAACTATGATTAGACTATCCTAGGCAGATCTTGGTCTAATCTGTATTACTGGGTTTCAGGTACCTTGTTTCACTGCTTCATTATCCTTAAAGCTAGAACATCTTTTTCACAGCATCAAACCTAAATCTTCTTTGCTGCAAATTAAATCAATTTCTTCTTGTCCTATGCCCAGTGGATATAAAGAAAAATGAGTTATTGTACTTTTTGCAACAGCCTTCACAAGTTATTAGGGTCTTGCCACAGTTACATTTAGGATGCTTTTTATTTAGATTGTAGTAAGTGTTAGAAAGTTTTCTAAGCAGTTGCAAATTCTTACTATAATCTAAACAAAACGTGTCCTAAGCACACAGGCCATTGAAGACTCCAGTGAGTATACTCCAGTCTCAGCTCTTGTACCATACAAGAGCCCACAGCACTTCTTCTGGAGCAGTCAGACATTAGCTCATCGTGTGTTAGATAATGCAACTCCATGTCTGAAGAATTCTAACTTTCCTATGCTACAATGGTAGCACAATAATATCTATTTTTTGTTAATGATACATTCATTAATATATCCTAGAACAATATCTACCTATTTTCAAGGCCTCTGAACTTTACCTCTGATTGCTCAAGGATAATTACTAATGGCTCAAAGTTTGTTTCATTCAACCCTAAGTAGCCTAGCAAAAATTCTGGCAAGGCCCATGGTCTTTAATACATCTGACATACTAAATATTGTCTAACAGGTTCTCTCCATATTCTGGCTTCTGTTCTTACCCAGTTGTTTTTAATTTTTATGATGCTAGCCATCTGGTCACAATTAACCTTTATGTGATGACTGAGGCACACAAAAAAACCAACCAATCAGACACTGAATATTTCAGATTGCTATTTATGGGTCTGTAAGTAATGGACCTATACTTCTCTTTGTCATTTTCCTTTCTTAAATGTATTTGAAGAGTTTTATTCCATGTGTTTTTTGTATCTCTTGTTAATTGTAACTTATCTTGCAGCTGAGCCTTTCTGGTTTGGACTGTACATGCTTATGCTATTTTTCATATTCATGTACTTAAAGACTCAAACCAATGGATCCTTGTTTTCCATGTTGTACACTTCCTCTTTTTTATTCAATCATTAAAATGTTCCTGATGTAGATGTGTTAAAATCTCTTTCTTCCACATCAGAATAATTTATCATAAAAGCTTTTTACTGTGTCTTCTCGAAGCAGCCAGCAACTTTGAACACCTTTTTCATCTTAGAATGCGCTCCCTTGGAAAGGATGAAACCTTACCTGGCAATTCCTTGAATGCACTAAAGTGTTCTTTGAAGTCAATTATCATTATTTTATTTTTCTAATTTTCACCTTTCTATAGAATCCTGAACTATAATATTTTGTTATTCAAATTCTCAAGCGGATCCTCCCTATTAGTCAGTTACTTCTTCCACCTTCATAAAACAAAATGACCCTAATCTATTCCAAGAGCATGTTGAGATACATCTGGCTGTGTTGCTTTCCTGGTGAGTATTCCAATAGTTCAAGTTTTCCATTGCCACCAGGCTTCATCTTTGGAATGCTTCTGTTAATTATTCTGAAAATATCTCATCCAACTTAATCTCTGCCATGTTAGATCATGGGTGGGCAGGTCTGGGGTCACCCAGGGTTGGAAGAAGAAACCAAGATCCAAGTGGAGCATGAAGATGCTGAGTCTAGGGGAGCCACAAAGCCAGAAGTCAGAAGATCCATCTGGGGAACTGAGTCAGAATGCTAGTGGGTCACAGGCAGAGCACAGGGTCAGGAGGCCAGCAGGGGTCATGTATCCAGGAGATGAAAGCATAATTGCATTAGATAGTCAAAGGGTCAGGCCAGACTCAGAGTCCATGACCAAGTTGTGTCAGGTAGCAAGAGAACACAACAGAGTCTGTAGTGGCCCAAGCCAAGGGTTAGGCAGCCTAGATAAAAGGTTGAACCTTGTTGCCCAGAAACTTCCTCTTCTAGGTCAGTATATTTTATAGGAAAGAAGAAAGGGTCAGCTGACCTTGGTTGGCCACTCCAGTTGCAGAGAATTGAAAGGTGGTTAAGCTCCAATAACATGTTCTGATCACCTATGACCCCCACAGTGCTCGGTTCCCTATAGTGCTCTACTGAGGTGGTAGACTGAGATCTTTGGCTGTGCTAATCAAGCCAAAGCCCTAGGTTCAAGGCTAAAGTCTGATAATCTCCTGATTTGATGGTCTATATTTGACTAGTAATATGACATCACAATTTGATCTTTCCCTTTCTTATCCTCACCTAGAAATTTTCATTAGGTTTGGTCACATGTATTAACTATCACAACTGTAAACGGATACCCGGTCATTTGGAATGGGAACAAAAGACAGTTGGTTGTGTTGCTAACCACTTCACTCCCTTGTGTACTGTTGGCTACTGAAGCTGATGTGTCATAATAATGATAGCCCTGTTGGATCCTGTATTTTGAAGGTCACTTGACCTTTTGCCTATTATCCCTGTGTTAGTATAGAGGCATCTCAGATGTTCAGCAGGTTCCTCCCATTATTTTGTCTGTTGTTCAGTCTGCGACTATACTACAGTTCCCACTATCCACTTCCAGATTTTAGACTTTTGACTAGATCACTATATATTTTATTTTCCTATTCTCTTGTGGATCTTTTTTACCTGCTCAGTTGGAATCAGGTCTTTTCCTTCTTTATCAAAAGGACCTCATCTCTTCCCAGTAGCCCATGGTTGAGAAAGTGTCAACATAAGAGTTTTGACTATCTATACAGCCACATATTTCCCTCCAGAATGTGACTTTTCCAGTCTGAGTCTTTCTTCTCAAATGAAATAAGAAGAAGATGACCTGTTCCTGTGACTCTGTGTTCTTGTTTTCAGAAATTTGTAGTAATACTTTGATCTTCTCAGAGGAGAGGCCACTTGGATGAACGGTATAGAGTAGTGATTAAAAAAACAAGTGTCCTTTTTTATCTATAAGAAAAAAGAAAGAAGACAACCACTACTTTTCATTTGCCTTGAAAGTTTCATTTTCCAGGGCCCGTTTGAGAAATTAATAAAAAAGTACTATTTCCCCCAATCTCTCCAAGTGCAATATTTTTCCTCAGGAAAAGTGATAATCCTTTATATTTAAAAAGACTCCTAATTGGTACAGAAAACAAAACTCAAACTCTAAACTACTTTGATGGAGACCATTGTCTTGGAATCATACTAAAAACTTAATTCAAGTTCACTCTTATGCAGAAGAGTCATAGAAGGACTGAGGTGAAGTTAAGGCCTCATGCATTCCTTCTGAATAAAGGTGAATTTTACCCACAGTGATCAGAATTAGCAACCATAGCTTCATGAGAGCTACTTAAACATATGACACTAAACCAGGTGTGGGCAATTATTTTTGGCTGGGGGGCCCCTTAATGAGCTTAACAGTTTCATTAGGGGCAGGTCATGTCAGACCAACCTGATTGCCTTTTATGATCAGGTCACAAAGGCAATGGATGCAGGTGTCTCTGTGGACGTAGTCTTTCTAGACTTCAGCAAGGCCTTTGACACCGTCTCCCACCCCATCCTCATTAAAAAACTAGGCGACTGTGGCATTGACGCCTACACAGTCAGATGGATTGCAGATTGGCTCAAGGGTCATATTCAGAGGGTGGTGGTGGACGGGTCATGTTCAACCTGGGGGGAAGTGGGCAGCGGAGTCCCCCAGGGCTTGGTCCTGGGGTGTGCACTGTTCAATTTCTTCATCAGCGATTTGGATGATGGGGTGAAAAGCAACCTGTTTAAATTCACTGATGATACCAAAATTTGGTGTGAGGTGAGCATGCTAGTAGGGAGAGAAAGATTGCAGCAAGATCTGGATAGGTTACAGGAGTGGGCTAACATAAACAGGATGCGTTTCAATACTAACAAGTGCAGGGTGCCGCACTTAGGCAGTAGAAACCAGCAGCACTCTTATAGAATGGGAAACTCCCTTCTTGAGAGCACGGAGGCAGAAAGGGATCTTGGAGTCATTATTGACTCCCAGATGAACATGGGCCGACAATGCGAGGTCACGGTTGGCAGGGCTAACTGGACCTTGTCGTGCATCCACAGGTGCATCTCAAGTAGAGCCAAGGAGGTGATCCTCCCCCTCTATGGGATGCTGGTCAGGCCACAGCTGGAGTACTGCGTCCAGTTCTGTGCGCCCCACTTCAGGAGGGATGTGGACAACATTGAAAGGGTCCAGAGGAGGGCCACCCGCATGATCCAGGGACAACAGGGGAGACCCTACAATGAAAGACTGCAGGACCTAAACCTGTTCAGCCTTCACAAGAGAAGGCTGAGGGGGGACCTGGTGACTGTCTATAAACTCACTAGGGGGGACCAGAAGGGTTTGGGAGAGACACTGTTTCCCCTAATGCCCCCTGGCATAACAAGGAATAATGGACACAAGTTATTGGAGAGTAAGTTTAGATTAGACACCCACAAGAACTACTTCACAGTTAGGGCGGCTAGGATCTGGAACCAACTTCCAAGGGAAGTGGTGCTGGCTCCTATCCTGGGGGTCTTTAAGAAGAGGCTTGATGACTACCTGGCTGGACTCATTTGAGTCCAGTTTTTCTCCCGCCCAGGCAGGGGGTCAGACTTGAATATCTACAAGGTCCCTTCCAACCCTACTTCTATGGTTCTATGATTCTATGAGCTTTGGCAACCTGTTGAAGGCCACATCCATCTCTGTCTCTGTCTCTCATACTGTTACTCTCTCTTCCATCCTCACTGTCTCTGTCTGTCATTCTCTCTGTCTTAACTTCTCTGTCTGTCTGTCTCTCCTCTTTCTTTCTCTGTCCCACTCCTTCCCTTCATCCCCCCTTCCTCTCTTCTTACCTCCAGAGCCCAGATGAAGCTATGGTTCATGAGAAGCCCCAACACTCAGCTGTGGACCCAGACCAGGGCTCCCATATGGGTCCACAGCTGTGCATTGAGACTTCTAGTGAACTATAGCTTTGGCTGGGCTCTGGATAGAGAGGAAGGGAGGGAAGGGGAAGGAGGGAAGGAGCAGGACAGAGAGATGAGAAGAGACACAAAGAGACTCTGCCACCTGCATGGCAGCAGCTCCTGGTGGGGTCCACAGCAGACAGCTCTGGAAGGCCTCTGGTCAGGGCTCTGGGAAGGAGCTTCCACCACACTTGGAGGGCAGCAGGTCAGCTGTGGACACTGCCAGCAGGTTGCCTGCCTACGTATGTCTACCCTGGTCCACAGCTGATGCCTGGGAGGAAGCAGTTTCATGCATCTGCCTGCCTGGCACCACACAGCAGCTAGAGCTGCTGGCCATCCACATTCTAGTTCCAATGAGCTGGCAGCCATTTACCCGTGGGCTGGCTCAAATCTGTTGATGGATGAGCCAGATCCCAGCATATTTTGCTCCCCCTGGACTAAACTGACAGATAAACTAGGGAAAAGTAAGACAGCACCAAAAAATATAGAAGAATTAGTTAATGCTACCCAAGGAATTTTTATGAATAAAAAAATAATATGAGGTAGAAGGTAGGTACATTAATAAATGAAGAGTAGAATGGAAATAGTTATGATTCAAATGATAACTGTAATAATGAAAGCGCCTAAGCTTTAATTATTTAAAAAGAGTTTCTAGCTGTTATGGTTGTGAAGAAAACTTTCAAAATCTGAGCTGAAACATTTTCACAGGCTCAGAGGTGATATAAGTGCCTCTGAAGTGAATACCTAGTTCTTTGGATTTACCATTGGCCTTTACTGTGTAACAGCACCACAAGGAATCCAAAATATCATAAAAGAATAGACAGACCTGAAAACTTCAATAAAGTCTCTCCAATGGGTAATGCCCTAGTATCATTAGCTGAAAGGATATAAAGGAAATGAGAGTTTTGCTTTGTTTTTTGAGAATTTTCTGTTTCATTTTAAGACACATTTAATATACACAAGGTAGAAAACCACATTATAAGAATATAAATATTCTTACAGTTGCAAAAAAGCATTCAGAAACCAACTTTGCATTCTCAACTTAGTTCTTTTTTGCATATACATTATGATACAGTCTTTAATTATTTGATTACAAGCTATGTTTAACTTACAACCCTGATCTTATTAATCATAGTTGAATGGATGTTGCTCACAGAATGAGTAGCTATTCCATATTTTTCTTTTATGTTCATTGTTCACTGAGTGCTGGCTTGCAAAAACAGGCAGCTACAGTGGACTGAATAAAGATACAGGAGGCAAGCTGGACCACTCAAGGACAAAAATAAGGAAAACTGAGAAAAGGTAGAAAGGAGGAAAAATGACACAACTCCATGGACTAAGTTTTATATTTGTTAATCAGGTGTGGACCTGAAGCACGAACCCCAGACACAAGAAAATGGACAAAAAAAGTGTTCTGGGCCTAACAAGGTAGCCAGAATCTCTAAGATAATTATATAACTCATAGTCCAATAAAAATACATTTAATGTTTATTTAGATCAAGAAGCTCAGTGGTCCCCTGTATAGTCTGTCAGAGAGAAGCATGGAAGAGATCATGGCATTTACCATTAGGATATCCACCTTGATAAAAGGATTTCATGTTTGTAACTAGATGAGAGAAAATAAATTTTGGGAATGAAACAGGGGAATATGTTGGAGTGCAGACATATCAGCATTTACATACCCAATGAGCCTATCAGGAAAAGACATTCTCTAAAGTAGATATGTTGGAAATTCTCAGCTTGATGCATCACCACTATCACAAGTCATCATCATGGCTGAATACACCAGTCATATCACATTATATAAAAAATTTCTTCATTTTTACATGCATGTAAGCCATTTTTAGTAAGCCAAGCCTGCTTATCAATTTTCAATGTTTTTTCACAGCCATATACAGGAAAAGATGAGATATTAAAAGGATGTTTTAGATCAAAATGTAGATTTTTAAAACAACAAAGGTACTGTAAGTGGCAACATAAAATAGTATTCTTTTTAAGTACCATTAAAAGCTTTTTTTCCTTTTATTTGCATGGATTTCAACATTCCTTTGCATTGTATGCAACACAATTTGATACTGTTTTGCACATATATGAGAGTAGGAAGTGACAAAGTCAGTGCATTAGCATGAGACTTGCTCAGAAAATTCAAAATTTATCTACAAAGAATTTTGAACAAATAAAACAATAGGAACAGGCACTGACAGCAGTGTAAGAAGAACCATACACAACAGCTATCTGAGCTACCGTTGATACAGTCCTTTTTGTTTCTCAGTTTTACGATCACTACATTCACAAAGCTTTATCAAAGAATGGTCAGAACTCGAGCGCATGCTAATGTTATGACAAAAATGAATCCAAAGAGTTTTAGGCACCAAGGAGTTAAATCACACCTTATATCTTACATTCCCAGTACAAATATTTAAGTTTAAATAAACAAAGGAAAAGAGGAAGATTATTATACCACATATTCTCCCATTAAATGGCCTTGTATTTCATATGAATGGGCAACTTTGCATGATCTTGAAAAGGGAATCTTTCATCAGAGCTAAACATAGATACAAGCATTACATATCATATGTCTATAGAACTTAGTATTGAGAAGCTCTCCTTGAGGCTGATGATATGGAACTTTTGAAATTTAAAGTAATGACAGAACTAAGCATTTGATTAAGAAAAAAAAACAAATACATCAGTAACTTCTGAACTGCATATCAACACACAAACTCTAAAAGGTCGAGTTTTGAATGAGAAATGTTTTCAGAAGTTGTGATCACCCAGGAGAAATTTGCATTGCAGATAAGTGACACTTTGAAAGGGTTATATCGCTTTTTGTGTGTGTTTCAACACTACTGAGGCTTAATTTATGTACTGTCATTGCGAAGAGGGAAGTATAATGGATTTTTAATTATCCTAAACTACAAAGAGCAAATGGAAGGTAGTCCAGTTTCTAGACAAAGCAAAAAGAGTATTAGGAATTATAAAGAGCAAATTACCCAGTCATGCCCTATTAAAATCTTCTAGGACATGTGGTGTTCCTTTATTTTTAAAAGTGCACATTTAATTTCTTGATACAGCCTCTGGGTGTAATTTTAATGACTTTTTTTTTAAATGACTAAGAGGGCTGAATGCAGCAAGTTAACCTTGTTTTATTTATTTATTTATTTATTATTTATTATTGTGTCCTCTTAGGTATGGAGGTGAAGGTAGGTTTATATATCCAGCAAATATAACTTTTGCTAATGAAGTCTGAATTTTTATGGCTTTCTAAATCCTTGACATAGAAAAACAGCCCCCGTATACAGAAACACACTGTCCTCTGATAGCATTATAAATTAATCATTTATGGGGGGTTCAAACACAATAACTTTATGAAACAGATGCATGAAATACTTTATACTATTATTGTTGTATCTGTGTAATGAGGTAACAAGCTAGATTCTCCAAGACTGTGCTCTGTTCACAGCCATTTATGTTTGAGCAGAGAAGAATCTATTCTACTCAGTTGCAGGTGTTTAAAAAGGAGATCCCAGCCCTTTTTTTGCATCTTCTTCATTAAGAATCTGATCAATGAGTCTTGAAGTCAACAAGAATAATTCTATTGACTTCACCAGGTAAAGGAAATATTTTATACACTATATAATATACCACACACAGAGTAAAACTGTTGGTTCCCCATGTTTTCTATGACATCTGACTCTTACTGTTTCACCTTAACTTCCTTCCCATTTATCTTCAGTTTTCTTGCTGATTGTCACTGAAAACATCTGTTACAGATTTTCATTAGAACCTTTTCAATTGCAAAATGTATAGAGTTTAGTTTTAGATCTACAAAGCCTCCCAAGTTTTGGTGAGAAGCCAAAGCATATTGCACTAAGGCTGGAGATTTCATACGAGGAGGGTTATTTGGGAAATTTCCAGCAGCCCTTTTGCTTCTGAACTATTGCAACAACCTCTCTGTCATATTCCATCAGCATTTTGTCACTTTTAATTCCATCTGGAATCTAGAAGGACAAACATGCATACTTAAAAATAAAATGGTATCTGAATATTACATGACCTCAATAAAGGTTTGGTTTAATTTCAAGTTTAATTGTAGATGAAAACTCAGGTGGTGTTGAGGGACATTTCAGTTTGAACTGGTTTCTCTAATTTCCATCAAGATAACTGGCGTCTTCAAGGGAAAAGAAATAATTAAAAACTCTACTGCTTTTTCTAAAGATTAACTTCACAGAGAAAAAATGGTAGAGGGAGTAAATGGAGAAGATTCAAAACATCATCAGTGCCTTTTTAATAGACTTTGAGGGACTGCAAGGAAAGAAGTTAGTATTAAAAAAAGTCTATACACTCCTAGTTTCATTGCTATTTGTTTTAGCCTGAAACTTTCACAAGTACCCTACAACACAGAATAGATATTCCTAAATTGTTTCTTTATACAACAATCTAGACTTTTTTGGTTGAAAATACACAATTAAGTCAAGGAAATATACTTTTTAGTGTGTTAAAGGAACTGGAAATGGGTGCTTTTTTTTTTTTTAAACATTAATTTTTTTTATAGCTGAGAGAGGCACTCTGGGGCCTTTCTAAGTATTTCGATTCCTGGGAAGCTAGGGGCATCTGTGTGGCTGGGTACAGTTCAGAAAGCTTGCAGTTTGACCGAAGGACCTAGTCTCCTTTTATTATTTTGAATTATTAGTGTCTTGATTTCTTTATTTTCCTGGTAAATTACAGCAGTTCACCAGAAGTACACTGTATACTCTACAGACTGTGGCCAAGTCTGCTATCTATAACCTAAAGTAATATTTGAGACACTCCAGGGGGTACTAAGAAAGGAAACAACATCTACAGTATCAAGTTTTTTAAACTAGAAAAATCTAAAATGACAACATCATAAAGCCACCACTGTGACCAATGGCTGACATTGGAAATAAGGCTTAGTCATAGTCTCAAATGTAATCCCCCACCCCCAATACTTTCAGTTTCCAGCTTCATCCCCAGTGATTGGTACTGCTTTCTGCTGAGCCGAACACACTAGTTGCAAAAAAAGTCTTGTTTGTTTCTAGTGCGGACTATTTGTGAGAGCAGCAAATGTGAAGGAAAGGAAAGCATGAACTGTCTACTCTAACCAAAGACAAACTTCCATCTCGTGTAGGTCTGAGGACAGGGGATAGTTGGAAACTAATGACTGAAGCCTGGCTCAGAAAGCAGTTTGTTAGACAAAGAAAGTAGTTTCTCATTTGTAGGACTGAGGATGCATCAGGAAAGGTATGTAGAACAAAAATGACAAAAACGTTCCTATCCAAACATTTTCTTTGTTGAAGATTGGCTTTTTGTCTAAAATAACATTTTTGGCTTGTTCCAATTATTTCATTTCTCCAGTGAACACTGAAACACATACTGAAATACTGCCACCCTTCATTTCTGGCAAAAGCCATTTAGGACAAGGAAAAGGGGGAAGTGAAAGGAAGAAGAAATGCATAGAAAGGCAATACAAAATGAAAATATAAGAACAATATTTTTTCATGGAAATTTTTTAAACAAGATTTAAGAAAAGTTTAAAAAAATGTGGATATCTTTTTTTTGTTTGAAATAGTCCTACTCCAGAATAAAAATAATTAGAGGAGCAGGGATGTCAAACACGGCTTACAGGCTGGATTTGCCCTGCACAGCCATTCTTTCCAGCCTGCTAAAGTATTGGTGAGGCCAGGTGGAATGGTCTGACACAGAATGTCAAATCGGTAGCAGGAGGACAAGCAAGGACAGCCATAGACCTGGTTGCCCTCTGAAAACACTTCATGTCACCACTTTCATGGCCTTACCAGCCCGGTCCTTGGCCCCTCCTGTATTGCCTATACTGGGGTCAGAACTGGAGCTGCCACCATGGCAGAGGACATGCAGTGGTGGCAATCCCAGCTCTGGCACAAGGCGTGCAATGGAGACAGGAGGGGCTGCTATGTACTCCGGGTTTAGGCTAGAATGTCAGTCCAGGTTGTGGGCGGCCAGGTCTCTGTCTACTTGGGAATCAAGTTGCTGACTTGAGTGAGGTAGTGCAATCAGAATTCAGGGACAAACTGGGCCAAGAAGCTAGGAGGTCAATCCAAGAGTGGGGTCTAGGAACAAGCCAAGACAGAAAGCTGGAAGATTAGGCAGACAATGCTATCAGAGAGCAAGCTGGGTTGAGAAGCCAGAGACCAAACAGGAAGGGGAGTTGGAGAGCCATAGAGAACAAGCCACAGGGAACAGTAAGCAGTCTGGGATCAGCTTGAAACTTATTGCCTGGACATTTACTGTTCTGGGTTAGCAGTTTATAAGGGAAAAGAGGCAGGTCAGCTGACCCCAGCCAGACTCTCCAATGACAGGGTGTGGGTGAAGGGTTAGGTCCTGTGGAGGCCTCACACCAACTTTGACCAGTCTCAGTGGCTAGCCACAGGGTGGCAGGTTGAGCTGAGCAGCTGTGCTGTCAAGCCAAGACTCCAGGTTTGGCTTGTGAGGCCTAGCACAGAATTGCTGCTGCCACTACTTTCTGCTCCAGAGCTGAGCCACAGATTCCACTGTTGTGCACTCCAGGCTGGATCCAGAGCTGTGACTGCTTCCACTGTTTGCTGCAGTCCAGAGACACAGCTGCCACTACTGTGGCAGTTTCCTCATGTCCCAGTTTGGATCTGGCCCACAAGGAACTCCATAGTCCAGACCTAGCCTGGGGCATAAGGTGAGTCTGACACTGCTGTATTAGAGCATTACAACCATACCATATTCCAAACAATTGCAACCAGCCTCACCATTACCAAAACTGGACAAGAATATTTTAGCCACATTCGGGAGGAAGACCAGAGAATAACAAAAGCAAGTACCGGTAACATGGGTAATTAAAAATGCATAACATTGCTTCCTAACTGTAGTAATATTAACTAAAGCCTGATTTTCATCCCATAAACATTTTTGAGATTTCAAGAATTTGTCCTGTCTTCACTGAAAGGAATCCAAGATTTTTCAAAGTTTGATACGCAACTTAAGAGAGAGACTGTGGCTCTATAGACGCTATAGCATCTCAAATTACTATGAGATACTATAGGGTAGAAATTTAGTTAATAAATTCTTTACAATGTCACCTAAATCAGCCCCCTGCTCAAGACAGGATCATCCTTTGAGTAAACCACCTCAGCCAAATGACTGTCCATCCTGCTCTTGACAGTTTCTAAGGATGGACATTTTACAATGTCTCTAGGTAATCTGGTCCAGTGCTTGATCACCCTCATAGTCAGAGGGCATGTCTACATGTGCATTTATGCTGGCTTAAATTTACTGTGTTGTAAGTTGCTGAGCAGTAAGTGGGAATAGGCTGGCATCTATACATGCAGGTGTTAAAGGACGTTAACTTTAGTCCCAAGTCAGTCCACATACACAGTGTTACTGTGTAATAAGGTGTCTACACGTGCATTACTGCACAGTAACTAATCACGTATAAATTTGATACCTGCATGATGTAGGTTTAAATTTTACATTGGAGTTGGCACAAGTCACCATATTTACTGCATAGTATGGGTGTTCACTTGCAGACATGCACCTGTACTATGCAGTAATTTCAGTTACTGTGCAGTAAATACACATGTGTAGACACGCCCAGAAATTTCCTCCTAATCTTCAATTTTAATTACTTCTGCTGCAGCTTGATGCAATTGCTTCTACTTCTGTCTGCTGTGGTCACAGAGAAAAGCTCCTCTCCATCTTCTTTACAGTCTCCCTTCAGGTATCTGAAAGCTGTTGTCGAATCCCCCCATAGTCTTCTCTTCTCCAGACTAAATAGCCTTTCCTCGTAAATCTTGCTTCTTAGGTCCCTGATCATTTCTGTTGCTGTGTGCTTGACTTTTTCCAGACTTTCCACATGTTTCTTGAAGTGTCCGAAGTGAAGGCTTGAAGTGACACTGTCCTTCAGATGAGGCCTCACAAGTGCTGAATAGAGCTAAAGAATCACTTGCTCTGATTGGAAAGTGATACTCTTATTAATATGACCCAGTATGCTCTTGACTTTTTTTGCATCAAGAGTACATTGTTGGCTCATATGCAGTATATAGTCTACTGTAACCCCTGGGTCCATTCCCCACTTTGCAATTTTGCATGTGCTTTTTCTACCCCAGGTGCAGGACTTTGCACTTGTCCTTACTGAATCTCATCCGTTTGCTTGTGAACCATTTCTTCAGCCTATCCAGGTCATTCTGGATCCTAGCCTTATCCTCTGAAGTATGTGTAACTCCACGCAAGTTGATGTCTTCTGCAAATTTTCTAAGAGTGCACTCAGTTCCATCACCCAAATCACTGCACACAAATACTTGACAGAATTCTATTTCTCTTTTTTTCACCTAAATAACAGTTTTCTAGCCATGCAAGCGTGTTACTGATGCTCACACAAAAGTTGTAATGCTCTTTTCCTCACACTCCTGATATGTAAGTATACTTGCATAGACTGTGTGAACACAATAGGGTACATATGTCCACTGTAGATGCATGTGTCCAAGTCACAGAAGTATAGCTGGCCGGACACCTTAGATTAATAAGAACAGGGTGTGGAGGACTCTCCCATGTTTAGCTCCAGAAGCTGAGCGGTCCAAGAAGTTATACCTCTTTATCTAGAGAGGACTTGAACCTGCATCTGCTTCTTCAGCATAGCTTTTTAAGCACCATACCACCATCATCCATCTGACAATCTAGTGCCTTTTGAAGCTGGTCTTCTGGGCAACTGAGGAAGAGGATGACAGCAAGTTAAGGGGTGTGTGGCTCAGTGGGGTGACTGTTGCCCTGGAAGGGACCAGGTCTTGGGTTCTAACCTGGATCCCTGCTCTTAATGGGGCAAGAAACCTACCCACTACTCTGCTCTCCATCTGATGACTGGTATGTACAAGGTGCAGTAGCTCAGCTTTGGAAGGTTCCTTGATAATTCCTAACCCAGTACATGGTGGTTTCCATGGTGCTAGGAAATCAACAATGTGGGATGTAACCCCCTTTGGGTGAAAGGAGCCCTGTCTCTGGGTCTAGACTAGTACCCCCTAAGATCTTTGGGCTAAAACCCAGTAGTTCACTCCTCCCCAACTTTTTCTTGTTCTTATGTGCCTATACAGATCTGTGTATGCCCAGCCAGTGCATAGCCTATTGTACATTCTCAATATACATGCACAGTGTGCACAGCGTATATATACATGCACTGTGTACAATATACAATGTGCACAGTGCAGAGGTAGAAGCAAAACCACCAAGATTTGTGGCTAGAAAACTGCCATTTAGACACAAACAAAGAAAATGAATTTCACCTTTCACTTCCTCTATGGTAAATGTTAGGCAGCTTACATATATTTTAGTGAGAGGTAGGCTTCTTTACAGTTACCATAGGGTAAGGACATGCACACAAGCAGATACCAAATAGTAGCTAAAGCTCTGTAAGTTTTCTTTGTAGCTTACCTCTTGGTAAATTTTATGGAGGCATAGCCAATGACTTAGCTCAAAATAACTAACAGAGTGCTGGTTAGGACACTCATCTGAGATGTGTCTTCTTTGCCTGCTACAGGCAAGGGGCTTGAACTTCAGTTTTCCACAGCCTGGATGAATGGTTTGACCACTGGATATTGGCTCTTTTGTAGTAGAAATCTTTTCAAGCTTTTTTTTTGGATCTGCTCCACTTCATATAAAAAGGTATATTACCTGCAAAAAGGAAGTAACCTGGGTCTTTAACATCCTGGGAAGTATCTAGAGACAGATCCAGTAGGGTGCAGTAGCATGGTTGCACCCCCTCTGGCTTTGCTACACATGAGCTTTTGGCATGGGGTGTACCTGGAACTTTGTTTTCAGACAGCTCCAAAGCCCATAGGGTAAGCACTGCTGGCACCACTTGAATTCAGCAGGTTGGGGGCGGGGGAGAAGGGTGCAGGAAGGAAGAACAGCACCAGCATTCAGCCCTGGGTTTCAGAACCTCACAAAAGCAGAGACTTTGGCCAAACCTACCTCAATCAGCTGGTGAGCTCAGAGGTCACCTTTCGTGGAGGTGGTGTCCTCCAATTCAGCTAAGATGCCCCCCTCAAGAGGCAGAACCTGTCTTCCAGAAGTCCATACTGACCAGGCAATGACCTCAGGACTCACTAAGCATGAGCAGCACAGCCAAAGTGGGGAGAGCTGCATCCTTCTTTCTTACTCCTGGATCTGCTATTGGAAGTGCTCTCACAATGGGGCTATGGAAGTGGAACTCAAGGTGCTGGCCCCATGGGCCACATGACTGATGTAAGGCTAGTCCACAGGCTAGATCCAATGCTTGGAGTTAATCCACAGGAGCAATTGGACATGCTGGCCCGATTGCACACACTGATCTGACACCATGCATTGCCCAATCCAGAGCTGTATCCAGCCACTCACGAGCTTAACCCTGTGAGCTGGATATAAACACATTCCAGCTGGACCCTGTGTGCCAGATCCTGCCATGCTGGTCTGACCCCGTGCACCAGCCCCAGTGTACTGGCATAATCTAGTGCACAGGACCATGTCATCTGGCCTGTGAGGACCCCTAGGGATCTGGAAATTTGGCATCAGGGGAACTGTAATTACACTGTCACCAGTCCTCCACCATCTCATTTTCAGACATGGGGAGAGACCCACAAGCCAGATGACATGGCCTCACAGGCTGGAACTGGGCTGAGGGGTGAGCATCCCTTGCTATTAGCTTGTATTGTGAGAATCCCCTCTTTTTATCACAGAAATTCCATCCTAGACCTGACAACCCTTTTCCAATGGGAGTTTTGTCAAAATTGACCTTCCCCTGATGAATCAACATTTTCTCTTTCAACATAAAAACCCTAAAAAATTTAGTGTTAGCTGACCCAGCTGGTAAAAATAAACACATCTTGTTCAATTGAGTGATAGTCAGTCAGGAGTTTATACATCATTAGCTAATAAAAGAGGATTTCCTTTATTGACTTTAAATCAATTGTTAAGCTCTAAGAATGAAATAAATAAACAATAGAAGAAATTCTGATGGCAGAAGACAAATGGGAAATTTGCCTTCTAATTAAGCTAAGATTTTTCCCCCTCTTTAAAAAACAAAACAAACCCCCCAAAACAAACAAACAAAAAACCCCTATAAAAATAGTATAGTACTATCCAGAGGAAAAAAATGAGAAGTGATTTCAACTTTCTCTTCATTCTGACAGTGAAATTATAGCCACAGACTTCAGAGATGCCCTTAAAGCACTTTACTAACAAAGTCTCTCTCTCTCTCTCTCTCTCTTTGTCTCTCCTTCTGCAGTTCACTTTTACTGGATGTATTATGTTGGTTGCTTTAGTCAAGCTTTTTATCTTGATATTGATGAAACAGAAATATTTGCAAATGAGCCTACTGGATCTGTTAGCCAAAATCTACATACCTGTCTGCCAGTGTACTGCAGATTTGATCATGATGGAGAAGGAGACACAAGGCAATTAGGTGCCATATTGCCAAAGTTGTGTTCAAGATCTGTTGGAATCAATAGTGAGGAGTTAAATAGATTTTCTGCAATAACAAGTCCAAGTATCGGTGGGAAAGGATTAGGTCCATTGAGATTTTCCTCATTGCTGAGAGCACAGAAGAGAAAAGGAATTTGAACAGAAAGAGACAAGAGAGACAAAATAAGCATGGTTAGTGGTCAATGAAATCAAAAGATTAAAACATATAATCTGTACTAGAATGAATAGCAGTATAAAATGGAAACTGGAAGAGTATAATCAAAATTATAGTGAAAGCGCCTTTTAAAAAACTGGAAGCATTGTCACAAGCTTGAAGCTGTGAAAAAAAAGTATTGTATTTATTAGGTTCTTTTAGCCATGGTATATTCTTTGAAGATGTGAAGACAAGGCAAAGAGGACAATGCTGGAGAGCAGCATAAAAGAAGACATTAGAGATGATATAGAGAGATCACAGAGGAAATTATTAAGGAGTATGAGACAAGAGACACATTTTACTGGAGAAGTGTATTAGTCATTTATGCTGTAAATGTGATGGATGAAGCTACCTTAAATCAAGGAAGAGGTGAAAGTGTTGATCAAGAGGACTCTAGGCTAGTATAAATCCACTCACATCTCATCAAAGACAGAAAAATGGGAAAGGTGAAATCAGAGGCATTTCTCCATCAGAGGCCAATTATTCTCTTACACACACACAAGAACATGGACATGTGGTTTCAGGGTCAAGCTCTAAGCAACATTTATACCTTTTCTTATTTTGGACCTGCTGGTGGCTGTTTCAGTCCCTAACTCAAAGTAAAACAACCTCCGGGACGGGGACTGACCAAGGGTGGTATTAACAAGCAAATTCTGAGATAGCGTTTTATCAACCCTAAGCTTCTTTGGGGATCCTTTTCATATCTTTCTTATATACAGAATTAAATTAGGTCGGTCTGGACATGTTTACATGAGAGGTCTCTTGCGCAGTTGTTTAACTAACTGTGCAGTAAACATCTTGGTGTCTACATGTGCACCTTTTTTAGGGTGCACAAAACTAATAAAATCTGCAACAGGGTAATAAAATGTGCTGCAGAGTTTTTTTTTGTGTACAGCAGCACACATGTAGATACTGATCAGCTGGCTGGGGCACATGGGTGCTTCAGTATCAGGGCTGCCTGACAGCCAGCCTGCTTGCTCCAGACAGCCCCTCTACAGCACATTGAGCCTGGTCAGATCAGTTCCACGCTGGCAGGCTGACCCCCAGAAACTCTTGTCAGCCAGGGTTGCTCTGGCTGGGCTCCATGTACTATGCATGAATAAACTGTGCAGGTAATTGTCTTGGAGATATTTGCTCTTAGGCACATGTTTAAACAATGTGCCCAGGAGCAATAAACTTCAGAGCAATAAGCTCCAGAGTTTATTCATAAGAAATAATTGTATATGTAGACACTCTCTCCACTGTCACATTTACAACATCACTGACATCCAGACAGCAGTTGTGTATAGCACAGCAAACACCCACCAAATAATTTAATTCCTCATTCCTCTAAGTACAGTTAAAATGGCTGAAGCAGAGCAAATTCAAGTTTGCAGTCTCTTGTTCTCATAATTGTGCTTTTACTGGAATGTGATTAAAGCTATTCCATTCCATTCACATTCCATAATAGAAGTACTACAGGTTTCCCTTGCTTTACGCTGTGCATTAGGACTGTGTGAATAGAGAAGTATTCATTTGGATTCAGTTGATTCAGAGGATGGTATTTCAATTTGGAGATTCGGTTCACTGTCCTGAATCGATTTGGTCCAGTCAGCTTGGGAAGATTTGGTGCTGATTTGGTAAGATTTGGAGATTTGGCCATAGACTATAATGGGTAATCATTGAAATACCTACAACTTTGTTATTTTTTGGCTGATCTAGACAAAAAATGTAGGGATGGTAGCCCCTTTGTAGAGCATGATGTCTACCATGTTTCAAGGAAATAGGTGCAGGGGGTTCTGGGAAACTGCACCTCAGGCTGCTGACAAGCAAAACTCGTGACATGGGTGACACTGTGTGTGTGTTAAGATGCTAACTGGTGCTGGGGCCTCTACATGACACAGTAGTGTGCCCCAATAAGGCCTCCTCCCCCACTACAACCTCAGTCTGGTCCACCACTTTAAATGACTACAGGTAATAATAACTTAGTGAGCACTAGCACAGTACTACCAGCAGCATATCAGGCAGCCAAACTGTGACAGAGCCTTTCTTTCCTCTCCTCAGGAGCTTCTTCTCCAGCATGTGTGTTAAGGTGTGCCCTCACTGTGTGACTGTGTGTATGTTAAGGTGCACCCTCACTGGCACTGGGGCTTCTACATGACATGGTAGTGTGCCCCAATGAGGTCTCCTCCTCCCCTACAGCCTCAGTCCAGTCCACCACTTTAAATAACAGCAACAGGTAAGCAGTGCACTGCAGCACAGTAGCACTAGCTTCTCAGGCAGCCATGCGATCACAGACTAGAGCCTTTCATTCCTTTCCTGCAGGAGCTTCTTCTCCAGCAGCTGCCAGAGAACTCTCCCTGCCACCCCAGCCCTGAGGCTTCGAAGTTTCCAGTGCCCTGCATCCTTCTAGTC